>NC_050449.1:101115017-101808119 GCF_903995425.1 Onychomys torridus
ATTGATAGTAAAGCTGAGAAACAGTCACAGCAAGAAGACCATTGATGTAGAAAAGCCCACTGTCAAGGAGTCCCTTGTTTGCCACACAAATCTAGGGGAGAAAGGGACAGTCTTTGGTCCCTGAGGAGGATAGAGGGGTACTTTCCAGGCTTTAAAGTAATTGGACAGCTGGCAAGGGCATGGTCTGGTGATGTATGTGTGTGTGCTGGAGAAATGTGTTTATGGAATATTGTGTTTATGGAATATTCTGGTGCTCTGAAGTTTTAATATTTGAAACTTTTAAGATAAAAGAGCTAATTTTAGCTGGGCAGTAGTGGCACATACCTTTAATCCCAGCACTCAGGAGGCAGAGAGGTAGGCAGATCTCTGTGAGTTCGAGGCCAATCTGTTCCACAGAATGAGTTCCAGGACAGGCACCAAAGCTTCAGAGAAACCCTGTCTTGGAAAAAAAGGTAAGAGCTAATTTTATCGAACAGAAGGAACTCTGTGACTATTGGAGTCAGGCCACTTTAGCATCTGATTTTTTTTTTTTTTTTTTTTTTTTTTTTTTTAAATCTTGGCATGATCAGACACTGGATGGCTTGGAAATTGAACCTGGGTCCTCTGTAACATCAATCAGTGCTCTTAACCACTAAGCCATCCCTCTTCCTCTTAGCATCTGATCTTTGCTAATGTTCTGTATGTACATTAATTACTATCTGGCCCGTTCTTTTCTTTTTTCTTTCTTTTTTTAAGACAAGGTTCTGTTATCTGCTATATAGCTCTAGATGTCCTAGAACTCACTCTGTAGGCCTGGCTGACCTTGAACTCACAGAGATCCACCTGCCTCTGCCTCCTGAGTGCCAGGATCAAAGGCGAGCGTCACTATCCTTGGCCTATCCAGTTGTCTTAGTCGGTGTTCTGTTGCCGTGAAGAGACTGTGACCACTGCAACTCTTAGAAAGGAAAGCATTTAACTGGGGATGACTTAGAGGTTCAGAGGTTTAGTCCTTTATCATCATGGTGGGTACCATCACACATGGTACGCTGCTTCTCGACACCTGATCAGTCTTCACCACCCAAGAGAGCTCGACCCCCTTTCTCCTCCCTTTTAAGCACTGCCTCTATCAGGCCAGATATCAGACCAGATATCGGAGGAGAAAGGGGGTTGCGCTCTCTTTGGGTGATGAAGGTGTCACAAAGCAGTGTGTGATCAGTCCCCAGCTTTCCAAGGACACTGCAACTAGATTTACCTTATCCTGTATCAGTGAGTCTGTTTTTCCCATAGAACCCCTTAATAAATTAATAGATATAGACCATTGAGGCTCTCGTCATTACAGGTGTGTGTGTATATGTGTGTGTGTGTGTGTGTGTGTGTGTGTGTGTGTGTGTGTGTGTGTGTATGCATGCTTACCAAGGAGTGTTGTATTACTCTAAACTAATAGGTGTTTGTGGGACACCAGGCTTGTTATGTGGGTGCTGAGATCTGAACTTTGATCCTCCTGATGTACAGTAAACACTCTTAATTGCTGAGCTATCTCTTCCAGTCCTTGTAATATTGTTTAAAACCAGGCTGTAGAGATGGCTTAGTGAATGTGAGCATGGACTGCTCTTGCAGACACCTGGGTTTGGTTCCCAGCTCCCACATGGCGGCTCACAACTGCCTGTAACTACAGTTCCAGGGGATTTAATGTTACTCTTTTGAGTACTGCATGCATTGGGTGTACTTAAATACATAAATACATGTAGTCAAAACATTTATACACATAAAAGAGAATACGTCTTTCAAAAATTAAACAATTTAATTATTATTTTAATCATGTTAACATGTTTTATTTAGGGGAATTTCAATTTAGAACAAGCCAAGTAAGAGTTGAGATTTGATTTGGATTTTTTTTTTCTTTTTCTTTAAAAGGCATTTGCCACCACCACCTGGCTGACTTTTGATTCTTTAACGCTGCAAAACTATTAGGGAAAATACATAATATAAAGTTTACCATTTTAGCCAGGCGGTGGTGGTGCACACCTTTAATCCCAGCACTCGAGAGGCAGAGGCAGGCGGATCTTTGTGAGTTCGAGGCCAGCCTGGTTTACAGAGTGAGATCCAGGAAAGGTGCAAAGCTACACAGAGAAACCCTGTCTTGAAAAGCCAAAAAAAAAAAGAAGAAGAAGAAAAGAAAAGAAAACATTTTATTCGGGAAACCAAAAAAATAAAGTTTACCATTTTAATGTATAATTTAATGGCATTAGTTACATTCACAAGGTTGGGTAGCTATAACAACTGTTCATTGTGAAACACATACTCAGAACATACTAAATAAATACCTCCCTGTTCTGCCTGTAACTGAGCCCTGGTAACCTTGAGTCTATTTTCTTTCTTTACAAAATAATGTAGCTATTTCATAGAAATGCAGTTGTACACTTCTTGTCATTTTGTACCTGGCTAATTTCACTTAGTGTGTATTTAAGGTCCATCTGTTTCATAGCATGTGTTTGAATTTCATTTGGGGACTAGAGTTGTAGCTCAGTGATAGAGTGCTTGGATAACATGCGTGAGGTCCTAGGTTTGATTCCCAGTGCCACAAATAAAACAAAATTTAAAAGCAAAACAAAACTTTTTGTGCCATGGTATACATGCAGAAGACAGAGGGCAGCTTTCAGGAATGGCTTTTCTCCTGCCACCATGTGGCTCCAGGGATTGAGCTCATGCCATCAGACGTGGCCACAGGTTCCTTTGCCCACTGAGCCATCGCAGGCCCTCTTAAAATTTTTTAATAAGACCTGGAGATGGCTTGGTGGTTAAGAGTGCTTGTTGATCTTTTAGAGGACCCAGGTTCAATTCCCGGCACCCACGTGGAGGCTATAACCATCTGTAACTCCAGTGTCAGAAGATCTGACATCCTCTTCTGACCTCTGTGGTGCGTCAACAGGCACTCAGGCACTAACACATACATACATAAAAAAAATTAAAAAATGGCGGGTTAGTAACATTCGTGTTGCTTCCTTCTTTTGGCTGTTGTGAATAATGTTGCTGCGTACAAAGGTCTGAGTCCTACTGTTCAGTTCTGATGTGCATACTTAAGATTTTATGGCAATTCTGTATTTACCTTTTCTGTTTTGTTTTGTTTTTACAGTACTGGGGATTGATCCTAGGGCTTTGAATGGACTAGGCAAGCACTCTACCACTGAATCATACATCTATTCCTTTGTTTTTTGAGAATGCTAGGAAGCATTCTACCTACCCACTCATCTCCAGAACCTGTTTTTTGATTGGTAAAAAGAGTTAAGGCAGTTTTTAGACAGCCCTGGCTTGGGTTTTTATGGTGGTGGTTTGTTTTCACCCCTGTGTTTACTTGTACTTGGGACTGTGTTTCCTCTTGTCCTCAGTGCTAAATGTGCTAAACGCTGTGCTCTGGGGGTACCGTCATTGGCAATTACGGACCCTCAGCAGTGTCTTCACTTCTTGCAATCTGTAATTGTTTTGTACAGGTTTATTTACTTGTCAAAAGCAAAAGCTAAAGATAGATATGGAAGGAAGTGTCTTTCTCATGATGGAGGCATATGTGGCTACCTTTGTACATAGTGATGAAACCGCACCTCCCTTGATACCAAGGACGAGACAAGCTTGTCTATGCCCTCCACTCCTAGTCAGCACTTTACTGGGAGTTCTAGCCAGCCTGTGCAGACACATCCGAGCTGGAAAGGAAAACATAAAATTGCATTTGCAGTGAGCATGGAGCTCTTTCTTCAGCTAAACTATTACTTGAACAAAGGATTCAGAAATTGATGTTGCAGAATTTTCTTAGGAAATTCCTTGAAGATATATTCTAGCCACACAAAGAATAAAATCAAGATGGGAAATAGAGGCTGATAGAATGGTTCTTCTCTGGAAGAGACAGTGCTGGGACACTCGAGAGTAGAGTGTGAGGGGCTCCCAGAAGGCAAGACTTACACTGGGGGTGTTCAGCCTTGAACCAGTTCAAAAGACAGTGGTGACAGCTTGCCAGAGAGACAGTCATACCATATACAGGGACAGGTTGTGCATGTGAAACCCTCTGAGGCGTGAGTTTGAGCACTATGTAAGATGTAAAGAGGAAATAATTCATTCCTTTGATTTGGAAGGATTTTTCTTCTAATAGGCCCCAGAGACTGTTGCAGTGCTGGTCTAGAGAAGGAAATGAGTGGAAGAGACACTCTTGGTCTGACATATTGACATGTTTCTAAGTGCATCTCATTCACTCATTGTAGAGTACAGAGCCAGTTGTATAGGGCAAGAGGGTAGAAGTAGAAGTGTACTGGATGGACCCTAGGTGGGATATAGAAGTTAGAGAGTTGCATTATTGTTGGTTTTTCATTTTTAAAAAACTTCTTGATTAGATTTCTGGGTATTGTTTCTGTTTTATCTCTTTGGTAATGATCTGGAAGAAACTAATTTGGTTGACAAATAGAACAGGAGCTAGAGAATTGGCTTAGCAGTTAAGAGTACTTCCTGTTTTTGCAAAGAACCCAGGTTTGGTCCCTGTTCTTTATACGAAGTCTCTCGATCACCTGTAACTCCAATTCCAGGGATCTGATGCCCTCGCCTGGCTTTGTGGGAAACACCTGCGTACATGCAGGCGAAACACTTGTGCATACTAAAAAGTGAGAGTAGAAGCTGGCCGTGGTGGCGCACACCTTTGATCCTAGCACCTGGGAGGCAGAGGCAGGTGGGTCTCTGTGCTCTGTGATTTGGAAGAGGCCAGGGTTACATAGAGAGAGTTAAAGACGTATGTGGTCGAGCATACCTGTAACTCTAGCACTTGGGAAGTGGGGGCAGGAAGAACAGTTTAAGGTCATCATCCACTTCATAGTGAGTTTGAGGTCCACCTGGGCTACCCAACAAAAATTAAAAAATGGAGAGAACAAATTATTCCATGGGATATAGTAGGGAAATAGAGGAAGGCATTTTACCTTGGAGATTCCAGGGTAGAAGTTGTGTGTGGGAAGCTAGGAAAGCACTATGCTCAATTTGGGAAGAAAGGACTTGATATGAGCACTGTCTTGGAGATAAGTTTGTTTCTTTGGGTGACATGTTAGGCAGAAGGAAAACAGATCCAGTAATGTCACTGACATGAGATGGGATCATCTTAAAGCTGTTGAAAAGAAGGAGGTTACATTTTTTTTCATAAAGTATCTTCTGAAAAAAATTTTTTTTTTCCTTTCGAGACAGGATTTCTTTGTGTGGTCATGGCTGTTCTAGAACTCACTCTGTAGACCAAGCCAGCCTCAAATTCACAGAGATCTATCTGCCTCTGCCTTCTGAGTGCTGAGATTAAAGGTGTGGGTCACCACCACCCCACTTTGAAAAAAATTTATTTTTATGTTATGTGCATGAGTGTTTGTAGGTATGTCTGTGTACCACATGCATCCCTGGTGTCTATGGAGCCAGAAGAGGGCGTCAGATCCCCTGGAGCCAGAGTTAACAGACAGCTGTGAGCCACCATGCTGGAACTGAGCCTGGCTACTCTGCAAGAGTAACAAGTGCTCTTGACTGCTGAGCCATGACCCTGTCCCCTAGAGCATTAAAATTTGCCTGGTTTGATGTCACCTAGAGAAGATTCTTTGTGAGTGGTACAGAAATCATTCACTGAAAGCAGAAGGGAAAAGTAAGAGTAGAAAATAATTATAGATTTATCTTCAAGGTAAGCAACAGATTGAGGGTAAAGATGGTTGTCTGTCTTTGCAAAATGATGTCTACTGGCTATTACCCCTAGTTGATTCACAGCTGGGTCAGGACAGGGGATGTCTGTGTGCTATGGAAAAGCAGGAGCAGACACGGACTCCCTCCAGTGTTGATATTTGTTAATCAGCTGCTTTTTCTCCAACAGGCGTGGTTTCTGTCTGTTTTGAGGGAGACAGTGATGGTTATATCAACTTGGTAGCCTACCCTTACGTGGAGAGTGAGACTGTAGAGCAAGATGATACACCAGAAAGGGAGCAACCTCGACGTAAACACTCCCGCCGGAGCCTGCATCGGTCTGGCAGTGGTAGTGACCACAAGGAGGAGAAAGCCAGCCTGTCCTTTGAGACCTCTGAGAGGTAAGAGGACAGCATGCAGAGCTGTTGGCACATGCTGCATCCTGATGACACACACACAGGACAGTGTTGTAGTCCTGACACATGATGAGAAAGTAGTTCTCAACAACAGGATGCTGGTGGGTAGGGCTGGCTGGTGTTTGTGAGGCCACTCCCACAGGTATATCCACCACCTCAGTGATGTTGCCTTCTGAGTGTGGCTAAACCCAGTGAAGAGAGATGGGAGCTCTGTCAGTCCTTAGAAGCAGGGATACCCTATGCTCATGGTGATAGGTTATTTAGCTTTCTTTTGAGTCTCATGCTCAGAAGCCAGAAGTTGAATTGCACTGATTAGCTATCTTCTTACCTATAGGATGTCTGAGTATGGAGTAGTGATAGTTCATACAGACTAGAGTACCCTGGTGGTTTTTGTTCAGACTGAGAATCTGATATCTTTTCCCTGCTCCTAAAATTTACATTGGTTATTATTTTTTCAAGATTATGTTTCTCTCTCCCTCTCTCTCTCTCTTGGTTTTTCAAGACAGGGTTTTATAGCATTGGCTATCCTGGAACTTGGAACTCGCTCTGTAGCCCAGGCTGGCCTCAAACTCACAGAGATCCACCTGGCTCTGCCTCCCGAGTGCTGGGATTAAAGGCGTGTGCCACCACTGCTGGGCAGGATTGTGTCTCTTGATATTCCATGCAGGCATTAGTTAATTTTTACTGAGCTGAGTATAATCGAAGTTGACAATCGAAGCCTGGTTGTAATAACAGCACTCACCAAGCTGAGGCAGGGGGATCATTGCATGTTTGAACACAGCCTGTGCTTTATAACAAGTTCCAGAATAGCCTGACCTTGGGGAAGAAAAAAAAGTGGGGTTAAGAATGCTTCCTGAGATGAAGAAAGATAATATGGGAAAACTCCAAATTAATGGTGGGGAGTGGGGGGCAGCACTTTCTTCCCTGAGATAGTCACTGATAAGTTGCCCATGTTGCAGTAAATACCCTCCCACTCGTGCTATGACAGTAACCCACTTTAAACCCAGTGGGTCACACACACATAAAGGGACTTGTTGGAAAGAAGAAGAGTTTCTGTAGGAGAAAGAGGAGGGTGAGATGGGGTAACAGGGAGCAAAGGACCAGTGTATAGATGTGGAAAACTGCCAAAAATAACAATAATTTGTAAAAGAAAAAAAAAAAAAAAGATTCCTGCACTTCAGGAGGACCCAAGTTCAGTTCCCAGCACCCTCACAACTGCTTTTAACTCCAACTCTTTCAATGTCTTCTGGTCTCTGCAGGCACCTCCACGTACATGGCATACACAGGCATATATTTAAAAAAAGTTGACACATGCCTTTAATCCCAGCACTTGGAAGGCAAAAGCGGGCAGATTTCTGTGAGTTCAAGACCAGCCTGGTCTACATAGAGTTCCTGGTCAGTCAGTGATAAGTAATAAGACCTTATCTCTAGATGGATGGATGGATGGATAGATGGATGGATGGATGGATGGATGGATGGATGGATGGAGATATGCACACGCACATCCATGTTGTCAGTACTGTTTTGTGGTTAGACAAGCTTCACTATGTACTTTGGCTGGCATAGAATTCACATGTAGACCAGGCTCGCCTCAAACATATGGTAATCTCCCATCTTTTTTTTTTTTTAATTTATTTAACTTTATTTTATGTGCATTTGTGTGAAGACGTCAGATCCCCTGGAACTGGAGTTACAGACAGTTGTGAGCCACCCACCATGTGGTTGCTGGGAATTAAACCTGGGTCCTCTGGAAGAGCAGCCAGTGCTCTTAACTGCTGAGCCATCTCTCCAGCCCCTTAGTCTCCCATCTTTACCTCTCAAATGCTGGGATCACAGGAATGTGCCACCATGCCCAACCATGTGTTCCTTTCTGAATATTCCTAGCTGAATATTCATCATATAGATATACCGTCTTTTGTTTTATCCACTCATCAGGTTGTGATGAACATGTAAGGGAGGCCCCTGTGGGAGTGGTCCACAAACACTGGCCATCCTCCACCCCTGTTGTTGAAAATTTTCTATGTATCTTTTTTTTTTTTTCTTCAGAGCTGAGGATTGAACTCAGGGCCTAGCGCTAGGCAAGCGCTCTACCACTGAGCCAAATTCCCAACCCCTGTGTATCTTTTATAGATACAGATGTGTAGAGTTTTCTGTGTATATTTACATAGCTCTAGATAGATAGACATAGATACAGATGTCTAGTGCTGGGATTGCAGGCATTTACAGCCATGCCTAGGTTACATAGTATTGAGGAGAGAACTCAGGGCTTTCTTGCATGCTAAACATAGACTCTACTAACCAAGCTACAACCCTAGCCATAAGGAAGGTTTTTTGTTTTTTTGTTTTTGTTTTTTTAAAGATGTATATGAGTGCTCTATCTACATGTATATCTGCAATACAGAAGAGGGCATCAGAGCAACCATGTGGTTGCTTGGAATTGAACTCAGGACCTCTGGAAGAGCAGGCAGTACTCTTAACTGCTAAGCCATCTCTCCAACCCCATAGGGAAGTTTTTTAGATGGGGCAGTAAACTTTTCACCCATATCATCAGATCACTTCTCTGGAACATGCTGCCCACATGAGCTCCCAGAGGCTTGCTCAGGGCCCAGGGCAGTCCACTCCCCTCACTTAGGCATTAAGAGGTCCTATTCATATACTGAGACCTTGTGTGCTTGTTCCTCCCCTGTCCTTTGGGGTAAGTCTTCATTTATGCTGCACACCCACACCTTAATGAAGATGCATAGCTTGGTGTTGGGTACTCTGAGGGCTTCTACCTGCAAGAGCATTTCCTTTACTTGGTCTCCATCACTCACAAGGGGCTTCCTCTTGACTGACAGCTGTAGGACCTAACTTGGGCATTTGGGAGACAGGCATTCCAGTCAGTAGGTAGTGACTGATGATTCTCTTTTAGCAGTTTTTAGAGAGGGAATTGTTTTGTTTTTCAAGGCGACAGCCTTTGCTTTATGAATCATGGTGAAAAGCTAGTGAATGTGGATTTAGCATCAGGGTCTGCTGTGAAGGTGCCAGCTGTGTCAGCATTGACTAGATACCTCTCTGGTCTATTAGCAGAGATGGCTGAGTCATACCAAAGGTGGAGATCACTCACCAGGGCCAGGACTATAACTCCAGAGGTAATGCCAAGTCCTACAGGGCCCCCATCCAGACCTGCAACTTGTCTGGGTTTACTTGGCAAGTGATTTCTAAAGTGGAGCTGCATCTGCTTTTGGGAAATTGGGGAAGGGTTGCAGGCATTGTTGGACTCCTGTAGTTCAGTTCAGGAGAAATGAGGTCTTTGCATGGGGACCTTTTAACAAACGTCACAAAGGTATCCCAAATACTTGGTGCTTAGAGGAGGGGCAGCATTTTGAGCACACACTAGACCTGCTGGGTTGTGTGTGTCAGCAAGCACAGTTGGAGAAGAGCATTTCTGGAAAGAAGGTGACATTTGAAATTGCAATGATGCTCTGCCTCTGCTGTATGCCACAGACTCTGTGTACATTCCTAGAGTGTATGGCTTCACTAGCAGTGAGGCTTTGTGGACTTGTGAGTGTGAAAGGTTATATTGCCAGGCACGTCTGGACCTCACTAGGTAGCCTTGAGCTTCTTGATCCTCCTGCCTTTATCTCCTGCCAGGATTACAGGCATGCACTACAGTGTCTAGTGGAGATCAAGCCTGTGACCTTATGCATGGCAGGCAAGCACTCTACTGACTAAGCTACAGCCTTAGCCCCTTTTTGAGTATTTACCTAGATGTGAAGTTGCAATCAAGTAATCCTCTTTAACTCCAGGTTTTTTTCAGACACTGTTCCCCCATTTGTGTGTGTGTGTGTGTAGGAGGGTGTATGTGCATGTGGGTGTGCATGCATTTGGAGGCCAAGGTTGAAATCAGAAATCATTCTCAATCACTCTGCTTTATTCATTGAAGCAATGTCTCTCAGTCAAATTCAGAGCTCACAGTTCACCAGTATGGCTTATCTTGATGCTCATACTTAGCTCTTCTGGGAATCCCCTGTGTATTAGTCAGAGTTCTCTAGAGGAATAGAACTGATCTCTCTCTCTCTCTCTCTCTCTCTCTCTCTCTCTCTCTCTCTCTCTCTCTCATGGTGATTTATTAGAATGGCCAGCTACTCCAACAGTGACTATCTCCCAATAGAAAGTCAGAGAATCCGGTAGTTGTTGAGTCCGTGAGTCTCTGTCTCTGTTAGTCTTTGGTGTAAGCCAGAATCCTAAAGAAGTAGCCTCTAATGCCCGTGAAGTAATGAACTGGTCAGCTAGAGTGAGGGCAAGCAGGCATAGAGCAAAAGCTTCCTTCTCCCATGTTCTTTATATAGTCTTCCAGCAGACAGTCTGGGCCAGATTGAAGGTGGGTCTTCCCACTTAAAATGGTTAAAGAAGACTCCCTCACAGATGTACGCAGCTGCTTGGGTTTTAGTTCATTTCAGATGCAGTCAAATTGACAACCAAGAATAGCTATCACACCCTGTCTTTGCCTTCTGAAGTTGGAATTCCAGCCTAGCTACTGCACTCATCCAGCATAACACAGGCTCTGGGATCCAAACTCCAATTCTCAGGCTTGTGCGGTGAGTGCTTTACCACTGAGCCATCTTTTGTTTGTTTGTTTGCTTGTTTTTCTAGATAGGATTTCTCTGTGTAGTCCTGACTGTCCTGGAACTAGCTCTGTAGAGCAGGCTAACCTCAAACTCACAGATTCTTCTACCTCTGCTTCCTGAGTGCTGACATAAAAGATGTGTTCCACCACCACCCGGGACTAACCACTTGAGCCATCTTTACCACTGAGCCAATCCTGGTTTGTTGTTTTTTTTTTTTTTTTTTTGCTTTTTGAGACAGGATTTCTCTGTGTAGCTTTGGAGCCTGTCCTGGGACTTTCTCTGTAGACCAGGATGGCCTTGAACTCACAGATGTCAATCCTGTTTGTTTTGTTTTGTTTTTTGTTTTTGCCGGAGCTGAGGACCAAACTGAGGGCCTTGGTGCTCTACCCCTGAGCTAAATCTCCAACCCCAAAACAGAGGCAGAAAGCAGTTTTTTTTTTGAGCTGAGGATCGAACCCAGGGCCTTGGCGCTCTACCACTGAGCTAAATCCCCAACCCCAATCCTGTTTTTTAGGTAGGATTTCTCTGGGTTGCCCATGATAGTCTGGTCTTAAACTTCTGTGCTCAAACAGTTCTGCCACATTAGCCTCTTGAGCATCTGGGACTACTGGCATGCTCTGCACCTATCCTGTGAAGACCCCAAAGTACTTTGTCAGGGCCTATAGTAGTTGATGTTCGTACCGGCAGTGTACAAGGAAGGCTCCAGCCTCTACATCCTCCGTGGTACTTGTTCTAGTTTTTACCTTTTCTTTTAAAGATTTATTTATATTTTTATTTTTAATTACATGTATATATGTTTGTCTGTGTGGGGGGTATGTATGCCTGAGTTTAGGTGCCTGCAAAGTATACAGGGGTGTTAGATCTTCCTGGCCCCTCATGTTGGTGCTGGGGACCAAGCTCCAGTCCTCTGCAAAGGCTGTAGGTACTCTTAATTACTGAACCATCTCTCCAGTACCTAGTGGTTTTTTTTTTTCCAACTGTCTCCCACCCCACCTCCTATGCACACACAGGGTCTCTCTGTACCCCTGACTGTCATGGAACTCACTCTGTAGACCAGGCTAAACTCTCAGAGATCTGCCTGCCTCTGCCTCCTGAGTGCTGAGGTCAAAGGTGTGAGCCACCACACCTGGCCTTTTTTTTTTACTATTTAAATTAAGTACCATTTATTATTGGATATGTGGTTGTGAGTGTGCATGTCCCTTATGTGTGCCTAGAGGACGAGTTTGTGAAGTTGGTTGCCAGGTTTGTGTAGCAAGTGCCTTTACCCACTGGCCCATACTGCCAGGGTCCAGATTTTTCTTTTGATGCTAATTAAATGGGAAGTGTTATCATATGCTGTAATAGACATGATTATTTTTCAGGCAGTTTTCTGAAGCCCAGGAGGAAAGCTCTTATTCTGTTCACTCACTTTACCTGGGGCTAGTACCACCAGTAAGTAGGTTCTGAGTGACAGGCTAGGCTTGTTCGAATCTTCTCTACCTGTGTCCCTAAAGATGAGTTCTCTGTCTCTTAGTGGTATGTGTGTTCTTCCTTCTTAGCTCCCAGGAGGCAAAGAGTCCAAAGGTGGAGCTACACAGCCACTCAGATGTCCCTTTCCAGATGCTGGACAGCAATAGCGGTCTGAGTTCTGAGAAGATCAGCTACAACCCCTGGAGCCTGCGCTGCCACAAGCAGCAGCTGAGCCGGATGCGCTCCGAGTCCAAGGACCGAAAACTCTACAGTATCCTTGTGCACTCATTTGAAATCGTGTGAGAAAATGGCAAGGCTGTTGGGTTCTTAACCTTGTGTCTGGTCTGGGGACTGAACCGTGGGCTTCATTCCTGGCCAGGCATTTGCTCTACCCTCTCACTCTCAAGACAGGCATTTTTAAGTGTTTGGTTTTTTATAATTAGCATATATTAGACATAATAGTTTTGTTTTGTTTTTTCAAGACAGGGTTCTCTGTGTAGTTTTGGTGTCTGTCCTGGAACTCACTTTGTAGACCAGGCTGGCCTTGAACTCACAGAGATCCGCCTGGCTCTGCCTCCCGAGTGCTGAGATTAAAGGTGATTTTTCTATGTGTACATAATGTATTTTGATCCCATGCACCCCTTATGTTCTCTAGTGTCTCCTCCACTAATCTTCCTCTTCCCGACTAGCTCCGCTTCTCCCCGTTGTGTGTTCCAGGAAGTTGCACGGGGTTATTTGCAGGAATCTGGGTACCGTACACCACTGGTGGGAAAGTGTTTTTCTCCCTCTCAACCACTAAGTGCAAAGCCCCGGGGAGATGGGCCTTCGGAGCCCCTCTTCCTTCCATGGCATGGTGTTTGCGGACAGGCTGGTCTCGCACAGGATGATGGCTGTTTCAAGAGTACAGCCACCATGTCATGTCACACATTGTGCCCTTTCTCTGGCTTGCTTGTTCTCTCTTTCTCTCTTTTTCTTTCTTTCTTTCTTTCTTTCTTTCTTTCTTTCTTTCTTTCTTTCTTTCTTTCTTTCTTTCTTCTTTCTTTCCTTCTTCCTTCCTTCCTTCCTTCCTTCCTTTTTCTTCCTTCCTTCCTTTTTCTTTCTCTTTCTCTTCATTTCTTTCTTCCTTTCTTTTTATTATTTTATTTATTTATTGGTGCCTGTAATCACAGTGCTGAGAGGGTGGAGCCTGATATAGACAGATTCCTCAAGTTCATTGGCTAGCCAGCTTAGCTTGATCAGTGAGTTTCAAGTCCAGTGAGAAATTCTGTCTCAAAAATTAAAGGTAGAAAGCAATTAAGCAAAGATACCTGACCTCTGCCCTCCACATGTGTACCCACTTTCATATTCACACACCTACATCCATCAAGTATATTTACCACACATACAACGTAACATACACACCCCAACATTTAAAAATACTAATCAGTAGGTGTCTTGTATACATATTATGGAAAATTATATAGGTCATAGGTATACAAGGAATTTGTTTATTTATTTTTGAGACAGGGTCTCTACATAGCCCTGGCTGTCCTTGAACTCACTTTGCTTCCCAAGTGCTGGGATTAAAGGTGTGCACCACCATGCCAGTCTGAAAATCTTGTTTTTTTTTTTTTTTTTTTTTAATTTAATTTCATGTATATGAATGTTTTGCCTGTAGGTATGTATGTGTACCATGTGTCTGCCAGGTGCCTGTGGAGGCCATAAGAAGATTTCATATCCCCAGAACTGGAGTTAGAGATGGTTTTGAGCTGCCATGTAGGTGCTGGGAATTGAACCTGGGTCCTCTGCAAGAGCAGCCAGTGCCCTCCACTGTTCGGTCACCTCTCCAGCCCAGCCAGGAATGAAATTCTGATGTACTACATGTCATGAGTGAATCTTAAAGGCATTTTATGGGGTTGGGAATTTAGCTCAGTGGTAGAGCACTTGCTGGGTTCGGTCCTCAGCTCGGGGGGGGGGGGGGGGAGCATTTTGCTAAGCCTGACATAAAAGGATTAATGCTGGAAGATTCTAGTAAATGAGCTGCCTCCAATAGACAAATTCCTAGACACAGAAAGTGGAGGTTTCCTGGAGCGTAGAAAGGGCAGATGGGAGGGAGTATTGAGTGTGTAGAGATTCAGCATGGGAAGGTGGACAGTGGTGAAGGCCTGCCTGCCTCTGCCTCCAGAGTGCTGGCATTAAAGAAAAGTGTGCACCACTATGCCCAGCCCCAATCTTTTAAATTATTATTGTTTGTTTGGTTGGTTGGTTTTTCAAGACAGAGTTTCTCTGTAGCTTTGGAGGCTGTCCTGGAACTCACTTTGTAGACCAGGCTGGCCTCGAACTCGCAGAAGTCCACCTGCCTCTGCCTCCCAAGTGCTGGGATTACAGGCGTGCGCCACCACCGCCCTGCTGCTGCTGCAGCTTCTTATTATTACTTTTTTTTTTTTTTTTTTTTTTTTTTTAGACAGGATCTGACTGTGTAGTCCTGGGCCAGCCTGGAACTCACTGTAGACGAGGCTGGCCTCAGACTCACAGAGCTCCATCTGCCTGTGTCTTGTAAGTGTGGATGTTGGGATTGAAGGCCTGCCTTTCTTTCCCACCCCACCTCTAAGATCGCAGGTGACGGATATTCTACCAGCATTGTTGAAGCCAGTAGTTTGCAGCTGCCACTTATGGATTTGTGAGGCAGATAGAGTTTACAGTGGACCAGAATGCCGCTTTTTAAAAACTGTATTTATTTTACACCCTGACAGCAGTTTCCTGTCTCTCTTCTCCTTCCATTCCCTCCTCCCTCTGCTCCCCCACTCCTCCTCTTCCATTCCCTCCTCCCTCTGCTCCCCCACTCCTCCTCTTCCATTCCCTCCTCCCTCTGCTCCCCCACTCCTCCTCTGTTTCTGGGCAGAAAGGGGCTGGTCTCCCATGGGCATCAACAAACATAGCTTACCTAGTTGCCGTGAGACTGAGCTCCTCCCCTTGTATTAAGGCTGAGCAAAGCAACCCCGTATGAGGAACAGGTTCCCAAAAGCCAGCCAGAATGCCACTTTCCTAGACCATTTCCATTATTCCTTCCTGGGTGGAGCTGACAGTGAGTCTGCTTGTCATTCTTGACTCTGGCCCAGAGTTCCTCCTGCTTGAGAATGTGGTGCACCACTTCAAGTACCCCTGTGTGCTGGACTTGAAGATGGGTACCCGACAGCACGGGGATGACGCGTCAGCTGAGAAGGCAGCCCGGCAGATGCGGAAGTGTGAGCAGAGCACATCTGCCACGCTGGGGGTCAGGGTTTGTGGCATGCAGGTGAGTCACCACTGGTGGGAGCTCAGGTGCTGCAGAATGCATGTTTTAGGTTGTGCCCATACCTGCCTGACACCCATGTATGTCCTCCTGGCCTGTTCCAGAATCTCTCTGAAAGGGTGAGTCACCCACAGGGTGCTGAGTGTGTCTTTACAAGAGGGTTCGCTGAGCCCTGCTCTCCTCACTTGACTGTGATGGAGCTCCATGTGTAGGATCATTGAGAGAGCCTGTTGCTTTATCACTGGGCAAGGAAGACTCGTCTGTGAGCAGTGCATTCCTAGTCAGTTAGCTGGCCCTGGGACAGCTTGGAGACAGGCTTCTAAGGTGATGGCTATAGGCCTGGTGTTGGCTTTCACAGCTCCATGATGGGAAAACCTGGGGTGAATGTGGCCTCCCTGCTCCAGTAGGAGGAGCTGAAGAGCTCAGGTTGGTCAGAGTGCCTTGCAGACTGTTTTGTTTGTTCGTTTGGTTGGGTATTTTGGTTTTTGGATTTGTACTTTTGTTTGGGGGCACTTTGTGGCCATGAAACCTTCCTGGTACTCAACCCGGTCTTGTCTCCTGGGGTTTCAGGTCTACCAGCTGGACACAGGTCATTACCTCTGCAGGAACAAGTACTATGGTCGTGGACTCTCCATTGAAGGCTTCCGCAATGCCCTGTATCAGTACCTGCACAATGGCCTGGACCTGCGCCGTGACCTCTTTGACCCTATCCTGAGCAAACTCCGGGGCCTCAAGACGGTGCTGGAGCGGCAGGCTTCCTATCGCTTCTACTCCAGCTCCTTGCTCGTCATCTATGACGGCAAGGAGTGCCGCTCTGAGCCCCGACTCCAGCACGTGGACACGGGCCTCCCTGAGGGGCCGCCCCCCTGTGGCCCCAGCACCAGCCCTAGCAGCACCAACCTGGAGGCCGGCCCCTCTCCTCTGCCCAAGGTGGATGTCCGCATGATCGACTTCGCACACAGCACATTCAAGGGCTTCCGGGATGACCCCACTGTTCACGACGGGCCAGACAGGGGCTATGTGTTTGGTCTGGAGAATCTTATCAGCATCATGGAACAGATGCGGGACGAGAACCAGTAGGCCCGGTTCTGGGCCCCAAGACCCGTTCCCCTCCACCCACAGGCAGGGACCATTGCTCTGAACTTGCTGTGAGGACACACTGACTTGCTTTTAAAGGGTTATATTTCTCTTTGGTGTAAACTAAAAGAAATGTTTTTAGCTGTAGCCTGGAATCCATATATATATATATATATATATATATATATATGTATGTATATATATATATATATAAGTAAAGGAGGGCAGAACATACGTCCTCTCAGCCAGGCTCCTTAGCTTTGTGGCTCTGCTGTGTCCAGGCTGACTCAGGAAGGAAGAGGTGGCCCCAGCGGGCTCAGCAGCAGAGACAGAATGCCTTTGAACTTTGGTTCCCTTGCCTATGGTTTTTGGGATCTGTGGTTATAGGGCTCTGCTGATTGTGAGGTGAAGCCCTTGGCTGGCACAGGGTCTCTCCATGCCTACTCATCCCTTACTTCCCAGAATGGGGAAGGCTAAGTGCCCGTGTCTTGGGGCCTTTCTAGTGTTGTGCCAGTGCCTGACAGTTGCCCTCAGGGCATTACAGGGCTGACTTCGCAGATGGTCTCATTCTTGGGTCTGATTTTGGCATGGGGCCGGATTTGTGAAGCTGAGCTGAGGCCAACTCACAGCAAAGGGCAGGCCCTGGGCTCCCTGGCACCCACTGGCATGTGAACTTGCTCTTCTGTCCACAACCCCGGCCAGCCTCTCGCCGAGATTCCTTGCCTAAGGAGGCCACATAGCCTCCTATTCCAGTGAGGTGGGCACGGCTCTGTTTACTGAGGAGAGTGAGTGTCCCAGCAGGGTTAGGGGCCTTTAATGGCTCTGGCCTAGACAGTATTTGCAGTTCTTGGGCGTTGGGTGGTGCCCCCCCTCCCTCTAGTCCGGGCAGCTGTGCTGCCTCTGGATGGGCTGTCCCTCCCAGGGCTCAGGGCCTGTGCTCTGCTCAGGGTCTCGTCTTCCCCAGGCCAAGCTCAAGGCAGCAGCCTGTTCTGTGGTAGTCCAGGCTCTAGGCTTGGAAGGAGAACTTTAAACTTGTCTGCTTCTATGGACATAGGACCCTGGGGACAGGTGCCCAGAGTCTGCTGAGAGCTTTGTCTGGTTAACCCTGGGTCTGCCAGTTCATTTGCCTGCCAGCCTGTTTCGTGGTGAGCTTTCTGGGGTATAGCCTTGTTGACTAGTATATATTGATCTTGTTCATCTTCTCCTCAGCAGAGTATTCTTTCCCTTTTCTGAGGTGAGCCTTTGCTCCTGTGCCCTTCCTTAGCAGGTTCTGCTGTCTTACAAAGCTGTTAGCAGAATGACCCATAGTGGTGTTCGCCTGGTGGCCTTCTTGTGGGACTGGGGTGTGGTTATCAGCACCAACACTGAGGCGGTGAAGGCTCCAGGGTGATCCTGACCCATTGCTTTATTTTTGCCACCAGCCCTTTGATGGTAGAGGCCTGCTGCCTATTATGTAGGTGTCCTACAGGTTACACTACACTTAGCCATTGCCAAGGTGAGCAGCAGTCTCCAAGTCTATGGCCGATGGTCAGCACTTCTGACATGTCTGTTTTGGCCTTTGAAGATAATCCTGCCAACCTTTGAGAGATACTAGTAACGAATGGCAGAATATCCTGGTTCAGAGATGCAACTCTGAAAAGGCTCCTTGATGGCCCCCAATGTTGGTCTTCTGACCCTGGTGCCCCTGGTGGGCAGGTTCCCATTCCTTAGGGCTGGGAGGCCCAGCTTTGCCCATTTCTGGTTAGTAACAACTGTCTTCTGTCCAGTAGTATTCTGTTGCTTTAGCCATGGGGGCAGTAAGTGTTCATTTGTGTAGACACATCTCTGCCAGGATAGAGGTTAAGAGAGAGGTTTGGGGCCATGGATGACCTCCTAGGAATGTGCTGTTCTGCAGTTACCAGATTTTGGGAGGCACCGCCCCTTCTGCTTCTCATGTAGCAAGGGAGATGGTACCCACTTGTGAGTTCTTCTGCCAGTACAGTGTGGAAAGGCTGGGATTTGCTGTTTCTCTTGAAGGGCAGGGCCCCACTTTTCAGCACTTTTGATATCTGGAGGGCTAGCTCGTTTAGCTGATAGGTAGTGGCAAGTGTGTAGTAACACTTTCTGCCAATGTTCTTCTACCTGCCCCAGGCTAGAGCCCTGTCCCTGACAGGCCCTGCCTTCCCAGCCCCAATTTGGGACCAAAGTGCAACTCGGGATCATGGGTTGGGGAACTCAGATTTCCCTCTCCATAGTATTTCCCTGGGCTAAGCCCACACCAGCCCCGGGAGATGGGTGGGAGTGAAATGGGATGGGTGGTGCTTAAAGAGGAAAGGGACCAGTGTAGTAACTAACTTGCCTGGAACCCCACCCCTCCCAGCTTTAGGCCTGTGCAGTGGGCCTGAGGATTCTCCCCTAGAGGCCAGGGGCCTGGGCTAGTTCAGTATCCGCTGCTCATTCGCTCACATCTGGCCACGTGCACGTTCCCTAGATGCAAACTGCTTTGAACTTTACAGCTGTGTAAGTTGGTTGTGTGTGTGCCCATTTAAAAACAAAAAAACAAAAAAAACCCCTGCATTTTAATGAGGAAAAATGAGAACCCGGGGAAAGTTCCTTTGCTTCTGTGGAGGAAAAGTAAGACTTCGAATTCTGGAAATTGTTCTCTGCTCCTCTTTCCTGGAAGCTACACACCTGCCTACATACCCTAAGACCTGCGCCTGGATACACGCGTGGCTCCATGGCGTTTAGGCGCGCTTGCGTTTCCCCGGGTCCAACTTGTGTGTGATGGAGAGGGGTACTTGGCCCGAGCCGGCTCCTTTCTGTACACCCTGCACTCGCTACCCGCCCGCTTGTGTCAGGTCGTGTATGTCAAAATAAAGCCTCTAGAAACTGAACTCTGTCCAAGTCTTCGTGAAACTTTCACAGCCTCGGGGTGAGCTGACCCAGCTAGTAGCCCACACATCTTGGTCTCCATCTGAGGGGAGGTGCGGGGTTGGAGCTCGGGGGCGGACAGGTGCTGAAGGGCGGGGCCGAGCTTGGGGGCAGCACCCGAGGGGCTGGAGGTGGGGGTCGGAGCCAGCACCGGAGGACAAGGCGAGTGGTACTGGAGGTGGGGGTCTGGGCAGGCGCCGAGGGGCGGGGTCGCTAGGGCGGACCCGGAGCTGGGGTGGGGGTGGGCGGGGCGGAAGGCGGCTGCCTCGTGGCGGACCCAGTTCCGATAGGAAGCCAAGCTAACTCCTCCAGTTCCGCCTTTAGATCCGCCAATGGGCATCTGACCCGCTAGTTCTCCGGGTCCCCATGGCAGCCCAGCGCGTTGGGAATCTAATTGGCTACGTCTGCCGTAGCGTAACGCCGGGCGGTCGGCGGCAAACGGCCCTGCCACGTAGACAGCAGCCGATTGGCTCTTTCAGCTTACGTCACCGGCTGCGCCGCCTCCGGCCGGAACTCCGGGCCAGCCGGTCTCCAACCAGTTCCTCCTCCCGTGTTCTGGCTGCCCCTAGACCCCACATCAAGGTAGAGCAGGAGGGCGAGGTGAGGCCAGAGTCGGTCAGTCTGGCTGGTGAAGGACACGAGGCAGGGCACGGCGGCGGGAGTGCGCGGCAGGGTCCGTCAGGAGGCCTGTAGGTACTTTGGAGCCAGGGACCCACCGCTGTCACCCGCAGGCGCGATGAAGGCACTGATCTTGGTAGGTGGGTATGGGACACGGTTGCGGCCGCTGACGCTGAGCACCCCGAAGCCATTGGTGGACTTCTGCAATAAGCCCATTTTGCTGCATCAAGTGGAGGCGCTTGCCGCGGTAAGGTCCTGGGTCAGCTATGGCGGGAAGAGGGACAGATAGTGACTAGGAGGCCAGGGGTGGTCATACCTTGTGACTGAGCCCCTCAATTAGCCCACTTATTGTGTCTGACAGGCAGGTGTGGACCACGTGATCCTGGCAGTGAGCTACATGTCACAGATGTTGGAAAAGGAAATGAAGGCACAGGAGCAGAGGGTGAGGCTTGCATGGACTTAGTCCTTTCTTTTGGTCCCTGGGGCTTGGCTGACTATTGAGGGACAATATAATCAGATGACTTTTTCCTTTTAGCTTGGAATCCGAATCTCCATGTCTCATGAAGAAGAGCCTTTGGGGACAGGTCAGTAGAAAAAGGAAGGCTTTGGGACAAGATTTAGGGTCAGTAAAGGGTGTTATCCAATCTGGATGAGTGTCTCCGGAGTCTAAGGTCCTAGGCCTCTAGCACGGTGGTAACATATGACTTGTCCCCTTCTTTAGCTGGGCCTCTGGCACTGGCCCGAGACCTACTCTCTGAGACTGCAGACCCTTTCTTCGTTCTCAACAGTGATGTGATCTGTGATTTTCCTTTCCAAGCCATGGTGCAGTTCCATCGACACCATGGCCAAGAGGGCTCCATCTTGGTAAGAGACCAAGTCTTCCTTCTCTGACATCCCCACCCTCATACCCAGTCACTCCTAACCCTCAGTCTTAAACTCTCTGTGTTGTGCAAAGCTGTGCAGAATATTTTGGGGCAAAGCCTTTGAGAGGCGGGCTAGGCATGTGTATCAAGGAAAAAGAACACTGGACTAGATCTAAGGTACACTCCACCTTCATATTCAGGTAACCAAGGTGGAAGAGCCTTCCAAGTATGGTGTGGTGGTATGTGAGGCGGACACAGGCCGCATTCACCGTTTTGTTGAGAAGCCGCAGGTATTTGTATCCAATAAGATCAACGCAGGCATGTACATCCTGAGCCCTGCTGTACTGCAGCGCATCCAGGTGTGTAGGAGAGAACGGCCGGGGTGGGGGGGGGGGGCCAGGGTGGAGCAGGCCTCTGTTGGATGACCTGCTCACGAGTTGCCCACTTCCACAGCTGAAGCCTACATCCATTGAGAAGGAGATCTTCCCAGTTATGGCCCAGGAGGGGCAGCTATATGCCATGGAGCTTCAGGGTGAGGCAGAGAGGTCATAGGGTGAGGGTAGTCTGTGGCTAGGCAGAGCCCTCTGATTCATCTCTCCCTACAGGTTTCTGGATGGACATTGGACAGCCCAAGGACTTCCTCACGGGCATGTGCCTCTTCCTGCAGTCACTGAGGCAGAAGCATCCAGAGAGACTATATTCAGGCCCTGGCATTGTGGGGAATGTACTCGTGGTGAGGCCCTTGTCCAGCCTGTCACTAATCCTTTCGGATTTGGGGACAGATGACCCACTCTTCCTTTCCTCAACACTCAGGACCCAAGTGCCCGTATCGGTCAGAACTGCAGCATTGGCCCCAATGTAAGCCTGGGTCCTGGTGTGGTGGTGGAGGATGGCGTGTGCATCCGGCGGTGCACGGTGCTTCGGGATGCTCACATCCGCTCCCACTCCTGGCTTGAGTCATGTATTGTGGGCTGGCGCTGTCGTGTGGGTCAGTGGGTAAGTCTGTGAGCTGGGCTGGGTGGGGACAGGAGCAGGAAATATGTGTGCCCCATTAACAAGGCTCACTTCCCCCACCCGCAGGTGCGCATGGAGAACGTAACAGTGCTGGGCGAAGATGTCATAGTTAATGATGAACTCTACCTCAATGGAGCCAGTGTGCTGCCCCACAAGTCTATTGGGGAGTCGGTGCCAGAGCCTCGTATTATCATGTGAGGGATATAGAGGGCTGGCCACGCCCCCTCTTGACCCTCAGCTGTGTAGCAGTCACTCAACACTTCAGAAGACCCTGGACACGGTGCCATTTGTCTAGGGAGGAATGGGGGAATCTGAAGCTGTTGGACATCTGCTTCTGATGGGGACAGAAACTGACAGGATCCTGCTGAGCATAACCCGCAAGCCCCACTCCCACAAGAAGAGCTGGGGCCAGGGCTGTATGGAATAATAATTTAATGCTCACTGTAGCCTGGATTGCAAGTCAAGCTCAGGCATGATGAGGCTGGGCTCCCACCAATGGGGCTACACACAGGCAGATGGATGGAGGTGGGAAGAGTGAGGGTGATGGGAAACGGGGCCGGAAGAGCTCATAAGCAGAGCTCGGTCTGGGTCTGATGGTGGAGGCCCAGGATGGTGCGAGCTGTGTGCATTCGGCTGGCCTAGGCAGCTGAGGAGGTAGCACTTGTGCTGGCTGCCTTGTCCCAGTCCTCTACAGATGCAATGGTGGTTTTGCAGAAGAAGCAGTCCTTGTTGTTCATCAGGTGCTGGTTGATGCAGGCTCTACAAGAGGGGGGTGGGGTGAGCCCTGCCTGTGTGTCCTAGTTGCCTCCCCAAGTCCATGGGGCCCACTTACTTGCAGGACTTGTGGCCACAAGGCTGGAACACCGCGGAGATGGGGTGGGCGTAGCAGATGGGGCAGAGGTCCTCTTCACTGGTGGGCTATGGGGTGGAGAGTGGAGAGTGGGTTGGGGCTGTACCTGTACCTACCCTCGTGTGCACAAATGTATTAAAATGGCATGAGCCTGTGTGGTCTAGCCCCACTCACCAAGGAGGCAGCTGCTGCCTGGGCAGACGCAGCAGTCAGGTGTGCTAGCATCTGCTCCACCTGGGCCAACTCCTCAGCACTGATATAATCCGTATCTGGGTTAGTGGGAGGTGGAGTCAGTCCCTTGTAGGCCTAGAACTCAGTGCCTCTTCAACACTCCCAGGCAGGGAATTTGCTGTTCTTGAGGATCCTGAGCTCAGGAAATCCTGAAACTCTTTCCTGACCCACCCCTGGCCCACTTACAACTTTGTAGAGAGAAGCGTTTCCGGTCAGGGGCAGGCAAGGCTGTGCCAGGTGCTAGGGGCTCTGGCTGCCCCAGGAGATAGCATATGGAACGGAGCTGGAAGCAGGGATCAGCCAGGAGCACAGAGGTGGCTTGCTCTGTCCTAGATAGGGAAGATGCATAGGTAGTGGGAAAGCCTTGACCTATGTGAAAACTGTCTCCATGGTGGGGTTGGGTGACTATCCAGAGGCCTAATTTTGATGTCTTCGTTCTTTGCATCTTGATGCTTACCAACACTCTTAGTCCTGGGTCCCAGTAGGCCCCAAACGACCTACATTCCAGTTAAAGGGAAGAGGGTACTGTTGATGGCTTATAGAGTAAAAGGTGCTTGCTACCAAACACGACAACTTGAATGATCACAGAATGGAAGGAAAAAACCACTCCCCCCAGTTGTCTTTGACTTCTGCATGAGCACCCACATACACTACCAACACATCAATAAGGAAATCTAAAGGGAGAAGGGTGAGGATTCCACCTAACCCATAATACATGAATCCTTCAAAATCACTTAGAGAACATTAGCTACAAAAAAGACATTCTCCCCAGACTTGAGCCCTTTTTGCTCTTCAAGAGGGAAGCCAGGCTTCCAGCCAAGAGAACTGGAACGCTGGGGCCCTCTGGTGGCCACGCTGAGTCTCCAAGTGTCAGGGCATGTGCTTGCTCCACCCCTTAACAGCAGGAGCCAATGGGAGCTTGGGTTCCCACCCCTGAGCAGTCACTTCCTAGAGTACTTAGAATCCAGTCAGAGCAGCGCTTGAAGAAGGTATCGGAACTGAACCAAGGGCTGGGGCCCCACCTCATAATCCCAGACCAGACGAGCAGGAGAAGCTGGCTGGGCGGCTGGAGCCGGCATTGTGCCTCTCAAGCCCTGGGCTGTAGGGAACCACAATCGACAAGCCTTACAGAAGCAGGTGAGTCCTGGGGCTGTTGACTAGCACTAAGCTGCCTCCACCTCTAGCATGGTGGTCACTGCCATGGCCTGGCTGCTGGTGCCAGGCATAGTACTGTGCATGTTGGGCGCTGGATTAGGCGCCTCAGATTTGGAGGACGTTCTGCCTCCTGCTCCCCACAACTGCCCCAATAAATGCATCTGTGCTGCCGATGTGTTGAGCTGCGCGGGCCATGGATTAGAGGATGTGCCGGCATTACCTGCAACTGCTGCAGAACTCGACTTGAGCCACAATGCACTCCAACGCCTGCACCCTGGCTGGTTAGCACCCTTCTCCCGGCTGCATGCCCTGCGCCTAGGCTACAATAAATTGTATGTGCTGGGCCATGGTGTCTTCACCAATGCCAGTGGCCTGAGGACACTTGATCTATCATCTAATATGTTGAGGATACTCCATACCCATGACCTGGATGGACTATGGGGGCTGGAGAGATTGCTTCTGTTCAATAACCGCCTGGTGCACTTAGACCTGGACGCCTTCCAGGGCCTGAGCACACTCAGCCACCTTTATCTTGGCTACAATGAACTCGCCTCTTTTTCTTTCAACCACCTACATGGTCTGGGGACAACCCACCTGCGCACTCTAGACCTGTCCTCCAACTGGCTGGGACACGTCTCCATCTCTGGGTTGGCTGCACTGCCAGCCTTCCTCAAGAATGGCCTCTACCTGCACAACAACCCACTGCCCTGTGACTGCCGCCTCTACCACCTGCTCCAGCGCTGGCACCAGCGGGGTCTCAGTGCCCTGCGGGATTTTGCACGTGAATACACGTGCTTGGCCTTTAAGGTTTCCGAATCCAGAGTACGCTTCTTTGAGCACAGCCGGGTATTTGAGAACTGTTCAGCTGCTGCAGCTCTCGGCTTAGAACTGCCTGAACAGCAGCTGGACACACAGGTGGGACAGTCCCTGAGGCTCTACTGCAACACCAGCGTGCCCGCTGCACGAGTGGCCTGGGTTTCACCGAAAAATGAGCTGCTTGTCCCACCAGGATCTCAGGATGGCAGCATTGCTGTGTTGGCTGATGGCAGCTTAGCAATACGCAGGGTGCAAGAGCAACATGCAGGCATCTTTGTGTGCCTGGCAACTGGGCCCCGCCTGCACCACAACCAGACACTTGAGTTCAATGTGAGCGTGCATAAACCTCGCCCCGAGCCAGAGGCTTTCAACACAGGCTTCACCACGTTGCTGGGCTGTATCGTGGGCCTGGTGCTGGTGCTGGTCTACTTGTTTGCACCACCCTGTCGTGGCTGCTGTCACTGTTGCCGGAGAGCCTGCCGTAACCGCTGCTGGCCCCGAGCACCCAGTCCACTCCAGGAATTGAGTGCACAGTCCTCAGTCCTCAGCACTACACCACCGGATGCACCTAGCCGCAAGGCCAGTGTCCACAAGCATGTGGTCTTCCTGGAGCCGGGCAAGAAAGGTCTCAATGGCCGTGTGCAGCTAGCAGTAGCTGAAGACTTCGACCTGTACAACCCCGTGGAGTTGCAAGTCAAGGCTGGCTCTGAGTCAGCCAGTTCCACAGGCTCAGAGGGTCTCGTGATGACCTAGACTGCCTGGGTGCCCCCCACAGGCTATAGAACTGCTGCTTGCCCTGTTTGCTGCTGCAGTCTAGAGAACTGACAGGTGCTGGTGGGATACACTGTGCCTGGTCCTACAACTGCATGTGAGCCTCGACCTGCACTGTAATAGCTCTACCCACTGGTAAGGGGGTGAGGCTCCCCGGCTTGCCTCTTGCTCTGCCTAGCTCAGGCTAAGGCCTCAGACTACTAGATCCTGCTTCCCTAGGACCTCTGAGTGACCAAATGTCCCATGAAGATCAGGGACCAAGACCACCATCTGGTAAGAGCCCTTGCATTAGAGCTCTGGGACCACTTCAGGAATTAATGCAGATGTTAGGTGCAGCATAGAAGTCAAGCACACCATCTTCCCTTCCCCACCAGGGAGCTTGCCAAGGAGGGAAAAGGCAGCTCAGAAGATCCAGCCCCCACTCTTAGGTGGAAGGAATAAATAAGCCCTTCCTCTGCTGAAAGAAGACCCAGTCTACCACCACCACCCAGCCTCTGGAAAGCTATACAACTCCTGTGGAGTCTGGTGGGCATGCGTTCCTCCTTCAGGACACTCCTGCAAGAGTAGCCCTGCTGTCTTCAGCTAAAGGGGGAGCCAATTCCATGGGCTCATAACCCAGCAGGAAAAAGCCCGGTGAATATGACTAATCTGGGATTCATGTCCCTGGAGGGCAGGAGACCTCTTAAGGACTGGCACTCATCTCAGCCTAATGGCTGAAGCACTATCCTGAGTCCATATGCCTCTACCACCCTACAGGCGGGTAGGGAAAGGGTCGGAGCCCTTCCCAGGATGAGCTGGCAGCTCAGTCTGTCCTAGATGACTATGAAGGCATTTTGTAATAAAGGCAGTACATGTTCGTTGCTGGGCCTTCCCAGATGGGTAGCTTTGTGTGCTCAGCTCTTGATCCAGCAGGGTGGCCCTGACCATCAGAGGATGGCACATCTTCCAAGTTTTGGCATGTATGCCCCTGCAAGAGGCATGGCTGCTAGCTAAGACCTCCTACCGAGCCAGAGTTTACACCTCACCACCTACCCTTTGCCTCAGTGTCCCAAACTAGAGTCTGCGGTTCATTTTGAGACAAAGAAACACAACAAGGCCCTTCCCTATCAGCCCTTCCTCAAAGGGCACGCCCAGTTCCCATGGGAGCCAACAGTCCCCGACACTCACTCTGAGGCTGGACCATGCACCAGGAGGCGTACCAGGATGCCGGTCACTGCCACCAGGATAGGGTAGTGGTCCACACTCTCCAGGCCTAAGGGGAGGGAAGGAAGATGAAGCGTTCATACAGTTTTGTGGCAGGAGCTCCGGGCCTGGCTGATGCCACCGACCTCTTCCTACATAAAGGCAAGCTGAGGCTGGGATTGCACAGCACAGCTGTCCAGTACTGAATGGAGAAGAGCAGGCACCACTGCTCCTGGCCCAGAAGCCAAGGCCTTGGTGTGCTGAGATGCAGGGCATCTGGATCCTTACCAGGAAGCCGCAGGGTGACGACGCGGTCAAACAGGTTTCTCTCAGCTGTCACCCGGTTCAGCACCTGGTTCAGCAGCTGTGAGGGCAGGAGCCTATTGGTGGATGGGCAAGCGCACCACCTGGGTTACCCCAGGGTCCTACCCTCCTTGCCCAGATGGACACACCTGTGCAAGCCGCCGCAGCAGCATCTCAGAGGTAGGGCGGGAGCAATCCAGGAATATTTCAGGCACCAGTGTGATGGTCATCTCCAGGACGCGCAGCAGGCTGACCGAAAGGTCAAAGCAGGTGGCACAGACCTTGAGTTGCCGACTGTCCACGAAGCTTCGCTCCAGGCGTTCAGCAGCCTGTTGAATCTAAGTCACCAGCAGGAAGGCAGGTAGCAGTCAGAAGCCTGCAACACTGCTGAGCCTTGGCCTCTGCCCAGCCCACCCCAACACACCACAGCCCACCTCCTGGATCATGCCGATGAATTCAGAGAAGGCCCAGTTGAGCTGGTTAAGGACACTGTTGAGGAAGCTAGGTGCCACATCAGGACCCTGTCGAAGTAGGTCTGCCATGTGCTGCTGCAGCAGGGTGGAAGGGCAGGGTTCTGGGGAGCAGATGGAAGCAACATTACCAGGGACTCCCAGGCAGGAACCCCATCTGTCACATACCGGAACACTGACGTAAGAACAAAAAGATGGCCCTCTAAGAATACTCAGATCATGAAAGAACGGCATGGAACTGCTCGGGAGGTAGGAACAAGTGTGTCTCCCTGCCGCCGAGCAAGCCACAGGCTACAGGTGTTTCCAGCACCGCCATACCCAGAGGCCGAAGCTGCCAGACAGCTGTGGGCCTGACCTGAAGCAAATTCTGAATCACGTGTGCCAGAAAGTGTCAGATATAGACAAGACAACTTAGACCGTTCCCACTAGTATCAAGGCCAGCTTCTGCAAGAGCCCAGACTGGGGCCTGCTGTCCTCTGCTGCCCTTGGCCTGGCCTTGGCATATGGTTTAGATGGTGGGTGCCAAGTCTGGGCTGGAAGGGCAGCAGTAACCAGAGCTCTCAGCTGTAGCTGGTCCAACATACCTCTCCAACCCTCTGATGCAAATCAATAGTTCCTGCCATAGGGAGAGTGTCTGCCCCACTGCCCCTCCCCACTCACAGTTCAGTTCCGTCCTAGAGTCTAGACAAAGGCATTTAGCAAGGACTTGCTGTGTGCGTCTGCACAAGACTTTTGGCCTCTCTGGGAACACCCAGAGACCAAGCGACACTGGCTGCAAGGGCAGAAACACTGGTGAGCAAGGTGAGGAATGAGGTGAGGAATGTGGCAAGCCCTCAGCAAGCTGCACAGCTCAAGGTCTTGGCCAGGCCCAGGCAAAGACTTTGATAGGCACAGGAGACAGCTTCTGTTCCCAGCCACATCTGAAGCCCATTTGGGTCCTGATCAGTTTCTAGCTTGTGTCCCTCGAGTCAAGGGTCCAGAAGATAACAACAAAGGCAGCTACCATCCGGGGATATGGCAGCTGGTACAAGGAAGGAATCGAGTGTGTACCCTACAGAAGCTGCAGCGAGCTGGAGAGGCGTGGTGCTCCCTTCACTGTGAGCCCTTCACTACAAGCCCAAGGGAACAAAAGGGCTTGTCCCAGAGCATTCCTGGGCTAGGAGGGAGTAAGAAAAATGGGACCCAGGGAAAAGGTTAGGAGCCTGAAGGAAGCGCAGGAGATAGGCTTGGAGGAACAGGTATCTCAAAGAGACTCTGAGGAGCAGGAAAGGGCTACCAGCTTGTCTAGGGCTGCCACTAGGACCTGTCTAACCTGGATGATACTCACTTTGGAGGCTGGGCAAATTGGCATCCTCTGGTTTGGTTTTCAGCAGATGTGGCAGCCGTGTATAGCGGTACCCAAACCCACAGCCCTGGGGTTGAAACAGCAGGAATCAGAAGGACAGGGTGACACTTCCTTCCAGCTAGCCTTAGCCATTCCCCACAGGTCAGGCTTACCCTCCAAAGCCGCACCAGGATCCAGTTGGTCTGGGCCCAGGGCCGTTGCTCATAGGGTGCCAAAAGGTTCCTTACCATGGCAATACGCCTGTGAAGGTGAGGGATAGCAGGTACAGGGTGAGGCTGGGCGTGATGCTGTACAGAGTGGGATGTGTACCCCCAGGCTCCTACTTACTGCTCCTCAGGGATCCGTTCCACAGCCCGCAGGGAGTGTGGGTAGCACACGTAGCTGGCCAGGGCCTGCATCAGTGAATCTCGAATGTCTGTCAGGATATGCTAGGCCTCAGCAAGTCTCTGACATGCACCGGGGCCCCCAAGCCTAATGCCCACATGACCACAGTTTAGGTAGAAAACAGTTTGCCAGACATGGCATCCCACCCCCATACCCATGGCCCTCTGGAAGACCCCTTACCAGTGCCTACAATTCGTGGGTCAGCAAAGTGTTTGGCAAGGGTGGCAGCCAAGCGGGTCAGGGTCTCTTCATAGCCTGCAAAGGAGGGCAGTGAGGTCTGCTGGCCAGGAGTAAGGGTTCCAGAGAAGGCATGTCCTTGGTCAGGGTGGGCAGATTTTGTGTAGCAGCGCCTAGAGCTGGCTGTGGGCCAGTCTGGACCCACGCTAGCATCTACAGACACTGGGCAAGGCAACACAATCCACTGGCAATTGGGGAGAGGATTAAGGCATAGATCCACGGTGGGGAGTGGACAGATTCAGACAGGAGCCCCGACCCAGGCTCCAGCTCATTCTGGAATATGCCTGATGGCTTGGCAGTCAAAGCTGCTTGGTCCCCAGATCTCTGAAGACAGAGCATCACCAAAGACTGGGTAGGCACAAGGTAAGTGAGGGGCTGCCAGTTTACAGCCTACTCTGGGTACCCACTGCAGGGCCAGCTTGGATCAGTGGTCTGGATGAAACCAAGGTTCATGCTGAGCCCCAGCAGGGCTCACCTTTTCTTATGTTTTACAAAACATGCTACTCTGCCTGTCCCACTGCCACTGTGAGACCAATAACCAGGTGGCAGGGTGAGGAGCCACAGCAGCTATCCACAAAAGAGAGCAGGCCAGGGGTCCCCACCCATCTGCTGTCCCTGGTGTACCTCTCCGTTGCTACTTCTGAGCCTGCAGGCACAAGTTCAGTACAAAAGCTTGATGTGTGCGGTTGGTTCGTGACAATGAACTTGGGGCTTGCCAAGTTCATTCTAAAGGTCTCTTTTCTGCATTCCCCTCCCTAAACTGTAGTAGTCCCGTCACCTGGGAGCTCTTCCATGCTGTGCACAGGGCCAAAATAATTCTTGAGAGCACTGTAGCTGTTGATGGCCACGCTTAGATAGAACTCAGGCATGAAGGCAAAAAGAGATCCTGTGCGATCCCCATGCTCGATGGTCCGTAGGCAGACACGCAACAGCCAGTAGATATCCAGCATTTTCTCCTGCAGGAGGCACACAGAATGCTGCTGGGCCATTTATTGTGAGGGTCTGGTCTAGGGATCTGGAAAGCCTCCCCATGACAATGACATCAGAGCTGGGACCTGGGCTACAGAAGTGTGAGCAGTGGCCTAAGCTGAAAGAATGAAGTCCTCAGTAGGCAGGAGTCCAGCAAGACCAGGGCAGTTCTATGACCCAAATGAGAACCAGTAAGCAAAGGGTAGAGAGCGCTCCAGAGAGAGGCTGTGGGGACAGGACTGTAATGGAGCCACAGCAGTGGCCAGCCAAACTACAGAGCCAGGACTGGGAAGACAAGACAGGCTGTGTGGCCCACACACCCAGGACGGTGTCCCCAATGGAGAGGGAGTGGATTTGGGGAGAGGGGAGGTGGAGGGGGCTGGGAGGAGTAGAGGGAGGGGAAACTGTGGTTGAGATGTAATGGATGGAAAAAGAATAAATAAAACATAAAATAAAATAATAAAGATAAAAGCTGTTACTGAAAAAGAAAAGAGAATGATGTTCCCATTTCTGGAGGTGACGAAACGGAGAAACCGGAAGAGGAAGTGTAGCTCAGCAGGAAGAGCGTGGGGCACCTGTGCATGCTCGCAAAGAATGCGTGTGGAGGAAGCAGGCACTTCCGGGCTGGAGCTCAGGGAAGCTGGTGGGAAGGGAAGACGTATGAGTTCTGTAGGAAGAGAAGCCATGAAAAAGGCCTTATTCCCACAGTGTGGCTCGTAGAGTCTCCCTCAGGACTCCGTGAAAGGACACAAGACCTAAGAAGGTGCCCGTTCAGACTGACAGAATCCGCACTCAACACTAGCTCTCTGAGGTGTTCCCAAATCCCAGAACCAGAGAAAATACACAGAGGGGTGAGGAGGGGGCCTGAGCCCACATATGGGCAGTGGGTACGCTGTCATCACAGAAGACACGGAAGATGAGCCTGAGGACACTCTGTGAGCACGATCTCAGAGAGGAAGAGCGGCCTGTGCTGGACCAAGCACTGGGGAGAGGAGGTAGCTAAGACAGCAGAGAGGATGGGGTGCTGTGAGCAGGTGCGGTCCAGGAAGCACCCACACTCGCCCTTTAATAACAGGAGACACTTCTCAGAGCAGACAGGAGTGAGTGCTGAGGACGCAGGAAAGGAGGTTCCTCAACAGTGTGAGGCCAGTTAAGAAAAGCCTGCATCTAACATGCTCAGGGGCCCTGTTTGGAGTCATTCTCTGTTTCAGAGTCAGAGCAAGACAAAGATGTCCATTTTTATCACTTCTATTCAACACAGTGTTGGGGATCGGAGCCAGGGAAATCAAGTAAGAAAAACAAAAGGCATCCCAACTGGGATGGGAGCAGTAAAGTCACCTCTGTTCACAAACACTATCTTATGTTTAGAAATCCTAACGGTCACACACACACACACACACACACACACACACACACACACACACACACACAGAGGGAGAGAGAATTAGTAACAAATTCTGAGGGTGTTGGAGAGATGGCTCAGCAGTTAAGAGCACTGGCTACTCTTCCAGAGGACTCAGGTTCAATTCCCAGCAACCACATGGCAGCTCACAACTGTCTGTAACTCCAGTTCCAGGGGACCTGACCCCATCACATAAACATACATGCAAGCAAAACACCAATGTACATAAAATACAAATAAATAAGTTATTTTAAAAAATACAACTATAGAGTTGGAAAATGGCTCAGTGGTTAAGAGCAATGGCTGCTCTTCTTGAGGACCTGGGTTCAATTCCCAGCAACCATAATACAGTTCACAACTGTCTGGAATTCCAGTTCCAGAGGATCCAGCACCCTCACATAGTCACTCAGGCAAACCACCAATGCACACAAAATAAATAAATCTTCAAAAAAACCCCACAATTGTATAAAAAAAAAAAAAGGAAGAAACAAAGTTGAAGAATACAAAATGAAAACTAGTAGATATTGCTGTAATCAGAGACATCTCTATCCAGACAATATTGCTACAATATTGGCACTGTCCAAAGGAGTCTACCGCTTCCAACAATGTGGTTGGCAAAACAGAAAACTTGGGCCAGAGAGATGGCTCAGTAGTTAATAGAGTACTTGCTGCTCTTTCAGGAGACCCAGGTTTGATTCCCAGCATCCACATAAAGACTCACAGCTAACTGTAACTCTAGCCCCAGAGTATTTCATACCCTCTTCTGACCTCTGCAGGCACCAGGCATGCACGTGGTTCAAATACATACAAGAAGGCAAAGGTGTGCGCACTCGCATACACGCACACATACACACAAACATACATAATCTTTTTAAGAAAGGAGAAATTCATTTAAACATTCCTATGAATCTTCAAACGCCCTGAAGTAACCAAAATACTCTAGCAGGAAACACAGTTGCTCAGACCTCCCTATTTCTTTCCTTCTTTTTTTAAAGACTTAATAAACACTGGATCCCCTAGAGTTGGAGTTATATGCAGCACCTCCTGGTGGGTGCTGGGGATCAAACGCCAGTCTTCTGTAAGAGCAATACCCATTCTTAACCACTGCTCCATCTCTGCAGTTCCTTCTTCCTTTTTACACTTATTTATTTGTGCACACACATGCATGCATGCCACTGCGAACAAGGAGATGTCAGAGGACATTGCAGGAGTTAGTTCTCGCCTTGGTGGCTGGGAGGGTTTAAATGAGGATGGCCCCCATAGGCTCATGGATTTAAATGCTTAGTCGGCAGTTGGTAGACTGGGAGGGAATAGGTGTGGCCTTGGAGGTGTGTAATGGGAATGGGTTTTGATGTTTCTCTGCCTGCCTGGCTGCCAGTGAATGTAAAGCGCTCAGCTCCTTCTCCAGCACCACGTTTGCCTGTGTGCCACCATGCTCCCTGCCATGATGACCATGGACTAACCCTCTAAAACTGTATGCAAGCCCCCAGTTAAATACTTTCTTTTATAAAGTTGCCTTGGTCATGGTGTCTCTTCACAGCAAAGAAAATAATGTAGTGGCAAGTGCCCTTACCACTGAGCCACCTTCCAACCTACTGATTTCAAAACTTATTGTTAAAAACAACTAAAATAAAATCAAAAAAGTGTGGTACATGTACAAGACCAATGAGACAGAGTGAGGGATTCAGGGTCAATCAGCAGGGAAAGACTGATCCTTGCCAACAATGGCTTTAGGATGCTGCAGCCTCAGAAGAATGAAACCAGACCTTGCTTTATGCCATCTACAAAAATTAACTCAAAGTGGATTAGAACCATAAACTTAAGACTCAAAGTAAGCCTAGATGTGGTGGCATACACCTTTAATCCCGGGAGGCAGAGACAGGCGATCTCTGTGAATTCAAGGCCAGCCTGGTCTACAGAGCAAGTTCCAGGACAGCCAAGGCAAAGAAACCCTGTCTCAGAAACAAAAAACAGAACAAACAAACAAAAAGGGCTGGAGAGATGGCTCAGAGGTTAAGAGCACTGGCTGCTCTTCCAGAGGTCCTGAGTTTAATTCCCAGCAACCACATGGTGGCTCACAACCATCTGTAATGAGATCTGGTGCCCTCTTCTGGTGTGCAAGCATACATGCAGACAGAACACACAACACTGTACACATAATAAATAAATAAATAAATCTTAAAATAAATAAAGACTCAAAAGTATACAACTCCTAATGAAAATAGTCAACAACAAAGGCAGAGGTGGTAGAAACCAGGGTCCAGGGAAGGTGGTGTGGGAGAGAGCAGCCAGACTGCCAAGAGAGCTGGGTAAGTGAGAAATCCCAGTGGCAGGAAGCTTCTAACACAATGTCTTTGGCTGGTTTTGACAGCAGCAGGAGGAATAGGCAACAGGTGGAGGTGGTTTAGGGATGGAGTAGGGGCTATTAGGAGACACACTGAGCAGAGGTAAATGGGTGGAGATGAGATGCCAATAGCCGTGACTCCCCAGTTCCAGGGGAGGAGTAGGCCTCTCTCCAAGGGTACCTAGGAACAACCCCATAGCACCACTACTGAGAGGGAGCTGCCAGGAGGGATGGGTAGAAGAGACTAGCTGGGAGGGGCCAAGGTCTCGGTCTCAGAGGGTGCAGTCAGCCCTGTCTGTACTCCAACGGCATGGGAGGGCAGAGGCTCATCTCTCAGGTTGTCTGTGTGTAACAAATGTCTGGATAGTGCCTGGACACTGGAGCCTTTACTGAATGAATGAATGAATGAATGAATGAATGAATGAATGAGAATGGGAAGAAAAGTGTCTAGACTCAAGAGGCAGCAGGTGAGTCAGCCAGAAGCAGACGCAAGAAAGCAAGGTTCAGGGAGGGCCTCAAAGCCCCAGACACGCTGGCAGGGGTGGAGTGGTTAACGCCTGAGGGCAGGGGTAAGGAGAGGAGGCAGGAGGCAGGGCTGAAGGGCTGAGTCCACAGGAGAAACGGTCTGCTGTGGGAGATGACAGCCTGACGGACACGGAAGGAGCATGTGCCACAGTCCCAGGAAGACGTGTCCTTAAGGGCCTAGTACAACCTTGCCCAGGCCACAGTCAGACAGAGATGCTGAAAAGGGGTCACGCTGGGTAGGGCCATGGCTGCTCACCTGGGAGTAGACAGTGGCATGGACCCAGGCAAGCCGGCGGCTCAGGTGGTCCAGCTTTTCTGAGAAAACTTTCTGGCTCTTGGTCAACTCTGCAAGGATGTCCTTCCTCTGATCCCCAAGGAGAAAAAAAGACGATCAGAATATGGCCTCATGCCTACATCCCACTAGGCAGTCTGATATGGGCCCTACTAATGCCCAGGGAAGATGAGGGGTGGGGCTCCACTTTCAAAGCTCACTTCCGCCAGTGGTGATGAGTGGAGACCCAGCAAGCCCCACAAAAGGGCCCTGGTTAACTCCTCTCTGTGAGCTCCTGGAGTGAGCATCCAGGGTCACAGGACCAGACTGCAGCTTCAGTGGCTGGGTAGACCCAGGTGTTGGTGGCAGTGGGAAGAGGAGGCCTGCTCGGGGCCCAGCCCAGGTGAGGCATGCCATGGCAGAGGGGCTCCAGGGGACTGGGAGAGCTGGGGCCTGCTTCCTGCTGACTCTGAGAAGCTGAGAAGGCACTCAGGGTCCATCCATTATTAATGAAGGTGATGTGTATGCATCAGCACTTAGTGGGCAGGGATGGGGGAACCTTGGCATGGGCTGCAGCTGGTCGATGGGCTCAGGATACACAGGCCCCTCCGCTAGACTTGCTCTCACCACTTGGTGCGGTCAAGGCAGGGACAAGGGGAAATGTCGGGGCATCCCCAGAACAAGATTTCCTTTGTGGGATACCCAGAGACCACCAAGCACACTGTCCCAATACCCACCTGCCCACCCGGACCTTACCCTCTTGGGGCACCGGCGGAGCTTGTCCTCTGTGTCTCTCAGGGCCGTTGCGTACTCATTGACATCATCAGATACACCCACCATCTAGAGTATCGAACACCACACATCCAGGTGACCCTTAGCTACCTTAACCAGGCTTTCTAAAACACAGTCTCGACCCGGCTTGCAAAGTTCCCAAAGCTTGGCCTCTTTCTACAAAAACAATACAGGCCAGGGCCAGGCAGCAGCAGCCAAGTCTTGGTGTGTGATATGCTTGTGTGCACCAACACAGCAGACAGGTGTGGAGGCACTCATGCATCCCACCACACACAACACCCTCCCAACATGGATTGACAGTGCAAGACCTTGCCCAGCTGCTGGTGAACGCTGAGGTTATACATCATGACCGCGCCGTCCAGGACTTCCAGCAGTGAGTTCTCAGTGAGAGGCTGCTCGGGCTCCTCAGGGGGTCTCCCCAACAGCAGGCCCTCATTCCAGGGGCTGCCCTCAACTGGGGAGCAGAAGACGGAATGAGAACCATGCTTTTCCGTTTGTTTTTTGGGGCAGGGTCTCACTATGTAGTCCAGGCCATCCTTACACTCAGAGCTGACCACCTCTGCTTACTGGGACTGCGGTTAGAGGTGCTACCACCACCCCAGCTTCTGATTGTCTCCTAAACATGCATAGGCTCTATGGGCCTTCCAGGAAGAGAGGGGATTCCCTCTCTCTCCCTTGTCTAGGAAGGGAGCTTCAGGGAGAATGGGTCAAGGGAGGGTGGGGTGCAGGACAAGGCCCCACAGCACCTATTTTTGTAATATTGATTTCATGACTCCAGATTGTGCTTCCTGTGCCCTTGGGATGTGGCCAGGCCCCAAGGTGGTAGGGAGTTGGGGGAGGAGGGGACTACTCTGGCTTTGCCACAGGTAAGGAAGGGGTCCCTCAGCAGCTCTGCCCAGCACCTACTGTCCTCACGGGTCCTCTGTTCCACATTCAGCGAGCGGACCTTTACTTTCTCTATGGTGCTTAGAGGCCGCCGTGGGGTCATGAGGCTCACAGCTGCTGTGCTGAGGAAGCGGTTGGCTCGGCCCAGGGTTGGAGAACTGAGCCAGCCTGCCCGGGGTAGGGGCAGTGCCCCTCCCATGGCCAGGGCTTGCATGGGACGCTGCGGTGGAGAAAGGGGGTCAGAAGCTAATCGGCTCTCCAGGACTGGAGCCTATGAAGATGCTCTGGATACCGGGGGTGGAGGGATGGGGGTGGGGGGTAGGGGTGGGGGGGTGTATGGATGGATGGACAGGAGGGGTCATGCTCCACCTGCAGCCAGGGAGCTTCCCTGTGAGAAGGTCCTTTCCTACATGGAGAGAAGCTGGACCTGTCATACCCCTGCCTACAGGATGAAGGAAAAGCCCATCATGAAGCCTGCCTGCCCTTACTGCCACACCTGGGCTGCCGTGGGGGCTGGCTCTTCGTCCTCATCCAGGTCATCCATGGTAGCTGCCTGGAGCTCCAGGGGGTCGATCACGATATTAGCTTTGGAAGCCAGGTCATCTGAGAGACACGGCAGGGTAGGAGGCTTAGGCCAACTACAGAAGAGGGACCATCAATGGAGCTGCTCTGAGGATGACAGCGCTGGCAGGGGTGCAGGGGTGAGAGGCTGGGGAGGGGGCGGCTCGTACAGCTCCCCCCTGTGCTTACCTCTCCTCTTCCCTCCTACTCTAACCCGGCCTTCTCTCCACAGCTCAGGGGCTCCTCCTCTAGCCACAACTAGCATCAGAGGCTCCCCTCATCCCAGCATCCTGTGGATCTACAGTTTCCTACAAGACTACTCCATATCACAGGCACACCTCACTTTGCACAGACAACCCAAACACGTCTCCAGCTCAGGCTTTGCCTCTCGCTGGGCCTGTGGGTCTCTCCAAGACTGGACTTGATATCCCAGCTTCCGCAGCCCTCCCCTGATGACACGCAGCTGCAGAGCTTCTAGCATGATCAAGGTTACCCGCTGCTCTGCAACCGCCTACTTCCCTAGTAGAGGACCTTAGCCTCTGTCATCTGGACTGCAGCAGTCAGAGGGGGCATCTCATCATGCAGGCCTGCCTACCTTCACTCCCCAGCCTCACCCAGGCCTTCCAAAGCTGTCTCTGGAGGGTTTGCATCTTCTGTGTGGCCTGTAAAAGCCTCAGACTGGCCTCACTCCTCACAGTTGCCTGCTGCAGACTTTGCTTACTTCCCAGCAGTCTGCAGGCCATACTGGGCTGCTTCTGGCTTTCATTGCTGCTTTTCATTTTGTTTTGTCTTTGTTTTTGAGACAGAGTTTCTCTGTGTAACAGCCCTGGCTGTCCTAGAACTCGCTCTTGCTCTTGTAGCCCAGGCTGGCCTTAAACTCAGAGATCCGCCTGCCCCTGCCTCCCAAGTACTGGGATTAAAGGTGTGCACCACCATGCCCAGCGTTGATGCTTATTTTAAGATTTATTTTTGTACTTGTATAGTGGTGCATGCCTGGTGGCCAGAGAGATCAAAAGAGGGCGATTCCCTGGGACTAGAGTTACAGATCAAGTGAGCCGCATTGTAGGTGTTGGGAATCACACCCGGGCTCTCAATAAAAGTAACAAGCGCTCATAACTGCTGAGCCAGCTCTCCAAGTGTGTGCCGTCACACTCAGTCAGTATTTGGCATTCTTGCCCTTGGGTTCACAGTACCAAAGGGAGCTGCTGTGCTCACCAACGAAGGGTAGCTCAGACAGTACCGACACACCCCTTACCAGGCTGCTAAATCCCGTCAATACATCTGGCCCTACTTCATCAGTGCATTCCTAGCCTGTCTCTGGTGCCCAGGGAAGGCACCATGGCTAAACCCAAGATCAGATGCAGCCTAACCGTTGGTCAACAGCGCCCAAAGAAGCAGGTAAGAAAGACTTGGGCGCCCTCTAGTGGACATAGGGTGGCTCAGCACCCACAGCACTGCTGGCTCGGAGGCAGCCAGGGCTCTTCACTGCCACACTCACCTTTAAGGGTCTTTCGAAGGTGTGAGAGGAGGCCCCCAAGGCGCTGAAGGTCAAAGTAATCCACCTTGCCATTATAGAAGATCTGGGGTGGGATATAAGCATCTGCAAGAAGTCAGGGATGTAGGGTCAGCAATCGGTGCTCAGTAGAACTCTCCAGAGCCACAGCCTTCTGACCTAGGTCATCAACCAGCCCAGACAGACTGCAGAGCCAGCCCAGTGTCTCTCCCACTCTTTGCTGTTTTAGGTTAATGCCAACAACTGTAGAACTTGGGGTGGAGGGAGGATTCTTGGCAGCTGGTTACTCAAGAGAACAGAAGGACAAACTCTATGAGATATCCTCCAACCCAGAGTGCCTAAGTCTCCTACTGACCAGGGGACTCTGTCTGCCTAAACACAGGAGCCCCACGACCCACCCAAGGCAGCCCTACAAAGGACTGCCCAGAGATCTAGGCACCAGGACTGAGAAACAACGGCTGTCATGGGCAGGAGCCTGTGGAAGCGGCCAGACAACCCAGGCTGAAGGGTCCCAGAGTGCAGGCTCCTGAGGTGGACTCAACTGGGCAGAAGGTCTAGTTCTCCTCCCATCCAGCTCAGCTCTCCATACCACCACCAGCAATGACTGCAGACCTGGTTCAATCCAGCCTTGCCAACTTGGGGTCTGGTGCTTACCCTCACTGCAGGAAGCATGTGGGTTGGAAGCTTTGTATTCATCCCAACAGAAGCGCAGGGCAGATACCAGCCGGTGCAAGAAACAGACCATGTACTCAGGGGGGCAGAGCATGGGCATGTTCTGGGGGCAGATGACAGAAAACATGTATTGGTGCCAGGCCAGAGTCCAGCTCATCCCTCATCCAAGGCTGTGCCCCAGGACCCAGGAAGAAAAGGCAGTGATAACAGAAGTATGTCAAATAGGCAGTTGAGAGGTGCCAAATGCCCAGACTGCAGCCTCTGCAACATAGGCAGGAGCCCACAGTGGCCACCCTGGAGGACACCAATACCTACCCCCCGGCCGCTGGCATTCTCCTGCAGAAACTTTCGGAATTTTGTCAGAAAGATGTACCTAGAAGCTTCACCCTTCAAGGAATGGGAAAATAAGACTGTGCTGAGCTGACAATTCTTCACCTTACTCTACTACAGGAACGTGAACCAGCCCCTGATATCCACATAGCATCCCTCCTAGCCAGGGGTCCACGCAGGGTCCTGAGTCACTTACGCCATTGTTGTCTCTATTGTCCAACAGCACCTTCAGGATCTGGACCTGTAGCCCTTCCACCACTGCAGGGGGGCAGGAAACAGCCCTTAGGCTCCAGGAAAGGGAGCAGGCAGAACTTTGTGTCAGGCCCACCACCAGGGTCCCCAGGCCTACCCTCGGTCTGGTCCCCACCAACTGCTCCTAAGTATACATGCACAAATCCCGTCCCCACCCAAGGCCTGAGCTGGAGCTAACCTTCAATGCGCTTCTTGAGTCTTTGGCAGCCACGCTCATAGGCTCGCCTCCGCTGCCGCTCCTCGGCGGTCTCCTCCTTTGCCTCCTTACCGTCTCTGCCCTAGGAAGGGGGAGAGGGGAGACGAGAGCAAGGTGTCCTGGGCACTGACTTTCCCAGGACTACTTCCCACAGAAGAGCTCTCACCCAAGGACCTCAGGACCAGGGCAAAAGAGGCCTCAGGTACTTGGCCCAGATGCCCAGGTACACTGGGGCAGTCCCTCACCATCCAAGGTCTGCTCACCTCCCTGCTGGAGCGATGGGGCCACCAGGTGGTGGGAATGAGTTCCTGCAGGCCAGCCTCCTCCACACGCAGGGGACTCTTAATATAAAAGAAGACCACTGACCGGAGCATGTCGAAACTGGTAATTGTCAAGGAAGAACTTGGCTCCCCAAAGAACCTGCTGCTATACACCCGCATGAGCCCTTTCTCGGAAGGACACCTCGATGGACCCGCCACAACTCTCCCATCATCGAAGATGCCAATTTCACCATGTGACTGTCTCCTAGGTTGTGAACCTCACGAAAGATCAGGGTTATCCAATCAGCGAAGGTATGATTAAAAACTTGTCAAAGGAACAGAGGGATGGGATGGGTCTGCTGGTCCATCTCAGGCCCCAGTTTTGGTTCCTATGTCCCATTGTCTCTGCTTACTGGAGGCTGAAAGGCACCAGACTAAGGCGGCTTGTGCTCACAACACTGGGGAAGCAGGTCTTCAGAGAAGACCTTGTCTGTGCACACAGACAAAAGGATAGAGATGAGGCTGAAGAGAGCAGGCTGTGGGGCCTCCCCCACCTCCACACAGCGGCAGTGAAGGGCAGCCTTGTTCAGTTGGCCAGGCCACGGCAGTTTGCCTTCTCTGTTCTGTTAGGACTCAGCTGTGGTCCTCCTGGGCCTTCCTGGAGACTCCTGGCCTGAGGAGCATTGCCCTCTGCTGACCTTAGAAGGCAGGCACTCCATAGCAGGTCTGCCTAGCACCAAGAGGATACAGGACGTTGCTAAGCAGAAACTTGCGGGACTTCTCGTGTCTCAGGATAGAAATAGTGAGGCGCAGGTAGTGGATCTGTGGAGAAGGGGTGCTCAGAATAGGCAAGCAAGGTTCAGGGGTTTCAGGGCAGGGACAGATGCTCCCACCTGTAGACCCAGGTCTGGGACAATGGGTGAGAACCGGTAGAGACGTAGCAGAGACATCATCAACTGCTTGAGGCAATCCTGTACCTCATAGTCCTGGGAAGAGATGCTAGGGCAGCCATGACAGGGGCCTTTTCCAAGACCCCACCATACCTCCCTCGCCCTGATGAAGTCCAACAGCCTTGCCTGAGCCTGGAGTCAGAAGTCTTACCTCCATGAAGAGCCACAAGAGGTCCAAGATCTGGTGTACCACAGACTGTGCCTGCTCAGGTGTGCCCTTCTCTGTGATGCCCAGCAGGAAGCTCATGAGCACAGCCTCCACTAGGTATACCTTGCGCTGTACCAAAGGACAGGCATAGTCAAGTGGTGGCCTCCTGCTCTACTCAGGAGACCTTCTCATGCTGAAGAAGCAGGCCTCAGACACCACATCTTGAGCCGTATTTTACCACAGAGATGAGCCCTTTCCAGAGTCTGACTGAGGAACAAGAGGAGCTGCTGGCCCACAATCTCTCTAGGGCTTTGTCATGCCATTTCCGCAGCCCTGTGACATCAAGACCCTTCCTCCCCAGGATGCTGTCCTCAGGTCTGAGGCCCGTGGCTATATAGAAGCCTGGCAGTAATGCTATGGATCTCACGTGAGCCCCTAGCAGACACATGTATCTACCATGGACACATCTGCATGCCCCCTCTTCCCTTCCCTGCCAGTCCTCACCAGGAGTGGTGCAAAGTGATGGAAGATGTGAGCCAGTGTAAGGAGGACAGTGGGTTGCCCCTGCAGCTGCCACTCAGAGCTCTCCTTCTCCACCAATCGCCCTTCCTGTTGGGTCGGGGAGAAAACTGTGAGGGGAGTGGGCTGGGGTAAGAGCCCTGTTCACCCAGCCCAGACTCTGGCTCACCACAGGGTCCAGCTCCACACTCAGCACTGCTTGGAAGCAACCCAGCAATCTCTGTGCCCGCACCAGGTCAGCAAATGGAGGGTCCTGCAGGGGCCGGAAGCCCGCAACTGGGTAGGTGCCACAGAGTTAAGCCAGCAACGCCTACCCTGAGGCTTAGACACACCCCTCCCTCCCTCCCTTCCACTGAGAGCCTAACTGAGGTCCAAGCTACACAGCAGGGGCCCAGTCTACATCACAATTCTCCCACTCAGTCTCTGAGGGGGTACAACTCCTTCCTGTTCTTCACCTGCTCAATGAAGACAATGAATGGCACCCACCTTGAAAGGACTTTTGTCCTTGGACCAACCTAACTAAGATGCATCTTGTGTACATGCAGCAGCGAGGCCTGCCACCAGCCCACAGTGCTCCTGGGGTAGGGAGACCCTCATTTTAGATGCTAAGCCACCCACAGCCATCTTCCCAAAATGATATCGCAAAGGACGGCTGCCGAAATTGAATGCCACAGACTCCTTGAACGACAGGCTGATGGCTGGGAAGTAGGCCATTCCTAGGCCCCTGGAAAGGTTCTCAAAGGCAGTGCCCAGTGACACACCATTCCTGGGGAAGAAAAGGGAGATCCATAGCCAGTGTTGGGATAGGTATGGCTGCCCACCCTTGGTCTACTGAACTTGGCCTGGCTCCCTTAGAGGGAGCAGGAAATGGGCAGTCTGGCCAGTCATAGATAGATAGGAGACTCACAGGCAAAAGGATAGAGTACCATCATCCAGATCAATCAGGCAGCTCACGATGTCCCCCGCTGCCCACGCCTGCCAGGAAAGGAAGCTTTACAGACATGAAGAAGCATAGCAGCCTGCCTGACTGCATTCCAGTTTGTACTTCTAGCACCACCCGGGGAAGACTGGTCACAAGGAGACAGGAGTCTCCAAACCCCTGACCCTTCCCTGGGACCTAGAGTCCTTCGTGGCTAGCCTGTGGCTCCAGACCACAAGCTACAGGGTGGTTGGTTATGAGGTTGGTGATCCACGGAAGCCTAGCCCTCACCTTGCCATAATTGGTTGTGGTCACGTTCCATTTGCGTACCCGGTTCCCATCATAGGCATAGGAGTTGTGTGTATCTCCAACCCCTTCCTAGGAAGGAACTGCTTGTGAGGTCTGGGGAAGATGGGCAAGGACACGGCAGAACCCACCAGTTACTAACCTAGCACCCTCCTGGCTTTAGAAAGAGTGTGATGTGTTTGCAAAGGAGCCAGAAGTGAAGGGTTCTACACCAGGTGCCCTCGAGTAGAATGAAGCACATTCCATCTTCAGTGGGCAACCCAGATCAGGCTCCTGAGCGGGTCTGGGGGCTGCTCTGAGGGTGTCTGTACCACATGACCTCTCTGGGAGAGTCCTCTCCTTGTATGTACCTCCTGATTGAAGCGGCAGTTGATGGTACACCAGCCGATCTGCATGAGTCCCTGGGAGGAGATGAGCACCTCGTAGACCCACTTCCCTAGGAAGAGCAGAGGGAGGCCCAGAAAGTGAATGAAGGCTACCTCTCGCCCCATTTCCTCCCAACTCTCTGAGCCTCAGCAGAGTGTGAGCTCACCTTTGTACACACATGTGGTAGAACGGATCGTACCAAAGTTGCTGTGTCCAATCACCTGGATAAAGAAAGTAGTATTTCTCTCCAGGCACACATTTTGTCCCCAGCTGAGTTAGCATTGGTAGTACAAGTCCGTCATGGCCAGCACTGCACTGTGTCTGGCTGAGGCAGGAGAGGCTGTATCCACGACAAGAGCTTCTGGGGCAGAAGCATAATGGGACCCAGGGCTTTGCTGAAGGGGGTTGAAGTAGAGACTGTATTAAGATTTCGGGACTACGTCAGGAAGGCTAAGGACAGCGTTTTGGGGTGGGGGTATCAAGATGGGTGTACGTCTAGCTCCGTCAGGATGAACAGGACAGGGCCCACTACACACGTTCACTCACCCCCAGGAGGTCATCATCCACAAGGAGAAGCCCCTCAAAGCCTCCTGTGTGGTCTAGGACTACAGTAGATGGACCAAGTCGCCCTTCAACTTGTCCTGAGAAGGGGAGATGTATGAGGTCAGGGAGGGCAAAGGGTCTGACAGACACAAGGGAGGTGTGAGTTCACCAGAGAACTCCAGGACTGGGTACCACACTCTCAACCCCACTCCAGAGAATGCCTCGTACCCTGGCTCTCCTCATCTTCACTGTCCACCTGTAGCAGCTGGTCCACATGCTCTGGCAGGTTATGGAAGTTCAGGGGTTTCCTGGAGAGTGAGAGGATGCTGGGGGCCCACAAGTCCTTGAGATCAGCCAAAGAACAATCACCCTGAGCCCTGCTAGGTGGCTGGGTAAGCTCTGGAGGAAGGACTTACCTAGCTCTAGACTCTGGTAAGCTCACAGGAGCTAACAGGTGGCGTTAGCCACTAAGCTAGAACTTATAAGCTCATGTACCTCAGGACTGTTTAAAAATCAAAAATCATCAGCTTCAGGGGGGCATAGCATAGTCAGGAAAGTACTTGTCTTGCAACCAAAAGGACCAGAATAAGAACCCATGTAAGAAAAAAAAGTTGGCTGTTAGGGTACGTGTGTGTAATTTCAGCACTGCTCAGCACTGGGGAAGAGAATTCAGGGGGACCCCTGGGTCTCACTGGTGAGCCAACTAGTTTACTTAGCACATTCCTGGCCAGGAAGAGACCCTGCCTCGAAACAAACACAGAGGACCGTGACCAGGACTGATGCTCCAAGTGCAGCGTGACCATGCGCGCGTGCGCCCACACCAACCCTCTAAGTCTTAATTCCCTCGTCTGTAAACAAGCAAAACAATAACAACAACAAAAAGAAAACAACCAGCTGGCCATCAAGCCGTCAAGATGTGAAGATTCCTACAAAAAGCAAGTGCTCCCATGTAGCTCCTGACCTAACCTACCTTCTCTCAAACACATCTGTGTTGATTCTGGCTCAGAAGATGAGGCTGGGACGAGTCCCAGCTGCCAAGTGGGCCAGCACCAGGATTATCTAATCTAGTCCTCAACCCTAAACCTAGGGTTCTTTTGGCAGCAAGCTGCCCCACTACTCAGCCAAGGGGACAGTGTTGATCAGTCATGCCCCGGCAGCACAAAGGGCCCGCCCTCTGAGGGGCTGGCTGGCCCTATCCTCTACCTTCCTGTCTTTGGATGGCCACCAGAATACGCGCCCCATCGGCCCACAGTCTTCTGCAGCTGAAAGGGCTGGGCAAGTTTGTCTGGGCAGTTGCCCAGAAGATTACTCAGCACACATGCCCCGAGTTCAAAGGGCCTATTAGACTGGGCATAGTTGTCCATACCTTTAATCCCAGCACTCAAGAGGCTGAGGCAGGAAAATTGCAAGTTTGAGGCCAGACTGGGCCATACAGCAAGATCCTGGTATATGCATGTGGAAAGACCTGACCTGAGCTCAGCTCCTAAGAATAGCAGGCAGTGTATTAACAACCAGCAGGACTTGGCAGGGCAGAGGGCCGACACCCTTGATCCAGTTCACAGACTGGCAGCACCTGTTCCTCCTCCTCTAATCTCAGACTCATCTGTCTACCAACAGTAGGCTCTGGAAGGGTCCGAGATGAGCCAAAGTGCCAACTCCCACCAGGTAACTATGACCCAGGTACACAGACCACATGCTTCCTGCTGCAAGACAGGACTGAACCCAAACTGCAGGAGGTGGATATATGCAAAGCCCCTTCTCACCTTTGCTGAGCCCTAAGCCAAGATCAGAAGCCATAATCAGAAGCCATCAATGCAGTTACCTAGCCAGTAACAAGGAAGGCTGAAGGCATCTTAATGTCTGAATAGTCCAATAGTCCTCAAAAGCCATTCTTGCAGGCCCATGATTCAGGAGGTGTATGCTCTATGCCAACAGCACACAATACATAGCTCTGGGCTGCTGCTCTGACATAGCCTCCACTGAGGTATTGCCCATTAGGCAAACCCTGCCTGCCCTCTCTGGAATTTCCCAGGTTGTAGTCTAGAGTCCTACATCTCTACAATGGAGTGACTGACAGCCCTGTCTCCTGGTGATCACAGTACTAGCAGTAGCATCTGCTAGTGGTCACATGGGGTAGGAATCAGATGGCCCTGGGAAGAAGCCAGGATTAGAGCAGGAGTGAAGAAGGTAGGCCCTCCAGAAGCAGACTTGCTGACCACCCTGCTACTTAAACAGAACAATAATAGGCTGTCTTCTGGGCTTCTCAAAGAGTAGAGAATGTGAAAAACAGAACAGCCACATGGTCCAGGAACACACAGGTAGGGACATCCATGCTTCACGGCAGGAAAAGCTTATATGGCCCCATAAATAAATTAAGGTGGCAATAATCTTAAAAGACATTGCAAAATAGGCATGGTACTTCCATTGCCTGGGAAGCTAAGGCAGGAAGTTTACCAATTTGGGGACAGCCCGGGCTATATATAACAAAATCAAAAACAATTCTTTTTCCAGACAGGGTTTCTCTGTGTAACAGTCCTAGCTGTCCTGGAACTCACTTTGTAGACCAGGTTAGCCTCAAATTCATAGAGTCTACCTTCTAGAGAGCTGAGATTAAAGGTATGAGGGACCACTGCTCGACAAAATCACTTCTTAAAAAAAAAGGAATTCTAGTTTCCATAAACATTTAGAAATGAATAAATATGTTTATTAGTTTGATGCTAGTGATTGTTTCATAGGTTTTATACACAGACACACACACACACACACACACACACACACACACACACACACTATAACCTGCTATTTTAAAAACCTGGGCTTGCTGGGCAGTGGTGGCACACACGTTTAATCCCAGCACTTGGGAGGCAGAGGCAGGTGGATCTCTGTGAGTTCGAGGCCAGCCTGGTCACAAAGAAACCCTGTCTCAAAAAAAAAAAAAAAAAAAAAAAAAAAGAAAGAAAAAGAAAAAGAAAAAAGGGCAGAGCCTAGTGGCACTATACTACTTATGTGGTAGAGGCTGGAACCCTGCCTCTTCCAAGCTCCAGGGTGCTTGGTCTAAACTGAGAGTTCCAGGCCCACCTGTCTTACACAGGGAGACCCAGTCTCAAAAGCAAAAACAAAAGCAACTTGTCATCTTGATAATTTAAAGAGCATGTAGTTTACTATTTCAGTTACACAATAATAAGACAACAGTGTTTCTTCTCCTTTTGTAGATCAGTCTTTAACTTGGCTCCTCCTGCCTTTCAGGGGTCCCAAGTGCTGGGGTTACATTCATGAGCCACCACATTTTCCCATAAGGCCTCTGAGGGTTTTTAAAGTCTGATACTCTGTAGAATCTGAACTCTGCACACTGTGAGATAAAGAAACCAGAAATGGTCACATCTAACTAACAACAGAACAGGGGCGTTGCTTCTATTTGTTTTGAAGTTTCTGCTACTTGTAACTTTTATGGAGATTAAAAATAAATGTATCCCACCCAGGCAGGGGGATCGGGATCTGTCCCTGGTGCATGGGCAGGCTTCTGTAATCCGGTGCCTGTGGTGTGACACCTTGCACAGCCTTGGTGCAGTGGGAAGGGGCTTGGACCTGCCTAGGCTCAGTATGCCGGGCTCTGCTGACTCCCCATGGGAGACCTTGATTTGGGGGATGTGGGGATGTGGGGTGGCTTGGGAAAGAGGGCTGGGGAGTGGGAGGAGGGAGGAGGGGGAATATGTGGATGGTATGTGGAGTGAGTAGAAAATTTCTTAATAAAGAAAAAAAGAAAACCAAAAATAAATAAATAAGTAAGTAAGCAAATAAATAAATAAATAAATGTATCCAACTGAGGTTTCTATTATGTTAAGTTCAGGCAGAGGCCACAAGTGGCCAGGGCAGAGTAGAGGTACAGAGGAATACACATCAGGCCAGATGCTGAGCATGAGGGAGGTCAGGTGCACATAAACCCTTTCCTGGATCCTCAGGAAGAAGGAGCTAGCTCTGTCTGGAGAGAGGAGCAGAGTTCAGACTGGAGGCACAGGTTTCAGAAGGGAACAGAGTGAGAACAGAACCCAAGCCAGGCTGCCCTTCCCCGTAACTGCAGTTTGCAGCCTCTGATCAGGCCCAACTGGGAGGAGCAGGGCTGCACACACTCAACCATACCTGCTGGTGGCTGCAGGGGGCCCATGGTCAGGAGAGGAAAAGATGCGGTCCAGGTAGTCATTCAGTAGTTTCTCCTGCACAATGCCTGGGTCACAGAGCAGAAGAGAGAAAAGAGGCAGGTGGTCAGAACAGTTCTTGGTCCCTACTGTTCCCACACACAGCTCATCTCTGGCCAGCCACAAGGGTCAGAAGAGCAACCACACAGGGTGTACAGCTCCAGGATGCTGGTAAAGAACCTGCCACAGGAACAAGGGGTAGTTTCACCGGACTTGGCCCATTTGTCCCTTCCTTCTCCTTCCCCCAATACAAAGAGCAATCCTCCCTGCCCTGCCAGCCCTTACCTGTGACCCTGGACTTCTCAGTATCTGAGGTCAGCCTATAGCTCTTTCTGGAAAAAGACATGCCAGCCCCCTTGGATGCCATCTTTCGTCACTCATGGGCAGCCAGTGGTCCTGGAGGCTGAGCCAGATGCAGAGCGTGTCTACTCCAGGCTAGTCAAAGGCCCACACAGACCTAAGTCCTGCAATGGTAGGAAGGCTTGGGAGCAGGTGAGACTGAACCATACACATTCACACATATTCTAACCTAGGGCAGGGGTAAGTAAGCAAGGGCTCCCAGGAATGTTAGATGGGATCTAGCCTGATCCCAGGAATACGGTGTCCCACACTATGTCAGTGCCCCATGTAGGACCTAGCAGAGACCAGGTGCAAAGTATATCTGTTGAACCATAACTAAATGCCTTGGTTCTGGGGAAATCAGATAAACATGTCCAAAGTGAGGTGGCCTAGAGTAAAAACTCCTATATCCACCTTAGTCATGGAGTCCGGTTCATATTCAGAAAACAAGACCCTATATCATATTCCCTCAAGTATAGACCAGTCTGGCCACCTGCAGCCACAAGTCCCTCTTACTCCCCAAGAAAGTAAGAGGTAAGAGGAGGTAAGAGATGTCTTATTTAGCCCGGGTTTCCTCTTTTCTTATCTACAGTCTCACTAACTTTCTCGTTTCTCTCTCTCTCTCTCTGTTTCTCTCTCTCTGTTTCTCTCTCTCTCTCTCTCTCTCTCTCTCTCTCTCTGTTTCTCTCTCTCTCTCTCTCTCTCTCTCTCTCTGTTTCTCTCTCTCTCTCTCTCTCTCACACACACACACACACACACACACACACACACACACACACACACACACACAGCTTCTACTCTATGCAATCACCACTCTAGCCAAGATCACTCCATTGGTCTTCCAGCCACTGTCTTATCCCTGAGTAGCTGCAGCTGCTTCAGAAACTACACTAAGTCCCTGGTGCCTGCCTCACTGTAGAGGTGTGCTGCACAACACTGTAGTCAGGAGACAGGAGTGCTTAAGTTTACAAAGTTAAAAACTGAACATTTCCGTTCACGCGTGACTGTACTGGTTACAAGGCACAGGTGTGCCATCACCACCGACCCAGAAAGTTGTGTTAGCGCCTGTCCAGAGCGTGGCCGGTAGTCACTGCCTGGGCCAGTGTTTCCTTTCTGCAGCCCAGTCTTCCCGCACCCCACGGAGGCCCTCAGCTCCCGCCACAAACCCTTGCGTGCCTGCACCACGCCAGGCTCGGGGAGGTGATTCCGCTGCTGTGCCTCCCTACGGAGACCCACGATGGACATCCACAACCGGTCCCCCTTATATCGGAACAGTTGCAGGACTTATTGGACGCAGTTATTAAGAACTGAAGCCAGCCTTCCCGACGCCCATTCTGGGTGTCAGGTGTAGAGGATTTAGAGGCGGAACCTGCGCCTGCCCCGGGGCTCCCTTGCCACTCCATTATTGCCCAGCACTCCCAAGAGATCCTGACTCGGAACCGAACCGACTAGGTCTGAGTGGCCAAGGACGCCAAGGGCAGCGCCTGCTCCCCCAGGTCGCCCCCGCCTGGCCCCAAGCTCCGGAGGACCTGTCAGGCCAGCTCCCGCCGGGAGTCCTATACCGCAGGCCGCGGCACCCCCAGTGGCAAGCGCTGTCGCACTGGAACGGCCCGGGGCCTCGAGGGGAGCCACCGGACCCACCCGGCTCACAGCCAGGCGGCCTCTCACTCACCCCCAGCCTCAGCCTCCGCGACCGGCTCACAACATCCGCCCAGCTTTTCGGCTACGGCACCCGTCCAGGGCCAAACCGCGTGCCCGCTCGCCCGCCGCTCCTCCAGCCGCGCACGCGCATACGCACAGACCTCAACAGGCCCTAGCTGGCAGAAAACCCTCCCCCGACTCCCACAGAAGTATTCATCTCTATTTCACCTGCTGGTCCAACTGTTTCCGACCCCCGCCTTCCCTAGCAGGGGACTATGTTCTAATTGGTCCCTAGGTCACCCGTCTCAATGCCTACCTTGCTTGGAGGCCTGACTCACATGCAGCCTGGGATACCTGCAAAGCCACTTCTGTCAGCAAACTTGCTGTCACACCCGTGCACACTCCCTCCCTGCACCAGATCCAATGGGAGGGTTTGCTCACCTAACTTGGAATGATACTTCTCATAGGTAGTGGATGCTCCTAGGCTCTGCTGCTGGGGTGTGGGTTGGACTAGCCGACAGCTGGGACTCAACTGATAAGGCGTTAGACAGGGAGAGGCAGCGCTAGGGTTGGGGAACTTATGTTCCTCACTTTACAGGGAGAAACTGAGGCCCAGAAAAGTATACTACAGGGGCTGGAAGATCTCCTGCCAGCAGTGTCTTTGGGCACAGAAGGTCAGTGGTGACGGATGGCATACCTGTGCCTTGTAGCCTAGTACAGCCACTGTAATCCCTGAACTCTTGAAACGTGGCGAGTGCAATTGAAAATGTTAGTTTTCAACCTTGCAAACGTAATAACCCGTATAGTCTGACTGCTGTGGTGTGCAGTACACCCCTATAGTGAGGCAGGCACCGGGGACTTCCATGCGGTTTCTGGAGCCGCTGCAGCAACAACATGCTACCTCAGGTTTAGACAGCAGCAGGAAGACCAACGGAGTGCTTTTGACTGTGGTGGTGACTGAACAGGGTAGGGGCTCTGCCTCAGGGATGCTACTGTGTCCCCACCCACAGAACCTTCCTAAGACTGTCTTCTAAACTGAGGCTTCTGGGGATCTAGCTGCATTAAAAAGGCCCTTGCACTTGACCCAAGGGCCTGAGGCCTGACTCCACCTAGCAACTGTCACCTGGTGTCAGTTAAGCCCAAGCAGGTTCAGAGAGGGGGTGTGGGGTCAGAGCCACCCAATCCTGTAGGGACACATTTCACAATTTCCGGGATGGGGCTGTGATGGGTCACAGTGCAACCTCCAGCTATGAGTATCGGGTGGGTCCCCCTTTTGCTGCTTCTGACACAGTGTTCAAGGGCCCTTGGTGAGTGTCACCCACCCTGACCCCTATTTGCCTTTCGGAAGGTCACCCAAAGCCGTATGACTATTCTTATTGAGAGTTTACTCCTCTGTTGGGCAGGGATCAGTGACCTTGGCCTGCTGAGCAGAGCTGAGAAGGCTTGGGAATTCAAATATACACTGTCTGATCAGGCTTCCATTAGAATGCATGCTGTAGCACTGAGGCAGTCTTGGGACCACAGAGGCTAACAGACACTGAAGGCATGGCTCCTAAGCCTAACCCATCACTATAGCTTACCACAAGTCTTTATACTGGTGAAAGCCCATTCTCGGGAGTCAGAATGCTGAAGATGGAGTCTTCCCTAGACAGTGTCATAGCTCTGAGTCCAAGCATTCTTATCTGAAGGATGAGATGGGGCAAGTGTGGGGGCAAACACCATCACCCAAATTCTCCTGGAGTGAATGTATTAGACCTAAGCCCCATGCCAGGCCTAACAGAGTAGTGATAAAATCACTGTGTCTGGGCCTGCCCCTGGGGGGACTAGGTTGGCCCTTGAAAATACACACAGGGCCCACACCAAAGACCTTGTATTTGAGCCCCTAAATGAACAAAACATAGGGTCTGTTAAAATACATGTACCAATATGCCAGTCATTTTCCTGAACCCACCCCACAGGGCAGCGCTCACCATTGAATGACTTCCAGCTGCTCCGGGGTACAGAGTTAAAGAACCTCCTGCACACAGTGGTACCAGGACCATGGCAGGAGGACGTGGTGGATGCTGAGGAGTGTGCAAGGCGCTGTGAGCCTCTTCTGGACTGTCGGTGAGTGGCTAAGTAGCCTAGATATGGACGAGGGTATGAGAATCTGGGTTGCCAGTTAACCTGTGTCTGCTCCCAGAGCCTTCCACTACAACACGAGTAGCCACGGATGCCAGCTGCTGCCATGGACTCAGTCCTCACCCCACACACAGCTCCACCATTCAAGTCTGTGTGACCTTTTCCAGAAGAAAGGCAAGTGAGAGTTAGAAGGAACGGGGTGAGTAATAAGAGGCATGAATCTTCAGCCCCTGTTGATCTTTCCTTTCTTGCTTCCAGACTATGTACGAACCTGCATTATGGGCAATGGGGTCAGCTACCGGGGCACTGTGGCCAGGACAGCCGATGGCCTGCCCTGCCAAGCCTGGAGCCGCCGGTTCCCCAATGACCACAAGTGAGACAGACACATTGCCACTAGGCTTGAAGCAGAATTTCCCCAGCATACCATATAGTGGTTCTCTGCTTACAGGTACACACCCACACCAAAGAATGGCCTGGAAGAGAACTTTTGTCGAAACCCTGATGGAGACTCCAGAGGCCCCTGGTGCTACACAACAAATCGTAGTGTGCGCTTCCAAAGCTGCGGCATCAAGTCCTGCAGGGAGGGTAAGCAGCTGGTGTCAAGGCTAGGGAGGGAGGGACAAGCCTGTTCCCACTCAGAAACGCACTGGCCCTGTTTCCAGCTGTTTGTGTTTGGTGCAATGGCGAGGATTACCGTGGCGAGGTAGACGTTACAGAGTCGGGACGCGAGTGTCAACGCTGGGACCTGCAGCACCCTCATCTGCACCCTTTCCATCCTAGCAAGTACACGGGCAGAATCCTTAACCTGAGGGTGGGGCTCAGCCCAACTGCGGAGGGGCCTGAGTCCCAGAGTCTTGGTACTACTCGCAGGTTCCTCGACAAAGCTCTGAACGACAACTACTGTCGTAATCCGGATGGATCTGAGCGGCCCTGGTGCTACACCACAGACCCAAACGTCGAACGAGAATTCTGCGACCTTCCCAGTTGCGGTAGGCTGCAGGGACAGGGCCCAGGAAGGAACTTGGCAAAAACTGGCGGGCGCGGCTCAACTTGGGGAGGTAGTAGAGAAGTTAGGCATATGTAGACACCCTCGACAGGCAAGCGCAGCTCCAATTTCAGCTTTCGGGCAGGACCCAACCTGCCACCAACCATCAAAGGATCCAAGTCTCACCGGCGCAACAAGGGCAAGACTTTTAACTGCTTTCGCGGGAAAGGCGAAGATTACCGAGGCACAACCAACACCACCTCTGCGGGTGTTCCCTGCCAGCGGTGGGATGCACAGAGTCCGCACCAGCACCGCTTTGTGCCGGAGAAATATGCTTGCAAGTGAGGTGACAGGGGGGGGGAGCAAGGAGAGTGCGCCTGGGGGTGGGGGCGGAGCTTATGGGAAGGTGCGACCTGGGGGTGGAGTCAGCTGGTTCCAGTCTGCTCCGGGTTGGCAGGCAGGCTAGGTGGGACTCCATCTACCATAAGGGTAGTGCTTGCTTAGGGACCTTCAGGAGAATTTCTGCCGGAATCCTGATGGCTCCGAGGCGCCTTGGTGCTTCACATCTCGACCTGGTTTGCGAGTGGCCTTTTGCTACCAGATCCCACGCTGTACAGAGGAAGTGGTGCCAGAGGGTGAGGCTGGAGCAGATGGTACAGAACCGGGACAGGAATCAGGAACCTACCCTGGGGCTGACCACTGCCCATGCATACCCACCGCAGGCTGCTATCACGGCTCGGGTGAACAGTATCGCGGCTTCGTCAGCAAGACCCGCAAAGGCGTTCAGTGCCAGCACTGGTCCGCAGAGACACCACACAAGCCACAGTGAGTGTGCGCCCACAACCCAGATTGGACCCCAACTCTAGGGCAAAATGCCTTGGCTTCTTGTTTGTGAGCCTGAAGAGGATCTGACTGGCCTGCTATGGACCACCCCCTAGATTCACACCCACCTCAGCACCGCAGGCCGGACTGGAGGCAAACTTCTGCCGGAACCCAGATGGGGATAGCCATGGGCCTTGGTGCTATACTTCAGATCCAGCCACCCTGTTTGACTACTGTGCCCTACAGCGCTGTGGTGAGTGCTGAATACTCTTTCCCTTGGTTGGGCGTCAGACTTCACATCCAAAGACTGGCTCCCTTAACCTGAATGAACTTGGTCTTTTAGATGATGACCAGCCACCATCCATCCTGGACCCCCCAGGTACAAGCTTGGGCCAATTGTGGGTACAGCTTTTTTGACACTGACCCTCACTGAAAACTCCATCCCACCCCATCATCCAGACCAGGTGCAGTTTGAAGAGTGTGGCAAGAGGGTTGATAAGAGCAACAAACTCCGTGTGGTGGGGGGCCATCCTGGGAGCTCACCATGGACAGTCAGCTTGCGGAACAGGTGAGGCTTAAGTGCTTATCTCAGGAAAGGAGCTGAGGCTGTAAACTCTGTGGTTGTGCCAGCAGGGAATTGGATGCCTGGCCCTGCACCCAGAGGTCCTTGCCAAAATGGCAGATCTTGCATGTGTCCCAGGACTCACTGTTGCTTCTAATCTACTCTAGACAGGGCCAGCACTTCTGTGGGGGGTCCCTAGTGATGGAGCAGTGGGTACTGACTGCCCGGCAATGCGTCTGGTCATGGTGAGCCTCCCTTGGGTTTAGGGACTGGGTCTCCCAATTTACCTTCATCCTACCTCTCCCTGCCACTGTCCCCACCACCCCAGCCACTGTCCCCAGGAAGGCCAACAAGCAAAACAAATTGGGACAGCTGACTAGGAGCAAGAATGGTTTAGCAGTCTCTTTCTCCCAGCCATGAACCTCTCACAGGATATGAGGTATGGTTGGGTACCCTCAACCAGAACCCACAGCCTGGAGAGGCAAACCTGCAGAGGGTCCCAGTGGCCAAGACAGTGTGCGGACCTGCAGGTTCCCATCTTGTTCTGCTCAAGCTGGAGAGGTGCGTGGACAAGTTGAGAGGGTATGAGGTAGGGCTGGCCCTGTGGCCACAGGTCCTGAATACCCCCATTCCTGCTAAAGACCCGTGACCTTGAACCATCATGTGGCCCGCATCTGCCTGCCTCCTGAGCAGTATGTGGTACCTCCAGGGACCAAGTGTGAGATTGCAGGCTGGGGCGAATCCAAAGGTAAGAGCATAGCACACAGACATGGACTGTTCCAGGCCGGTGGCCCTGCACTGGTTTTGGCTCAGGGGTCCTTTCCTTACCATTCTCCTCATTCCAGGTACAAGCAGTAACACAGTCCTTCATGTGGCCTCCATGAAGGTCATCTCCAACCAGGAATGCAATGTGAAACACCGAGGACATGTACAAGAGAGTGAGATATGCACCGAAGGATTGATGGTCCCTACAGGGGCTTGTGAGGTCAGTGGTGGAGCTCTTGGGCCAGTTTGGGAAGGGTTGGGAGCGGGAATACTACTGGATTACCAAGGGGTTGGGGGTGACGGGAGGCTAGTCACTGCCAAGGTCCAGAGCCTTCACCAGTTCTCCTACCTGCCAGGGTGACTACGGGGGACCACTTGCCTGCTATACCCATGACTGCTGGGTCCTAGAGGGACTTATAATCCCTAACAGAGTGTGTGCACGGCCCCAGTGGCCAGCTGTCTTCACACGTGTGTCTGTGTTTGTGGACTGGATTAACAAGGTCATGCAGCTGGAGTAGGCCTGGTTTTGATCCCTTAGGGATGATAAGACTTCTCAAACATAAAGCAACCTTTCTCTCTGTCTGTACAGAGTGCTTCTTAGTCTCTGCTTCTAGGGAATGAGGTGGGGACTCCTTGGAGGCGGCTTGGTGGTTTAAGCCCAGCCCACACTTGGCTGGGTGTTCTGATCCTGTAACAACTTCACAGTGTGTGTACTGTGGATGGGCAGGGTGTCGCTCATCTTCCAGAGGCACTTCTGGGAATGCAAGGACAGTGCAGAGCATTTTCCAACAGATGAGACTGTAGCAGAAAGTCCCAGTTGGCCAGGACAGACGGGGTAGAGTCTCTCATGGCTCCTCTCTGACAGATGACAGAGATGAATCCACTGTGGATATCAAACCCAAGACCAAGGGTTTCTGAACCCCAGGGTGGGTCTGGGATTGGGGATGGCTTGGTACAAAGTACCAGCACAAACCAGGCTCTGTGTCCTTATTTATTATGACTACGTAGTCCATATTCCTCTGCCCACTCATCCAGAGTCCAGAGCCCAGGAAACCTCGTGGCTGTTCTGCCAGATCCAAGAGCAAAGTGCGAAATGGACTGGCTAGTTCACGCAGGACGGTAGAGCTTCAGCTGCCCAAGTGTGTGTGCAGCCAAAGCACAGTATTCATGAAGCTGTCTGACTCCACCTCCACCTCTGACAGCGCATGGGTGCTTTTGGGATAGAGCAGGAGCCTGTGTGAGCAGCAACACATGAGGTTAGAGGATCCTGTCCTGCTTACCTGCCACTAGCCGCCAGGACTATCCTCTGACACTCACCGAACAGGCACATTCCGGGCCTTGAGGGCACGGTAATACTCCATACCCTGCTTGAAGGGTACACGCCGGTCCTCTTGGCCCAGCATCAGTAACACTGGTGTCTTCACCTAGGTTTTTGGGGAGCAAGGAGTGAGCTGAACTCTGGATTCTGGATGGCTAGGTGGCACACACACAAGGATACCTGGGTACCTGAGGAATGTACTTGATGGGTGATTTATCCAGCATCTCCTCCCACACATTCAAGTTTGGCAGGCAGTCACTGCTATACCGGAAGCCAGCCTCCACCACACACCTATAAAAAAAGACCAAGCTGATGCAGACTGCAGGATCTCCATGGGAATTTGGGGTAGAAGGAAGGACAGGGACCTTTGATGCACACTCACCAATCAGGGATGTCAGTGGAGCCCATCATGGAGGCAATATTGATCACAGGGTTCCGGGCTATACAGGCACTATAGGTGTCTGGGTACTGACCAATCAGGTGGCAGGAGAGGAAACCACCATGGGAACCACCCATAAGGGCCACACGGCTTGCATCAAAGTGTTCCTCCTGAAGTACCTGCTCCACTGCAAACTAAAGGGTAGGCAGAGCATACTGCAGCTAGCTTCCTGTCAGCTGACTAGAGCCACGGATCCACCCTCCCTGTCCAGGAGCCCCAGGACCCTGCTACCTGAACATCCTTCACATCCTGGTAGCCCACATTGCCAGGGAGGGAAAGGATGTTGTCTTGGCCAAAGCCAGTGGAGCCACGATAGTTCACTAAAAGTGGGAGACAAGATAGTTTTCTCAGTCCTGTGGACCCCAATTCATCTGTCTGTGAAGTAGGCCCTGAGACTAGCTGCATCATAGGCTGTCAAGGGGAAGCAGTCAAGAGATATGAGGTTGCTACTCAGAGTCCACAGCATCCTTTCCATGGAAGCATCAAGTTAATCCACATGATCACCAGGTTATGGAGCCAGAGGCTGGGTCATGGCAATTTCTAGTGGTGGTTTTCTTTTTTATTTTTATTTTTTTGAGACAAGGTTTCTTAGTGTGGCCCTGGCTGTCTTGGCTCTCGCTCTGTAGTCCAGGCTGGCCTCAAACTCAGAGATCTGCCACCTCTGCCTCCTGAGTGCTCAGATTAAAGGTGTGCACCACCTCACCCAGCCCTAGTAGTGGCTTCTAAAGAAAGAGCTATAGAAAAGCCTAGTGAAGAGTGACTAGTGACTACCCAGCCACAGGCGTATACTCCACTGAACCCGAGGGAAACTGCAGGTCCTTTCTTACCCAGCAGCACTGCAAAGCCCATCTTGCAAAGCATGGCTGGGAACAGCATCCAGGCAGTGACAAAGGATGAGTGGGGTCCCCCTGCAGACAGGAAAGAGGATGAACGGGCCAGCTGGGAGGAGTGGGAGGAGGGCAAGGGCTTTAGGTAGATACCTACCGTGGGGCATGACTACCATGGGCACCTGGGTCTTATCTGGAGGGTTGCTAGGCTGCAAAAGGATTGCTTCAAAGTCAAGGTCAGCTGCAGGGAGAAAGTAGTAATCAGCAAGACCAGGGCTGCTTCACACGGGCTTCCCCAGCCAAGGCCCCATCTGTAGCTATGACATGAGTCTGATCAAGAGAAACAGGCCTGACCAAGGTAGCTCATACCATGACACATGGACCCCCTAAGGCTTGTGATATTTCTGCCTCGTCAGAGACCCCAATGTCTGAAAAGAGCATTCTGACATAGTCACATAAGCCTTGTGTGTGGCCTATTCTCTTTGGGTCTTAGTTTTCTCAGAGAATATGCCTCGGCAGGACCCAGTGCTGATGACCACAGCAGGTACTCAGATCTCTGGATGCTACTCCGAATGACCATAAAAACAGAAACATTTTGGAGGAAATCCTAGGAAGCCTGAGCTTGGAAGGATCACTACACATGCTGTGTGCTGGGGATCTGGAGAAGGTGTTAATCTGCTGTTGGCCCAGCTCACCATATTGCACATTCTCTTGGTCTGGAGGTGGATGTAGCACACGGATGCCCCAGTGGATGTCAGGTATGGGTTCAGCCTCCTCCAGGGACACCCATGACACAGACTGCTCCTTCCCAGCAGGAGGCAGGAACCCAACTTTCTGCCAAGGGGAAGGAAAATGTCACAGGTGCCCAGGTCTCAGGAAGCCATCTCTAAAGGGTACAGCATAGCTTCTTGTGAGTGGTAATATGCCAGTATACATCCACATATGAACCACTCCCAACTACTTCCACAGTTCTTGGCTTCTAGGTTCTTCTGTCTCCCTGTACTCTAATACCACAGGACTGGGCACTTCTGTGGGCACATTGTTCAGGACAGCACAAATGCTAGCTAGCCCCTTGTTCCTACTCATGAGTGCCATGCCCAGTTAATCATAGGACTAGTCTCTGCCCTTCTACTTGCTGACCAGCCATGCTCAGCCTTTGGGCTCAATTCTATTATCCTGGAAGCTTGTAACTCCTGCCTTCTAGCCTGGGACTCACCAATACTCACCAGGCTCGGGGGCAGGTTGGGTGTGGAGAATTGTGCCACCATCAGGTCTTGGTCAATTGTAAGTAGCTTCCAGCTTCCACCTGAGCCCCCTAGAGGAAGCAGATGATAGTAAGTGCCTGGTGGGACCACCACTTTTGTGCCTTATGTACCTCTTATGAACACTTAACTGCACATGTCCTGGGTAAGCCTCCTGTTCAATCCCTTGTTTATCTGACAGACACTGGCTATGCTCAGGAACTGCCAGACCTAGGGACACAGAAAGCTACCATGGTACTCTACATACTCCAGTGGCTGCAGTGTAAAAAGGATGGCAGCCTAGCCCAAAGAACAGGGTCGAAGAAAGGGGACTGGATGTGTGTAGTGGGTAGCCATTCCAGCTTTGATCTGGAAGTTCCAACCCCCATTGAGGCTTCGGTAACTGTCACGTCTACAAGGCGGGACTGAGAGAGGACCCTGAAGACCCAAGATCCGGATGCTCCAGCTCTCTTGGTTCCTGGACCCTGGACGCTGGAGGTAGACCAAGCAGAGTTCTCCAGAGAACACTGCCGGACTGCACTTCACCTTTCCCAGACCCTGTAACTTATCCCTTCATTTGTAAGTTACCCCACAAAAATAAACCTCCCTTTTAACTACCCGGAGTGGCCTTAATAATTTCACCAATAAAAGGGGACTGGATGTGGGGGTCTAAGGTTTATTTATTCACTTATTTATTTATGTATATTAAGCAATGAGCTATGTCCCAACCCAGAGATATAGAATTAGAACAAGATTTTGGCATCTGTGGTGGTCTGACTGAAAATGGCCTCCATAGGTTCACAAGGAGGGGCACTATTAGGAGGTGTGGGCTTGCTGGAGGAAGTGTGTCACTGGGAGTGCGCTTTGAGGTTTCAGAAGCTCAAGCCAGGCCCAGTGTCTCTCTTCCTGCTGCCTGCCGATCCAGATGTGGAACTCTGGGCTCCTTCTCCAGCACCATGTCCGCCTGAGTGCTGCCATGCTCCCCACCATGACGATAATAGACTAAACCTCTGAAACTGTAAGCCAGCCCCAATTAAATTCTTTCCTTACCACCATGGCCATGGTGTCTCTTCACAGCAATAGAAACCCTGACTGACAGCTTCTTTCTGGGGGAGTATGTAGAGTCAGGGCAGGCCGAGCACTCAAAGGCCGTTTCAGAGGCAGACAATAGGCTTACTTGTGGAAAGCTAGGGAATCAGTCCAACAAAGGTTTCTCCAAGGTCTGGGAAGGAGGTGGATTGACTGCTGACAGCTTGGCAACAAAGGTCTGCAGACTCTGGGGTGGGGGGGGCTTTGGGGCCAGGGCTTAGGGAGGCGAGTGCAAAAGGGCAGCAGAGCAAAGGTGGCAGTGTGTTGCTCAGATCCTGAAGGCTGTGGAACAGGGCTGGAGGGATGGCTCAGAGGTTAAGAGCACTGGCTGCTCTTCCGGAGGTCCTGAGTTCAATTCCCAGCACCCACAGGGTGGCTCACAGCCATCTGTAATTTAATCTGGAGCCCTCTTCTGGTGTGCGGGCAGAATACTGTACACATAATAAATAATAAATCTTTTTTTAAGAATGACTGCTGCCTCATGTCAAGCTCCAGCTCCACTCCTTACATGGCTGCCTATCCACCACCCTGCCCTCACCCCCTCTACAAAAGTCCTGCTCACCAGCTGTCAGGGAGGTAACACTGCCCGTCTGGGTGTCCACAGCAAACAGGTCCTTAAACAGAGGGGAGACCACATGTAGTACCACATCCAACAGCCCCATGGGTCTTATCCCTATTTCTTTCTACAATCTTAGGGACACTTTGGCCTATGGTGATGGCTACTGGATCCAGGTTCAAATCTCAGTTCCTTCATAACTTACTAGACATTCCCAGGCAAGGTACAGGAATGCCACTGAGCCCCACTTGAGGATATAAGAACAAATGACATCACACCCAAAAGACCATGGCACATTATGGGTACCCTCACTCATCCTTCAAGGAGAACTCATCTAGTCTCCATCAATTGGCCTTATAGTGTTTAGGGACCCATCTCAAAGACAGCCCCAGGTTTTCCACCTGGAAAACAGGCCTAGGGCTCTGCTGTGGGGCACCACATCTGATCCCCTCAAGGAAAAGCAAGTCCAGCAGACGCTGAAAAGCCTGGAAGGGGGCAGGAAGACTTTGGGGCTGGCATTCCTCTAGGCACATATATTCACTCTGCCCCGGGTTCTGGCTCCTTGGCAGAAATCATAGGCAAATGTCAGTGTTCCCTCTCAATATAATTGGGGCTCTTACCTGCCGGCTGCGCTGCGCTGAGTCAAAGACCACTCTCTGGCTGTCAGCTGACCAGCAGCCCAGAGGCAGAAGACTGCAGTAGACCCCAGAGAAGTTCTCTGCAAAGACAGGAGGGCTTGGGTTGCATCTAAGAGTGCAGGTTTGGGGGATCAAGACTGTGACATTAGGGAATTCACACGGGACCCCTAAGATCTGTGGTAGAATGACAGTCCCATACATGACAATGAGGAGTAGGAGGGGAAGGGGAAGGGGGAGGGACTTCTGAGGACCTGAAGAGGCAGAGCTGCCCAAGCCTCTAAGGCAAACATGGATGTTTTCCTATGAGTTGTTCTCTTTTGGGCTCTGGCAACATTAAGTGCCTTAACATTAAGATCACATGTGTTTGTCCACTAGAGTGCTGAGTACAGCACCTGGCATAGGATCGCAATAAGCCCCGCCTTTCACTATCATCCTCTTCCCAAGGTGGAGATAACCACAAGTGAAGAAACAGAAGCCCATGGAGGCCAGAGCCCTATCCAAGGACAGATAGCGGGCAGAGCTGAGATTCAAACTAGGTCCCCATTATTGTGTCCTTGCAGACCAAAGAAGACATGTGCTAAGGATGAAATATAGGTTTGCACATGTTAGCCATGTGCTTTACCACTGGGCTGTATTCCCGCAGCTTTGTCCACTGGACTCTTGGAACTTTCTGGGTGACTTTCATCCCCATATCCTTGGGATGGCCCAGGACTGCTAGCAGAGCTGTAAACACCTGAGGTCAAACCTCTTAGCCAGGAGCCACCTTTCCAGAGGAGGAGCTGACTTAGCCTGGACAAAGGTTGCTGGGGTGGGGTGGAATACAGAGCAACACAGAAAACCCTCAGACCCCGTGCTTCTCGGGCAGAACATGCTAAACTAGTACACTTTCTGAGACTCACCCCAAGCCAACTTGGGCTGCTAGGATCTCAGTTTTAATCTAGCCCACAACTTTCTATTAGACTATCTTCTATCCCTGTGGGGGTTGGGCACAGGGCTGGACCAGCAAGGAGGATGAGAAACAGACAGCAGAACCGTAGGCTCTATTGATTTCCCCTGCCAGGCACCCCTCACCTCCTAGCTGCCGAGGTACAATGTCCACCACCACTGAAGTGATCTTGGTGTACCAGTCATACTGCAAGAGAACACAATGGTCAAACCCACCAGAGCATGGATCTCAGGGCACAGAGCTCTGTATCTATCCCTTGCAATGGCAACTCTGAACAACCTTGGGGAAAGGTGGGACTGATCTATTTCCTTTATGGTATCCTGGACCAGATATCCACAAGGGTCTCAGATAGGCATGTACCTTGGGCTTCTACCAGACACTCAGAGCTCTCCTTGGGCAGGGGCTGGGACTGTGCAACTCCTCACTATATCCTAGCTCCTTGTAGAGCCTGGCTACTTGTGGAAGGGAACTAAGAGACAGACATCTCTGTAGTTGGAGGATGCTCTTGAGGTGGTGAGCTCTCAGAGTATTCAAGCCTCCAGGTCCTACCTTGAAAGGTCAGGCCACTAATACAGTGAGGATAGGAGAAGACCCAAGAGGGAGATGATGCTGATCCTTTAGCTCTCATCCCCCGGCAAGAAGCTAACCATCCTTCTACCCCCATCCATCCATCTCCAGCTCACCAGGCAGAGCTGGCTACACTGATGATGAGGGCCTAGAGATGGGTACCGCAGGTAGACGATGCGACACTGGTCTGGGCTCAGACGAGGAGAACAAACAGCCAGGGAATCATCCGAGAGTAACTCTAGGCCATACAGAAGTATGAGTATCACGTAGATAGGGAAAGGCTAATGTGTGTCAGGAAAGCACATGTGGGTACCAGTCACTCACCACACTTTCCCCCGCTCAGGTCCACATAGTATAGGGCTGATCTGGAATGGTCAGAAAGACACTCAGCTCCATGGTCAGATGGACTGCAGGGCCCTCTGCCCTGCCCCACTTCCTCACCTGCGATTGGTGCAGAAGCGGATACCTAGCCGGAAGGGTTCATGCCACCAGCCCACAAACACTACCCCTGTGTCTCCAGGGGCCCAGAAAGCCTGGAAACGAGACCACAGGGAGATATAAACAAGAGGTAGCTGCTCAAACAGGAATCCCCAACTGCAGGAGGGGCACAGCTACTAAGCTACTGCTGACCTGTCCAGGGGACACATTTTCAGGGACGCCCTCAAGCACTGAGATGTTGCCGCTCTCGATGTCCAGCACGCAGAGAACAGGGATGCTTTTGGAAACCATGGTTTCTCCCCAGTCTTCGTAAAACACAAACTGATCCCCCTGAGAACAGAGGACACTCAATGCCCAGAGTGTCTACAGAACCCTGCCCTGCCTCCTGGAAGCCAATGCCTCCCCAGGTTCATTAGGTGCCGCACAGGGAGTACACTGAGTTACAGGGTAGCCCGGTAGGGCCTTCATGGCCTGGCCACACCACAAGCACCTTAATGGCCTGGTCTGGCTTCTTCGGCCTGGCCATTTCATCATCACTGGCACTGATGTCCAAGGCTTTGGTTTGAAAGAAGGATTCCGCCTTGGGGCGCTTCTTCTCCGCCACATACAACAAGTGTGTCTCTGAGTATGACCAGGAAAGGCAGCCAAAGCAGTCTGGATGCAGGGAGGGATGGTTAGAGGGAGCCCAACACTATGGTTGCCCCATCTTGCCACCCTGCCTGCTTACCAGCCAGGTGCCTCACCATCCTCATAAACAGGCCCATGTTTCTCCAGTGCTGACAGGTTGAAGCTCTTGAGCTTTCGGTTCTTCTCCCAGACCTGAGGACATCCGGGCATCAGGCTGTCTGCCCCACAACAGAGCCTTAGCTGTGGGGCCAAAGTCACCTATGGCCTGCCACCTCACCCCTTGCAAACTCACCTCCAGGAACTGTTTTTCCTCCCCTGAAACTGGGCCCCCAGCCTTGCGCAGCACAGCTTTCATGGTGCCCGAAGGCGACTCTCTGCTCAGCAGCCTGAGTACAGGGTTGTAGGTCAGGATTAAGCCAAACCCTAGCACATAGCCCTGTGCTGCCCCTTTTCTGGTCACAACCTCTTAGGTGAGACTCTCTCTCTCCTTCCTTTCTTTATAAGTCTTTAATCAGTCTTATAAGTTCAGAGGAGGCAGCACAGGATACTATCTCCCAGCTAACTCCTAGATAAGACTCTCGAGGCTCTGATCCCATACCAGCCCATGAAGCACTTCCAGCCTCAAGCTAGCTGGCCTTGTCTCTCTTCCTTAGGTTAGTGACTTGACTCTCTCCAGACCACCAGGGACCTAGGACCTAGTTTGGAAGAAGCTTCTAGTTCTTATCAGGCCATGTCTCCAGAGACCAAACAAGCTCTCAAGGGACAGGGATCTGGTTCTTTGAAGAACTGACGCTACCCAAAGCTGCCCCTGAAGGGGATACGTAAAGAGCTCCACGTCCTAAGGACACATGGTAAGCATACATGAAAGGCTGGCATGGCAGGTGGCTGTGGTCTTGTCTGCAAATTCCTTCTCTCACACTTACTCCCCCCGGGTCTCCACACTGTTGCCTGCAGGCCCAGCAAACACCACCGAGTCTCCATCATGGAACACTAGGTATTGGCGGCAGAATCGGATGTTCTCCATTCGTTCCAAGTCCCTCTGAGTCCATTCTGCAAGGGAGGCATGAGGGTGCTCAACTTGTCTGGGCCAGTTTGGGTCACTGCCCACCAACCAAGGCCTACCTTTCCCTAGTAAAGCCTGGGCAACTCTTCACTTGACATAACATAAGCCTAGGCTTCCAGAGCCTGAGCTGACAGCCACTTGGAGAGAACCCACTGCGGACCAACCATGGAATTTTTTTTTTTCTTTTTGGTTTTTCGAGTCAGGGTTTCTCTGTGTAGCTTTTGCCTTTCCTGGAACTCGCTTGGTAGCCCAGGCTGGCCTCGAACTCACAGAGATCCGCCCGGCTCTGCCTCCCGAGTGCTGGGATTAAAGGCGTGCGCCACCACCGCCCGGCCCAACCGTGCAATTTTAAGGGCAACATAACGTGTTCAGGCTGGAGAGCCCTGCGAGGTCCACACCTTGCACCCAAGTCTGAATTTCACTCCCACACCCTCAACTGATTCACGGGCATGACTAACCAGTAAGGCCGGTACAGCCCACAAAACACTGTGCGCAGGAACTACGGCTGGGTTTCCTCCCCGTACTCGTGTGTACCGTCAAGCAGAGAGCCCTCCACATTCCCCACCTCGCCATCTGGGTGCACTGCCCGTCGCCACCCAGTTCCCTCGGTCTACACACCAGTGTGCACCGTCCGATAGAGGCCCCCATACTGCGTGGTGACCTCCGGGCCCAGGCAGGCGGCGCTCAGATTAGGCTGGCGGCTAAGGCCCCGGTACAGCGCTGCCGCCTCCTGGGGCTCACTCAGCAGCACCTGCGCAGGGGACACACCAGGGTCAGGCTCAGCCCGGGCTACTGAGGCCACGGGGGCCGCGGGCCGAGCCCTCACCTGACGCTCCATAATCCTTTCCAGGAGCAGCTAAAGCCCGGAAGTGAGTCTTAGGGGCGGGGCCTAGGGCGGCCCCCAGTTTCCGCTAAACCCGGAGGCGACCTGGGACAGGCAGGGCCTTGTACAAGCCCGGGCCCGTCGGCAGGGGGCGGGGCCTAGAAGGAGCCGCCCGGAGGGGAGGGGCGGTGAACTAGTGAAAATGGACTAGGCCAACGGAGGCAGAACCTGAGAGTCGAGACCCGGCCTTTTTAGAGAAGGGGAGGAGTGGGTATCCGAGAAGTAGGGCAGCGGAACACAGAGCCGGTGTTCGGGGAGAGGCGAGGTCGGGGAGGAGCGAAGGAAGACAGGTTGTGAGCTGAAAGCCGCAAGGTCTGAGAGCAGGCGCTGAGCATTCGAAGGGCGGGGCTTCAGAGGAACACCAGTGATTCCTTAAGGACGAGAAGAAGGGTGGGAACCGAACACTGGGACTAGCGGGGCCGTGAAGCCCGTAACGTTGTGGGGCAGGGCATCCGCACGGACTTCTTTTAGCTCTGGGGCCGATTACGAGGTCTCTCCCCATCTACTGTAAGCCAGAGAGATAGGAGGAGAAAAGGCAGGTTCCTGGGCGGAGTCCTGGGGCGCCTGGCAAAGAAGGGCGAGGTTGAACTCTCAGGGTGTTGCCCCAGCTTATCGATGACCAGACTTGCCCTAAAGTTATCTGTTTCCACAGCCTCAACCCGCCCTTCTCAGTGGCTCATTGCTGCGAATCGTGAGCAGGTTGGGTCTCAGCCTACCCGAAGAGCAGAGGTCCTGGTGGGGTCAGAGTACACCTAAGAGTACACAGCGAGCATGCTGTGGAAAGAAGAGCCTAGGCAGACACAGGGCTAGATTGGCTTAGGTGACAACAGAGAGCAATTAGCACTTGGCCAACAGTAGGTCTCTCCCCTCCTCCATATAGCCTGAGCCTGGCTGGTCTTTCAAACCAGCTCCGGATCCCCTTGAATGAGTGCTTTCCTTCTTACCCAAAGTAAAATTGATATTCTTTTTGTTTTATCTCTGTTTCTTATTTTCTAGTGATGCTTGAATTATATTGTTTCTCTACATAGTCCTGGCCTCGAACTCACAGAGACCCACCTGACTCTGCATCCCAAGTGCTGGGATTAAAGGTGTGGCCCACCACATTCATCTTGAATTATTGTTGACTATATGGGGAACTAAGATCTCTCAGCTATGAAAAAATTCTGAGGTTGCAACAAGGCCGGCAGATGTAAAGCTTGCTTGGGAGCACCAGGGGGCAGCATTTGCTTATCTAGCTCCTGAGAAGCAGGCTCCTGAAAACCGCCCCATGGGAATGCATTGGCCTTGGACTGACCTTTGCACCTTCATGGAGGGTCATTCTTGGGGGGGGGGGGTTGGGGGAGGATGTTGAGACAGAATTTCTCTGTGTAGCTTTGGAGCCTTTCCTGAAACTCACTCTGTAGCCCAGGCTGCCCTCGAACTCACGAAGATCTGCCTCCCGAGTGCTGGGATTAAAGGCGTGTGCCACCACCACCCGGCCATGGAGGGTCATTTTTAAATGGTTTGGTGTGTTCTCAGTTCCAGTTGTACCAACACTTCTGAAATTGTGCTCTCTCTCACTTTTTTTCTTTAACCATAGAGAATATTGTCACAAATTTGGGTATTTGCTTGTTTGGCTAAGAATTCCCACTTTAGAAGTCATCCCAAAGACAGTCCCGAGGTTGTTTATATCAAGTCCTTTTATTTTGATACCACAGAAATACCTTGTCACAATACAGGGGAGGGATACGGAAGTACCACGAGTTCTCACAGAGCACGGGGGGACGGCACACAGTTCACAAGGTCATGTGGAGGACTCGGTCATTGCACTTACATCTGTAAACTTGTTTGTTCGACTTTGTACAGCACTCTTCCCCCTCAAATAAAGAAGGAGAGAAGGAAAGAGAGGGAAGGAAAAGCAAACACAAGACATGGAAGCTAGAGGGAAAATGTAGATGGCCACTACTCTCCAGGGTTCCACACTTGGAGAGGAGCTCCTGACCCCAGAGGCTGAATGAGTCTCGTGCACGCACACACAAACACACACACACACACACACACACACACACACACACACACATACACACACATTCATGTACACGTGCTTACATACACAGTATCTCACGACTTCTATGGCTCTCCGGTGCCACCCGGTGCATATGGTAGCAAGGTGCTGGCACCCAGGGAGACAGAGATGGCATCTCCAAAGAGTTTCAGTTGATTAGATCTGTCCCTCCAACCCTGTTGGAGTCCATGATGATAAATATTTACAGCATGGGAGGAGAAGGGCTAATAGGGCAGGACTGTACCATCATGGCAAAGGACCTGCCTAAAAAACTCCCTAAAGGCTCCAGAATACAGGCCGGAATTGCTGCCCCGCTGTTCTCTCATTGTGGGCCCTGAGACCGTTTGTCCTACCCAAGAACTAGGAAGGCAATGATAGAACTGCCACTATGAAGTGAGCATGTTGAGGCCTTGGGTAGGCAGAGGAGGGTACCCTTACTTAGGACACTGAGGGACATGGAGAAGGTCTGGATTCTACCCAGAGACTTCTTACCCACTTGGAGATGCACCCATTGCTTACCATGTCCTACAGCAGCTACCCGCCTCAGGCTGTCATAGCCCCAGAGTCAACACAAAGGCCAGAATACCCATGACCTAGAAGACAGTTGCAGCCATCTTCACAAAGGGGCAAAGATCTGTCCTGTGGGTACAGCCAGGGATGTAGTGGCAGATATCAGAAATGTCAAACTCAGAGTTTGGCCAGAAAAGAAATTTGCTGAAAAGTTAATACTTTAGAGCCTAGTGGGCCTGCCAGAGGTTGACCTGTGGACATCTTGCCTGCTCTCAGCTCCTAGTCCAGTCCCTATGAGTGGAGAGGGTGACAGCCATGATCCCATGTGTCTAAACAATGGGCACATCCAGTCCAGACCTGGGCCTGTGTGGCTGAGCTCCTCCATGTGGTCTTCTTTCAGCCCTTGCTCAAATGACCTCACAGAGCCCAGGTTTGATCTCTAAGATGTCCCATAGCATGAAGAAAGGCCAAATACCAGGTACTCAAGGTTTTAAGTTTGACACAGCTTCAACTGTCCCATGACAGTCGCCAAAAGTGGCACAGGATTCTACTCTGACAGATTTGTAGGCCTTGAAAAAAGCATGAGAAATGTGGACCCCTGAGAAATGCATAGTACAGACCAGAGCACTCTGAAAGAAGGTCAGACCTTGATAGGTCAGGCAGTTACTGTCTGCCCTCCTCCTGGATCAGAGAGGTGCTGATAACAGTGGAATACTTATGCTTCAGAGGAGAGGGTAGGCAAGTCCTGGGGACAGATGCAGAGAGGGCTACACAGGCCATTCAGGAAGTTTTGCTTTTGAGAAACCTTCTGAGCTCAACCTGATGCTGTTATGTGAGTAGCTGTTCGGGATATTTTCAGCCAGAGAGCCCATAGCCAGCTCTTCCTGAGCACCCTATGACCCTGGCTCCAGATCTCCTGGGTCACAGTCCTTTGAGACTCCTCATCACAAAGGAAAGGCATAGAGCAGGTTTAGTCATGATCTAGGGATCCTAGGGTACACCCAGGCTCTGCTCTTGACTTCTGCCTTTCCACAGATGTGGCCCAGCTTTGCCCTTGAGCAGTGTTCCACTGCAAAGGGGTGGCTGGAATCTTTTGGCTCAGGCCTGGGGTAGGAGGGGAAAATGATATACAAGTAGAAATCCTACAGCAGCCCACAGAATATTCATACACACACATCCTATGCAGGCTCCTATCATTGTTTATTTTGAGGTTTCTTTTTATCTGCTGTCATAGAGAGATAAAGAACCGCAAGGTATACAGGGGGCCTCACTGCCTGCTCCATGGCCTGGCATGCTCAGGTAGTTCTGGCAGGTCTTTACTAGCTTGTGCAGAAGTCAGGGACTGTGCTCCTGAAGGAGAGGTTTGGAGGCAAAAAGAACTCCAAGCAAGAGAGTCGAGCATTTAAAAGACATGGAATCGTGCAGAGTCTGCAGGCTGTGCATGCTCCACTGCGAGACAGGCGGTGGCTCACCCGGCAGCAGCGAGTCCTGCCACAGGTCAAACATGCCACAGACTTAGAATTTACACACACACACACACACACACACACACACACACACACACGCACGCGCGCATGCTCTCACTTTCTCTGTCTCACACATACACACTCACATACACACAGAAAGTGGGGACAAGGATTGGTTGGGGTGGTGATATGAGCAGATCTATCCAGTTTCTCAACTTCGTGTTTGCAATTAACTCCTTATATGTAACATGGAATTTATTAAATATTAACAGTTGTCTTTGAGGGTTTATATTTCATTGCATAGAACATTAGAGATGAGACTTGTGGCTGTGCAGAGATGAAGGGAGGCCTCCAAGGGAAGGGCTTTGGGGAGGCCTGCAGTCCAGTCCACCGGGTGAATGGACAGAACCACACTCCCCTTCCCCCATGGGGCTCTGAGCCTTTCCCTTGGCTGGTGCATCAGTCCTGGCTCCTCTGCTCTGAGCACACCCACTGCTGATGGCTTAAGAGGAACTGGAATTGCACAGTAAACAGGCGGGCTGAGGGCCTCCCAGACCGCGCCCTGGGTTTGTGCTCTTGATGGCCTGCTGCCCGCTATTGCTTCTAAATCAACATTTCTCCCTGTGCTGAGCAGGGGCAGAGCAGAGAGGAAACCAAACCATCAGTCACAAGGGGGGCGGGGGGGGGGGGACGACACAGGAACAAAATCAAAGAAAAGGAGAGAAAGAAAAATAAAACACACAAAAAAAAGTTCATGAGGTATACATGTAAATCAAACTGGAATGATTAAGGCTGTTCTTGAAATCAAAAGAAATCCCCAGGTGTACAGACGAGGAGCCGGCTGGTCGAGACAATGGTGGTGCTGCTGGGATGCTCACAATGGCTGGGGGGATGGCTTTAAGATGATGGCAGGCATGCCTAGTACGCTGCCATCCACGGGCTGGGAGAAGCCTCAGCCGGTGCCCACGCTGCTTTTCGGTGCTATGGCCTCTTACTTCAGCGATGAGACAGTGTTAGGTCCTAATGTTTGTAAAGTTCTCCCAAACCCCATGCTGGCCATGTGGAGGTCTGCTCCAATGTCACCCAGAGGGCAGGGTGAAGGGGGCGAGGCCTTATGGCCACAGAGGGATCCGGGCCAGCTGGAATGTGAAGGAAACGGAGCCTAGGGCCCCCAGCCCTCAGTCAAAGGCCCTCTCCAAGGCTGTGGAAAAACTTCTGGCATCTTAGAGGGAGGGCAGTGTGCACCCAAACTCTGTGTATAACGCATTGGAAGCCTGGTGGGACAGGAGGCTGTGGGAAGAGCAGCCGCCAGCCACAGCAGCAGTGTTTTGGTGAGGGCTCCTTCTCTCCAAGGACAGCTGGCCTGAGGAAGGCAAGGTCTCTGGAAAGACAATGGAAGGGCCCCCAAGCCAATGGTCCCACTGGTCCAGCAGAAGCTTCACCTAGGCAGCTGCTTTTAGAAACCATCCCGTGTTCTGCTGAGGCTTGCCTGCTGTGGCCCACCCGGTGTGAAGCTTTGGGCAAGGGTTTGCCAGATTGGAGATGCTTTGAAAAGAGGAGAAAGGGAGGGAAGAAAGATTTTTTTTTTTTTTTTTTAAGAACCCTGGGCATAGTTTCCCACCCTCCTCATACTGCTCTCAGACATTGCCATGTGCAACAGCCAGGGTCCTCCTCACCCAGAAGGTTCCACTCATCAAGGCATGGAGAGGTTAGTATTTGTGCAAGTTAAAGACCACAGAAAGAAGGATCAGAATAAGGAAGAATCGGATCTCCAAGACAGGACCTCCTCTCTCTCTCTCTCCTGTTTGAGACAACAGGGTCCCACTTTTTGCTCAAGATGACACTAGAGTGACCCTCCTACCTCAGCCCTTGGAGTAGCTGGGACCACAGGCCTGTGCCACCACATCCAACTTGCCCTTTCTTTTTCCTTTTTTAGCGTGTGTGTGTGTGTGTGTGTGTGTGTGTGTGTGTGTGTGTGTGTGTGTAGATTAGAGGGTATCTTGCAGGAGATGGCTCTCTTCCACCTTCTATCATGTGGAATTCAAACTAGGATTCAAACTCAGATCATCTCAGATCACTGGGCTTTGGCAGCAAGCATCTTTACCCACTGAGCCTTCTTGCTGACCCTTGGCGTTTATTTTGTAAGAAGAGTTCCATTTTGTTTTGCTTGAGTGTAGGCAGCCAGGTATGATAGTGCACACTCATAATCCCAGCCTTAAGCAATGGAGGCAGGAGAGTAACTAAAAGCTGATGATCAGCTTGGGCTACATACATTGAGTTACAGACCAGTCGGCCTACAAATGAAATCCTGTCTCAAAAATACAAAACGAACAGGAAGAGTGAGAGAGATGAGGTTTTGTTTCAAAAGACAAGCATCTCCTAGCTCATCTCTGACATAAAAGACACCAGGAGATGGACACAGAGTAGCTTTGACCACTTAGGCCAATTGCTGGAACCAGAGGGAGATCTTAACTACAAAGTCGTGGTCTCAGTGGCCTGCCCACACCATGGCAGGATGTGGAGCAAAGTACACCTGTGCTACCTCTCCTTCTTGTAGTTCTCTGGCCCCAAACCCCGGCTGGGTCCCTCCTTGAGCCTGAGCCATGGGCTGTTTCTCCCCCCCCCCCCCCCATGCCCTGAGTACCATCTGAGATTTTACATTTGTTCCAGGGAATGCTAAGAAAATGCTGAGCTGAGAAGGAATGTGGCCGGTGTCCACTGCTCTGCAGCAAAGCCAGGGAGGAGGCTGGCCACACTGTGAGTGCTGTCGCACTAGCAGATAGCCCAAGCTCCTTACATTGGCCTAAGTACCCACCCAAAGCGCTCTTGCCACTGTGCCCCTCTGCTATGGCTTGTTAATGCTTGTCTCTGCTTGTCCCTGAAGCCTACCAGCTCCACTCGGTATCAGAGCCTTTGCCGGCACTGTGCCTTCTCAAACCTTAGCTCTGACTGCTTTCCTTAGGGCGGCTCTCACTGTTTCAGAAACTTTATAACATTACCACTTCCACAAGTTCCTTCCAAACCGATTTTTATTTATTTATTTTATTTATTTACTTACTTACTCACTATGTGGCCCTGGCTGGTCTAGAACTTGCTCTGTAGACGAGGCTGGCCTCAAATTCAGAGACCGTTTGCTTCTGTCTCCAAGTACTGGATCAAAGTGTATGCTACCTTAGGTGGCTAAGTTTTTGTTTTGAAACTTACTCTTCGTTTCCCTTAATGGACAGTGGACTTGAAAGGACAAGGACTTGGTTTTGACTCTTGTGTGTCTCCAGAGTCTAAAACAGGGCTTGGCACATACCTGGGGCTTGACAAGCCGTTTGTTGAGTAAATAAAGGAAAGACTGGACCTTTTCAGTGCCTCCACGTTCCTGAAATGACTGGCAGTCCTTGGGACTTCTGTCCCATGAACAGGCCTGATCTAAGGAAGGGCACTCACTGCTCCAAGGCTCCCTTAGAGTGACCAGCCGTGTGCCCCCACCATGCTCCCCACAGACGTCCAGATTCTCAACTCTAGAGTGGAAAAGGCACAGGAGATGAGAGGTCTCATGCAGATGGCATGATAGATGACTCCTGGCTGTGCAGAGTCCTAGCGGCAACAGCCTGGCTGTTCTCCCCCATTCTGGACGAGGCACTTCCTCTTCTGTCCACAGAGGCAGGGCCAAGGCCAGAATCAGGGCAGGCTCCAAGGGGGGCATCCCATCTTCCTTGGCCACTACAGTCTAGGTAGAGAGGGCTTCTACCTGAGCCTTCCCATTCTCTTGCTGAGCTGACCTAGAACGTGGCTGAGACTAGCTGACCAGTGACAGCTGTTCCTTTGTGTTCCTTCTCTGTCTGCCTCTCTCCCTACACCACTCCTTCATCTTGTGAGACATAAGCAACAACCCGTGAATCTAAGTGTATTGACTTCATGCCCCAAACCACTAAGTTCTGCAGGGTTTGGAGACACCAGCACCAGGCATTAATGTCGCCAATGAGAGCCATAGTCTGTCTGTCCTGTCCTCCAGAATGACTTTGAACTCAGTGTCCAGAATACAGACCTGAAGTTGTAGGGGCACAACTGGCTTCACTGGCCCCTTTCCCAAGGCTAGCTGGTTTACTACCGTGACAGCCAGTATGCCTCTGAAAGGGGTTGCTAGACCCATCCCAGCTGGGAGAAGCATACCAGGTCCTTTTTAGTTGATACTTTCAAGAAAAGAATGGGGCCCACTTTTTTGCTATCTTTTTTTTCTCTGTAAAACAGGGTTTCTCTGTGTAGTTTTGGAGCCTGTCCTGGATCTCACTCTGTAGCCCAGGCTGGCCTCAAATTCACAGAGATCCACCTGCCTCTGCCTCCCAAGTGCTGGGATTAAAGGTGTGGGCCACCACCGCCTGACAACTTTGCTTGCTATCTTAACCTGGTCCTGACACTCACTGTTATACGCAGAGTCCAGAGCTGCGCCCAGGCCTTTGACTCCAGAGATTTTTCCACAGCAATGATATCATCTTTCTTCAGGTCTTCAGGAACCTGAGGAGCATTACAGAGGAAGGCTGTGAGTTCGACAGCATTGCCTACTTCCTATAGCCCAAGATATCCCATCACTTTGAGAGTACAGTGGGAGGGCTGGGATGGGCAAAGGGGAAGGATGTTAGCCCTGACATCCTTCTGCTGGGGACCTGTACTGAGTTGGCCCCATGTCTGAGGCTCTGTGTAGTGTCTTTGTTCTTTCTCTTTCATACTCCAGGAGAGTACACTGGAGCTCTCACTGTACCATCCACTGAAGACTGGACTCTTCCCAGAGGACTCCCGCTTTGGGATTTCAGAGGCCCCCCAACCACCAGTAACTCAGGCCTTTCCCAACATATGACAGGTGCAGGGACTCACCCTTCTGGGCACAATCACCAGAAAGAAGAAAATTTTTTGCCAAAAGCAGAGACAGCTGTGACACAGAAAACAGAGAGAGATGTCAGGGAACTGGGCCAGATTCCTTCTAGTCAGGGCCATTGGTCGCAGTAAGGCCCAGGGAGCAAGGACTGGGTACCAGCAGGTGGTCTATGTCCTGGTGACTGGACCTTGAATCATCCCAAGACCCCAACCTCCACCAGAGAAGTGCCTACCCCATGTGGACCCGACCCCATGTGGACCCGACCCCATGAGGACCCGACCCCAGGCCGCGCACACCTTCCGTCAGCTTCCCAGCTTGCTCTGCTGCCCCACCAGGGAGGATCTTGGAGAACACACTCTCCCCATCTGCCCCTGGCTGACCCGCAGGTGCTCCTGGGGTCCCCCCAGGCCTGGCTCCAGGTTTCACCCCTATAGGAAAGAAAACATCATCATGAGCAACACCGTGGCTCTGAGGAGAGGGATCTGAACACAGGTTACCTGGGAGGTAGAAGGTGAGCTAGAGGAATAAAAAGAGGAAGATGGGAATAAGAAGAAGAGAAAGGCTGGGAAGGGCAGGAAATAGAGGAGACTGGTGAAAGTTAAAGGGAGGAGAAAGATGAGGGGCAGAGTAAAGGAGGGAAGGACGAGGAAGAAGCTCAGTTGGGCCGGGCGGTGGTGGCACACGCCTTCAATCCCAGCACTCGGGAGGCAGAGGCAGGCGGATCTCTGTGAGTTCGAGGCCAGCCTGGGCTACCAAGTGAGTTCCAGGAAAGGTGCAAAGCTACACAGAGAAACCCTGTCTCGAAAAAAACAAACAAACAAACAAACAAACAAAAAAAGCTCAGTTGGGCCGTCACGGCGCACGCCTTTAATCCCAGCACTTGGGAGGCAGAGGCAGGCGGATCTCTGTGAGTTTGGGGCCAACTTGGTCTGCACAGTGAGTTTCAGGTCTTACAAGGCTACATAGTAGGACCCTGTCCAAAAAAAAAAAAAGGTCATGGCTCTGGTCCTTGCTCTCTAGTGCCTTTGAGGATGGAGTTCTCACTGGTCCAGGCTCATTTTCGGGTAGGAGGTCCAGAGCCTACTGGGTACTTATGGGGGATTCGTGAGATACAGGTTTGGTATAGGGAAAGACCAGTCTGAGTGTTCTGGGCATAGCTCACCTGTGGGTCCAGGTCCTGGAGCTGGCTGGGCCTGAGGAGCTCTCCCCTGTTGGGGTGCTTTGGCTGCTGCTTTGGAGCTGCTCACCTGTTCTGCACGTGGCTGCAACACAGAACGTGTAGCTGAGATTCTGCTCACCCCCAACCCTGCCCCGAAACCACAGGGACATCCAAACTTTAATTGTAGCATCTGCCCTAGGGGAGTCGGGGACCCAGGCACAGGAGCTAACTCACCAGTCCTGCTGGCTGGGGCCCCGGGGCTGTAGTGGGGCCTGGCTGAGGTTTCCCTGCTGGCTGGCTGGCAGCAGGGGCTGAGCCCCGGGTGGTTGGCTGGCTCTGTTGCTGCAGCCGAGCCTGTGATGGGGCCTGCTGGGGAGCTTGTTGCCCAACACCTTGTTGCTGCTGCTGCTGCTGTTGTTGCTGCTGCTGCTGCTGCTGCTGCTGCGTCTGTGGCTGGCGTGATGCTGTGCCTGAGGGCATCTGCCTGGACGACTGTGGCTGTGACTGTTGTGGCCCTGGAGCTGCCTGCCGGCCTTGCATCTGTGGCTGTTGCTGGGGTTCTGGCTTTGGCTGCAGTGCAGTGGGCCCAGAGTGGGCCTGCCGGGAGCCCTTCTTGCTGTCAGAGGCATGATGGTATGCTGACGGAGCACGGGATGGCTGTGAGTAATCAGCAGAGCTGGGGTACCCAGGCTGACCCTTCTTCTGCATGGCAGGGGCAGGGCTGGCCTGAGGGTGAGGTCGGGTCTCGTGGCGACCCATGTCCCGAGCATGTGGTTTGGCAGCACGCCGTCCTGGCTCCTCACCAGCATGGCGGCCTGAGTGCCTCCCGTGGTCACTGTGGTGGCGGTGTTCCTTGGCTGAGGCATGGCGGCCTGGACCACCCTCATCATGAGGCCACAGGCCCTCCTCAGGGGGTTCATCGTAGTCATGGTAGCTGTGCCTGGCAGGGCCTCGCTTCTGGGAGGAGGAGACTGCGTGACCCCCATGGTGCCTGAACCGGTCGGAGCGGGCATCTCGGGGCTTATCAAACCAGTCTGTCTCCTCCTGGCCCAGGTGATACGCTTCAGAGACCAAAAACAGAACACCATCAGCCCCTGGCTAGCTGGAGAGGAGACCTAGCTGAAGCCATGCAAGGGAACCAAAGAGTGGATACCACAGCCACAAGCAGGTCACTAGGTCCCCACCCTCCAACAACCAGGAACCAGGGTACAGGGCCACCTGCAGCAGGAACCATAGATGAGATGCCAAGACAGACTCTGCTGGGACATCTTGGGGCCCAGGGTCCCACAGGCAGGCAGACCCCCAGGTGCTGAGCATTTGCAGAAATCACCCCCAGCTGCCATTACCTTCGCTGTCAGAAACCACGCAGTGGGAATCATCCAGGATGTAGCCCTCCTCACGCTTATATGCGTGGGCTCGTGGTCCATCCTTGACATGTTCCTGGACGTCAGGCATGGAGTGGCTGGAGCAGAACGGTGAGCAGGTGTCCCCAGGAGGAAGAGGGCCCCCCGCAGGGCGGGGCCGCCCTAAGGGGCTGACAGGACTCTCCTCTTCAGAGGCCTGGCTCCTCATGGGGGGCCGTGCCCGGCCGTGGGCCATGCTCAGGGATGAGGGCTTGGGGCCCGCCTTTTGAGGTCGCTCCATGGCCTCCCGCTCCCGTTCATACCCTTTGCCTCGGCCACTGAAATCGTGGCTGGACAGCTTCTCCCCACTGTATGCTGATGCCACCCGGGACCGGCTGCTACCACCATACATGCGGTCATCCTCCTCTGCTGTGTCCCTGCTGGACACCCCGTAGTACCTCTGCTGTTCATACACATTCTTCTTGAGCCCATAGGTGATTTCATCCTGGAACTTTCTGCCCCGAGAGGTCAGGCTACTGCTGACAGTGGGTGCGGGATAGGAGGCCAGGTCTGACTCCACATCCTTGGCCTCCTCAATAGGCGAGAACTTGGAGATCTTTTGTTCCATGCCTTGCTTCCGGTGCTTGCTACGCTTTGAGGAGATGGCAGCTGGGGCCAGACTCTTAGAGGGGTGCTTGGGCCCCATGGGCCCTGGACCATACTTCTCTGCTCGAGCTCCATGTCTATAGTCACTGTCACTGTAATAGTGGGTGCTGGCTGGTCGGCCATTGCTCTCCATGCTCCGGTGATGACCAGATTTCCCACGGGGGTCATATGAGTCCTCCTCAGATTCTTCCTCACCTCTGCCATAGCAGCAGGGCAGTGTGGGTCCCTCAAGGACAGCTGGTTCTCCAGGCTCTTTCCCAGGACGACCACTGACTCCCCCTGGCCCCAAAGGCTCCAGCCGTTGGCTCTCTGCGGCAGTGGGGGTGCTGTCCTTCGTCAGCTCACTGATGTCATCAATCATCACATAGTTTCGAGGAACATTCTGCTCCAGACTGGTGTAGTGGGAGTCAGAGGGATAAGCAGGGGCTGGGCTCTGGCTCACACTGCTTCGGTCACTGCCCCGGGGATGCTCCGGGGCTTTGCCCTGCTCATAGCTGCTGCTCACTGCTGGACTACTGTAGCTAGTTTCAGAGGGGGCTGAAGACACGGTTACAGCAGGGCTGGCGATCACCTCATAATTGGTGGGCACCTTCTGCTCCAAGTCAGCTAGTGAGGTCTGACGTGGCTTCTGGTAGGGGGCACGACTGTCAGCTTGGCCTGGGAAAAGGGTGCTCTGTGTGGTTGGCATGGGAGCTGGGGCTGCATAATGGCCCGTGGGGTGGAAAGCCTGCTGGCTCGGCAGGCCAGGCTCAGCTGGATAACTGGTTCCAGGAGGGAAAGCAGGTGCTGGGTACGTGCTAGGGCCAGTGTAGGTGGGTGCCTGGTGGGCTGGAAAGCCATTCTGAGTGGGTCCGCTACTGCCTGTGGGGTACTGTGGGGCTGCAGGTGGGAACCGGGGCTGTGGGAAGGCAGCGGGGCCAGAGGGGGTGGCAGGCACAGCAGCCGAAGCAGGGTAATCCCCATACTGGCCAGCGGGCGTGGTACAACCCTGGAGCCGCAGCTGGTTGAGCTCGCTGTCAGACAGGTAGTCACGTAAAGGTGGGTAGTCACGGCCACCCCGGTCTTTGGCCAAAGACTCTTTGCGCTGGGTGATGCCCAGCTCTAGGTACTTGAGCTTGGCGTCAATCTCCTTCTCCTCCTCGTCCAGCTCCGCCTGCTTCTTGCGCAGCTTGGTGGACTCATGCTCCACCAGCCGCAGGTCCCGGTCCAGCTCCCGGAGCAGGCTGGCCTTGGTAGCAGGGACGGTGGTGGGCCCTGCCAGCCCTCGCTGCAGCAGACTGGCTGCATACAGCTGTGAGGGCACCTGGCCAGCCAGGGGAAGGTGAGCTTCCTCTGGAGGGGGGCTGGGCAGTGTCCGCTTCACCTTGCGGACCAGGCCGTTGGGTGGCAGCGCCGACACCTGAGACAGAGGGAAGGTGGGCATCACTGAGACCCGAGGTGTGGGTGACTTTGAGGCATGGGGTAGAAGAACCAGGTCTGGAGGTTCTCCAAGACAGAGCTGGGCTCCGCACTGTTGATGCCCTGCTTACCAAGCAGCCTCAGGGTCTACCCTGCCCACCCTCTGGCCTGGGCTTCTTTGCCATGAAGGGAAGTCCTATGGTCATTTTACAGTCCTTTCCAAAGCTTTGGGCAACAGGTAGGTGGTGAGGGTCGGGCTGCTTTCTGTGTTGTGCACAGTAGCAGTAAGGAGCCCTGCACATCTCCAGTAGGCTTGCCTGTCACTGAGGTGAGGAGAAGATAGGTCTGGCTCTACGTTTGGGACCTAGCATCCTGTGGGGGCTGAGGGCAGTAGGAGTCAAGGAAAGGAGGAGGGTAGTAGAAGGTACTAGACCCACCAGGCTCCTTTAAGAACAGGATGACAGGGAGGGCCACATGCTAACTGTGTCGGTTGTTTATAGGCTCAGAGTCCATGCTTCCAGTCTCCCTCTTCTCCAGAGCAGCATGCTGCTCAGCTGCCTGCCCACCTTCCTCCTCTCCATCCTGCACTACCCTCTGCCACACCTAAGCTGTGCTCTGGTCCAGCCCCCAGCTCCCCAAACCTCTCATTTCTTGTTAGACCTCTCTATACCAGCAGCACAACTTCCTGCCCAAGGCTCCCCTGCTGTGCTATCTCTGCCTCCTCATGGGCTGCAGGGGCTCGGCATTGCCTGAAGGCCCTGCTGATGGAGTGCTCACCCTGGATTCTCTTTACCTCCAGCTCCCAACCTTCTAGAATGTCCCACTCTTCTGGATTTCCTATGCCACCCAAATCCCCCAAATATACTGAGACTGACATCAAAATTCCTACTTATTACCTTGCCAAGCAGCTACATAAAAAGTCCACACTTTTCGCAGGTGTCACAGAGGAAATGACAGTGTGATCTCAAATTTTAAAACAAATGTAGCCTTTAGTGGGATCCATTTAGCGTTTAAACTCCTCGTCATCTATCTTTTCATATTTTGGCCACAGACCTTGAGTGTCCATCAATATCCTGGCCCCACACGGCTAGCCCATGGGGACCTGTGTGCTTGGATCCAGGACCTGCCTCTTTGACCTGCCCTCCTTGCCAGCCCTGCCAGGACCTTCGCGACACACCTCTACAACCATCATCATCTCCATAAACTCACCCCAATGCTCCAATGTCCTCTGTATACACCCAGAAAATGAGCAAATAAATCTCACAGTGCCTCTGGATCCTATCTCCTCTCCCTGGGATCTCTTCCTTTGGCCTATCATCCTGGGAACTCTGAAATACCCACCATGTTCTGTTTCACCTCCCCAAATCTTCGGAGACTTCAGGGAAAGCCAGCCTTCCTCAACCTTGCACTGAGAGTGGTTAGCATTAAATCTTCCCAGTCTCCAACTCTCCACCACTACAGCCCATGGCCAGACTCTCTCTCATGTTCTGATACGTGACTGGAAACTGAAGCCCATAGACGAGGAGCCTGCACTGTGTGAGCAGAACAGCCAGGTTTGGAAGCACTTACTAAGGAAGGTGGGACAGAGAGGTCAGTGAAGCACAGAGGAGCCTGCGGCCCTCCCGAGCGGACAAGAGTGCTGGGCCACACAGGCTGGGCAGTGAAACCCACCTAGAGATGGCAAGTGGGGCACAAGGCAGCCTGAACCGTGTTATTGATTTCTCACAGGACATCCATAAATAAGGCTTGGAGTGGAAAGTGCCTGACTGGAGGTGAGAACTGAAGAGGATTGGAAGGAGGTAACAGAGCTGGACAGTGTACAGGTAGTGAAGGGTCAGGGCTGCGGAGAGGCTGAGGTTTCTGGTAGAGTGTCGATGGCTGTGGGGGCCCATGTGTGTCTGTATTTGTCCAGGCTGGCCTTGCTGGGCTATGGACTCTATCAGATGTACACTGAGGAACTTTACTCCTCAACTCCTTCCCCTGGGCCTTTGGAGCCAGAGGTGACTCCATTCCCACCCCAGAAGAAACCCCTCCCTCTAGGGCCCCTCAGGCTAGAAATAGACCCTTGTCCCACCCTGGACCAGCCCCTGTGCCCATACCTGGCTACCTAGTCCCCCCTGGTGCTGGTAGAGGGAGAATCTCTCTTTGGCCGACTCCTCTGCGGTGGGGCTGAGGGGCTTAGGGTCAGACAAGGACCGCTGCAGGGTCTTCATGGGGCGAGGCAGAGTCTGCTGGCGAAGAGTGCTGTCAGTCATGAAGTGCTTCTGGGGACTCACGGGAGTCTTGTTCAGCCTCTCACTGGAAGCAAACGAGGTGTCCAGGAGCCGGTGTGGGGACAGTGGGGATACTGGTGAGTAGAGCACTTGTGGAGACTTAGGAGGCTGCCGGCTCACAAGCTGTGAGAGGGACCCCGGGGCCTGGTACCCGATCTCCAGAGGATCCGGCTTCTTCTTTTCAAATCTGCTTAGGGGTCCTGGGGTGACTATCTGGATGCCGGGTAGGTAGGGGCTGATGGCAGTTGGTCCTGCGAGCTGTGGCCCAGCCACACCCTGGGCTTGCCCATCCGGTTCTGTCTGGCAGGCCAGGCTCTCCCCGCGCCCAGTCTTTTCTGGTGCTGATATGTATCTGACGATCTCCACCTTGGGGTCCGTGGCGGCTGTGATGTGGATGGCTGGAGAGACCCTGGGCAGCTGGTCAGGCTCCGTCTGCACAGAGCAATCGCTGATGGTCTGGATGCCTACGCTGCTCATGGCCCTGGCAGCGGTGGCGGCAGCGGCTGAGGCAGAGGCATCATGCTTGCTGTCGGAACCGGAGTCTGAGTGGCGGGAAAGACGAGACCTGCGGCGGCGTACAGGTTGCTCCCATTCGGCATTGTCTTCATCATCCGTCTGCACACTACAGTCAGCGCTGCGCCGTGTCCTGCGCCTCCGGGTCAGAAGGTAGCGGCCCTCCCCCTCCTCCTCGTCTGTCTGGACGCTGCTGTCTGCGATCCTCCTGACCGTGCAGGGCTCGGGCCCTGACTCGGCCTCACAGGCATCTCTCAGGCGTGGCATTGAGTGGCGCTTCTTGATGCCACTGCGGCCGGCCTCCCACTGTTCCTCAGTTTGCAGGGACATGTCCGAGGCAGAGCTGGGGAGGCCCCGGTGCAGGACGGGCTCGCGAGGCTGCCCAGGCCCTTCAGTCCCTGCCATGGCAATGAAGGCTGCGTGGGTCAATGGTGGCCAGTACTGGCCGTTCTGGGCCAGCTCAGGGGCCGCGGGGGGAGGCCCTCGGCTGGGTGCCTCACAGGTTGCAGGGAAGGGGGCCTTCTGCCGCTGTTTCTGTTCCTCTAGCTGCTGTTGCAGCTGCTGCTGCAGTTGCTGGATCTGCTCCAGCTGCAGCCGCTGCTGTGCCAGCTGCTCCCGCTGCAGCGCAAACTGAGCCTGGCGTTCTTCTTGCTGCTGCTGCAGCACGTGCTGCTTGATGGTCTGGAGCTCCTGCAACTCTCGCTGCACCAGAAGCTGTTCTTCCTCGCGGTGCCTCTGCAGCTCCACCCTCTCTCGCTCCAGCTCCTCCTGCAGCCGCAACTGTCGCAGCTTTTCCAACTCCACCCGCTCCCGCTCCAGCTGCAGCAGCTGCTCCTGCTGTTTCCGCTGCCGCTCCTCCTGAGACGCTTCCTCCTTCTCAACCCCAGGCCGGCTGAGGACTCCACTGCCACCCGCCGCCGCGGCAGCGGCATCTCCTGGTGGCTTCTGGCCGGATGGTGGGGCAGGGGCAGGGGCTACTGGGGCTTCCTTGATGGCAGCAGGGGCAGCCGCGGAAAGAGGTTCTTCACGGGCAGCCCCTGCTGGCAGCTCTGGCCTGGGCGGGCCCCCTGCCCCTGAGGCCTTGACAGCAGCAGGCTTTCCCAGATAGACAGGCCCCTCAGCGGGTGGGATGCTAGAAGCGACGGGGAATCGACTTGGTGCGGGATATCGGAATAGCCCTGCTGGCCCCAGAGGTACCCGAGGAGCAATCATGGGCACACGGGTCAGGCTGGTAAGGGGCACAGCTGTGACTCCACCAGATACATAAGGCCTGTACATGCCACCACGCACCATGGGCCGCAGTACCGAGGCAGGCTGGGTGGTGATGGGCAGGGTTGCAGCAATTGGGGTATTGATAGTTGAGTAGATCATGCCGTCGGCCGCACGCACTGTTGCTGTGGATGGGGGCAGCTGTCTCACTGCTGTCCCCTGGCTTGCCGCAGGCCCATACTGAGCAAGGTTCCCAGGGCTTGGTTGTCCCTCTGGGAAGGTGGGGTTGCCAAGGAAGCCAGATCTGAGGGGAGCCAGATCCTGTGGAGCCCCATGCTGGGGCTGGTACTGCACAAGGTCAGGCCCACCACTCCCACTGCCGTGCCGCCCACCATACTGGTCCATGGAATTGAGGGCAGCGCACATGCGGCTGATCTCTCGGGCTGTGGTGGCACTGTACTGGGCCAGACTGGCCTCCTGAAAGCCAACTGCATCTCCCCGTGGGCCATACCGGTGGTCTGAATAGATGTTTGACACTGAGCTATAGCGCCGCATGGGTAGTGGGTGAGTCAAAAGGTCTGTGGGATGACGCAGGTCCGTGAATGAGCCACACTGCAAGCCCTGCCCTGAGTAGCGCCCATCTGCAAAGCCTAAGCTGTAAGAGTGCTTCAGTGAGCTGAGGTCCACAGCTGAAGCTCTTCCAGGGCCCTGGAAGAGCTGCCCCATCCTGTGGACATGGTAGTTGAGGCCAGCTTCGGCCAAATTGGTGTCAGACATGGAGGAATACAGCCTTCCAGGAAGGCCCTGTGGGTAAGGCCTCTGTTCTTCATGGGGCCCAGGGCCTACTACCCCCTGTGCCCGGAAGGTGAGGGGCTCAGGGGGCTCAGGGTCTCTGGGACTGTAGAAGGGGCCACTGCTTTGGCCAGGCAGGGTGGCATCTGCCACACTCTTGTCAGGGGCGCTGGGGGCGGGATGGAAGGTACCAGTGCAGCTACTGCCAAAGGGGAACTTGTAGACCATGTCGCAGCATGCCAGCTGGCTCTCAGGCCGCATTCCAGTGAGGTCCAGGGCACCTGCTGGCTCTTCTGGGAGCAGTGTAGTCACGGTGCCGGCTGTACCCTCTCCCATCTGCACCACCACTGTGTGTGGCTTCCTGGCACCTGGCAGAGCATGCGACCGGAGCTCTGCAGGAGTAACCCGGTGGGGCTCACCACCAGGCTCTGGCACTGGTCCTGGCTTGAGACTAACACTCTGGGCGGTGCCCATCTGAGTGATCAAAATGTCCCTTCTGGCCAGAGGTGCTACCTGGTTGGGAAGGTTGTACCTGGCAAATTTAGGCTCTCTGGGTCTTCCCCGGGGCCCCCCTCGGTATGGGGCCGTCTGGACAGCCTGTTCTACTTGCTTGACCTGGGCCAGGCACACAGGGCTACCTGAACCCTGGCCAAAGTCAAGGCGGCTCTGGAAAGGGTCTCCATATACCACCTGTTGCTTTTGCTGAGCCATGAGCACAGATGAGGCCATGGTGATGCTCACAGTGGTGGCAGTGGCCAGGAAGGTCTGCGTCTGCTCTTGGGCGTTGAGGTTAATAACTAGGGGCTGCACAGCAGTTGACTGACGTCCTGGAATTGGATCCAGGGCAAGGCCATACTTCCTTGCTTCCACGGCAAGAGAGGTCAGATCCATACCCTGGTCGGTGAGGATAATGGGCGTGGGCTTGACGCCTGTGCGAAGGTCTACCACCGCAGTGCCCGGGGGCCGGGGGCCGGGCTCAACTCTCGATGTTCCGGGGACAGAGGAGATCCGGCATAACGAGATGTTTTCAGCAGGGAGGGCACCCCAGCCGTATAATGCCAGGGGCCCATCTGCACCAGCACTGGGCGCTCGTGGGAAACCAGGTGGCCCAGTTGGTTCCGAGGGCATTTGAGACGCACTTGGAGGTGTGGTCTGGCTGTAGCTATGGGAGGTGGGCTGAGTGTCAGTAGGTGAGCACAGTGGGGAAGTAGAGGCACTGGCATGTACCATTCTGGTCTGGCTAGAAGCGTCCGATGCTAGCGTGATGACCATGACAGGAGCCTCCTGGGAAGACTGCTGCCACACCAAGCGCGGAGTGCTAGGTCGGTGTGGTGTCTGTGTGCCTTGGGCTACCATGGGGGAGGGTGTGCCAGGGCTCCGGGGAATGTCCGCGGAAGGTGTTACGCTTGGTGTCTGTGTAGAGAACTCTGCTGTGGCCCTTGAGCCCAGCTTGCCTGGTGAGAATGTGGGGCTCTCTGAGGGTGTAGATGGAGAGAGAGGTGGGCTAGAGCCTGTAAAGTACGAATATCCCCGAGAAGGCTGGGGGGTACCAACCTCAGCATCAGCCCCACTCAGAGGCTTCTCTCTGGGGGCCCGTCCACCTGCGGTAGGGCCACTGGGAGCCTGGGGCAGCTCCTCCGTTTGGGACCCATAGTTAGCAGTGGTTGGGGTCTGTCCATAGCTGTGTACCGTGGAAGATGGTGATGGGCTACGCTCTGAGCCAACTGGGGACGCTGGAGTCATATACCCTCGTGGGAGGCTGGCTGGACAAGGGGCCATAACTGTGGTGTCTGGAGTCCCAGGGCCTTGGGAAAAGGTCATGCCTACCTCCTTAGAGGCCAAGCTGGGGGACAAAGGAGAGCTGTGGAGCTTGACAGGGTCCTGAGGCTCTTTTGCAAAATGCTGAGTGACTCGGACGTCGGGAATAACTCGGCCTCCACTGCTGTCTGAGGAGGTGGCCGTGGAAAACGACACAGGAGCAGCAAGTTGGGTAGGGCTGGTGCCAGGGGTAAGTGGGCCGCCATTTTGCTTCATTGGGTCCAGGTATGCACTCTCAGCATTCAGAAACTGCTTCTCCTTCTTTTTGTCCTCAGTGAAAGCCAGATCCCGCGACGAGGCTTGCCGCATCCGGGCTATGCTCTGTGATGTCTGAAGGATCTCCTCATAGACAGCTGCTCCCAGGCCTGCAGGGGTGCCTTCTGCAGCAGGCTGAGGAGCCCTGCCGTGGCCACGGTCGTGGGTGTCTTGATAGTCAAAGGGGCCCTGCCCCCGGGGGCCTGTGGGCTGAGAGGGGCCCCCAAGGGTCCCCCGGGCCTCGGCCACCTGCCCCTGCTGTCTCCGGAGCAGCTCAGCCTTTCTCATCATGTCCTCATAAACCTCTTCAGCACTCTTCAGGGGCCGTCCGGAACTGGGTGTGGTGGAACTGCCTGAAGGCGTCTCAGTGGGTGAGTAGAGGGACATAAAGGCGGGCAGGTTGTACTCGCTGCCCGATTTGTAGAGCCGCGTGGGGCCGCCATCCATGGTCTCGGCCTCTGAGTCAAGGGAAGGGGAGGGAGAGTACTCAGAGCAGGAGGACCGGTGCAGCTCCTCCATCTCTGCCGCCTGCCTCAGCTCCTCCGTGGGGGACGCGTCTTCGATGGGTGACAGGTTACTAGGTGGTGTCTTGGAGCGTTCGCGTCGCCGCTGAGCCCGGAGCTCTTCCTTGTCACGCCGAGTCTTGCGGGCTGTGCTGCGAATCCGCTGCTGTTCCACCTCCCGCATCTTCTCCTGCTCACGCAGCAGCTCCTCCTCCTCCCGGAGCTCCTCCTCCTCAGAAGAGTCCTCGATGGTGGGCAGCAGGGGCCCGTGGGACCGGTGTCGGGCCTTGCGCTGCTGCTTCGCCTCTTCTAGCCTCTGCCGGCGGCTGGGGCTGCTGTCGCTGTCCTCCTCCAGCGAGGACAGGGAGGTGGGGGAGGTGCCAGACGTGTAGCTAGGTGTGGAAGCCGGCAGGGTAGAGGAGTGCTCCCCACGCGAGCGGTCCTCGGGTGAGCCTGTCAGGCTCTCCATCTCCAGCTCAGGCTCCCGGTCCAGGCTGGGATCAGGACCTTGGCCCAGGTCCAGCTCGTGACCATAGCTACCTGTGTTATTGAGCTCAATGGTTTTGAAGCGTCGGAGACCTCCCTGAAGGGCTCCACTGCCATCAGTGGGCTCTGCCAGGTCTCCCTCAGATAGGAGTTCCTCATAGCCTGTGGTGGCATTGTGGGGTAGGCGCCTCTTGGGCACCGCTACTGATTCTTGGCTCGATTCAGGCCTGGGCCTGGCACTCCCCTTCTGGGTGCTGTGTTTGGCCAGGCCTCGCCCGGAGACCTCAGTGTCGTCTTCCTCCAAGCTGTCTTCCTCAGCACTCATTTCCAGGATCTGACGTCGCATGAACTCCTCGTCAGTCATCTCTGCCCGGGCTGGGGGCTGGGGTGGAAGCGGAGACAGGCCACCCTCACTGCTGTCCTCCACGTAGTCATGCCTCAGCTGGCTGCCGAAGTCATCTGAAGACTCGGCCGTGTCTTGCTGTTCCCTCTGATGCCCCCATGCCGAGGAGTCATCTTCCTCCTCTAGGATATCCCCCAGCTCCTCATCAGAGTCGAAGGCCTCGGGCATGATGGACAAGGAGTGGGGACGCCGTTTCTGGTCCTCAACAGCACGGCTACGGGGTGGCTTGCTCCACTCACCGCTGGCAGCCACAGCCTGGGCCTCTAGTGAAGGGCGCATGCTACTCCCCACTTTGTGGAGCTCTGAGGGGCTGGGTGGACGTGGCCCCGTCACCCCTGCACTGTCGAGCTGCTCCACTTCTTGCTGAACGACCCCTGTGATCTCACTCTGGGAGCTGGAGACACCATCAGAAGAATAGCCGGTGTCGCTGAGGCTCTGTGGGCTCCGAGACAGGTCCTGAGTGTAAGGCTTGCTGACGGGTTCCTGCAGTCGGGTGAGAAGCAGATGCTTACTCCTAGCCCACCCTGTCAATCCCGGGGACAAGGGAAGGGGCCCTCCACTTCCCAAGGGCTTCCTTTCTCTCTGAGTAACTTACAGATCCACAGCAAGCTCCAAGAAGCTCTAGGTCTTCAAAGAGAAACTTGACTGGATCAAAGAGTAGGGACTCAGCAAAACGCCAGCCTCAGGGCATGCCTCCCTCTCACAGTCTCCAGACCCGCTGGACTGTTTGTTGTTTGTTCTTTTGTTTTGTTTTGTTTTTTTGTTTGTTTGTTTTCGAGACAGGGTTTCTCTGTAGCTTTGGAGGCTGTCCTGGACTAGCTCTGTAGACCAGGCTGGCCTCGAACTCACAGAGATTCACCTGCCTCTACCTCTCAAGTGCTGGGATTACAGGCGTGCGCCACCACCGCCTGGCTGTTCTTATTTTTGAGAGAGGGTCTGGTCTCTCTACATAGTTCTGGCTGTCCTAGAACTCACTATGTAGACCAGGCTACCCTTGAACTCACAGAGATCTGACTACCTTTGCCTCTAAAGTGCTGGGATTAAAGGCATGAGCCAACATATCCAGCAATTGGCTGAAATTCAATCTAGACCTCCTTTTAGTTGGGGTGTCTCTGTGGGCCCAAACAGTTCTATCTCAGACTCACATCCTGAGACCTTCAAGGATGCCAGCCCTTCCTCAAACTGTCTAAAAGCTAGGATCCCTGGAAATTAAATAGAACTGACCTCAGCCTCCCCACCCTTGGGAGCTTCTGGAACAGGCTTGATGACTGGGGTGACAGGTTCGGTCCTTTTCACCCCACTTTTTGCTTTAGGAGTCCCAGGAGGCACAGTGGTCTCTGGAGGTGGCTTCGGCACAGGCTCAGCTTTAACAGGGATCCCTGTCTTCTTTTCCTGGGCACTGCTAGAGGTCTTGCTGGGTTCAGAAGCCCTAAGTGGCTTGGCCTGAGGGCTGGCTTTGGTGGCCTGAGGGCTGGCCTTGGGGGCCTGAGGGCTGGCCTTGGGGGCCTGAGGGCTGGCCTTGGGGGCCTGAGAGCTGGCCTTGGGGGCCTGAGGGCTGGCCTTGGCAGGCAGGGAGCCTGAGGGCTGGCCCAGCCCCGGTGGCCCTTTCTGCTTCTGAGGGGCTGCTCCAGCTGCATGGTGAGGTGCTCTTGCCAGGGTCTGCTGTGAAGTGGGCAGCGGCATGGGGGCTGGCTCTCCCAGGCTGCCCTCCAGCAGCCTCTTAGCTTGGCAGTTCAGACAGACCCATTCTGTTTTCTGTAAGGAAGCAGAAGGGAGGTGGATGAAAATCACAGACGCAAAAGTAGTCTGAGTGTTTCCATGAGTCTCCAGTCCTAGGGAGGAGACAGATCCCACTGTTGGTAGACTGACCCCAGAGCCTTGCATGATTTAAACACTGTACCACTGAACCATTCCCCCAGCCTGTCTCTCAAAGCATGCTATCAAAGGCATAAGGAGGGAAACTGACAGGTATACCCCCTCCCCAGTTACAAACTTCTCAGGGATATACATACAGTCAAAACGCAAATGACAAGTTAAAGAAGGTTTTCTTCTTAACCATAGAGAAATTGTCACTGGGCCAGAAAAGGAGGATGACTGGGAGGGACGAGAAAGCACAGAAATGACAAAGTTTAGGATGAAACAGGGAGATCTAGGTCCCCCGCCTCAAGGACTGAACTACAGTAACTCAGGGGCCTTATGGGCCTGAAGAGGACGGCAGAGCAGGACGGCATTCAGACACAGAAGGTGGTATGTCCTAGAGGGACCACCCTCCCCTGCCTCCTGTTCTGGGGTCCGACACCATCCTGCCATTTCCTTCCCCAAGCTCTGCTCAGCTGGGGCAGACTTCCGGGTTCAGGAAAGACATCTAAGTGAAGCCCTGTTTGGAGTCAGGGCTTTGCTCACATTTCTAGCCCAAGTCTCCTTGTCTAGGGCTAGCAAAGAACCCCACAGAGAGGACTCCTGTGCCTGGGGCTCTGGACTCTTGCTCTGATGGAGAACTGTGTGTGGTGGCCCTTGGGCCAAGAGCCCTGCTCCTTCCAGAGCTGGAGTGGTATCAGTTCTTGACCATCGGCCACCACCTCAAAACCCACCCACAGTTTCAGGACCAGACCAAAGGCTGAAGAGAGTCGGGATGAAGAGTGGGGGGCAGCACCACTGCGGCTGGAATGTAAACTGTTCCCCACAGGCTGCCGTGTTTGAATACTTGCCCAGTAGCCTGTAGAGCTATATGGGAGGTTGAGGAACCTTTGGACATGAGTCCTAACTAGCAGAAATGTGTTACTAGGGGTAGACTTTGAAGGTGATACCTACTTCTGGTTCCAGATCAAGCTCCCTGCTTCCTGATCTGGCAAGATGTGAATAAGCTGTGTCACAGACAGCTAACATGGTTCCTCTAAACCACGAGTCAAAGCAAACTTCTCCTCCCTCAAGTTCCTCTGTCAGGAATTTGGTCACTTCGAGGAGATGCGAGATAGACATAGGCCCTTCCGGGAACCCACAGCTCCAAACAAGCCATGGTAAATATGACATAGGAATCGGCAGTGAAGTCCTCCGAATCTCTGAGTGGGTGCTTCCGGCAGCAGGTTAGGCTGAGAGGCATATGTCTTCCAGGATCCTCTTTTAGGATCAGAATTTGATGCCCTGCCTTGGCTGCAAGGGGTGATGGGCAATGAGGGTTACAGCACAGCCCAGAACCGGACCCTACTGACTGCTCAGTTCACTCCTGCCCCTGGGGTGCAAAAGTCTGACGCTCCTTCCTTTCTGCTTCTGCTCATCCTGGGTGTGCAGACACGGGCTCTTACCAGTAGCAGAGCATTCAGAGGGGCCACTATGAGAGCCACAGTCACAGAGCCAAGGTTAGGAAAAGAGGCGGCCCACTGCCTCTGCTGCCTCAGACAGACCTCTGACCCCACCTCAGGCCTGCAGAACCCACCCCAGAAGCAGCAATCTAAACACTAGTGAGGTACCTTGGAAGGGCAGTGTAGACAGAGGCAAAGCCAGTGTCCTGGGTCTGCAGAAGCTGCATATCTGAGCCCACAGAAAGGCCTTTAGTAGGGCATGCCACCTAAAGTCACAGGCTATCTGGGGCTTTGCTCCTTCACAGGTATATTCACAGAAGCAGTCAGTTTTCACAAAGGCTTCCTGGGGGCTCTCTTGCTTCTGGCTCTGCTTTAGTAAGCAGTGAGAAAGGGCGGGTGAGGAGGAGCAGGGCTGTGAAGAGCGAGCTAAAAATAAGCACTTGACCTGATGGCTGGAGGCCCTTCCCCAGCCCACCACGAGTGGGAAGAGAGGTGTACGAGGCACTGGAGAGGGGGGGCAAAGCCAGAGGAGAGCTGGCCAAAGCCTACACTTTCGGGGTCCTGGGGATGGGTGAAAGGCAGGCCGTGCAGAATGTCTGTGCCTCGGAGTCGGAGTACAGCTGTTGAGGTCCCAAACTCGTTTATTCACACTGCCTTCATCTCGGGCCCCCCAATGTGCCCTTCCTCCACCCTTACCCTTTCCTTGATCTTCCACTCAAGCCCATTCATTCTCTCGCTTTAGGGTTTCTTGTGTGTCTGTTTCATTTTGTTTTTTAATGTGCATTGGTATTTTGCCTGCATGTATGTCTATGTGAGGGCATCTGGCCCTTCGCCTAGTCTGTAACTGGAATTACAGACAGGTGTGAGCGACCATGTGTGTGTGTGCTGGGAATTGAACCCAGGTCCTCTGGAAGAGCAGCCAGTGTGCTCTTAACTGCTGAGCCATCTCTGCAGTCCGCCATCACTTTAGTCTTTATTTCCTTACTTCATTCATTCATCTGCTTGGAACATGAATATCTCCCTCGCTAAGCCTCAGCTAGCCCCAGCAGCAGGAGAATGGCTGTCTATATCTAACCCTTTGGCTTGGTTCTTCTGGGAAGCAGCCAGCGAATAGACAATGGGGAGACTGACGACCAGCCCTTGCCTTGTCTCTGTTAGTCCTTTGGGGGACAGGAAGATCAGCCATTAGCTCAAGCTGGACACGTAGGTGCATGTACCGGGGTGCAGTGGTTCAGGTGTCACTTTCACACAAGGAAACACGGTGCAGCACTTCCCCGGCTCTCCCGGAAACCAGAGATGATCATTACTGCTCCCAGTGCACACAGAATAAGAAGGACGTTCAAGAAGGAGGTATGGGGTAACCCCAAAACCTCTGAACTGTCGGCTAGGGGGGAAAGGAGACTGTGGGGCTGTGTGGGATGCTGCGCATCTTCCCTACACTGTCTGCCATTGTCCGAATGAGGCCACAGGCCACATGTTCTCTTTATCTGTGGAGCTGCTTTGTGTGCCACTTACCGTGACATCACCCTGACCTCACGGCCAGCTACTTGGCCATACACTGCTAGACCAGAGGGCACTGAGGAAAAACCCAGGGGGAGCTGAGTATGGTGGCTCATGCTTCTAATCTTAGCACTTGCAAGGCTGAGACAAGAGAGTTGCCATGAGTTTGAGGCCAGCCTGGGCTAAAAAGTGAGATTCTGCCTCACAGAACCAACCTCCTCCCCTAAAGGCTATCCAAAGGTAAGGACTCAGACACCAGATCAGAGGCACGGCCAGTCCCAGTGCTGCTGGTCCTTTATGATTATAGGATGTCCACTCCATCCTGTGTCCCTGGATATGTCCAGGCCCCTCCTTTCTGGATCTGCTCCCCCTATGACGAACGCCTTACCCAGCATCTCCACTGTGTTCCCCTGAAGCTGAGACGTGCCCCCCTCATGCCTCGGCACCAGCGTGTTTGTTCCCTGTAACAGTCCCTCAGGAGTCCCAGAGCCTGGCTGGCCACAGTGCTCACTGACATCTAGATCACCAGGGGCTTGTGAGGACATTCTCTTTTAGGATACCTTGGTTCCAGTATTCTGACTTAAAGATCGATGTTTGTAAGGGTATGCATATGTACCTGAGGTAGAGTAGCTCACATGGGCACCTAAGAGAATTACTGTTCCCATGCCACAGGGGAAGAAATGGCACTCTGAGATTGCAACCCCAAAGGTAGCCTGGGGTGAAGCAGCAGGCAGCTGTGTGCCCTGTACCTCATGCCCACACTGTAGCCTCTGTTCACAAGGCCAGTCTAGCCCTGCATGTCACAGGGGCAAGGCCATTTGCCCAGGGAGGCTTGGTCTTTCAGGGGCACAACTGAAACTGGATAATGAGGAAAGTGGTGATATTACTGTAACAATCCCACTGATTTCTTCACACTATTGAACTGAAAGTCAATTAGAAAATGAGCCAGAGGGTACGATTATCTTTCAAAAAGATAAATAGGTTAGAAAAAAGTTGGAATCAGCACTCTTAATTATGAAATGACTCATTAAATAGCTAAGGTTGCTTTTTTTCAGAGGAAGTTTCAAGTAAAAATTGGTCCAATTTTAGTGATTCTTCTATGGTATTCTCTAGACTCTATCTAGAAAGAGGGAAAAAAGACTTTTACAGCTGCAGATGTTGAGGAAAATGGCCAACCTACTGGTTTGGCCTCAGGTAAACCCCAATAGGTCCACTAGACATATGGGGAGCTGTGAGTCTGTCCTTGCCTGTACATGGACCCGGAGGTCTGCCTTACACTGTGTGCAGAGGCACATCTCAGCCGTGCTGAGCTAACAACTGCTCCAGCACAGCTAATGTGGGAGAGATGGCCCAGCAGACCAGCCCCTGTGGCCTGCACGAGGACCAGTATGCTGCTGACTCTGCTACCTCACTCCCAAGACACCTGTGAGGGATCAGAAGTTCTGACCAAGAGGAGCAAAATAGGTCACAGGGAAGCACAAGGTTGCTCCGAACAAGTGACCGTTCACAGAGGTGAGATCAAGGAACAGCCATGGCCTAGTTAAAGACTTCAGAGTAGCAATGTTGGAAGGCAGGAAGGGGGTCACACCATGCAACAGCCCCTCCACCAGCATGCAGAGGCAGCCACACATCCAGGGCAGGTGTGAGGCATCAGGAAGTTTGGATAACTAGGTGGCCATTTTGTAGAGAGCAGGAAAAGGTAGAGAGGTCTAGAACCATGGCCACTGGACGGAGAGCGGAGACCAGATTCTCACAACAGCACGGTATGGGGCTATGGGTGCCTGCTCTGTGCAGTGATGCTGGGATGAGAGGAGCAGAGGGTGACTCTGAGCTGTTGGCTTGGATCTCTGCTAATGGGCAATAGTAGCATTTCCGTAGGAAGGGGCATTGTGACTGCTGGTCCACACCTTCCTCAGAGCAGCTGTAGCCCTTCTGAGGACAGCAGCACCAACAGGCAGAGCTACTGAAGGAAAGGGGTTGGGGGCTGTTCCTTCCTTGACTACGGTCAGAAGCAGCAGGCAGAGAGGCAGGAGGCCCGACTTTGGGAGGAGCTAGGACCAGCGCCCCATCAGCCACGCATTCCACCCATGGAACCTATAAGACTATGGAGTCAAGGACTGCACTGGCCAGGAGGGAGTTCAGAGGCAGGGCAGAGGGCCCAGGGCACGGGAGTGGGTAATATGCTGCCTGCTGAGAGGCAGAAGCTCCAGAGTCCAGGAAAGCTGGAACTGAGAAGGTAAAAAGAAGCCGAGATTAGAATTCAGCTGCCTCATCTCCAGTCACATGGTGACTTTAGTTTGGGCTGATCCAGCATTTACTGTGGCCTGCCCCAGAGGCTGCCCAAAGGAGCTGTCATGAACATTTACGCTCCTGGATAGATACTTCCCCTTCCCTCTGTGCACATCCTGCTTAATGAGGAAAATGGGCTTAGATGTCTCTTGGGGATAAGGAGCTTCCAAATCAGGCTAGCTCAAGAGTCCACCAGGGCTCACGGTCCCTCAGTGTCAGAGCACCCATCTGACGAGCAGTGAGCTTATACCTAGAGGCGTCTTGGCAAAGCAGGCTCTGGAGACTCCTTGATAGACCCTTCCCCACTGCTGGCCAGGCCAAGTGTCCTCCAATGAGCCAATGACTCTACAGCTTGGACAGGTAGTAGTGTTGGGCCTGAAGGCCATGTGAGTATCACATACAGCATATCATCTCACTCAGGGCACTCCTCCCGTAGGTTGGAAAGTATGACCTGTGGTGGTTAAGTTGTTTTCTTCTCCTTTCTTTGGTTTCTCTGTGTAGCTTTGCGCCTTTCCTGGATCTCACTTTGTAGACCAGGCTGGCCTCGAACTCACAGAGATCCGCCTGGCTCTGCCTCCCGAGTGCTGGGATTACAGGCGTGCGCCACCACTGCCCGGCGGTTAAGTTGTTTTCTTAGTCACACTAGGTTTGATTCTCAAGGAGGTCAGAACAAGGTAGCACAGAGACAATGACAACTCTGTGTCTCCCTCTGCTCCCACTTTGGACTGGTGGTGGCTTGTGTCCCCTGTCCCACCATCCACCACACATGGTTCAGCTGACTATCACATGGACTTTAGGTGGCTGCCCACACGAAGGGTCTTTGGCCAAGTACTCTGACATGACATGTATCTCCCAGCTATGATGAGCCAACCAGAACCCCCAAAGGACACTCTCAGGCATGCCAAAGGTGGCCATGGCAAAGTTACACGGGTGGCCCTTGGCAAGGGAAAGAAGTAACAGGATTGGAGCAAGAGCAAACACATCACCAGGCCAGATGTCTAGCTTCACCTGGTACCTCTGTCTTTCAGGCCTTTCCAGGCCGACACCAGGCTTCTTTCTCCCCCTACTTGGCTCTGCCCAGGTCCCAGTACACTTTTTGGAGCAGAAACAAAGGAAGGGATGTCTTCAACCCTAGCTTTCTCTCAAGCTCTCCTATTGGGGGAAAAAGTATTTTTGAGCATTCTATCCCCCAGGAGAGCTACCCAAGGGGAAAACACGTGGATGAAAGCTAGGGCTTTGGCAAGTAAATATGAATACCCATGGCCTCAAGAGAGTATCAAGTATAGCTACCAGGCGGCTGGCTTGGAGCCTGGGTGGTAGGAAATAGTCTGTTTCACCGTGAGAAAGTCTTCTGACCCATGGCCGTTCAACTCCCTGCCTCATAGCAGGACGAGACCTCAGCATCTTCCTGCGTGATCCAAGAGGTTGGCATCTTTCATCAAGGCCATGCTCTCGCGAGCTGGAAATAGGTAGGCCAGTGGAGGCCTCCTAAGCCTGGACTCAGCCCTCCAGCACTGGCCAGCCAATGAGAGCCAGTAGCTACCGTTACCCCACCTACCGTGACAGTTCTGAGTGAAGAGACTGGAGCAGGGCAGGGCAGGAAGTAGATTAGACCGTGCTGGAGCATCTGCTGCAGCCCCAGCCTGGCTCCCTGGTCCCCCCTTCCCACACTCTAGGCTCCGCCCCCTCAACCAAGTTCTAGGAAGTACTCCGGTCCCCGCTCTTACCTCCACCAGGTGGGGCGTTGGATTGAAACCACACAGGTCGCACACCTGGAGCTTGCAGGCAGTGCAGGTATTGTAGTTGGCTGGACCCCTGCCACCCACATTGAGCTCGGCTTGGCACAGTGGGCAGGTGGCCCTTTCCTTCGGCGTGGTCTTTGGCTTGGCAGCAGCCTTGGATGCCGCCTGATGTTCTGCTCTGCCATGCTTTGGACTGGCTGTTCCTCCAGTTTTTGCCAGAGCTCCAGGTCCTGGTCCCGGTCCTGTTCTACCCCCAGGCTCAGTTTTGGCTCCAGGTGCTGACCCAGGTGCTGGCCCAGGCCCTGAGCCTGGGGGCCTTGAAGCAGCCTCCTTGCTGGCATCGCTGAAGACGATCTTGGGTGGCCCCTTGCTGGGGGAAGGCTGGCCCTGGGTGTCAGCCTCTGGTTGCACAGACATAAGGGTGCTCGCCTGGGTCAGCAGTGATGCTCCAAAGCCAAAGAGCTTCCCGGTGAGGCCCTCCTGGGGCTGTTCACCAGCACCAAGCCCAGAGGGCACTGTGGTGGCACTTTTGCCCTGGGCCTCTCCTACAGGTGGCCTGGGCTCAGCTGTGGAAGGCTTGGTAGAGAGAGGGGGCTGAGGAGACACCCTGCCCACCTCTGGAGGGGCAGTTGTCTGGGTAGGCCCAGGGACTGAGGTGGCCCTGGCTGTTTCAGCCTGGCGGGGACCAGACTGTGTGGCCCCTGGGCCCCGGGATCTCTCTTGCTCTGGCTTCCCCAGAGGCTGTTTGGCTGGGGAGTGGGCAGGGGACAGGGCCGGGGAGTGTAGCTGCTGCTGGCTCTTGGATCGAGGTGCAGTGGTCATGTCCATTCCCAGAGCTCTCTGCATCTGACAGTTCAAACAGAGCCACTCCTTTACCTGAGGGAAGAGACGACAGTCAGCAGAGTGGACAGGGTCACAGTGCACAGGGCTCAGGCTGCTGCAGGGACGGCAGGGCCTGAGGTCACGATCTTCACACACACATGCACATGTGCACTATACACACACACACACACACACACGCGCGCGCGCGCGCGCACGCACGCACGCACACGCACAACCACAACGCACCACACACACATACACACACCACACGCAAACACACACACCACACGCACACACCACACCACACACACACACTACACACACCACACACACCACACACACACCACACCACACACACACACACCACACACACACCACACCACACACACACACACCACACACACCACACACACACCACACCACACACACACATACACACACACACCACACACACCACACCACACACCACACACACACACACACACACACACACACACACACACACACACACACACACCCTGTCACTCAGACACAGCTGACTTCAGAACCAGCTTCTCACATGTGCATAACCTCCAGCCAGGCAGAAGCTTAGCCTGGACAGGCCATCTTGACTGACGTGACACTGAGTTAGAGGTGTGCAGAACAGATGTGGTTTCTCAGGTAGGTTAAACAGGCATGTGAGCCAGACCTGCAGAGTTGCTTCCTCATCATATTAAAGTAGGAACAGGGAGGTGACCCTGCTCTTAGCATGCTCTGCTACTCCTCAGGAAAACGTGCCAAGGTTTAGTTTTCCTTGACAGGAATATCCCTGGAAGCCAGATCCAGGGAAGCAAAGGTTGTATCTACAGCCCCCCCCCCCCCAGCAGAATAGAATGTCTGTGGGCATGGACCTGTACAACAGACTAAGATAGCACTTTTCAAATGGGCTGCCATGGAACAGCAGCTCCTCCCAGGCTCCGTGAAAGCAAGTCTGAGAAAGGCTGCCAACTCAAGCCCGCCTTAGAGCTCTGGATCCCCCGAAGATGCTAAGAGCTTATACTAAAGGACCACTTGATTTGTCCAGCCCAGCATTTGTTTGAAGTATTTGGCCAAGAGGTTTGCTCTCCGCCAAATACTGTGAATTTGCAGTAAGTTTGAGGCCCTCTTTCCTCCTGGCCCAGAGCCTCGGCTTCCGCCCAGCACCATGAGGCAGATGGCCTGAGTGTCTCCAAGGTCCTCCTACTCTGCTTTTTTTCTAGGCACAGTCAAAGGCTGGCTCCCTTCCCATCTCACTAAAGGTTCTGGACTTAGAAGAACCAAGAGGCTAAGGCTGCGGCACAGTGAGTGCTGGGGTACCCACCAGGATGCTGGTGCCACCGTGTGTGGGTCTTTCTTAATCTCACCCACCCCACCTAGGGCTGAAGCACAAGTGAGCATCTCATGGAGGGGCTCCAGAGGGAAAGAGCAACGTGATGATGGGATGGCCCACAGAAACACTGGCCATCCGCCAACTCGCCCCACTCCTGGGAGGATGGGTGCTTCTGGCTTCTCAGTTGGTAGGATCAGACAGGTGAGCTTCCCTTTTCTTGATCACACCGTTCTCAATATGGAACAGCTGACACTTACTTAACTGATCGGTGCAGGGATGGGTCTGTTTCTAATCACAGATGCAATCATCACGAGCAAGCACGCCTCCTCAGGAAGCCTCCACATTCCAGGAGCAACTCCAAATGCACTGAGTCATCTCCCACAGCAGCAGCTCCTTCCTCAGAATCTCACACTTACCTCTCGAAAACCACACATCCCACACCCACAGCACCTCACAGCATATATAGACCCTGACCTGTTAACAATTATTCTCACTTATCCCCTCCCACATGGTCCCAACAACTCCAGCTGCTGATAAATCCCAGTGGCTGCCTGCCTACAGTAGCTACTCTGTCCTGTCCCAACAGTCTTTTGGGGGAGAAGCAGAGGCTTCTATGGGTTACCCTGTGGGGGTACAGGATGCCAGGAAACCTACTCAGTGCATTTCAAAAGTATGGCCCTAATTTAGCTAATACATGGGAGCCCCCAGCTGCTGGGTCACCAAAGGGACCCGCCAAAGGCTCTGCTAGGCATCCAATCCAACGCAAAGCATCCTGAACAAAGAAAGCCATGATGGAGATGTGAGTTGACAGTGCTTTGGGGTGAAGAGACTAAGCTCTGGCTATAGTCCTGAAGGCTAGCCCTGTGAGAGAAAGACAATGCTACCCTTGAGAATGCTTGGCTTCTATCACAAAATTGGGGAGGACAATCTGGTCCACCTGAGGCTCCCAGATACCTGGAACTGAAGCCCAGAGAGGAGCTGCCAGAGTTCTGCTGGAATGCAGTTCCCAGACCCTCCTAGAAGTTTGATCCCCTTACCAGCATCCCCCTCCAGGGCTGTCTAGGAGAGAGGCAGACCCAGGAATAGGGGAATTTGACTTCCCTTGTAGGCATGCATGATCATCTCTAATGGAGTAACCATTGTCCATAAGATTTTCTTTTGCCCTCTCCAAAGGCCATTTTTTTTTAGGCTAAAATTAAACCAGGTTTAAAAAAAAAAAAAAAAAAAAAAAAGCTCTGTTTTTTGTTTGTTTGTTTGTTTGTTTGTTTGTGTGTGTTTTGTTGTTTTGTTTGTTTGTTTGGTTTTTCGATACAGGGATTCTCTGTGTAGCTCTGGCTGTCCTGGAACTCAACTCTGTACATCAGGCTGGCCTTGAACTCAGAGATCCTTGTGCCTCTGCCTCCCAAGTGCTGGGACTATAGATGTGCACCACCACTGCCAGAAGTATTTTTATTTTTATGAGTACAGGTATTTTCCTGCATGTATGTCTCTATGCACACTGAGTGGAGAAGGCATTGGATCCCCTAGGACTGGAGTTACAGAGGGTTGTAAGCCATTTTGTGGGTGCTAGGAATTGAACCCCAGTCCTTGGGAAGAGCAGATGCTGAGCCATTGCTCCAGCCCTATTTAAGTTTTTTGGGCATAAGAATCTCTCAGGAGACCTGGAGCCAGACCCTGTCATCTGATTCCACATCTTGGAGCCAGTACCACCACCACTGTTACCACCCCCATCATCAGGGGTACTTAGACACTGGTGACTAAGAAAATAGTCACGGTCGGGGTTGGTAGAAGAAGGGGAAAAACAGAGAGGGGTGCTAGTGAGGTCCTGGCCAAATGCAGGTGGTACAGAGGGTAGTTACCTGGGTAAGATGAGGGTTGGGGTTGAACCCACATTGGTTGCAGACCTTGTTGTGACACTGGGTGCAGGTGTTGAAGTTTGGCTGGCTGGAGGTCAATGTGAGGTCCGAGGTCTTGCATATAGGACACAGGGTACTGCTGGGAAGGGGAGCAATCTGGGGGACAGAGTAGGGTGATGTGGGAGTGCTGCCTCTGTCCGGTGACACTGAGGGGGACCGTCCTGATCTCTGTGTCCTGCTGTCCACCTGAAGTGTCCTGCGGGGACCATCAGCCTCCTGGCCTGATGGGCCTTGAGCCCTTGTCTCTCGGGGGCTCTCTCGGCCTGGAGCAGTAGCAGAAGCTTGCTTTGGGGTCGGAGAAGTTGCTCTCTGGCTACCCAGGGACTCCTTGGGGTCCAGCCTCCGGGAAACACTGAAATGACATTGAAAATGGCTGTTAGAGACACAGCTTAGAGAAATGGCTTACATAGGTCTCTTCCAACCTAGAGTGACCCCAAGCTCCACCACTGTCCTCTTTCTCTTGCAGTGACATCATCACAGTCGCCATTTACTGTACCCTGTGCTACAGCCCTGACAAGCTTCTTGGCGTTAGGCCACATGGCAGATGGACATGATGGTCCTCTTTCACACCCCGAGAAAGAGCAGAGTCTAGTTAGTAATCTAGTAGTGCGTCTCGTGGGCTGGACTTGTCTGCTTGTTTGACACAGGGTCACATGAAGCCCAGGCTGGCCTTGAATTCATTCTGTAGCTAAGGGGTACCTTGAACTTCTGATTCCCCTGCCTCCACTTCTAACTGCTGGGATTACAAGCAGGCACCACCATACCCAATTTTTAAGCTCTGGGGACCAAATCCAGGGCTTTGGGCATGTTAGGCAAGTAGTCTACATCCCCAGCCCTGGGACTGCACTTTTTAAACTTTATTTTTACTTATGTGTATGAGTGCTCTCCTGCATGTGTATGTCTGTGCACCACTGTGGCAGTGCCCACAGAAGTCAAATGAGGACACTGGACCCTTTGGTTGTGAGCAGCCATGTGGGTACTAGGAATCAAGCCTAGGTCCTCTGGAAAAGCAGCCAGTACTCTTAACCAATGTGGTGGTTTGAATAACAATGGCCACAAAGGCTCATATATTTGAATGCTTAGTCACCAGGGAGTGGTACTATTTGAGAAGGATTAGAAGAATTAGGAGGTGTGGCCTTGTTGGAGGAAGTGTGTAACTGAGGCTTGGGCTTTGAGGTTTCAAAAGCCCATGCCAAGCCCAGAGTTTCTCTTTCTGCCTTTCTCTGCCTGAAGAACAGATTGTAGCTCTCAACTGCTTCTCCACACTTGCTTCCATGCCAATGTTCTTCCTGCTGTGATAATGGACTAAACCTCTGAAACTATAAGCAAGCCCCCAATTAAAGATTTATTTACTTATTATGTATATAGCCTATATGACTCAGGCCAGAAGAGGGCACCAGATCTCATTACAGATGGTTGTGAGCCACCATGTGGTTGCTGGGAATTGAACTCAGGACCTCTGGAAGAGCAGTCAGTGCTCTTAACCTCTGAGCCATCTCTCCAGCCCAAGCCCACAATTAAGAGCTCGATCTCTCTCTCTCTCTCTCTCTCTCTCTCTCTCTCTCTCTCTCTCTCTCTCTCTCTCTCTCTCGTTTTTTGACAGTTTCTCTGTGTAGTCCTGGCTGTTCTGGAACTCACTCTGTAGCCCAGGCTGGCCTTGAACTCACAAAGATCCACCTACCTCTGCCTCCTGAGTGCTGGGATTAAAGGTGTGCACCACCCTGCCTAGCAAATGCTTTCTCTTATAATAATTGTCATGGTCATGGTGTCTCTTCAGGGAAATAGAGCAGTGACTGAGATGGCCGATGAGCCATTGCCTGCCCAAGACTGCACTGTTAAGAAATCTCGAGGTGATGCCAATATCCTGCTCTGCCCATTCCTTCCAGAGACCCTCCAGTAAGCCTCGTGCCAGGCAAGTCTAAGATGGTGGGGTGCAATGTTATTTTTTCACTGGTGTAAGGCTGGAGAGGGTTTCAAATCCAGCCTTTGAGGAACCTCTGAAGGAGGCCCAATGTCCCTGACACCATGTCCATCCCAGTACAACCTGGCTGCAGAGTTAGACTGACCCATGAGGTAAAAAAAACATTTAGGCTAAAATTCAATTTCCCAAATTCCTTCTTTGGACCAACTTAAGTTCATATTTGCCAATTTACCTCTTTTCCAGTTTGAAAGATGGTGAGCACAAAAAGTCAAAGACCAAGTTTCCTGTTGCTTTCCAGAACATTCTAGACTGGCTTTGACCTGTATCCTTTTGGTGGCTGCTGATAGCAAAGGGACAGACCAGGTTTGCTGAGGCTCCACTTTTGTAGCCCACACTGGCCTCCAATTCACAGCTTTGCCCCCACTATGATTATAGGTGTGAGCTACCATGACCAGATCAGAGTGACTTTGTTTGTTTGTTTTTCAAGACAGGGTTTCTCATGTAGCCCTGGTTATTCTAGAATTCCGCCTGCCTCTGCCTCCCAAGTGCTGGGATTAAAGACGTGCACCACCACTGCCCGGTTCAAAGTGACTTCTATTTATTTATTTGTTTGTTTGTTTGTTTCCGGAGCTGGGGACCAAACCCAGGGCCTTGTGCTTGCTAGGAAAGTACTCTACCACTGAGCTAAATCACCAACCCCTCAAAGTGACTTTTAAATTCAATGTTGAATCACAATTTAGCCTTTCTTAAGAAATTTCATCCATACTGAGGGCCTGGAACAAACCAGCACAGACCTAGGAAAAGACTTGTGCGGGCTTGCTCCCTACTGCATCCCAGGACCCAACTGAGTTTCCCATTGAGTAGATATTCAGTGAGCATACAAAACTGAAAAGGAAGATGTGGTGTGGTGAGCTCAGGTGAGCTCAGGGCAGTGACATCATTCAGTTCTGAACATTTCACATGGAGTTCGCTTAGCAACAGGCTCACAGGAAACAGATCTTTACTTACTTACTTACTTACTTACTTACTTACTTACTTACTTACTTATTATGTATACAGTATTTGGCCTGCATGTGTTCCTGCAAGCCCAAAGAGGGCGCCAGATCTCATTACAGATGGTTGTGAGCCACCATGTGGGTGCTGGGAATTGAACTCAGGACCTCTGGAAGAGCAGTCAGTGTTCTTAACCGCTGAGCCATCTCTCCAGCCCCCAGGAAACAGATCTAATAACAGCCTGACTGCCTGCCTTCCTTTCTTCCTTCCCTCCGTCCCTCCTCCCTCCCTTCCTTCTTTCCTTCCTTCTTCCCTTCTTCCTTTCCTTCCCTCTCTCCTTCCCTCCCTCCTTCTTCCTTCCTTCCATTTGTCTTTGTTTCAGTTGTTCACATTCACTGACTTTGTTGTGGGTCCTCTGACCTGTTTGGGATCTTGTAGACATAGCCACCTTCAGACTATGGGCAATAGGCAGTAGTGTTCAGCTGAGGAGGCTATGACAGCAACCCAACACAAAATCATGAGCTTATTTAAAACATAGTGAGACTTCTTTCTGGGAATTTGTGTGTGGAGGGCACTAGACTGATTGGCTCCTGAGTGAACTTTCTGGATGACATCATGATGACGATGGCATCACGATGACAATGTCAAAGGGTAGGACGCACCTGAGTTGATAAACTCCTACAGTGTAGGTCAGGTCGCCAGGTGCCCACAGTTACTCTTTTCACATATACATATTTTATAAGTCTTCTTATATTCTTTATGAATACCTGCTGAATATTTCATTAAAATGAATTTTTCAAAAAGTAAATCAGACAGAGACCCAATCCTCTGGGGTTGGAAACAGATGTGCAAACAAATCCCTGCAAGACCCACAGCCACAGTCCTGAAGAAGACGAGACCTCCACATTGGCCTTAGAGGACAAGCCCCTCTCTGAGACAGAACAGCAAGCTAGACAGGAGGAAGACGCATATGAAGGCCCAGAGGGGGCTGAGAGCATGCTCAGTATGGGTGGAGGGAGACAAGAGTATGTCAGATGCAAATCATTATCACTCCCACCACCAAAGAGAACTGTTCCTACAGCATCGAGTGTTCAATTTTCATTGAGAAGCTCAAAATGAATATGGGGACAGCCGGGACAGCAGGGCCTTTAAGGTTTCCCAACAGAGGTGCATTTGGGCTCTGTGGCCCTGAGAAGATGATGTAGGTAGGAAATCCGGTGAAAAGGAAGAATTGCCTGGTAGACAGCTTATGGAATTAGAGGGTAAAAAGAAACAACGGAGGACAATCCTGCTTTTCACTCACGTGGGGAATCCAGAGAAGGAAGCCTTCAGGGGTGGGAGTGCAAAACCAAAACCAAAAGTCTGAAGATTGTGAGGAGCAGGAGAAATCTTACAGCATGCCTCTAGGTATTTTTATCTGAGAGAGTGAGTTCACAGGCAATTCTCAGGAACACAAGTCACCCAGAGAGCAGTGGTCCAGTTAAGCACGCAGGGATCCAACAGCATTCACGGACTTAGAGGAAAGCCTGGAAACAGAGCAGTCAGAAAAAAGACAGAAGGAAATGACCTCATATAGCTGGGCATGGTGGCACACACCTTTAATCCCAGCACTCAGGAGGCATAGGCAGGGAGATCACTGTGAGTTTGAGGCCAGCCTGGTCTACAGAGTGAGTTCCAGGACAGCCAGAGCTACATAGTGAGACCCTACATTGGAAAAAGAAAGAAAATTATGCCATATGGTTAGAGCCTCCCATATTAGAGACCAGTCAACAGTGCCTGAGGAGAGCTGAGTCCCCACCCCTGAGGCTGAGTTGCAGGAGAAAATGGCTACCCCCATGAAGACCATGTACTATGCCATGAAAACCCAAGATCTCCCCAAACCCAGGACAGCTCCTCCTCCTGCTTACAAAGGTCCCCATGACAGAGCTCAGGAGTCATGGCCATCTGGACATGGATCCCGAGACAACCCAAGGAGAAGGGACAGCCTGAGGACAGAGGCGGTAAGTCCTCTAGGAGGCCCTCCTTCACAGACACATACAAAGGTCTCCACCAAAATATGATTGTTGGAAGCAAGGAAGAGAAAGGGGAGATGTCCCCATGCAAGACCATCCTGTCCCATGAGAGACCTGGCCTTAGGGACACAGAAAAGTGAAGCCCCCAAGTCCAATGCTCCTCCTAGCAGCCTTGAGGCTGCTTCTTGGGGAGTGCTGGTATGAGGGTAATGTATGAGGTAGGAAGGCAGAGAAAGAAACAATGCACAGAAGGTCGGGCTGGAGGGAGAGGGTAGATACGAAGGGTGGCTGGAAGCCGACAAGCGGAAACTCAAAATACCTGAATTTCTTTTAGATTTTTATTTTATGTGTAGGAGCTTTTTGTTTGCATGCATATATATGTACCATGTGCATGTCTGGTGCCTAAGGAGGCCAGGAGAGAGCATCAGATCCCCCAGAAGTGGAGTTAAGGATGGTTGTGAGCCATGATGTGTGTGTACTGGGAATGAAACCCGAGTCCTCTGCAAGAGCACTCTTAATCACTGAGCCATCCCTCCAGCTACAATAGATAAATGCATTTTAAAGATGGTAAAGAAAGGCCAAGGATATGAAAATGTTTAATCTCTACCAGCTTTCCTTCCTTTCAACATTTAGGGCTATTAACTATTCACAAATAATTTTTAACCCAATCCTGTTTGCCAAGGCAGGAAGGAACCCCCTGGCTTCCAGGAAGGTTTCAAAGCCAAATAGGCTGCCTGTCCCTCCCCAGCCCTAAGAAGCTCTGAGGCTTTCTGTCCCGTGCATGACACTACTGGGAGACATAATCCACAGAGCCACAGAGCGTTGGTTGGAAACAAAAAACTAATCCACTCTAGTGACTGAAAGATGCTGCAGACCAGGTCCCAGCAGGGCAGCTGAAGGGAGGTGGCTGCCTGGTCCATGGTGGGAAGCAGCCAGGAGCTGCTCTGGATACTGTGGTCAGCAAGGACCTGCGAGGGTTGGAGTCTACAGGAAGGAAACACCGAGAAGAATGGAGCCAGGGTGAAAGCCATGCTGTGTGCTCCACATGGCAGCATCTAGAGCATGCCCCACCGCCTCCAGTTGACATTTGAAAGAGAAATGATCATATTAATAAGTTCTCTCTGTTTGTCAAGATGGGAGGGACCTCAAAGAAACTCTCTGTAAGTCGGGGCAGCTAGAAAAACCCCACAGCTTCAAATAAGGTGTTCAAAAATTTATGGCTGACCTTTCAGTAATGGGCAATTACAGCTGGGCAGACACTGTGGGAGGACCCCCACCTTTGGGACCATCCTTGGCCTCCGGGCAAGCCAGCAGAGAGGCAGAGGCATGCAATGGTGGACTCCGGGGTTCTGGAGTTCCTTCCTCCGGAATGGATCCCAGTTTCCACACAAAGAACCCTCTTACTCAGTCTGCAGGCCAGTGGCCTCCTGCCTTTTTAAAAAATCATGTGATCCTGTCAATAAAATAGGTTTTCGAATTCCCAACACATGAATATTTATCTACAACTACATGCCTTAGACTACTGATAAAATGCCCCCCCCCCAATAGAAAGGTTTTAAAGGATGGTTGGTGGAAAATAAACATAAGAGAACTGGGCATGTAGCTCAGCTGTTGGTACATGCCTGTGACCTCAGCACTCTGTGGGTAGAGGCAGGAGGATCAGAAGTTCAAGGTCATCCTTAACTACATCCGCAACTTGAGACTAGCCTGGGCTAGAAAAAGAGAGGTGAGGAGACATAGATAGTTTTCATATTTTCTACTTTGCCTCACCTCCTACCCAACATGTGCCCTAGTTTAGAAGCCACCGCTGAGATGCCCAATTACGTCTTTTTTTATAAAGACTGTATTTTTAGGGGTGTGTGTGTGTGTGTGTGTGTGTGCGTGTGCATGTGTGTTGAATGCAGTACCTTCAGAAGCCAGAAGTGTGGTGGTTTGAAGAATGCCCCCACAGGCTCATATATGTGATGTTTAGTCATCAGGAAGCGGCTCTAAGAGGTGGATTAGGAGAGGTGACCTTGTTGGAGGAAATATGTCACTGGGTATCTATCTCTTCATAGCAATAGAACACTAACTAAGACAGGAAGTATAGTGGGACATGCCATTGCCTTCAATTAGACACAACGGTCATGGACTTACCATTTATGATATGGGACAAAACCAAACCCTTCCCCAGCTTATAAAGGGTCTCACTCAGAACTGGGCCAGATACACTTCAAGTCAAATTCATTCCCTGCTAGAAAGAAACCAGAAGGCATACAGTAGTGGTTCATGGAGTGTTTGCCTTTGATCTTCCCTGAGTCCCATTCTGCACCCCTCCCTCCGTCCCTTCCCCCAGCTCTTGTAGCTTTCCCATCTGTATGTGGGAAACAGAAAGCGTCAACTACCATAAGCTCCATCTAGGTTTGAAGGCCGAACGTCTCTTGTTCCATGGCGCCTGTGACAGACATGTGTGAATGACAGCTTGCCTACAGGCTAGTGAGTGGTGAATGCAATCTGCTTAGCCTAAGGACTACGAGGTCATAGGTTTATCACTGATGTCTGTAGAGTTTACCTCTAGAAAGAGCCATTCATTCATTCATTCATTCATACAAAAAGAGTTCACGGGGATCACATTTTCTGAGTCCTTTAATGTTTGGCCATATCCTTGTGATCTTGAACTTGAACAACAGCCTAACTGGACATAAATTCTGAGTCCACACTTTCCTTCCCTGAACTGGACCGCTGCGCTGCCGCTTTCTGTTCCTACAGAGGAGAACACTGGGTCAGCCTGACATTCTCCCTTTTTCATGTTAACCTTCTTCCTCTAGACCAGCGCTTCTCAACCTGTAGGTCACAACCTTTTAGGGGTCCAACAGACCTTTGACAGGGGTCACATATCAGATATTTTCGTTATAATTCATAACAGTGCCGACATTAGTTATGAAGTAGCAATGAAAATATTTGTATTAGTGGGGGTCACCACGACCTGAAGAAGTGCATTAAAGGGCCACAGCCTTAGGAAGGTTGAGAACCACTGTGCTAGATTAAACAAGAACTCTTTCTTTTTAAAGTTTGGTGATTTCACCAAGAGGTGTTTGATGGTTGAACAATCCATGTCAATATTTCCTGAAATTACCTACGTCCTTTCAGACTAAGACATCAGTTGGGCCTACTGGCACAGGTTTGTAATCTCAGTTACTCAGGAGGCTCATACACACACACACACACACACACACACACACACACACACACACACACCATACACACACACACACACACACCATACACACACATATTCTTTTTTTGGGGGGGGAGCTGAGGATCGAACCCAGGGCCTTGCGCTTGCTAGGCAAGCACTCTACCACTGAGCTAAATCCCCAACTCCACATATTCTTTTTTGTTGTTGTTATTTGAGACAGGGTTTCTCTGTGTAGCCCTGGCTGTCCTGGAACTCACTCTGTAGACCAGGCTGGCCTCGAACTCACAGAGATCAGCCTGCCTCTGCTTCCCAAGTGCTGGGATTAAAGATGTAGGCCTCCACTGCCTGGCCTGAACCTTTTTTTTTTTTTCAATTTCAGGCAGTTCCCAGAACTCCTGAACATGTGCCCTCTCCCCGCCTATGACACTAGTCTCTCTAGTCACAAGCATTCATCTGCATGTAAGCCCTGAGTGAAGCCTGGGAACTCACAGACAACTGGGTATGTTTTTGAATCTACGTCCATGAGTTCACCAGGCTAGCTAAATGTTTCCACAGCACCATGTGCATCACCCCTCTGGTGTGAAGCCACCCTGAGGTCACCTTCCACAGGTGTTAGAAGCCGGAGTTGCTCCTTGCAGGACACTACTGGCTTACTTTCTGTCGTTCAGGTCAGAAGGAGAGCCCCAAGAGGACAAGGGTCCCTTTGTGGTGCAGTCCCTGTCTGCAAGCTGAGAGAAGCAAGCTTCACAGCTTGTTTTAATTAACTGGTGAAAAGATAAAATGAGGAAAGGTGTGTAGGAAATGACCCTGTTAAGGCTCCTATTAGGTGAATTAAGAAAACATATTATACTATTCAGCTATTACAAAGTTCTGGTTCAACCAATTAATCATTCATAAATCCCCAGAGGCCGTGAGGAGAAGAATGGGTTTTGCAGTGTGGTGGAAGAGCTGGTTTCTTCAGTAGGACTTAGTGGAAGGAAGTGTGCCATAGCTTTGTGAACCGCCTGTGGGCTCCTTCCCTGACTTCTGACCTGCATGACTGCTCATCCCAGCAGAGACATGCAGGTGGGCATTCCTGCTGAGAGCCAAAGGGGCCAGAGAGGAAGGGAGAGAGAGGACAAGCAGGTATCCAGGCCAGAGTCACTACCCAAAACTGACCCAGGCCAATAGCTCCTCGAAGGGCTCTCTCTCTCTCTGTCACCTCCTAGGCTCTCCAAGATGGCCTAGTAAAGACCACCAGGAGAAGTGAAGGCCCAATCATTAGGAGCTCTTTCTTTTGGGCACTGTTAAGTACTGAACCTGGAGTGCTGACTTTTGTCTGGGCATGTCACAGTGCTTCCCTGTGCCCAGACCTATAGCATACACTCCATTTGAGACCCAAGGAACTTCCTGGCCCTTCTAATCTGTTGTGAGTGAGTGGCTCCAGACCCACCAACTGTCTCTACGGACTCCTCAACCTGGGTCAGCTTAGCTAGCCACTTCTCCACAGCCTTCTGGAAGTGCCATGGCTCCCAGCATGACCAGGTCACTGAGGCTCTTGCTCCATACCCAACTTCCGTGCTGGGATCCCACATGGGCACAGTTTTGGACTGTGTGGTGTCCTAGTTTCCTGACCCAAGGGGAAAAGCTCCTAAAGCTGGGAAACTCTAATTAGAAGTCAGAAGTCATTGCATAAAGCTGAGCCAGCTGTTCCCAGGGTCCCAGCTATTGCAAACTACCTTTATTAGCCCTCTACCAAAGGGACAGTGCACAAGCCTCTTCCAAATTCGGCTGCAGCTGGAAAGTTGAGATAAAAAAAAGAAGTCTGTAAGCCTTTGTGACCTGGGAGAAAGCAAGCCCCAGCCCTGCCTACTGTTCCCAAGAATGAAAGGACCCAGGACTATGAACTAGAAACTCCTTAGTCTCTGCCTACTCTTCAGCATCTGTGCTGAGAGACTCTGTGCTCAGCCTGCTGACAGGGCTTCCAGAATGTCTCCACAACTCACAGAGATGGCCAGTTACAGGAAGGAAGACATGGCCAACAGCACAGCTGGTGGGATCACTCGGGGTTTGTATCACTGATACTTGAATAGGCTGAACATGTGTGATGCTTGGAGTACGGTCTGTACCCAGAGACTCCCCGGGTATGAGACATTACACGGCCTGCTGTTTGAGATGTCCAGGGAAAGGCTGCCTAACCTGCGATACCTTGAGTTGATTCTCACGGGGGAGTCAGCAGACTTTGAAAATTATATCTACTGCCCATTCAGGGAGAGAAAGAAACACCTAAGGAATTTTCACCTGCCCCATGTTAAAAAGTTATCTGTGTAATGGGAGGGGTGTAGATATGAACAGGTGATGACATACAGTACGATGCATCACGGGCTGGGGGGAGCCCACACCTGTATGAAGTGTGAGCCTCGGCTGCAGTGAGTTCCTAGTCAACCAGGGAGAAAAAAGAAAGGGAGAGAGAGACTGAAAGTGAGGATGAAACCCGTCATTTGACACCGCACACTAAAGAGCAGTCATAAGCTACTCCAGAACAGCGCGCTCCAGAAGTCAGGACTTCTGGTTTAATATTAGATGAAATGAAGACCTTACCGGCACTATTCCTGATTCTTCTTATTTTTCTATTTAAAAATAAGAAAAGACTTGTCTGTGACTCAAAAATAGTTAAAAAAGAACTGGGGGATTGCCTGTTGACTTTACTTATTTATTTATCTATTGGTTCTTAGTTTTAATTCTTAAAGATAACAAAAGGAAGGGCTGAGGTAGCTTAGTAGGTAGAGACTTGATGCCAAGCATAAGACCTGAGTTCAATCCCAGGATCCACAGGACGGAAGGCAAGAACTAACTCTGGAGGAGCTGCTCTCTAATCTCCACATGCACGCATGCTGGGCACACGCACGCACACACGCACACACACACACACACATGCATGCATGCTGGGCACACGCATGCACACGCACACACACACACACACCACACATATACACCACACACACACACACACTACACACAGCACAAACACACACCACATACACACACACCCCACATACACACCACACATATACACCACACACACACATACACACATACTACACACACCACACATACACACCTCTAAGTAGAAATGTACAAAAATTACAGAAGGGGTCAGAATTTCCCATCGCTACTCACACCAAGTCACCCTGTGATCACTATACTGTGGTCAGCTGTCCCCGCAGTCCCGGGCACTGCCCTAGCTCCTGAGCAGGCTTGTTCCAGAGACTGAAGAGGCCCACTTTGACAGGCCCTACAGTAAGAGGGAGGGGCCAGCGAACGGGTCAGTACGTGAAAGCGCTTACCACGGAAGTCTCCACCTGGGTTCCAGCTCCAGAGCCCACGGTGGCAGGAGAAAACTGACTTGTGGAAGTTGTCCTCTGACCTCCACAAATATACCATGGCACACCCCCCATGCCATATACATACACAATAACAATAATTTTTAAAAGAGATAGCAGATATCAAGGAGAAATAAAAGCTTTGTTTTGCACACTCAAACTTACTACAGTCAAAAGAATTAAAAAATTAATGTTTCTACATACAAAACTCCATCTTTCACACATGAAATAATGGGAACTTGAAGTGTGTGTGTGTATCACTCCAGAGAAAAGTGGATCATCTAACTTTCTTCTACACATGGTCAGAGAGTTCTCAGAGCCTACCACAGGACCCAGGCAGCAGGGTCAGCATATGTTTGTCAACTGAATGACAAATACAGTGAAATGGCTGGCTAGGGAACCAGAGGCTCTCTGTGGTAGGGCCAACGCCTTGGGCATGGAAGATGGGACCCACTGCAATAACTCTGGGGCCTACTAGGCATCCCTGGCCAATGACAGACAGGAATGGGGAAGGACTCTAAAGTCTGGGACAGACATGACAGTATCTGTTCAGAAGTCTTATTCAGAAAGTCTGCTTGAGAAAAGCCTGGCTTTCCTGTGAGCTTGGCCACAATCAGTCACATATGTGAAGGAAGCCTTAAAGAGCCGCACTGTGCTAAGTGCTCACAAAGCAGGAGATGAGGGCTTCTGGAAGCACCTCCAAGGTGACCAATGCCCACGTCCCCCAGAGCACACTACTGTGGGACCCCATACTGCCAGCAGACAAGGATTCCTGATGCCACACCTGATCCCAGCTCACCTCAGCTCACCCTCCATTCTCTCTCTATAAGGCCCTTTCCTGAAGACCCAGTTTCAGAGGCTGGGGAGAGGGCTCCATGGCCCAAGAACTGCTATGCAAATATGAGCACTGCAGTATGGATTGCAGAAGCCATGTGAAAGCTGGCTGGGCATGGAGCTGGCTGGGCATGGAGCTGTCTGCACTCCCAGCACTTGGGGGACCCCTAGGGCGAGCTGGCTAGTGAGACTACCCATCATTGTGACCTCCAGGATTAATGAGTAGCTGAGCCTCAATAAATAAAATGACAAGCAATCAAGAAAGACACTGTACATAACCTATATCAATGTTGGACCTCCACACATGTAAGAATAAACATGGATAGTCGTAAATCTTGTACACACATGTATACCCACACATAAGCAAGCACGAGTGTGTACGCACACTTCAAACCCTTAAACATTGGCTCAAGCTCTTTACCCATGGGACATCTGACAGATTTCCCCAGGCCTGCCTTCTGCTGTATCTGCTTGCAGACTCCAGCAGACTCCTGAAGGGAAGGCTCTTCATAGGTACTGGGTCCCTCTCTGGCCTCACTCTTTCCCTCACCTGCACACAGCAGAGCCCAGATGCCCACATAGGGCTGGTGCTAAGGAAGGGTTGAGCTATGGATGAGTTCTCTACGAGCCTTGTGAAAGACAATGAGAATATATTAGTGCCATCTCAAGACAGTAAATGTGCTGGCTAGTTTTATGTCAACTTTACACAAGCTCTAGAATCATCAGAATGGAGGGAGCCTCAGTTGAGAAAATGCCACCATAAGACTGGGCTGCAGGCAAGTCTGTAAGGCATTTTCTTAAATAGTGATCGATGGAGGAGGGCCCAGTCCATGGTGAGTGGTGCCATCCCTGGGCTGGTGGTCTGGGTTCTGTAAGAAAGCAGGCTCAGCAAGCCATGGGGAGCAAGCCAGTAAGCAGCACCCCTCCATGGCCTCTGCATCAGCTCCTGCCTCCAGGATCCTGCTCTGTTTGAGTTCCTGTCGCGACTTCCTTCAATGATGGACTATGACATGGAAGTGTAAGCCAAATAAACCCTTTCCTCCCCAACTTGCTTTTTGGTCACGGTGTTTAATCACAGCAATAGAGACTCTAACTAGGACAGTAAATGAGATGGATTTCAGCCAGGAAAGTATCCCTCTTCTAAACAATATCTACTGCAACATCAAAGACAGGTGCATGGTCGCCACCTTTCCATCCTCAATATCCCGTGTCCACTGTTCTGCATGCTCTCAGCCTCAGTGCAGGAGAATGTACTCGGATGCTGACTCATTTCCCCTTTTCCAATTACACTGTCTTTCCTCTCTGATTTTCCTCTTTAGAAGAGGTATTTATTTTGATGTGTCTGAGTGTTTTGCCTGCATATATATATCTGTGTACCATGTGCATGCCTGTTTCCAAAGGAGGTCAGAAGAAGGTGACAGGTCCCCTGGAACTTGAGTTTTATGTCTCCATGTGGGTGCTGAGAACCAAACCCAGGTCCTTTGTAAAAGCAGTAAGTGCATTTAACCACTAAGCCCTTGCTCCAGCCCTTCCTCTGTGGATTTTCTGGCTTTTCGTGGTCTCTCTCTTTTTTTTTTTTAAGCTGAGGACTGAACCCAGGGCCTTGCACTTGCTAGGCAAGCACTCTACCACTGAGCTAAATCCCCACCCCTCGTGGTCTCAAGTAGTAAGACTGGCTTCACACTCTCTATGTAGCCAAGGATGACTTTGAACTGATCCTCTACCTCTACTCTCCAAGTGCTGGACTATAGGTGTGTACCGCCATGCCTGTTTCACGTGCTGGAGAGTGAACCCGGAGCCTCGGGCAAGCTAAGCAAGTGTTCAGCTGACTGAGCCACATCCCACGCCTGCTTTTACAGTTCTGAGAGGTTCAACTAGGCTCTGGCCTTCCTTCTTCCTCAAACCAGGAGGTCTAAGAAGGGCCAGGATTTCATTTCTAGGTCCTTCCTGTGGGTGGTTACCCCAAATGCCTCCCCACCTACATTCTCACACCTCCCTCTTGCTGTGGAGGTAGGTCTCAGCCTCTTTCCCCACGGCTCAGCATCATAGCCTCTCTCCCAAAGCTCTGCAGGCCTGGCTTAAGGTCAAAACTTCTCATCTAAGGTTTTAATTTAATTCAACTCAGCATTAATACCTTTCAAGTACCTGAATCCACCCTCAACAAGAGAAGCTGTCTCCCTGGCTGGCCACAGGAGCTGTCCCCCTGTTCTCTCTTTCCCAGGGTCCCTTGTCTGGGGAGCAGAGGCTCAGGGACATTTCTGTTCCTAGCTAATGTGGTGAGAGCATTAAGCTCAGTGACTCAGCTTTAAATTTCACAAAATAAATGTTCGAGAGGCTGGAAAGAGGATTCAGGGTTAAGAACACTTTTGCTCTTGCTGAGGACGTAGGTTCAGTTCCTGGCATCCACAGTTCCAGAGGATCGGACATTTTTTCTGACCTCTGCAGGCACCAGACACAAACATGGTGTACATATATAATGCAAATCTGTGTTTTCCAATGGTCTTTTGTTGTTGTGAGTTTTTGTTTGTTTGTTTGTTTTTCCTTTCTGAGGCAGGGTTTCTCTGTGTAACAGTCCTGGCTGTCCTGGAACTCGATATGTAGACCAGGCTGTCCTCAAACTCAGAGATCCGACTGGCTCTGCCTCCCAGTGCTGGGATTAAAGACATGCACCACCACCACCCAGCCTTTTCTGATGGTGTTAGGAGACCCCTGGGAAGGGTTGTTTGATCCCAGGGGTTGTGACCCACAGGTTGAGAACCACTGTTTACTTCGACCCATGATGACAAACATGTATAATCACAGAGGTTGGTTGAGGCAGGAATATCCCTTTAAAACTAACCTAGACTCACAGTAAATTCTAGGCTAGCCTAGGCTACATAGTGAAACCCTGTTTTAGAGGGAGAGGGAGAGAGAATTTGGTCTCATATGTCAGCCCGTGGAACTGGAAGCAGTAACTAATACTGAAGGAAAATACTTGATGAGATACCATATGCCCATGTGTGTGCATGTGTATTACAGTAATGCTCACAAGTCCATATACATGCATGAGCACATGAATACATATGTGATCACATTCTCCATGGCTCAGGGATAGCCACCAAGTAAAGAAGGAGGCCTGCTCCCAGAGGGAAGAGCAAATGCCCTGAACGACAGTTCAGGGCAGAATCACCATGCCAGGGCCAGAATTCAGGACCATGCCAGCATAAGGAAGGCAGATGCCAGGTGCACAGTAGGCACTGAGGAAAACATTAGCTTTCACCTTCCTCCCTTCCTTCCCTGGCTTGAGAGAAGCAGTGTGGGCAGGAAGCCTAGGATTCTGATGCCAAAGTCTCAGGGGAGTGGGAAGTAATGAGAAGTCAGCCAGCAACTCTAAGAGAAAAAAACAAAAAAAAAGAACTGTATGGTCTGTGTCGATGGGCGGAGATGAGGATCTGAAAGCCAAGCTCAGACACAGGCCCAAAGCCCACCTAAGCCCACTTCTGCCTGCCCAAGTCAGGTGAGTCGGGTGAGTGCATCAGGGCCCACACAGCCTTGCTGAGAGGCTAAGAGCAACACTGCATGCTCAGGCATGTCCAGGCCTCCAAGGTCAAAGGAATGCCCGGGGAAGGGGCTGGGGACCCGGGCACGTTGGGGTTCCTGGAAACAGAGTAGGGGATGTGGCAGAGAGTCAGGACATTGGAGTAGAACTTGGGGAAGAAAGGGGATCAGGCTTGTACAAGGCTGCTACCTCCTCTCTGCATCAGCTTCTCCTCAGGAACAGGTGCCTGGCACTGAGCTGCTCTGCAGACTTGATTACCTGGCACCAATCTAGGCAGACAAGGCTGCTCATCTCATGGAACTTGCCTTATGGTCAGGATGCAGGAAAAACCCAAGAAGACAAATTCAGGGCATGAGAGGTGTTTAGAGAAGGTGAAGGAGGAGACTTCGAAAGAAATCATATGCGAGAAGAGTCATGCAAACATCCTGGGAGTCGTACCAAGGCCCAGGGAAGGCCATCTAATGGAGAAATGGCAGAGCCAAGGCTTTGAGACAAAGTATGTATTGCAGGTAAGGACCAACGAGCGGGCCATGAGGCTGGGGGCTGAACCATGGGGAAGAAGTGAGCACGTACCTGGGAGGTCTGGGACACAGGACCCTTTCCAAACCTTAGCATCTCACCTCAGGGTCACTCTGATATCCACTAGGCTGTTGCAAATATTCAACACTGCACTGATCACAACAGCTAAAATATATTACAAATCATGTGTCCATCAACAGATGCACAGATAAAGTTTTATATATACATACAGCAAAATGTTACCTAGCCCCAAAGAGGAAGGAACTGAAAACATGCCACAATATGGGTAAACCCTAAAGACATTATGCTAATGAATTAAGCAGTCTCAAAAAAGCAGATGTTATAGAAGGAACCTTAAGTCTATACTTAAGTCAAATTCTTAGAGACATAAAGTAAAACGGGGCACCAGGGTCTCAGAGAGTGGAAGGGAGGAGTTTCTGTGCAGCAGTCCGGAGTTTCTGTATGAGACCATGAAAGGCACTGGAGATGAATGTCAGAAGTGGCTTCACAATACGGGCATATCCAACACCACTGACACTTGGATGGTTTAAACTGGGCATGGCGGCTCATGCCTGTAATCCCAGCACTTTGAGGAGAGGACTCCACGAGCTTGAAGCCAGCCTGGACTACAGATTGACAATAAAACAAAACTGGGCCACCAAGGTGTTTGCCTAAGGTGCTCGTCACACGAGCCTGACAACCTGAGTTTGATCCCCGGAACCCAACGAAAGGTGGAAAGAAAGAAAACACTCAGCCCAGCGCTGGTGGTGCACCTTTAATCTCAGCACTCAGGAGGCAGAGGCAGGCGAATCTCTGTGAGTTCGAGGCCAGCCTGGTCTACAACCAGGGCTACACAACAGAATGAAATCCTGTCTCAGAGATCCACCTGCATCAGCCTCCTGAGTGCTGAAATTAAGGACATGAGCCACCATACCCAGATAGTTTTAATTTTTAACATGCTTTTATTTAGTTAATTTGCGTAGTGTGTGTGTGTGTGAGAGAGAGAGAGAGAGACAGACAGACAGACAGACAGGCAGACTTAGTTCTCTCCTTTCACTGCAGGCACCAGGAACGGGCTCTGGCTAGCACAGCGAGGACATTTACCCGCTGAGCCATCTCAGTAGCCCTGGAGTTTCCTTTTGAAACGATGAAAATAAGAGGGAACCACTTTAAATAGTTAATCTGCTCTTATGTCACTTTGACCGCTACTCACCCTGTGCCTGCAATGAGGCAGGCTGCCTGTAAACCAAGAACAAATCTGCCAGCATTCCTGGTCTTCCTAGCCCAACAGGTCAGCTCAGCCCTCCTCACAAACAAACAGCCCTTTAAGACAAAGAACCAGTCTTTTGCTAACTCAGCATCTGTGAAAAGACCCAACAGCAGCAACCCAGACAAGCACCTCCAGCCACAGCTGCATTGTTGGGAAACTACCAGAAAGGCCAGTGGCATTTGCTCACAGGGTCACATGGCCACTTCAAGTGGGCCCACTGGAAGAAGACCTAGTCCCACACTGGCCAGGCAGTGTATCAGCAGCAACGATAAATGAGCCATACAGACAAGGTCACTTTCGTTGGGAGCTCAGAGACGGGTGTCTCCAGGGCCAGGCAGGAGACCATCAGAGAAAGACCTGAGCACCTTGAGGGTCCCAGGAGAGCTGTCCTGAAGGAGCCGGCAATGGAGGGGCCCAGCTTAGGTGCTCAGAGAGACAGCTATGGCGAAGTGGTCAGGCTAACCTAATGACTGAGCACCAGCCTCCAGGAGCAACTCCAGGGACCTGTGTGTGACGTCAGCATCTTCTGTACTGTGGTCCTGACTCACAGCACACCTTCCACTCCAAATAGAGCAATCCGTCACCAATAGAAGGGCACAGAGCATGAAAGGGAGCAGGGTGGGGGGAGGAAACCAGGCACTTTTAGCTAGACCCTTTACATCCACCATTGCAATCAACTCCTAAGCACTGTGATGGAGGTCTAGATGAGGAAAACAGAGTTTAGAGAGGAACGAACACACCAAGGCAAAGCTAGGATCAGAACTAGGCCTCTCTCCCCACAGACCCACGCCCTTCCTTCAAGTGGCTTCATGATCTCATGATCCTTCCTGATTTGGGGCCCTGCCACCTGCCCTCAGAGAGCCTGTTCAGTCAGGAGGAGTCATCTTGCCCTCGAGGGACTTGGAGGAGATTATGAAGGCACAGTGGGCTGAGGTCCTGAGGAAACCAGCTCTGCTGTGGATATTCCTCTTCTAACCTCGGAGAGGTAAAGTCAAGGGCACTCCAAGGAATTAGGCGGCAGAGCTGGGTGGACAAGAAGCCCTCAGCTCACAGCCCCCACCCCAGCCCCACTCTCCCGAACATGGTGGGCTCAGTGCAGGCTTGCGCTAAGAGACCCCGTAGAGCTACTGGGAAGAGCCTGGTGCGTGGAAGGTAATCAGCACAGTCACGGTGAGCTCCCGGAACATCAAGTTCTGCTTCCCTACTCACTCGCAGAGAACAGAACCGGAGACCACGCAAAGGCGCCAGATGGAGTCTTCTCTATTTTAGCCAAATGCTGTGACTCATTTAAACAAATCCTACAGTTTTCAGAGATCTAATACCTACCTCCTATTGAAAAAAATATAGAAGAATAAATTCTTCAGGAGCAAACCATCCTGGTGATGTGTATAAAAGGCTGGAGAACTGGTTTTTGTTTGTGGTGTCGTTTTGAGACTGGATAGAAAGTAGGCTAGCTCAGAATCAACCTTCATTCTAAAGGTAGAGCCTGGAGCCACTTTAGTGGGAGGGCAGCTTTGAGGAACCTGCCCCGGCAGCTTCCAGAGCTCTAGCTGTTTGCCAAGACACGGAGGCACTAGGTAACTGAAGGAGAGGTTTTGTTCAGAAGACCAACTTCAGAGAGCCATACTTCATCTTACTGGGATTCCAGTTACACATCTCTCGGAAAGAAAACCAGCTGAGGGTGGTGAGCAGAGCCGTGCTCAGGAGCGCTAATAACACCTTCCTTAACTCCCACCCAGCCTTCGGGGAGAAGATCTCCTGGGTGACATTCAGACATTGCTGACAATCACTCCTTACAGAGACTACCTCCTCTGCCTATAACCCTGGCACTTGAGAGCTGAAGGCAGAAGACCAGGAATCCATGCTGTCCCCTACTACACCAGGAGTTTAAGGCCAGTCTGGGATACATGAGACCCTGTCTCAATAAAATAAACACACACAAAGAGCACTTTTGGATTAAAATCGCAACGACTAAATCTTTAAAAAGAAGCTGACAACTGGCCCACGCCTTTTATCCCAGCGCTTTGGAGGCAGGCGGATCTCTGTGAGTTCGAGGCCAGCCTGGTCTATAGAGCAAGTTCCAGGGCAGCCAGGACTTCATAGTGAGATCCTGTTTCCCAAAACAAACAAACAAACAAACAAACAAACACCCACAACAACAAAATGAGGACAATATCTGTGCTGTAAAGGATGCAGGGGGGTGGACTGCTCCAACAGAGCAGGTAGAATGAATGCTCCCTTTTCAAGGCCCCAGAGAATCATGGGAAGGGGGCGGGGCAGTGTAAAAACAAGCGGATGACGAAGAGAGACAAGAAATGCTTCCTTCCAGACACCTGTCGCAATCCTGAACACGGTGGCAATGGATCCCGCACAAGGTTGGATCCTTCAACATTCTACCATAGATGGTGGGGCTCTCCATGAGGCCCGTCCCTTCCTAAGGAGCTGCTGGTTGTTAATGGGTGCTGTGAGAGGGAATGCTGTTTTCTTCAATGATGGGGGGACTAGCTGGGAAGAAGGGGGTCAGAGGGAAAGGAAGAGGGGTAACAAGGTGATGGGAGTGGATAAAATTGCAATGTATTATGTATAATCACAGTATATATTTACTGCAAATATGTAGAAAAGAGCCTGAACATTTTATGACAAGATGTGTGTATTTCAAAAAATGTATATACCAGTTAGTTGCATATCTGCAATTCTATTAATTAATTAATTAATTAATTAATTAATTTCTATTGAGGCAAGGTCTCTCTACATAGCCTGTCTCTACCTCCTGAGTGCTGGGATTAAAGGTATGCACCATTTGCTGAAGCATATGGGATGCCTGCCCCTTTCTGCATAATTATGGAGGAAGCAGGGGGGGGGCAGAGAGGAGGAGGAGAGAGAGAGAGTGGGAGGAGGGGAGGGGAGGTTACAGTCGAGGTGTAAAATTAATTAACTAATTAATAAAAAAAGAAGAGGTATGCACCACAAAACCCCACCTGAAACGATGGCCTCCTATGACTTTTAAAAATTCATTACTTTTGATTATGTGTATGTGCCTGTTGTGTGGGTCATGTGCAGGAGTGGGATCCCCTGGATTTGGCACTACAAGTGGCTGTGACCCACCTGACGTGGGAGCTGGCAATTGAACTCTGGTCTTCTGGAAAAGCAGTACATGCTCTTAGCCCCTGGGCCATCTCTCCAGGCCGTCATTGTTCAGTTTTTAAAAACTAAGATTGTGACTATAAAATAACAGTATTTACACTTCTGAGCATTTGGCCCAGAAAATTAAAAATTGTGCATAGCTAGGCATGGCGACAGACACCCATAGCCCCAGCACGTGGACAGGAGAGTTGTAATTTTGAGGTTATCGTGACTACACAGAAAATTCCAGGCCATACTGCGCTTCACAGTAGGACACTGCCAAGGAAGGAAAGGAAGGTAGAGGGAGGGAGGGCATAAAAGAAACTATCTTTGTGCAAATGTTCGAAAAGGCTGGCTTGCTATAGACCACAACTAAAATCATCCCAGATGACCTCAGTGAACGTGTGAAGAAACTGTGACACATATGCCATAAAACACTAATCAGTAATAAAACTGAATGAACTACTGATAGATGCATCAGCTTAGGTGAATCTCTAGAGAACTATGATGTATTACAAAAAACAAAAAAAAATCTAGGCTAGGGACGTAACTCAGTGGTAGAGTGATGGCCTAGCCCGCCGAGGCCTTGGGTTCAATCCACACCACCATGCCAAAAAAAAAAAAAAAGGTGCAACTTCAAAAAGTTATACATGATATATATCGACACACACGTATGGGGAGGGCTCCTACATCAATTAGCAATCAAGAAAATGCCCACAGATGGACTCACAGGTCAGTCTGGTCAAGATATGTATATGTATATATGTGCTATACACATGTATATGTGATATATACATCACACCTGTGTGTATATAAGTATGCATATATGACATGTATGTGCATATAACATATATGTCATATGTATATGGTGTGTGTATACATATACAGCTTGACCCAAACTAGAGTCACATGGGGAGAGAAAACCTCAGTTGAGGAACTGCCTAGACCAGACTGATGTAGGATGGCCCATCCCATCCCTCGGCAGGTGGTCCCAATCTGTGTATGAAAGTCACTTAAGGGGACAGAGAGACATTCTGCTCTTTCAGAGGACCTGAGTTTGCTTCCGAGCCCACCTCAGACAGCCAACGATCACCTGTAACTCCAGCTTCAGAAGATACAATGCTCTCTTCTGGACTCCATAGGCACCTGCCTTCACATGCACACACAGATACATAAGCATACCTATACTTAAAAATAATGAAAATAAATATAATTACAACAAATCAAAAGAGTACCACCTGGCACATGGGAGGCAGAGGCAGGTAGATATCTGAATTTGAGGTCAGCCAGGTTTACAGACGGAGTTCCAGGACAGTCAAGGCTACACAGAGAGACCATGTCTCAAAAAACAAACAAACAAACAAACAATAAGAAAACTAGCCGAGCAGACACCAGAGAGCGAGCCAGTAAGCAGTGTTCCTCCGTGGTTCTACCATGGTCCCTGCCCTGACTCTCCCAGTGATGGACTAGAACCGGAAACTGAAATAAACCCTTTCTCTCCAAGTTGCTTTTGATCGTAGTGTTTTGTTTGTTTTTGTTTTTCTTTTGTTTTTGTTTTTTGTTTTTTTGCCAGAGCTGAGGACCGAACCCAGGGCCTTGCACTTGCTAGGCAAGCGCTCTACCACTGAGCTAAGTCCCCAGCCCTGATCGTGGGGTTTATCACAGAGACAGAAAAGTGGTTCATACACGAGGCAGACACCTCATCACCAGGCTACACTCCTGGTCCTCTTTCTACTTTCAGTTTTAAGGAAGGATCCGCACTAAGCTGCCCAGGCTGTCCTGAACTGCCTTGAATCTCTCAAGTATCTGCACTATAGTCCTGAGCCGTCAGGGCTGCTCAGAGTCAATGTTTTAAACAACAAACACACAGTGTGATGGCGGCATAGAATTGGGAGGAGAGGCAGGCAGCTCTCTGGGAGTTCCAGGCCAGCCAGGGCTATATCATAAGACCCAGATTCTAAAATAAACAGGACTGGAGATAGCTCAGCAGCTAAGAGCACATTCTGCCCTCGCTCTTGAGGAGACTCAAGTTCAGTTCCCAGCCAGGACCCTCACTGGGTAGCTCAGCTCACAACCACTGTAACTTCAGCTCCCAAGGATCAAACACCTCTGGCCTCTGCAGGCTCCCATATTCACACATAACCACACACAGACACAAACACACCTACACATAATTTAAAAATGAGATATTTAAAAATAAATAAATATGTCAAGTAAACTTACAAATCTGTAGGGAAAGATGATAAATGTTAATAAAGTCAAAATTAAAACATGACCTGATTAGCTAAACAGGAGGAAGAACTGCTGCTGACAGCAGACGGCCTTCCAAGGAGAAACAAAGTCAGAAAGTCAGTCATTCTAATCCGCACAAAAACACTGGGAGGGACTGGAGAGGTGGCTCAGCGGTTATGAGCACTGGCTGCACTTCCAGAGGTCCTGAGTTCAATTCCCAGCACCCACATGGAGGCTCCCAACCATCTGTAATGGGATCTGGTGCCCTCTTCTGGCCTGCAGGCAGAACATTATATACATAATAAATGAATCTTAAAAAAAAAAAAAACGGAGCCAGTGAAGGCAGCCATGTGGGTGAGAACAGGAGAAAGCATGACTGTGTATTCCTTTCACTTTCTTAACTGATCTGGGAAACAATGCATAAAATAAAACATTTATATATGTTGGGAGAGTCGAACCTAGACAGAAATATTCATGTATTGAAGTACAAAAAGCACATCAGATGGTAACTCAAATCCGTGGGAAATAGTGGGATTTAGATACAGCAAATGAAAAGGCCGATAAACAAACTCTTAAATATACGCATGCCTCTCCTTTGTGTCTTATGTAAATGGCACATAAGGTTCTCTGTAACACTGTATAAAGTGATAGTTATAACTATACAATTATGATGTATTGTTCCATATGTAACATATGACACAGAACAACAACAGCACAAATTGGAGGAAAGGACCAGAGCTGCATGTGGAACAAGTTTCTATACTGCACTGCATCTTTTCTCAGTGTTAGGATCGAACCCAAAGCCTTAGACATGGTAGACAAGAACCACCACTGAGCCACATCGTTAGTCCACATCACTAGAATTAAGTTAACACAAATCTGAAGTAGATTCTGGGTCTGGCTTGGTGGCTCACCCTAGCACTTGGAAGGTACAGGTAAGCAGATCTCTGTAAGTTCAAGGCCAGCCAAAGCTACATAGTGAAATTCTATCTCAAAAAAAAAAAAAAAAAAAAAAAAAAACCAAACAAATAAATCTGAAATATATTCTATTTGTTTGTTTATTTTTTTCAAAACAGGGTTTCATTATGTAGTTCTATGTGTCCTGGAGCTCGCTATGTAGACCAGGCTGGCCTCAAATTCATGGAGAACTGCCTGCCTCTGCCTCCAGAGTGCTGGGACAGAGGTGTGAACCACTACACCTGGCCTGAAATAGATTCTAAAAGAATAAGATGTAGATTGTAAAGGCTAAATAATTTTAAAGTGTATAATTAAAATGTTAAACTAGAAAGTGACCACTGAAAACAAACCAAGGCAGTAAAAGAAAAAAGGAATATGAAAGCCAGAGACACATAAAAATCAAAAATCAAAACGGCAGCTATAAATCAATCATATCAGTAAGTTAAATAAATGAAAATAGATTAGCTGATCGAATCCAGAGTCAGAGACCATCAGATATTGTTGAGAAAAAGAGACACAACTATTTTTTATCCATGAGAGATACTTTAGATTCAAAGAAACAGGTTGAAAAAGTTTTTTGGCTGGGCAGTGCACGCCTTTAATCCCAGCGCTCAGGAGGCAGGGGCAGGTGGATCTCTGAGTTCAAGGCCAGCCTGAGCTACAGAGTGAGATCCAGGACAGCCAGGGACACACAGAGAAACCCTGTCTCGGGTAAAAAAAAAAAAAAAAGAAAAAAGAAAAAGAAGTAAAAATATTTTGTTCTTTTGAGGGCTGGAGAGATAGCTCAGAGGTTAAGAGCACTGGCTGCTCTTCCAGAGATCCTGAGTTCAATTCCCAGCAACCACATGGTGGCTCATAACCATCTATAATGAGATCTGGCATTCAGGCATACATGCAGGCAGAATACTGTATACATAATAAATAAATATTAAAAAAATACTTTGTTCTTTTGAGACTAGGTTTTGCTTCTGGTTCTGGTTGGCCTGGAACTCAATAGATTCTAGATTCTTCTTGAACTTGTGAGTATCCTCCTGCCTCAGCCTCCCGAGCAGAATAACAAGAATCATTAGTTGTTGCTGCTTGAGACCAGAATTATTTTTAATGGGAAAAGTGAACAACAGCTGTAACAGCAGGAGGGGCTGCTGAGCTGAGCTGAAAAGTCAGACTTCCGAGGCATGTTGCTAATAAATGCCCATAGTCCCGGCAAATCCAGGCTAACAACGCTGGGGCAGTCTTTGAGCACAGACGCATGAGGCTGGCCTGGATGGCATAAACTTCCTGTCTTTAAAGGGAGAGAGGAGGAACTGACTGAAGACAGAGACTGGCCAAAGGGCCGGTCTATTAGAAATATGCAACTACTATGGGCATATGTATGTAACAACCAGACCCCAAAATAGATGAAGCAAAAAAATGATTGAGTTGAGAAGAAAATAGGCAATTCAACTATAATAGTTGGACACTTCAATTCCTTATACTAACAAATATGACAACAGTGTAGAAGATAAAATTAAAGACTTGAAAATCACTGTAAGTAACCAGATATAGCAGACATGTAGGAAACACTCCGCCCAACACAGAATACACGCTCTTCTCAAGTATATACAGATCAGTCTTCCCAGACCACAGGCCAAACCACAAAATAGACCCACAACAATTTTAAGATATTGAAGTCATAATAAGGATGTTCTCTGAACACACTATAATTAAATTAGTAACAGAACTGGCAACAGAACCAAGTTTGTAAAATCCAGAACTACATGTAAATTGAACCACAGTCCTAATGAGTCTGAGAAAAAAAATCTTTAAGGAAATATTTCAAAATACTTTTGAGATGAGTGAAAATAAAAGTGCTGTATACTAGAACATACAGGATACAGTAAAAGCACCAGTCAGTGTCCACACTGAGAAAATAAAGACTTGATATCAATACCCTAAACAAGCACCTGGATAGTGAGGGAATAAGAGCAAACTACAAAATGTAAGCACAGTGAGGAAAACCAAAGGTCTCCTGAGTGCTCACCACCCTAGAGTAAGATTGCTGTTCTCTTCTGACAACTCTCTCCCTCTTTAACGTCCACACTTGATGTATATAAATAACCTTTTCTTCTTGACCAGGTGTGGTGGTGCTCACTTCCCATTCCAGCAGCCAGCAAGCTGAACAGGGAAACTGAAAGTCTGGGGTGACAAGAAAGAAACCCTTCCTCCTCCTCCTCCTCCTCCTCCTCCTCCTCCTCCTCCTCCTCCTCCTCCTTCTTCCCCCTCCTCCTCCTCCTTCCCCCTCCTCCTCCTCCTTCCCTCTCCTCCTCCTTCTCCTCCTCCTTCCCCTCCTCCTTTTTCCTCTTCCTTTTTCCTCCTCCTCCTCCTCCTCCTCCCCCTCCTCCTTCTTCCTCTCCCTCTTCTCCTTTTTCCAGACAGGGTTTCTCTGTGTAACAGCCCTAGCCCTAGCTGACCTGGAACTTACTTTGTAGACCAGGCTGTCCTTGAACTCACAGAGATCCACCTGCCTCTGTCTCCTGGGTGCTGGGATTAAAGGTGAGCACCACTACTGCCTGGCTGAAACCCTTCCTTCTTAATTAACTCCAACTTTGCTATAAGAAAGAAAAGAGGGGGCTGGAGAGATGGTTCATGGATTAAGAGCACTGACGACTTACTCTTCTAAAGGACATGGGTTCAATTCCCAGCACCCACATGGCAGCTCATAACTGTTTGTAACTCCAGTTCCAGGGGACCCAACACCCATGGCAAAACACCAAAATACATAAAAGAAAAATAATTTGTTAAAACAAAAAAAGAAAGAAAGAAAGAAAGAAAGAAAGGAAGGAAGGAAGGAAGAAAAGACTGAGGCTGGAGAGATGGCTTAGCAGTTAAGAGCATTTGTGATCTTGAAGAGGACCTGGGTTCTGTTCCCAGCATCACATGGCCACTCACAACCATCTGAGATTCAGTCTCAGAAGCTCCATTGTTCTCTTCTGGTCTCCATAGGCTCTGCACACATGTGGTGCATACACAGACAAGAGACACACAAGCATAAAAATAAAAGAATAAAAATTTTAAAGGAAAAGAAAACGGGGAGAGGTTCATGAGGTCCCCCCATCCTTGGGGATCTATAGGCTGTTGATGGTTGCTGGGGAAGGAAAAGCACTTTCTTCTGAGGTAGGACTACTGGTAAGTGACCCATGCCCCTGTAATTAACCCTCGGCCACCCTGCTACACGTATCTGTAAGTAAACTTTCTGGGTTACAGAAAAGATGCAAAAAAAGATGGAGTGGAATGGAAGTATATAAAGGAAGTCAGAGGGATGGGTCATCAGGAGTAATAGAGGGTGAATAGAATTAATGAAAATGTCAGAATAAAACTCACTATTGTGTATAGTTAATGCAAGATAGTAAAAAAAAAACGTTTTAAAAAAGGACAGAAATGAAGATTAGAGCAGATATAAAACTCAAATTACTAAAATCAGAAACGAAAGAGGTGCTACTACAATTGTAAATAGTGCTGAGTTAAAGAAAATTGGGAAAATTGGGTCACTCTTAACAGTTATATGCCTTTGGATGAAATGGACATGTTCCAAAGATGCAAACTCCTGAAGCTGACTCAGGAAGAAATTGAAAATTCTAAATAGATCAGGGCATAGTGGTGCATACCTTTAATCCCAGCACTTTACAGTGAAAGACAAGAGATCTCTGTGAGTTTGAGGCCAGCATGGTCTATGGGGTGAGTTCCAGGACAGCCAGGCTATACAGAGAAACCCTGTCTATAAAAACCAATTTTAGCCGGGTGGTGTTGGCGCACGCCTGTAATCCCAGCACTCGGGAGGCAGAGCCAGGCAGATCTCTGTGAGTTCAAGGCCAGCCTGGGCTACCAAGTGAGATCCAGGAAAGGCGCAACGCTACACAGAGAAACCCTGACTCGGGGAAAAAAAAAAAAAAAAAAATTTAAAAAGCAAAACAAAAAATTGGGGGGGGGCAACAGTCATCTCAATTGATGCAGGAAAAGCACTTGACAAGATATAATAATAGCCTTTCATGATTGAAAAACCAACAAACAGCTCAATAGAGGCTGGACAGATGTTTTTGCAGAGGACCCTGATTTGGTCCCAGCACCCATATGATGGCTCACAACCATCTGTAACTGCAGACCCAGGGGATGCAATGCTCTCTTCTGACCTCCATGAGCACAGGCACAGATGTGGTGCACATACATACATGTAGACAGACACTGACACATAAAATTAAAAAACATCTTTAAAAAAAGCTTACTAGACTAAAAATACAAAGAAACATCTTCCACCTGACTCGGGGCACTTATGAAAACCCACAACTAACATCATAGCTTTCTCCATAAGATCAGGAACACGACAAGGAAGCTGAGGATATTTTACCATTCAGTTTAACACAGTGCTAGAGGGTCTTATCCAAAGCAAGAAAAACAAATTAAAATACAAATTGGATGAAACTAAAATTCCCTCTGTCTGCCAGCCACATGATTTTACATAGGAGAAACCTGGTGAGCTGGCATGATTTCACATGCTTGTAATTGCAGCACTAGAAGGGGTGAGGCAGGAAGATCATGACAGTGAGACCACCCCGAGGCTACAAAGTAAGATGCTGTCTCAAAAGATAAAATAAAAACTAGGAAAAGAGCTGGAGGAGATGGTGACACACACCTTTAATCCCAGCATTCAGGAGGCAGAGGTGGGCAATCTCTGAGTTCGAGGCCACTCTGGACTACAGAACACGGTCAGGACTACACAAAGAAATACTGTCAAAAAAAAAAAAATCAAGAGGAGTAGGAGGGAAGGTTCAGTGGTTAAGAGGACACACTGCTCTTGCAGAAGACCTGAGTTCAGTTCCCAGCTCATAGCCACTGTAACTCCAACTCCAGGGGGATCCAATTCCTCTGGACTCTGAGGGCATCAGTACATGCACAAACACAAGCATACACATAATTAAAAATAATAAAAATAAATCTTTAATTAAAAAATAAAGAAAAGAGAGAAAAAGAAAAATCCTATACACTCTACCAGAAAGTTAGAAGTAAAGCAAATTCAGGAAAATTGAGAATACAAAATCAGTTCCATTTCTGGGGAAACAGGCTGATGGATCTCTGAGTTTCAGGCCAGTTTGGTCCACAGAGCAAGTTCCAGGCCAGCCAGGGCCACAGTGAGACTGTCTCAAAACAAACAAACAAACTAACTAACTAACTAACAACAACAACAATGAAAAGAAACCCTCCTATCCAACACATTTATCAATGAATGAATGAGCAAAGATGACATGTGCATAAAGTGGAGTATCAGTGGGTAATCCGAGGGAATGAGGACTGATGTTTGCACCTCATAAGTGACCCTTGGGAAACTAAGTGAAAGAGCCAGACCCCCCAAAACACATATTTCCCGGCCCCATTTATGCAAATTTAGAATTGCCAATGTACAGACAGACAATAGAGGGCAGAGGGGAAATAGGAAGCTAGGTGATGAAATGCGTGAGACACACTGCACTCACAACACTTGAACTTCACAAAATGTTTATTATGTTCCAAAAAGATTTTTTAAAAAGTATAATCTCAAAGTTGGTTGTGGTGGGACAGGCCAGCACTCGGGAGGCAGAGGCAGGAGGATCTCTGTGAGTTCCAGGCCAGCCTGGAGCTCTGTCTCAACAAAAGGGATGAAGGCTTCCTTCACACCCTCTGTCCATCCATCCTTCATACCCTCTGTCTGTCCATCCGTCACACCCTCTGTCCATCCATCCTTCATACCCTCTGTCTGTCCATCCGTCACACCCTCTGTCCATCCATCCTTCATACCCTCTGTCTGTCCATCCGTCACACCCTCTGTCCATCCATCCTTCATACCCTCTGTCTGTCCATCCGTCACACCCTCTGTCCATCCATCCTTCACACCCTCTGTCCATCCATCCTTCACGCCCTCTGTCCGTCCATCCTTCATACCCTCTGTCCATCCATCCTTCACACCCTCTGTCCATCCATCCTTCACGTCCTTGTCCGTCCATCCTTCCTCTCCTCTGTCCGTCCATCCTCCATGCCCTCTGTCCTTCCATCCATCCTTCACACCCTCTGTCTGTCCATCCTTCATCTCCTCTGTCCGTCCATCCTCCATGCCCTCTGTCCGTCCATCCATCCTTCACGCCCTCTGTCCGTCCATCCTTCCTCTCCTCTGTCCATCCATCCTTCACACCCTCTGTCCATTCATCCTTCATCTCCTCTGTCTGTCCATCCTTCATCTCCTCTGTCCGTCCATCCTCCATGCCCTCTGTCCGTCCATCCATCCTTCATGCCCTCTGTCCGTCCATCCTTCCTCTCCTCTGTCCGTCCATCCTCCATGCCCTCTGTCCTTCCAGCCTCTGAGAATGCCTGTTCCTAGCAACAAGATGTCGACCTAGAAATGAAGACCAGGCTTCCCTGTACCCGCAAGTCTTCATCCTGGATCTCTAGCCTCCAGGACTATGGGAAATAAGATTCTGTTCTTTAGGCTATTGAGCCTTTGCTACAGCAGAAAGAACAAGGTAAACCGTGGATTAAAGCAGGGGTGGCACACCACGGTGAGCAAGTGCTTGTGGCAGCAAGTGGGGGCAGGAGCTGGAGCCTGGCTAGGGAGCCAAGGAGACTCTTCAGTGACCCCAGAGCAGAGCAAAGGGACCTGGAAGCAGGTTCCTGTCATGGCCCACTGTCACTACTCCATACTACTGGGGCGTGTTTTCTTACCGAATAAGCAAAAGTCAGGCTCAGGCGCATTTCTCTACACTTGGGAGCATAGGCTTTGGCAACCAGCCCAGCCCAGCTGGGCTCCTCCGTTTTAAAAAAAAAAGTTTATTAATTATTAATGTATATGAGAGTGATGTGTGCATGTGGGGGTGTGCATACTATGGTGTACACATGTGGAGGCCAGGGATTCCTTTACGGTGTGGCCTCATTTCTTTCACCTCTATGTGCCGGCTGGTGTGGCAAGCACCATTTTGCCTGCAGCTGGGCTTCTCTAACTCATCTGGACATCAGGCTCCCAAGATGCATGAGAATCAAAGGTGGGGAACAGCAGCACTGTGCAGAGTGGGAGTCGAGCATGAGGGCTCTGGACTTGAGCCCTGATACCTCAAAAGCAAACACTGAGAAAAGGGCTTCAAACGGAAGAAGCTTTTGGGTTTTTGTGGATGTTTTTCCCGGCTCTTGTATTTCTTTGGGTTTTGATGTTGTTGCTTTGAGACAGGGTCTCATGTAGCCCAGGTTGGCCTCCAGCTTCCTATTTAGTCAAGGGTAACTTCTGATCCTCCTGCCTCTGCCTCTCTAGTATTGGGATGGCAGGCCTGTGCCAGCACACGTGCATGCTTTACATGGTACTAGAGATCAATCCCCTGCAGAAGAGCCTGCAAAGAGTGCTTTTACACACTGGTCAGCACAGGGATCCTGCAGTTGATCTGAGAGTGAACAGGGAACTTTCCAATTAATGTGGGAATGTAGTGGACCGACTCCAGGTTAGCAATCACTCCAGAGAAGGCCTCTACTCCTAGTGACTCCCAGGAAAGCATCAGAAGCCAGAATACTCACTTGAAAACATGTCTTACCCATTCCCAGTTCCTATGGCCTTCACAGTAGCAGCGGCAGCAAGCTAGATCAACAGCCCAAAGTCAGGAGTGGATAGGGCTAATGTTGGAGCCCAGAGGGAAAGCCGGGAGGTGGGCACAAGGGGCAGACCATCTGCACAACCAGCCCCAGCAATCATAGCAAGATGTCCTGGCTAGAAATAGGCTATGTCTATATTTACAGAATGTGCTCCTTCATTCCCACACATGCTTCTGATCCATCTCCCACTGCAAAGGAGCCTCCTGCTTCTCCTAACGTGAGCCTTGGGGACTTTGTGTATGTGCTTCCACTTTACTAAAAGGCCCAGCCCCCTTGCAGGTCCACTTAGCCCCTCAGACTTGTAATGCACTCCAATGCCACATCAACGTCACTTCCTGGGGCACTGGATCTCATGATTTCTCATCCTATTCTTTAACTGGCATTTTCGTTTCTGAGTGATTAAAATCATTCTCTCCCACTGAGCCCTGAGCTCTTTGAGAACAGACTGCACTAGCTTTACTTACCACTATATCCCAAGTGTTGACCCAGTGGCTACGACGAAAAGGATGAGCAAGTTTCCGTGAGCCTGGGCCTCCTCCCAGCTGAGTGCTGAGAGTGGTGGCCAGGGAGGCCCTGGCCGAAGCCGCCTACCTGCCAGCCTTCCGCCATTCTTCTGCACATGCACCTGAGAAAGATGACCCTGGCAATGGGAAAGGGTCCAGCAAAAAAAGCAGCCCAGGGCTGGAAGTGGTGATGCACAAATCCCAGCCCTGGGGAGGCAGAGGCAAGGAGGATCTCTGTGAGTTCAAGACTAGCCTGACCTATACAGTGAGCCTCAAGCTAGGTATTGCGGCTCATGCCTCACGCTTCTAGACCCTTGAGTGTCAAACCAGAGGTGAGTGAACCAGCCACCGAACATCTGGAGAGCATTTCTCGGTTCTCCATCCCTTGCTGCAAACTACCGCTCGGTTCTGAAACACACTGCTCTTACCATCGTGTTGCTTGGGACATTTCCCACTAGAAAGATTCTTTAATCCATCAACCACACCCTACTCGCTACTCACACTGACCTTGGGCCCTGGGGAGCTCCAGACTAGGAAAAGGCTCTGTACCAAACAAAAGACTTCTTCAAGATCTTGTGTGGACATCAAACAAACCAATGATGTTCCTAGCCTCAAAAGGACCCCTGGTATGTTGGTAAACTTTTGTAATCCCAGTGTCCAAAAGCCTACAGCAAGAGGATCACTAGTTCAAAACCAGCCTGAGCTATATAATGGGACCCAGTCTCACGACCATGACAAAGTCCTCAGGTTGGGTAACTGTGCTGCACAGGAGACTCAAGTTTTCCCAAGAAAGGAGCTCCTGTGACGCTGCGCCGGGGGCACCCAGGTGGAGCCATCACTGGGCTTTGGAGGACCTAAGCTACAGAACTCAGGGAGCCATCAGCATGTGGCACTTTTATGTAGACGCTCTGGCAGGAGGACACAGTGGAGCACTGAGACCTGGGAACTCCGCAGGCAGAGCAAGCAGTGCTGGAGGAGAATGGGGGCGCTCAAGGAGGCGCACACACAAACTGAGGGGCTTTGCAGAAGGCAAGTGTGTCAGAGGGTCCCGAGCCCACCGGAGGCAAGTGTGTCAGAGGGTCCCGAGCCCACCGGAGGCAAGTGTGTCAGAGGGTCCCGAGCTCACCAGAGGCAAGTGTGTCAGAGGGTTCCGAGCCCACCGGAGGCAAGTGTGTCAGAGGGTTCCGAGCTCACCGGAGGTCTAGAGCAGCTAAGAACCAGAAGCATCCACCTAACCTGCCAGTAGATTATCCCTAGAGTCCCAGGAGGCAGCAGGGTCACAAAAGCATGTGTGTATGAGTGTGCATGTACGTGTGTGTGCATGCGTGCTCAGATGCTAAGGAAGGAACAGCCAATATCCAAGGCTCAGGCCTTCCAAGCTACAAAAGAAATCCTGCCCAGAGCCGGCAAGACACCAGCACTATGACATCTATGTAAGGGGCTCTGAAGAAGCTCTGCTCCCCCATTGTCTTAGTTATATATGTGTCTCTGGTCGAGTTCTCTGTGCTCACCCAATATGGGGGCTCTGATGAAGTTGATGGCTGTGTTTTCCTAGGGCCTGTGTAGACTCCGATACCCATCAGGGACTGATAAATGGTTGCTGAATAACAACAAAGAAATAAGAATAAAGGATTCCCTGGGACTGTTAGAGTAGGATGTGTGCAGCTAGGTGTCATGTGTGAAATGAGGTGCTGCTTGTATCGTGTGTTCACCCCACCTCTACCACATACCATCGGAATACCTGACCGGGTAATGGCTCATTTCATTCACATTGGGCTGTGGGCTTCATTCCTGAAGGCCATGCACTCCGTGACATTTGCCTGAGGAGCAGAGGCATACTCTGTTTCCATGGCAGGTGGAGAAAGAAAGGATGGCATGAATCCTATCTCCACTCCCAACCAGGCCCTGAGGCCTCTAGAGCCTGGCCCAGATTAAGTGGGCTGTTGTGAGTAGTCATACTGCAGCAAAGGCGATGCCCCCATATCTGTCCAGTTGGGCCTGGCTCTTTTCTTTTGCCCTGGGGTCTTATACTCCAAGGCCACCAAGAAGATCACTCCTGCCTTCCTAAGGACCCACACACAGGCAGGGGGAGTGTCAGTGATGCACTGGGCATTCTTATCCCTTCTAGACCAGGAAAGCTTCCTCACCCCAAACTTGCATGGGTTGTTCACTAAGCACAGGCCCTTCTTCCCCACCCCATCTCAGACTTGCAGTGGGGTGTCTGGATATGCCCACTATCACTCTGGAGTGAGTTTTCTCACCCTACTGTAAATCTGACCCTCTGTGAGCCAGAGACACACAGCATGTAAACAGGATCCCTCCGTTCCTACCTAAGCAGCACTGCTGTTTCCTAAGCAATGTTGGTGTTGGGCCTGGGACACAGGTGATCTGTAAAGCGCTGCTGTCCAGGACAGGAGAGACAAGAGGAGCCCGTAGCTCAGTGGCCTGCCAGTCAGTCTAGCCTAATCAGGAAGCCTAGTTCCCGGTGAGAGAACAGGTCCAAACAATGTGGACAGCACCTGAGAAACAACACTCAAGGTTGACTTTTGGCTTCCATCTACACATGCTCAACAAACACACTCGTGCACACACACACATTTGTGCACACATACACTTATCAACTCCCTTTCCTCTCTCTCTCTCTCTCTCTCTCTCTCTCTCTCTCTCTCTCTCTCTCTCTCTCAAAGCAATGCATTTCTTTACCTAGGTTTTGTGCTTTCCTGTGACACCAGCAGACTACAGGACAGGAAGCTGAGGATGCATGGCTGAGGCCTGCGTTCTCTAACAAACCCTGCAGGCAGGCTCGACCCTTGTCACTCTTGGGGTTGGTGCCCTTTCATTTCACAGGCCTGACAGTCCCTGAGGCTGTTTTCACACAGGATGTTCATCCAATGTCCTCTTCCTACTGGTCACCAAAACAGGTGAGTACCTGTGTCACCACGCAGGCCCAGATTGCCACTGAACTAGTCTTCCCATTGGAGGGGATGCCGTCACCCTGTGATCCTCACGAGACTCTCTGGTCTCTAAGAGCATTTTTGCTCTCCTTACTCAACACTCAGGAGTTATGGGGGTTTCGGTTTTACCATTAGGAATGGAAATTTAGCTCTGACATCTGGAGTCCTGAAGAGGCTTATGCCTGCTCCCCTTCAGTATCTCCACAGCTCAGGCAAGAAAAGAATACAGTACAATGGCCAGGTGATTGCAAAGTAGCAGTTCGAGCAGGGACTATGTGGTCTCCCGCACACAGTAAAGTAACTGGGGTGGGGTGAGCAGTGTGGCAGGCCTGGTCTGTTGGGAACACTGAGAGCAGGCCCCTGAGTCTGTCTGCTCCTTCTTCCCTCTTTCCCATTGGTTCAGCCGGCACCACAACTCCCCAAAGTGCCCTAAGAGGAAAGCCCTCAACCCTGCTCTGTGGGTGGTGTGTCTCAGCCGCCAGGCAATCAGCGACTAAGCCCCTAATCATTTACACAAGTGCTTTCAGCACAGGAGGAAGGAGAGCAAGAATGGATGCCTGGCCCTTGGGAAAATCATATTCCAGTTCTTTGGCTTCTGAGCCCTAAGAGCTACACAGCCCACTTCCGGGTTCAGAGGACGTCATATTCCGGGCATCTGTGCCCATGTTGCCCATAAACAGGGCACAGCTTCAGAGCCTCAGGTGCCTTCTTTCCAGCCCCCATATCTGCCAAGAAGAACCTATCTCACCTTCTCTCATGCAAGCTGGAGGCCGAAACCCTTAGTCAGGTTTCATGGAGTTTCATGAGGAAGGAAGGACTAAAGGGTCACAGGACACTCCTCATGAAATTCTGTCCTCTGTGGTCCTGGTGGCCTGGGCTTCAGCTCTGACCAGCTGCATATTCTGAGAGCCTTTGAGACACGTTAACTGTTTAGGCTGAGCCCTGTGTGAGCAGCTGTGTGTGAGCATGGGAAGGATGGTCCACATTGAGCCCATTAGGCATCACTCTGCATAAGGACTCCCAGAGGCCAGGGAACACACCCTTAATCAAGTTTAATTCAAACATGTTCTTGAATATCAAGTAAGGGGTATGACTATCTTGTTCATCTTTCGACTCTCAGTCCTGTACATGAAACCTGGCTTCAATTGATAGTCCTGTTATGCCAGGCCTCCTGATGAGTGCTTATAGTTCATTTGATAAGACTAATGTTTGTTCAGCTGAATGCACTCGACTCGCTCTCCTGGAACTCCAAGACCGCCTCTCGTTCCTGTCTTTAGCTCTTTGGAGAAGCAGGACGCATGACAGACAGCGAAATACTTGCAGGTAAAGAGCGGCTTCAATTTCAGAGCCCAGATCTGACTCCCCAGCTGCCTGTCCCCTCACTTGGATACCTCCAAAACACACCCTAGCTGGAGGCATGGCTTCCAGAGCACTTCCCAGGGTTTGATCTCCAGAACCAGGGGAAACACAACCTAAACTTAGGCCCTGTCTCTTCATCTTGCTCTCTGCCCACCTCTCTCCATGTACAACACCAGACGTTTAGGCCAAACTCGGATGCTCCTGACTGTTCTCTTTCTCAGGCTCTCCACAGCCAATTCTTGGCAAGAAGCCCTCTGCTCAAGCTCCAGAACACGTTCCCAGGATGACTACTTCGAGCACATTCACCCTTCCCAGCTCCGTGCTTCACCCCACACCCTGGTTCATGGACCATCTCTCCATATTAAGTAGCCAAGATACCTCCCCAGCTCCCTGCTTCAGCCTTTGTCCTTAGGCCTAGCAACCAAAGGAAAATCGACTTCTGCATTTACCATTCTGTTTCAAGCAATCCGCTTGAAGAAAAATCTCAGACGCGCTGATAAAAACACAAAATAACATGTGCGTCGTGTTCCTCACTGTGATGCTGCAGCCCAGTGTTCATGGATAAATCATGTTACATTCACATGGGGAACATGGTGCAGATGCAAACAGACAGTAAGAGTACCTCTGTACCCTGCTACAAGGCGATCGTCATGACACATTGTGTAAATCAAGAGCAGGAGCTCACGCCTTTAATCCCCAGACTTTAATCCCTGCACTCAAGGCAAAGGCAGGCAGATCTCTAGGACCACACAGTGTTGTAGGCCAGTCAGGACTCCATAAAGAGACTGTCTCAAGAAAGGGAAGTGGGTCCAGTGGTCACGGTGCACGCCTTTAATCCCAGCACTCTGGGGGCAGAGGCAGGCAGATCTCTGAGTCTGAGGCCAGCCTGGTCTACAGAGCGAGTTCTAGGACAGCCAAGACTACACAGACAAACCCTGTTTGAAAAAAATGGAAGAAAAAAAAGAAAGGAAAGTGGGACACTATGGAGGTGCTGATAAAATGTTTTTACCACAGAAGGAAGGGAAGAAGGAGCAGAAATAAGCCACGCCCAGTGTGCCTTCCTGAATCCCTGTATTACAGAGTCTGTAACCAAAACAATGCCTGTTTCCCATCACCAAGTTGTGAGGCAATTGGTGACAGAGCCACAGGTAACTACAACACCACACTGGGCTTAACCACGATTGTGTTGCCTAACAAAAAGTTACCAGCACATGAATGCAGTCACTGCTCTATGGCTGTGAAGAGACCCCATGACCAACCAGCTCTCATACAATAGAGCTTGCTCAGGGTTCCTGAGGCTTAGGCCATTACCATCATGGCAGGGGGTATGGCAGGACACAGGACCCTGGAGAGCTCCATTCCGACCCACCTCCAGTGACACACTTCATCCAACAAGGCCACACCTTCTAGTCCTAATCCTTTCCAATAGTTCCACTCCCTGTGACCAAGCATTCCAATACATGAGCCCACGGGGGTCATTCTTATTCAAACCACAGTGAGTCAAAGGCTTAAAATGTGCTTCTGCATCTAGAACCACACTCAGTGTGTCCATGTCTTTACTGCAAGAACTGTCAGCTAGCCTGCTGTCCAGGAAAGATGAGGCACACACCAGGCAGAGCTAGACCCAACTGTAGCTTGGAGTCCACCCTGGGTCAGTGAATTCTATCCAGCTTGCAGATGTATGAGTGAGAATTTTTTAAAGAACTGATGTTTGAAGCTACTTAAGTTTGGCTGATTTATTGTGCAATAATATGGTGAAAACAGATAACTGATCAAAAAAATAATTCTCACAAATTAAAAACCTACTGGAATAAAGGAGCTTAATTTTATATCTTATTAATTGCATAACCACACAGGGAAGAATAATTTCTAATAACTCTAAGACATGAACCTATATATCTCTGGAAAGATATAATCTAAAGACAAAATATACCACAGGGAATCTTAAATTACATTCACTAGTATTATTGCTAGTAAAAAAAAATAGCTATGTTATTACTTTAAAATAAATACACTTGCATATTCATACATATTCTACACTCTACCTATAACCTTACATACATATATGTTAGAATGAAGTCAATACATAATAATGACAATGTCTCAAGACCCTCAAGAAGTAAGGAGCTGCCGGGCAGTAGTGGCGCACACCTTTAATCCCAGCACTTGGGAGGCAGAGGCAGGCAGATCTTTGTGAGTTCAAGGCCAGCCTGGTCTACAGAGCGAGATCCAGGAGAGGCACAAAAGCTACACAGAGAAACCCTGTCTTGAAAAAAAAAAAAAAAAAAAAAAAAAAGAAGAAGAAGAAGAAGAAGAAGAAGAAGAAGAAGAAGAAGAAGAAGAAGAAGAAGAAGAAGAAGTAAGGAGCTTTAGTTGAAGGAAGAGATGAGCTGGACATGCAAACACACACCTGTAAGTCCAGGGTTTGCTTGGTTGAGGGAGGGAGGAGGAGCAGGAGCAGCTTCTGAGGACCAGGCTCCAGTCCTCACGCTTGGCAGCAAACCCTTTTCCAGCTGAACCACCTTCACAGTCCCTCACTGTACTACATTTTCTCCTTCTATGTAGATTCAGAATTTTTGTCTGCAGAGCACCTGCTGCTCCTGGGAACATGGGCCCTACAGAGCCAAAGGCTAGTGTAGCGAAGGAAAGGCTGTCAGGAGAAGAACAGGCCTACACAGAGATTCCCCTGCAGTGCACAGGGGCTGTGGCCAGGGTAAAAGGAGTACTGGCCTCTCTAATCTGACTTTGACTCTCCCTCTCTCCTCAGCTGGTAACTCTCCAAACGTTAGCTAGCGAGGCCTTGGTTGTGAAACTCTAACACTGGCCATTCAAGGTCAGACGTAGGGCTGGGAAAGTAGGTTCACAGAAAAGGTGATGACCTCAGAGCATGACTTCTGAAACAAGCATACTCCTTAGTTCTTACCGTCCCTCCCTCTCCAGGGAAAGAGAGTCCGGGCCCCCAAATCTCACTAGGTTAAAGGAATCTCCAGCTATACATAGGGAAGACAAGGCAGGACCCACGCAGGCTGCCACAGATGCACACCTGGGTTGCATATATCCAAGATGGAGGACACTCAGCTGCATGCAGAGATGGCCATGAGGTTGGACAGGCATGGGGTAGCTGCCACAAGAGACCTCAGGAAGACAGAGGAAGATGGTTTTTGCTGCATGAGTGAAGGCTCTCATCCATCAGACTGTGTCACTCATAATCCATGTGACTTGCTGGGCACTAGACCCTGTTCTCTGACTACTAAGAGCCTTGGGCAGGGCAGCCTAGGTAGGTAACTGTCCGAGAGTCCCACTACAGTCAAAGAAGCTGGAGATGTCAAGACCAGAGAAGACCTGATTGAGGAGTGTGAGAATATGGCAGATGGGAGGCTCATAGTGGACACCTGCAAAACCTCTGAGTAGAGAACCAGCCGACAAGAAGCACAAGGAAATCGAGTTCAAATAACTAGAAACAAGAGTTTCCCAATAGTGGAATCTACCGAGAAAGACCAAAGGCTGCTGAACACTTCAACTTTCATATCAAAGCAGAGCTCTGCCCAGGGGGATGACAGCAGCCATTAGGGGCTGGGTTAGATGTTCAAAGTAAAATGGAGACCGCGCAAACACATTATCTGCCTGAAGCCAAACCACACTCCTAAAGGGATCACCCTCACATACTGGACCTTGACACTGAGGAGGTGTGGCCTGAGCTGACAGAGCCCTGGGGCAGATCCTCCCTCTAAAATGAGTGTTCACCCAGCTGTCCAACTGCCTGGGTGGAATAGGCAAGACCAGCCTCTTTTGGGCTAACCTTTTCCTTCTGCCACCCCACCCACCCACACACACACAGTTTTGCCCAACTCCAGCTCACCATGGCAATGTAAAAATTGCCGTGAGCCTGCAGTGGATGGAACAATATTCAGGAGATGAGGGGACACACAGCAGGGTACAACAGGCCTGCAACAGGCTCTGCTCCCCTAGGTTTCCACTGCAGCTTTGTAGCCTGCTGGCTAAGCCAGTACATGGAGGTCAGTGACTTTTCAAGCATCCACCTGGACGAGAGATGGCAGCAAGCCTTCATGGGCTCCAAGCTTGACTTACCTTGTCCATTCTAGGAAATCTCTGGAACAGAGTAAATAAGCCATCCTCCATTTACAGCTGGGTCCAACTCCCTTGAAGGACACACATTGAGCTTTTTATTTGTAATCCTGTTTTGTTTAAGAAAGGGTCTCATTCTGTATCTCAGGCTGATATATATGTAACACATGCTGGCCTGGAACCCGGGATGAGCCTCCTACCTCAACCTCCTGAATACTGGGATCACAGGTATGAGCCACCACAGCCAGCTTATGACCTTGACTTCTATTCTCAGTGGATAGCATCATCCTTCCTTTTTATTCACCTCATAGAAATCAAATGTCAAAGGCGAATGGGGTTTTAGAGATCATCTAGTTAAACCCTTCATTTTAGAGATAATAAAACTGAAAACTTAGGGTCCTGGCTGTGGGTCAGTGGTGGGGTGCTTACCTAGCATGATCCCCAGAAGCTCAAAAATAAAACAAGACTACCCTAAAGATCTACTCGGTGTGTAGACACAGCATGAGTCTAGGGCAACATCAAATGATCAAAACCTGGATTTCTGATCTTCATTCAGGATGCCCACAATTCCTCATCCTACACTGTCCTTTATCCAAATGTCCTACTTCCTGATCCTTTTGCCTCCGCACAGCCCTCCCCACCCTCTTGCTAAATTTTCCATCTTGTCTGAGCAGGAGGCAGGGAGACGACAGGGCTCTCCAGCTGTGCTCAGTGCAAGGCATTTTGGTTTGCTAACGTCTGCTAGCTAGCTGTTCTGAATCGCTCATCTTAGGCCTTTGGAGCTCCCAACAGAATAAGCTAATGTTTTGAATGTGTTTTGTAAGCTGTAAAACACTATACAAATATATGTTCTGCTATTTTAGGCTCTGGAATAATACAATCCCTTCAAACTGTGCTCTTGATTATCCTACCTCTGTGAGACAAAAAGCAGAGACAAGGGGACAAGGAGAAGAAGAGGAAAGGACCTGGACACATGCTTCTGTCTCCCCAGACCAAGCCCAGGGAGGACAGAGCCCATTCATTCTATGCTCCTTCCTTTACTCTCATGGCTCACCCAAAGATAGGCTCAACAGATGGTTCCTTTGAAAACCCTTTTACACCAGGCATGGTGCATATGATCTACCACTCATCAGGCTGAGGCAGGAATATTTAAAAACTAGTCTGGCCGGGCGGTGGTGGTGCACGCCTTTAATCCCAGCACTCCGGAGGCAGAGGCAGGCGGATCTCTGTGAGTTCGAGGCCATCCTGGTCTACAGAGCGAGATCCAGGACAGCCACCAAAACTACACGGAGAAACCCTGTCTCAAAAAAAAAAAAAAAAAAGAAGAAGAAATTCAAGAGATCTACTGTACATCATCATAACTATAGTTAATAACAATATTATATTCTTGAAAAATCACTGAGTAGAATCCAACTATTTTTCACCACAGGAAAATAAATATGTGAGGAAATAAATACATTAATTAATTTTACATATTTTAAAGCATCACATGGTATATAGTGAATACTGCTAGTTTAAAATCTTGGTGTAATGGCACTAAGGAGGAGGAACAAGAGGATCACAAGTTCAAGGTCAAGCTTGGGCTACCTGAGACCTCTCTTTCTACCCACCCCTCAAAAAATTTAAGCTCAGTAAGTAAAGTGCTTGCCACACAAGCATGAAGAGCTCTGTTTGAACCCCAAGAACCAACATAAAAAGCCGACGTGATGGCAGGTGTCTATAATTGCAGTGGTCCTACTGTGAGATGAGAGCTAGCCTGCCATAGACGGCCATGAACAAGAGGCCTTGCCTGGGGCAGGAGAGATGGCTCAGTAGTTAAAACCACTTCTTGCTTTTCCAGAGGATCAGAATTTGATTTTCAGCACCCATGTTATGTAGCTCACAACTGTCTGTAACTGCAGTTCCAGGGTACCTGCTGCCTCTTGCCTCCACAGGCACTGACATTCACAAACCCTCATACAGACACACACATACAATTAAAAATAAAATATTTTAAAAGGGTATAAAGAGATACGTATAGTGGTTCACACCTTTGATCCCAGCACTCACGAGGCAGAGGCAGGCAGATCTCTGAGTTCAAGGCCAGCCTAGTCTACATAGAAAATTCCAGGGCACCCAGGTCTTTCTAGAGACCCTGTCTAGAAAAGATAAAATAAAAGGGTGTGGAGGACTAGAGTGATTGTTCAGTGGTTAAGAGCACTGGCTGCTCTTCCAGAGGACCAGGGTTCAATTCCCAGCACCCACATGATAGCTAACAATCATCTGTAACTCCAGTTCCAGGGGACCTGATATCTTCTTCTGGCCTTGGTGGGTACCAGACATGCACATATTGCACAAATTTACATGCAGGCAAACACTCACACACATAAAATAAAATAATAAAAAAAAAAATTAAAGAGAAAGAGAGACCGTGCCTCAAAGTTGTAGGTAAGGACTAACACCTGAGGCTTTCCTCTAATACATGCCTTCCTCTCAGATTCTTCACCCTGGACTCTGATCCTAAAAAGGACCTAAAAGGTTCCCAATATGCCTCCAAGTAATTTTCTTGTTAGAAAGAAGTGGGGGAGAGCAGATAAAGAATCTCCTCTAGATGAAAGCTCTTTTTAGAACCTTGGGTGCCCATAAGAGCAAAGACCGGGAAGGAAATATCATAACGTAACACTCCTGATGAGGCCCAGCGTACAGCTCAACTGAACGAAGGCACAGCTGATCAGAGCCTAAGGCAAGGAGAATGCCTCGGGCCAGCGATGGGGGGAACAGGGGTAGCTCTTGCCTAGCCTAGCATGAACAAAGCCCTGGGTTTAATTCCCAGAACCACAAAACAAACAATAACTTAAAAAAAACAAAAACAAAACCCCGGAGACTGGCCATGACCAGCAGACACTTGCTGCTACTGCTGCTGCTGCTGCTGCTGCTGCCTTTATGCTGACTGCAGCAGAATCTGCATTCCCAGACTGGTTCAGAGGTTAAGAACACTGGCTGCTCAACCAGAGGTCCTGAGTTCAATTCCCAGCAGACACTCATCCACTAGAGGTCCCATCTGTAAGGAGGGAACCACAGAGGACAGAAAGCCAGAATTCCAGCTGCCCTACCACAGAGCGTCACAGTCCAGGGGGTTCCACCTCGCTGCACTTATAAACGGGGATGGTGGACAGTCCTGTAGGAAAGGAGCTTGGGCAAGCCTATGAATGCAGTGCTCACACCAGCATGACGTGCTCCCAGCCTGAGGAGGACTGAGGCAGGAGTCTCCACAGCCAGACTGTTCACCAAGCCTCACTCATATCCAAGTGGCACTCAGGCGTGCCCCAAGCACACAGGCCTCAGCCACCATGTCAGTGTTTAAAAACAGTTCCCAGACAGGAAGGACAGGAAGGACCAGGACAGTTGGGACCTGCAGGTTCTTTACGGCCTGGCAGGTCGAGAGAGAAATAAAACACGAAGCAGACTGTCTATGCTGTAGCAGCCATCCAGTGACCATACTTAGAACTAATACAACAGCTTTATCAGCCCCAGCTTAACAGCACAGGCCCATAGGCTCCGGACAGACTCCCCTTGAGTAGCTCACATATACAAGGTCTGGCCCTCTCCATCCCCACTCCTAATATGGGAAAAGGTTCCCACTTGGAAATGCAAGAACAATGAGATTAGGAGGATTTTTTTGAAAGCCCCCAAATCTGTCGCCTAGCAGCTTCCTACTTGAAATTTACAGAGGCTCACATGAGCTAGGTTCAAAGGGCATGACTCTGAAAGCTTTGGTTTCCTAAACACAGAAGGAGAACTTCAGAGAAAGAAGAGAAAGTGACCCGCCACATTGTTCTTTGGCTCCCAAATTAGTCCAAAGCCAGGCTCTATTTTGAGCAACTTCCTCCTCTCTCCACATCTGAATCCTTCAACAAATCTCTTCTTCTAAGGTAGAATTTCAGCCGAGCATGGTAGCAGATGCCTGTCATCTCAGCACTTAGGAGGCTGAGAGAGGAGGATTGAGAATTTGAGGCCACCCTGGGCTACACAAAATGAGTTCAAGATCAACTTGAACCACATAGCAAGCCTTGCTCTCAAAAATAACAACAAAATGAATAAAATGTGGGCTTGTGACATATAATTGAGTGGCACAGTGTGTGTATGAATGCATGAATCCCCTGGGTTTGAACCGAACTGCAGCACTACAAATAACTAATAATAATGGTGATGAAATGTGAATCTGGGGTTGGGGATTTAGCTCAGTAGTGGAGCCCTGGGTTCGATCCTCAGATCCGATAGATAGATAGATAGATAGATAGATAGATAGATAGATAGATAGATGATAGATAGATAGATAATAAGTTAAAAAATGAAAAAAAAAAGAAATGTGAATCTGAATAGATTCTAAATATAATATCCAATTTTCAGGAAAACACTGGCCAAAATACATCTTAAATGACACCACAAGAATGCAATTAACATAGTCCAGAATATGGGGAATCAGAGACTAAGTGACTCAGGTCTGCCATACATCAATTACGAAACAAACAAATTAAGAGACAGTGTATTAAGGAGACTAGATTTTATATACATCACAATTTGAACAAACCAACTGTCAAAATCTGTAAGACAATCAAAAATGGAACCACATCCAAATAATCCCTGAGATTAAGAACAAATTATTGGAGGCCAGCTTGGTCTACAGATCCAGTTCCAGGACAACCAAGTCTACACAGAGAAACCCTATCTTGAAGAATAAAAACAAAAACAAAAGAAGAGCAGGTCATTCCAAGTGGTGGCACATGCATTTAATCCCAGCATTTGGAAGGCAGAGGCAGGCGGATCTCTGTGAGTTAGAGGCCAGCCTGGGCTACAGAGTGAGATCCAGGACAGCCAGGGCTACACAGAGAAACCCTGTCTCAAAACCAAAAACAAACAAACAAAATAACAAGTTGTCAGGGCACTGGAGAGACAGTTCAGCAGTTAATATTATGTACTGTTCTCACAGAGGACCCAGGTTCAGTTCTCAGCACCCTTACTGGGTGCTCGAACTGCCTATACCACACTCAAGGGATAGCCAATGGTTTTTGGCCTCTTAGGTCACTTGCTCTCAGGTGCATACCCACACAAAGACACTCACAAATACACATAATTAAAAATAAATCTTTTTTTAAAGAATAGGTATCGGGCTGCACATTTAGCTCAGAGACAGTGTGCCTGTTTAGCATTCATGAGACCCTGGGTTTGATTCCTAGCAAACCTTCCCTGGAAAGAAGGAAACACATACTTAGATATGATGAGTGCACTATGATTACATTTGTACAAAGCTCTTGTTTCCTGGAAGGGTACACTGGAATACTGATGATGGAATGTTGGAATGTCTGGAATTTGTTTCAGGAGGAAGGGAGAAGGGTAAATGAACCTTGATTGGTTATGAGTTGATAATGGCTGTAGCTGAGTACCTGGAACACAGAACTTTATTAGACTAGTCCCTCTATTATTATGTATGCTTGAAATTTTCCATAGTAATCTTGTTTTGTTTGTTGTTTAAATGACCTCTCTTCTCATTTCTCCACTAGAAAAAGAAAAATTTTAAAACCACAGCCAGACATGTCCACTCATACCTGTAGTACCAGTACGTGTAAAGCAGAGGCAGCCAGAGGCCACCCTGGGTCATGTAGTGAATTCCAGGCCAGCTCAGGCTACAGAGTAAGACTGTCTCCAAATCACCAAGTAGAAAGCCCTATGGTGACTTACCCATCCCAGTTCTGGGAACAATATTATCAAAGCTGCCTCTTTTCCCTGGCAAGAAATGCAAAAATGATTGCCCCCTTGAGGTAAAATTGGCAATGTCATTATTCTAAAGGAAGGTCACTTTAATACATACATGCACTCCCAAAAAACTCAGCCACTGGGGCCAGACAGGCCTCTAAATGACAAATAACCATTATTTCCAAACCTGGCAATTGTGTCCTCTCTTTCTATCTTTAGCCACTATTTCACCATAGACTGTGCTAGTCCACGACAATTAGCTAACACAATAAACCTGGATAATTCCGACACTATGCCTGACGAATCCATTTTGAGGAAAGAAACTCCACGTGGTTCCCAGAGTACTTGTGCCTATCCAGCCAACAACCAGGTTCTCTGTGCACAGCTGTCTTTGGCTCAAGATTCCTCCGTGGCATACGAGCTAAATTATAGATTTTGTCTGGCATTTAGAGAGAGGGATGTCTCACCTGGATTTACCCTATCTCTCTCCAGTCCTGCGTTCAGTCTCATTCTCTGCTCACTGTCTCTGCCAGTGCAGACCACATTCCTCTTCCCTTCCTCTCCCCCCTTCTCTCTCTTTCTGAATTCCAATCATTTTCCCATAATGCTTTGGGTGTCTCCCTCTCCTGAAACCTACCTGTGCCCTTCATCCTCTACTTGACTGCCCTGCTACATGAATTACCTGTGCAGCACCTTCCAGACTCCAGGATGCCCACAGTTTCTCCTACAGATTATCCATGGTTTGCCTCTTCAAAAAGACCTGACCAACCAGACTAAGTGCTACAGGGTAGGGGAGTACCAAATTTTTTCTTTTTAAAAAGATTTATTTATTTATTATATACTCAGAAGAGGGTGCCAGATCTCATTACAGATGCTTGTGAGCCACCATGTGGGTGCTGGGAATTGAACTCAGGACCTCTGGAGGAACAGTTGGTGTTTTTAACCTCTGAGCCATGTCTCCAGCCCCCATATTTTTTCTTGTAGCCTAATCCAGTGCTTGCTCTTGATGGCTAAGATATCTCCCCTAATTTATTGAAAATCAGTTTGTACATGACAAAACATTTACAAGTTCTCACAGCTGATGTGGACGAGACAGGATACCACTAATCTTTGTGGACACTTTATGCAATTTTAAAGTGTGAATATGTGTCTGAGTCTCTGTACACAGTCGGAGGGAGGGATGTACCCATCTGTGTCCACATAGGGAGATGCCAAAAGAGGGTGCTGGGTGTCTCTTTCACTGCTCTCCACTTATCTCTTTTGACCTGGGGCTCTTATTTTCTCAGATAGGCTGCAAGTCAGCAGGTCTTAGAGATTCCTCCTGTCTCTACCCACACCCCTCAGCCCTGGGGCTGCAGGTTTGTGTGAGATGTCCAGCTTGTTGTGAGTGTGCTGGGATCCAAACTCAGGTCCTCATGACAGTGCATCAAACTCTCTTAACCATGGAGCCCTCTATCCATCCCCTCTTGGTGTAATGTTTTTAAGTTTTATTTTTATGTGTATGAGTGTTTTGCTTGTATGTATGTCTGTACACCATGTGTGCCTGGTGTCTATGGAGGCCAGGATAGAGTATTAGATCCCCTGGAACTGGAGTTATGCATAACTGTAAACTAACATGTGGGTGTTGGGTTGAACTCAGGTCCTCTAGAAGAGCAGTCAGTGCTCTTAACTGTTTTTTGTTTGTTTTTGGTTTTTGTTTTTTGGGTTTTTTTGGTTTTTCGAGACAGGGTTTCTCTGTGTAGCTTTTTGCCTTTCCTGGATCTCGCTCTGTAGACTAGGCTGGCCTCGAACTCACAGAGATCCTCCTGGCTCTGCCTCCCAAGTACTGGGATTAAAGGCATGCGCCACCACCGCCCTGAATCATCTCTTCAGCACCCAATTAACAGTTTTTTGGTACTGGGGCTTGAACCCAGGGCCTCATAGGTGCCGGGTAAGCCCTCTGCCACTGTACTACCTCCTAGCTCCTTTGAGCAATTTTTTCAAAAGGAACTTTGTCAGGTACTTACAAGGTCTGGTCTTAATCTGGTGGTATGCCATGGATATGTGTACAGGTAAAATTCAGTCATCTTATGCTCTTGCTGTACTTTGATACATCTCTATAAACGAGTGAGTGAGTGGGTGAATAAATGAATGAATGATGCCCCTTCCTCTAATAGGATGTAGCCCTTACCAGGTCACCTGGTTTGGAAGCAGAGTCTGAGACAGAGATCAGCTTTCTCCTACTCTGTCACTCCTTGGGAAAAGCAGAGCTGATATAACCCTATATAATAAACTGAGACCAGAAACAGAAAATCCAACCTTGTGGAGCTCTCCAGTGCTCAAAGCTCTACCATCAGCCCACAGGCTGAGACAACGCTATGGGTGTGGCAGCACTGAAGTTTCCTGAATTCAAGACAGGCTCTTCAGCCTTGAATGCTGAAGCCACCCCCTCACCGAGCCGGAGTCAGCTCAGTGTGAGACTAAAAAAACAAATTCAGCTGGAGGTGACAGGAGGTGACATGGAGATAGGAAAGAACCAGGATTCAACTCCCTAGGGATCTCAGCTCCCCCAGGGGTTAGAAATTTAATCACACCTTCTTTTGACCCTCTCCCCAATACTACGGGGTTTCTGGCTGCTACAAAATTCAAGACCTTGTTGGAATGCTCTTTGCTGAATGCCTATAGGCACATGCCACCGGGCTTTTTCTCCATCGATGGCCCAATCTGTTCATCAGCATCTCAGAACAGAACGTGCTAAATTTGGTATCAGGTACCTGAGATGCACCGGTGAGAGGTCAGCCATGCCGACCCCGAAGGAGAGACAGACCATGCCCTTAGCTGAGATGCTGTGATAAACTCACCAGCAGCTGAAAGAGGGACTCCTGCTCCTGCCCTCTAAGGGTCCTCAGTCTTGAGTGTTGGTGACAAGCCACCAGCTCACCCTCTGAGCCTGAAAGCTGAAGGACCTCAAGAACACAGGCATGTGTGAGCCCTGGGCACAGCTGGCAAGACATGCTGCACCTCCTAAACCCAGCAAGAACCCACTGTTTCTACACACATGGCAGTGGATGGGTCTGCCCTGTAGCAGGATTTATAGGTAGAATAGAAATGGAACACTGAGGAGTATAGGCAGTGTACAGCAGCCTCTTTCCTGTCTCTCTAAGCTGCCAGGTCTTTCCAAAATTCCATATGCTTGTCTCTGCAACATCTGATAAACAGCTAGCCCAGCAGCCAGTTTGGCTAAACTGGAAGAAAAATGATAAATTCCCCATATAGAGCTCCCAGCAACAAGGTGTTTTTCCATTCCGCTGTAGCTTTTCCTTGGAGGGAGAAGACTGAAGCATGGTGAGCTTCTGTCTCGAGCTAAAACCCACACAGCAACTCACCACGCAGCAAGATGGACAGTGTTTGCATTCTAAGAGCCCTTGTGCTGTTCAACTGCATTATTGTAATAGCAAAGCTAATACGGGCGAATTCCACCTCTAAGAGGTGTGTTCACAGGCTGGCTTGTTTGAGGCAGGTTTCAGGCTACTAACAGCTTCATCACTGTGAGGCGTCTGAGAAATGACTTCTGAGGAAATACACACAGGGGAAACATACTTGGGCATCTGAAAAAGCAAAAATGATTCTTCCTTGGAGTTTTTGTGTTCTGGGAAAGGCAAAGCAACATATATTGGCAGCTTCATATGGAGACAGACGCACTGCCCCCAAGGAGTGTGCGACTCCCCAGGCCCAAGTGATGTAAAAATAAAGCCTTCCATTTTCCCTGCCATCTCTTGGTGGTCTTTAGTCTGCTGACAGATTAGCATTCGCAGCCTCTGCAATCAGTGCAGCTTGTTTTTGCAGAATCCGGATTGGCAAACATCTAAAACAAGCTGGGCTTGAAATATCTGACCGGATCTACTCCGTTTAAACCACTGGTTGGAGGTGTTGATCTAAAGCATTAAGCCGTCAGTTCGGATCTGGTGCCAGGTAATTCAGCAGCGTTTTTGCCTCTCCTCAAAGTGTTCATTCACTAAGCCTTGATGAAAGCACATGACTGTGAGTATTATTGGGCCTGATAGTATCCAGTGGACAATTTTCCTTTCCTCAAAGACAGTGACAGCCACGAAATGCTTAAGGAAAGCAAAAGACCAAGTTCATGGTTCAACTATTCCCGTCTCTCCCTGTTCCTAGCAGTGACACCTATCTTCCCTGACAGCCACTCCCATTGTGCTCTTTCCTAGACCCAGCACAATGGACATATGCACACTGGCAGACAGGGAGGATGTCTTCCATACCATTGCTTCCCAGTGCAGAGGGACCAGGCTAAGGTTACATAAGCCCCTCCTGAGCTGTTGGGCCCCTGCGCTAGGGGGAAGAAAATTGGGGGATTGTGACGAAGTCACAGTCTGCAGGCCCTGACTAACCCTGTACTCACCATCCTGTCCTGTCAAGGCGGGGTGGCTGGAAACCTAGGGTTGCCCGCCCCCCCACGACCACCCAGCTCACGCCAACATGGCAGGACTCGGAGTGCAGGCAGACCAGAAAGAACTAGCTGTCCACTAGATCGTGGGATTCCAGGCCCCGGCCCCAGACTCGGACCGCAGCTCCCTGCCCCCCAGGCACCCAGACCCGCGCTCTTACCTGCCGGGGCCGGGGCCGGGGCCGGGAACCAGGCCGAGACCGGGGGCTGGGGGTCCTGCGGCTCGCGCAGCTCCAGCTGCAGGGAGCTGTCCGCCACCAGCTAGTGCTGAAGGCGGCTTCCCTGCTCCGGGGCCCGGACCCGGACCCGGACCCGGGCCTCCGGGCGGCAGCGGCCCTTCACCCGCGCCGCCCTCCAGGCTGGCCTCATTGCCCATGGTGGGCAGGCGGGCGGGCGGGGTCGGGGTCGCACTGCGCCCGAGCCAGCGGCTCCCGGGCGGCGCTCACACTCTCCGCTCCACCGCTGCTGCCGCCATCTCCCAGCTCGGCTCGCTCCGCCGCCTGCTGCTGCGCATGCGCGTGGCGCGCGCGCCCCTGCCTTGCACACGCCCCCCCCTCCCCGCGCGCGTTCACGACAGCCCGCGAAGACTCGTGTCCACGCACCAGCCTCGGGGGCGCCGGGAAAAGGCCTCCGGAACCCGCGCATGCGCCCTCCGCGGTTAACGCGGCCGGGCTGTGCCGAATGGACCCCTTTCCAGACCTTAGAAACGACCTGAGAGCCTGGACTGGTAACCTACGCATGTAATGCCAGTCCTTAGGAGGTAGAGGCAGGAAAATCAAGGTCATCCTCAGCTACACAGTGAGACTGAGACCAACCTACACCAAACCCTTTTTAAAGAGAGTGGCCGGCAAGAGGGCTCAAGTCGGCAAAGGTGCTTTCTGCCAAGTCTGACTCTGCAAGTTAGGGGCCCACGTGTTGAAAGGAGACTTCCAAACGCTGTCCTCTGATCTCCACACTTACCCCTACCCCCAGCCATACACAGATACAAATAAAAATGACTTTTAAAAGAGGGTCTAGAGAGATGATCTGGAGCCTATATTGCTCCTGCAGAGAATTGTAGGGTTCCCAGCACCCATGTCAGTGGGCTCACAACAGTCTTAATTTTAGAGGGGTCCTATGCCTCTAGCCTCAACAAACAAGCATCGTGCACAGACCCACACACATATGCATTATTTAAATAGTAGCCATGCATAGTGGCACACACCTTTAATCAGTACCCAGGAGGCAGAAGCAGGCAGATCTCTGTGAGCTCAATGCCAGTTTGGTCTACATAGAAAATTCCAAGACAGCCAAGGCTACATAGAGAGATCTTGTCTCAAAAAAATAAGTGTAGGGCATGTAAAGTATTGGAGGATGGAGCAAGGAGGAGAAATGATGTCATATTTTAATAAAATAAATTTTAAATGTTCAAAATAAATAAATGTTTTTTAGCTAGGCAGTGGTGGCTCACACCTTTAATCCCAGCACTTGGAAGGCAGAGGCAGGAAGATCTCTATGAGCTCAAGGCCAGCCTGGTCTACAGAGAGTTCCAGAACAGCCAGGGATACACAGTGAAACCCTGTCTCAAAACCAAAAACAAACAAAGAGTTCTAACCTGCCCTGGAATAATCCAGGTGAACATCTGTGGATAGACAATGCTGTCTGCTCAGGAGAAGAAGCATAGTAAGGACCTCCACAATGCAGGCCCTTCAAGGATCCAAGCTGTTTTTTCCCCAACTCTGTGAGGGATCAGTTAAGGGAAGGAATCCAGAGCCCTCCACTTCCTGGTGTTTTCTGCCCTGTCTGCTGTTCTGGCTAACCTCCGAGCCTGTCTGGCACCGAGGGAGGAGGACCTGCATTGTGGTGGTCTTTACTATGCTTCTTCCTGTGCTAAAGAGTATTCGATTTTGTTTCATGTCTGTGATCACATGTGAACAATTAGGGACCATGCGGGTCAGCATCTCAGCCTGGCTAATCCCCAGATAGGACGCCCCGAGCCTCCATTTCCTCTATTAGCAGGCCCTCTAATAAAGAAGGTCGTAAGAGTGACAGAAGAGAGTCCAGCACACAGGACAACGCTGCCATTGAGGTCTTTCCTGTGGTATCTGGACTTGGGGGCTTGGTGACACACAAGCACTGTGGCAGGCCAGTGGCCTGACTGACCCATACTAGACTGTTTTAGCTTTACAAACACCAACTAGTGTGACATCACAAGAACTTTTATCTGCGGAGACATAAACATCTACTCACCCCAGATACCACATCAAAGCCAGACAAAAGTAATAATTCCACCAAGGTCCAATTTGGCAAACCAATAAATTTACTGAACTCACCTACAGAGCATGGATGACCCCAAAGCAGCCATACTACTGAAAAGTCTCACACCCAACACGGATGACAATTTCTCCATAGATGCACAATTAGAGTCACCCTACCCTCACCTTCAGATAACCTTCATACATATCAGCACCTTCCAAGACCACAAGCCACATGCAATTAGAGAGAATTACATACAATGGGCAAGGAGGTGTCAAAGGTAGTGGCTGGGATCTCAGGTAAGGGTTTCAACCCATCCTACTATGAAGGGATGTCAACAGGCTCAGTCTGGAGGGTCTCTGGTGAACAGTCACACCTGCTGCTTATGACAATGTTAACAGCCATTGTGTTCAGATAGCATTCTATAACATGGGTTGGACCAGGTGGAAGGGGAAAAGCATGCTAATTTTTTTTTTTTCTGTAGAAATCACAGAAGTTGTGGCTTTCCACAGAGTCAAGTCAACATGTCCCTAGTTCCTGTGGGGGTAATTAGCCCTACCTGGCCAGTGGGTCTGGGGAGTTGTTCTCCTCAGGGTGGATTCCTGGCTGTAAGCAGACCTCTAGGGTCTTTGCTACCTTGGTGACAAAGACATGCAGTGGACCCAGGAGGACCTGGACGTGTAGGTTAGTGATGCCCTTCCTCTCTCAGACAGTTCCATTTCCTCTGAGGAGCACTCCCCGGCACATACTTTCCTGCCCACTTCCACCCCATCATTCATCCCAAGGACACCCACCAACTGACTATGGGATAGTACTAGCCCATGGTGGTCTAGGACTCTTGACTCAGTCTCTTGTTTTTCTTCCCTGCCACTCAAGTCATTTTCTATTTCATCTAGTCTCGACTGTTTACCTGGGCTGGCCTTCAGCGGTCCTTAGGGACTGGTCACTGGACTTGGTTCTCCTTGCTGCTCTGTGCATTTATCTCTCCTGCACATTCTAGAGGCTCCCTCACCAACAGGGCTTAAAAGCTGCTCAGGAAGATCTTGACCTGAACTCCCAAACGACCACATTTAGGCTGTGGACCTGATAAGAACCAGGGAGAATACAGAGATTGCATTCAATGTCTCCTAATGGAAGGGCTATTGGCAAGCTGTCTTCACTCAGGAGAATTCACTAAATTTGACTATAGAATAACTGTGTGTGGTGTGTCTAGCATCATGTACTTGTAGGTCCAGCTGCTGTCCCTTCAGGGACAGCAAGGACTTGAAGACTCTATGGTTTCCCAGGCCCCTAAGCCTCCCTAGGGAATGTACCCTCATCCCACTTTGTATGCATGCAACACATGGCAGACATTTTGGAGGAAATCCAGATGGCAGAAGAATCTACCTACATACCAAAAGGGAATGGATGTTTGCTTCTTCAGCTTGTACCTGAGACACTTGGAAAAGATGAGAGGGAAGCCTGGGATGGTGGTGCATGCCTATAGTCCTGGATCTTACAAGGGAGTGGGGCAGTGGGGAGGGAAAAATTTAAAGTCTGCCTGAACTATACAACTATCTTGTCTCAAGGGGGGCGGGTGCTAAGAGATGGTGCTGTGGAATAATCCTCTTGTATACTATAAAGATTTGTCACTCAAATTGGTTTAATAAAACGTTGATTGGCCAGTAGCCAGGCAGGAAGTATCAGCAGGGCGACCAAACTAAGGATGATGGGAAGGAGAAGGGTGGAGTCAGGAGTTGCCAGCCAGACACAAGATGAGGATTGCAGTACTGAGAAAAAGTACCAAGCCACGTGGCTAAACATGGGTAAGTATTATGGGTTAATTTAAGTGTATGAGTTAGGTTTTTTTTGTTTGGTTGGTTGGTTGGTTTTGGTTTTTTGAGACAGGGTTTCTCTGTGTAGCTTTGCACCTTTCCTATAACTCTCTTTGGAGACCAGGCTGGCCTGGAACTCACAGAGATCTGCCTGCCTCTGCCTCCCAAGTGCTGGGATTAAAGGCATGTGCCACCACTGCCCGGCGAGTTAGTTTGTTATAAGCCTGAGCTACCAGCCAAGTATTTATAATTAATATAAGACTGAGTGGTAATTTGGGAAGTGGCTGCTGGGTATTTGGGAGTTGCTGGCAAGACAGAAACTTCCGCCTTCAAGATGGTTCATCCGTCAAGGGCAGTGGCTCTGTTCTATAGCAGTTTCTCAGCCTGTGGGTCACAACCCCTTTGGCAAACCTCTACCTCCAAAAATATTTAATTACAATTCATAACAGTAGCAAAATTAAGGTTACAAAGTAGTGACAAAATAATTTTATGGTTAGGGGTCACCACAACATGAGGAATTGCATTAAAGGGTAGCAGCATTAGGAAGGTTGAGATCCACTGTTCCAGGGTGACCCAAGTTTGATTCCCAGCACCCACATTATACCTTCTTTCCAGGGGATCTGACACTTCTGTGTCTTCTGGCCTCCATAGGCATCAGACACACATGATCAGGTGCACAGACCCAAAGTACACCCAGCAAAACACCCAGGCACATATAAAAAAACAGAACTTGCCAGGCAGTTTTGGCACACACCTTTAATCCCAGCACTCGGGAGGCAGAGGCAGGTGGATCTCTGAGTTTGAGGCCAGCCTGGGCTACAGAGAGAGTTCTAGGACAGCCAGGGCTACCCAGGGAAACCAAACAAACAAAAACAAAAACAAAAGTCTACAGGGTAAAGAAGAAACTTTGTGAGCAAGAATAGGAGACAGGACTGGGGAGGTCACTCAGTCAGTGAAATGCTTGCCATACAAGCATAAGAACCTGAGTTTGGATCCCCAACATGTAAAAACCTGGGCATGTGGTGTACCTGCAATCCCATAAATAAGGGTCTATGGGACTCTGTGGCCAACCAGCCAAGCTATTGCAGGTTCAGTGAGAGATCCTGTCTCAAAAAACAAGGTAGAGAACAATTGAGAAACTCACCTGATGTCAACTGCTGGCTTCACATGTACAAAGGAATCAGTCAGTGCACCTGCAGTCTCCCATTGCCACACCCAAAGAAAGAGGAAGAAGAAGAGGGAACAGATTAGAGGTGGATAAGGAAAGGAGAAGTGGGCGGGGAGACCGCTCAGTGAGTGAAATGCTTGTTACAGAAACTGGAGGACCTCAGTTCAGATCCCCACCAGCTCACATAAATGCCAGGTGGGAACATATTATCAAGTTCTGGGCTTGACTGACAGAGTCTGCCTCTATAAATAGGATGGAGGAGTGATTGAAGATGATTCTTACATCAACCTCAGACCTCCACATGAGCACACTCGCGTGTGTGCGCATTCACACACACACACACACACACACACACACACACACACACACACACACACACTGGAAAAAAGAGGGCTTGGAGAGATGGTTCAGCAGTTAAAGCATATACTGCTCTTCCAGAGAACCCAAGTTTGGTTCCCTTACCCTGGCTCAAACCCCCCTGTTACTCCAGCTCCAGGGAATCCAATGCCTTTTCAGACACCTGCACTCATGTACACATATCCCTACAAAACACAAACCCATACAGATAACACTAAGTTATAAAAATAAAAATTTTAATTAAAAAATGGTGGTGCTGGGCAGTTGTGGTGCCCACCTTTAATCCCAGCCCTCAGGAGGTCAGGAGGTAGAGGCAGGCGGATCTCTTTGAGTTCCAGGATCACCAGGACCAGGACTACCTACAGAGACCCTGTCTCAAAAAAAAAAAAGAAAGAAAAGGAAAAAATAAAAAAATAAAAAATGGGGAAAAGACTGTAACTCCAGTCCTAGGGGATCTGATGCCCTCTTGTGGCCTCCTCAGGCTCTGCATGAATGTGATGCACAGACATATACATACAGGCAAACCCTCATACATTAATTTAAAAACTTAAACGGGGTGGGGGGCTGGAGAGGTGGCTAAGTGGTTAAGAGCACTACTGAAGCCGAGTGTGGTGGTGCATGCCTTTAATCCCAGCACTTGGGAGGCAGAGGCAGGTGGATCTCTATGAGTTCGAGGCCAGCCTGGTCTACAGAGCTGGAACAGCTAAAGCTACACAGAGAAACCCTGTCTTGAAAAATAAAACAAACCAACAAAAAAGAGCATTGGCTGCTCTTCCAGAGGACTCAGGTTCAGTTCCCAGCACCTACCTGGCAGCTAGCAACTGTCTGTAACTCCAGTTCCAGAGGACTTGAAACTCATGGCACATAAAATAAACTTAATTAATTTTAAAAAAGAAAAAAATTTAAATGGAAAAAGAAACACACACACACACACACACATATACACAAAAAGAAAGACTGACTGAAGACAATGTTGGGTGTTAGGGTGCCACAGACACTTTGGACTGTTTCAGAGAGACTGAGAAAGCTCACACTTATCTATGAGACTCCATAAATCCCTTTCTGGGGTGTTTTGCTAAAATTTGTCATACCTCCTGATGACATGCAGCTCCCCACCCCCACTCCTCCCCGGGTGAGAGAAACAGAACCCCAACTGAAAAGGAAAGGGGGACGCCTAGAAGGGAAGCTTGCCTTCCGGGCTTAATTTTGCTAGCACCGCCCACAGACAAGGGAAGCAGATAGCTCCCCAGCAAGCAGGAGGCAACAAGGGGACCTTGGCCTTGCCTTATCCAGGTGCACCGCCACTCCCCCACTCCCCCACCCTGTACCCCAGGCCTATACAAGCTCATTTGCATAGTATAGTCTCCAGCTGGTTCCTGGAAGAACAGGAAAAAGAAGAAAGCTAGAAATTATAGAATGCACTCAACATTTTGCCTTCCTATTGCACTATGCAAATCTTTTTTGTTTTTGTTTTTCGAGACGTTTCTCTGTGTAGCTTTGAGTCTGTCCTGGAACTCGAATCTGTAGACCAGGCTGACCTCGAACTCTCAGAGATCCACCTGCCTCTGCCTCCCGAGTGCTGGGATTAAAGGCGGGCACCACCACCGCCCAGTGGCTTGCAGTGTACAAATCTTTACTTGCATTATGAAGAGGCAGTTAAAAAAATCATCAAAAATATTTGCCGCCAGCATAACCCCGCCACCCCTGCATATTGCTCTCAAGAAGGCTAATTAAGCCCCATTGCCATTAGAGTTACGCACTTTTGAAGGCTTGTTATGACAAGAAGAAATAATGAAGCTGTGGTTTCTAGAAATTGTAAGCATCCAAGTCAAAACATGCTTCTCTCCTTGCCCCTCTGCACTCCCCCGAGCAGGCCTCTGGGCTGACTCTGCCTGTCTCCTTAATGCACACCACATTCATCTCCCCTCCCCCATGCCTGCTACACTCCCCGTGGGCCCAGTCTTTGAGGAGCTGTGTTTGTAGGAGAAAGACAGACATACAAATCTTTACTAAATAAACTACAGAAAGTGCCCAGCTTGAATCTCTATTTTGAGTTTTCTCTCCAGAACCCCAATCTCTATGTAGTGCCTGTCACCACGGACAGAGTAGAGCAGGCCCCAATGAAAAGCTAAGTCCAACAGAGCTTCAGACTCGTCTCGTTTTAGTGGGGAGACAGCTTGCTTGGCGGTCTCTCTTTCACACTCTTTCAGGAGGGTCTCTGCCCCCTCACCTCCCTTACACTTCCCTAATACAAAGCCAAGACCGTTCCTGGGAATTACCCTTCCTACGTGGGGCCATGGGCTGGAGGATAACGCCACCACTCTCTTCAGAGGTCCACCTGTGTCTAATCAGAATGGCTGGATTGCCCTGCCATCTTTACTGAGTGGTAGGAAGCTCCCAGGAACTGCCAAAAGAACTCCTGCCTTCCAGGACAGATGGACAGAATAAGGCAAGGATCAAAGTCACTGACGGCAAAACTGAACCCCGGGGACAAGCAGAAAGATTATAAGACCTTCATGGCAAAGATGCCCTAGGTCCCTGCCAGGACGGATGATTTCTACCCGTTCAATGGGACTGCTATCTTCAGAGTCGGGCTCTAGAGACACAACAGAGAATCGAGACTGCTGAACCCAGTGTCTTCACTTCGTCTTGTGGACTCCAGGTCTGGCCTTTGCCAGGATGCTGCTGAAACCAGGCCCTGGACCCAAAGCACTTGCTCCCTGACCCTCCGTGCTGGGCCACTGTGCTGACCTGCAGTAGTGAGTATGACAGCATCAGCAGACCAGACAGTGAGGGTTGTCTGAGGAGACGCTTCCCTGGCTGCCCCAGGATCTGCACTGGGGGGGAGCAGGTATCAGTTGGGCAACATCTGGGTTAGCACTTCTATTCCTGTATTGCTAACCTCTTGAGCTGGGAGGCCTGGTGTGGGCATCAGTGTTCTTTCTGACAAAGAGCTGACAGGGCAGACTGAGAATTCCAAGTAAAGAACAAACTCCATCTGCTATGAACAGAAAGGCCAAGTGCAATGGGATTGCCTTCTCTATCTTTACTAACACTAATTCCATACATGCCCACCCCTTCCCATTCCCAACTCTGCTCCAGGAATCTTCTTGGGACTCATGAGGTGTGTGAATTCTCTCCTAGTCCACCCTGAGCTGGAAGCTCTCTGAGAAGGCTGGAGTTCCAGGGGTATGCTGTCTTAGAACCCACAGCAGGGTCGGAGGAACAATGGTTACAGAGCCCAAGGAATCAGTCAGTGCTTCCTCAAACTCTCATTTATACTACATTTCTTTAATTTTTTTTTTTTTTTTTTTAGTCAGGATCTCATTATGTAGCCCTGGCTGGCCTGGAACTTGCTATGTAGACCAGGATGGCCTCAAAGCCACAGAGCTTCACCTGTCTCTGCCTCTTGAATTCTCTGCTGGAATTCAAGATATGCACCACTTACACAGCAGGGTAACCTTGACTTTTTCCTGTATTCACTAGTGCAGGGAGTATAGGTGTTCAGCACCACATGTGATTTATATGGTGCTAGGGATGGAACCCAGGGCTTTCTGAATGCTGGGCAAACACTCTACCAGCTGACCTACATCCCCAGCCCTCACTCTAATCACTGCACTGGACACAGGAAAACAAAGTGTCCTCACCTCATCACCACACCCCCACACCCCCTACACACACACACACACACACACACACACACACACACACACACTACAGGCCATGTGCTCCCCCATTCAGCAAAGGACTATATCCACGTCAGAATCCCCTATGGCCAGTTCCTTGCCCATTGCAACCTGAGTGCCCTGAGGATGAATTCTTCCAAAACAAAGCTAGCTTCCTCCCAGAAACAGGCCTAGAGATCGGTCATTTTCATCCCTCAAAGGCCCACCCATCTCCTGCTGTCACTGATTGGACCAGCTCCTTGCTCCACCTCTCTCCCAAGACTTTTTACAAGAGAAGTTCTAAGGCAAAGATTCTCAACCTGTGGGTCTCAACCCCTTAAAATGACCCTTTTACAAGAGTCTCATATTAGATATCCTGCATATCAGATCTTTACATTATAATTCACAACAGTAGCAAAATTATTTATGAAGTAGCAACAAAAATAATTTTATGGTTGGTGGTCACCACAACATGAGGAAGTGTATTAAAGGGTCCAAGCGTTAGGAGGAACCACAGTTCTAAGGGAAGTGGGGAGTGATCCTGGAGCACTGGGTAAGTCACTGCAAAGGCAGGCTGACCTGGCTTGTTTCCCTTTTGGCAGGCTCTAAACTTAGGCTTTACCCTGTATATCCTGGGACTAAGCTACCCTGTGGACAGAAGACCACAGCCTTCCTTGCCAACTAGAGATCACCTGTTTTCCCAGCATGTGTCTGGAGCTGTACTTGTTTGTTTGTTTGTTTGTTTTTTGAGACGGTTTCTCTGTGTACCCTTGGCTGTTGTGGAATTCACTCTGTAGACCAGGCTGGGCTCGAATTTGGAGATCCACCTACCTCTGCCTCCTAAGTGCTGGGGTTAAAGACGTGTGTCACCACCACTAGGAGCCGTACAATTTGAGGAAAGGCATTCTCTGGGGTTTCATGGCACCCAGGCTCCAGGGTCCACTCAGAGAATAATCACCAGATGCTCTATCCCCACTTGTCTCTTGTGTAGTGACTTTGCCCTGGAGTACAGACTAAGGGGACCCAACAGCACAGCCAGATGTGCCTAGCCGATAGCCAAGACTCTCCCAGATCCCACAGTACACTATTAGGCCACTCCTGCCTCGGATGCTCTCGGGCTCCAGAAAGGAGAGACGAAGAATCCAACAAACCCACATGGTGGAAGTTAGACTCCATTGGGACACGAGGTCTAAGAGTAAGAGATAGCTAGGAGAGGAGAGCAGGCAAAGGATGGGGTCTCCCCCACCCCACCTACCCCCTTTTATTTATTTGTTACTTTGAATCAGAGAACAACTTGCAGGAGTCGGTTCTCTTTCCAACATATGCATCATGGGATTGAATTCAGGCAAGCGCCTAAGACATCCTCCTAGGACGGGTAGTTACAGATTCCCAAATCCATAATACACCAGAATTCAAACTTTGCAGGTTGGAATCCAAGCCAGCGGAAAGCCAGGGCCTAAACTTGCCACGCCCATTCCCCTGCAGGTTTCCCTTTAGGAAGGAGAATGGTGCACGTGAATAGACACACTCGCCTGAATCCCGCAGGGTAATGTAGCCTGTGCACCACGCACGGACTCGGCTCCGCCCGCCTCTCTGCTCCTGTCCTGCCCACATGGGGGATGGGAGAAAGCTCCCCTCCCAGCTAGGCTGAGCAGTTCAGACACTCCCTCCCAAAAAGGAATTCCTTCCCACAGCCCGACTCCCCGATACTTGCGGCATTCGTAACCCCACCCACAGTTCACCTCATCAGCCCCGCCCACTCCTGGCCGTTCAGTCCTATAGCGCCACCTGCTGGAAGTCGGCAACATTGTTCCTCCTTGGATGCTAGGGCTGATGCCTGCTGGGCTCCCTTGTTCTGAGACCTAACTCTATCCCTGACCTTGACCCTTCCTAGAAGCCTAGGCTTTACAGAACCCGCTAGAGACGTGGTCTCAGCTAAGAATCGGGTCACTTTCAGCAAATTAGGAGGCACTGGAGGATAGTGGGGCAAGTCTCCATGCTTAGGTGTCAATGCTGCTCATACCCCAGGATGTCCCAGCACATGGGCACCCCACCTTTAAACTACTGTCTCCTCTGCATCTTCTAGAGTCCTCACGAAGAAGGACTTATTTAAACCCTTGCTCTTCTACCATATGAACAAAGTAATAGTGTTTGGGTCACACTTAGGGCTGCTGGAACCTGCCTTATGCTAGCTCCAAAAGTCTGGCCAACTTCCCCACCTTCTGTGCGTGAGTCAGAGTAGTCTAGAAAGTGAAGTATGCCGCTTTTCTTTTTTCTTTATTTTGGCTTTTTGAGACAGGGTTTATCCATGTAATAGTCCTGGCTGTCCTGGAACTCACTCTGTAGACCAGGCTGACCTTGAACTCACAGAGATCCACCTGCCTCTGCCTCCCCAGTGCTGGGATTTAAGGCACAGACCACCACTGCCCCAGCTTTTGTATCATTTTCCTTATTTTCAAGATAAGATCTATGTAACTCTGGCTGGCCTGAACTCAAGAAACATCTGCCTGAGCCTCTGAATGAAGTGCTGAGGTTAATGGCATGTGCCATTATACCCAACATCTTTTCTTCTTACTGTTTAAAGATTTCTTTTTATTTACGTGTGTGTCTGTTAAGTGTATGCCATGTGTGTAGGTGCCCATAAAGACCAGAAAAGGGCATCCAGAACATGGTGAGCCACCAGATGTGGGTGTTGAGACACTGAATCTAGGTCTTCAGGACAAACAGCAAGTGTTCTTAACTGCTGAGCCATACATCTTTCTTGATATGTCTTTCTTGAGCCACCGACCTCCATCTTTTGAGACAAGATCTTGCTATGTAGTCTTGGCTGGACTGGAACTCCCTATGTAGACCAGACTGACCTCAAACTCATATAGAGATCCATCTGTCTCTGACTCTCAAATGCTAGATTACAGGTGTGTGCCACATCTTTTTTTTTTGGGGGGGGGGGGTTGTTTTATTTTTGGTTGTGAGCATAGCCTTTAATGGCTAGGCCATCTCCCCAGTCTGGTTGTTTTCTTAAGACAAAGTCAAATGTAGCCCAGACTAACCTCAAATTTGCTCTGTAGCCAAGGTTGTTCTTAACTCCTGCTCCTAATACCTCCACTTGACACAGGCCAGGGTTACAGGCATGTACACTGTGCTGGGCTGATCTGAATTTTTAGGATAGCAATACTGAGACTAAAACTTAGGTATGAAAGACTGGCACTTGAGATGGGCCTTCTGTCTGACAAGAAGCAGGGAAGAGCTTCTCCTAGGAGATCATTTGGTTGGAACACGAAGGAGCAAGCCAGAAGCTATAACTTGGCAAGTAGTGTGGAACCTCTAGAAGGTCAGGCTAGCCACGTGAGATTGGTAAGAGTTCAGATCCCTCCACTTTGCTTTCTTCTCTTTTGCATGCTGGCTCAGTGACCGTGATCTATTGTCTCAACTCCTCCATTCCCTAGTTCACGGGCATCCTAGAGCCCTGTGGAGACACCATCCCTACCTCAACATCTCACTGGAAAGTCATGATAAAGGGATCCCAGGAAGTGGCCCTGAGCCAAATCATGTAGAAAAGCAAGTTCCTATGAGCCCCTTTCTGCCTGCCCCTCCACCCACTTCTGTCACTTTATGTCTAGCTCAGAAGACATAGGCAGACTCACCTCCATCAAGAAAAGATCACAGGAACTTGGCTAGAGTGCTGGGAAGCAGACATCTACCAGGCTCAACAGCTACTCACCTCCTGCAAAGGAGGCAGGGAGCAGCAGGCAGATCATCTGCAGCCTGAAGAGTCTCTTCTTCCTGCTCTACTGGTCATCCCAAGTTAGACATTAAGTTGGGCTTTCTGAGGGTCAGCTTAACTGGGAGCAATTGTAGAGTCATTTGCTGTACTCCTACTGTAGGTCTTGAAGGTTAAGGTACCTGTCTTTGAAAACATGTCAGGACAGTCTTAACGGAGACAGTGTCTTGAGACAAATCTCAAATCCCAGGCTGGCCTCAGACTTACTAAGTAGCTGACTTTGTCTTTGAATTCCTTGTCCTCTAAGCTCCACCTCCCAATTCTGGGGACACAGGTATGCAGTACCAGGCCTGCTTGAGACAAGGCCTTTGTGCCCAGGTTTGCCTTGCCTGGGTACTTTCAACATGCTACACATTTAGGTCCTAACTCCCGCCACTGCTGGAGCATCAGGGAAAATGAGTGCAAATCTGAAGGTGAGCTGACAGGGGCAGAGATAAGTCAGGAGAGGCACCAATGGTCCTCTGGCAACAACTGTTCTATCTCCACTTCCCACGTGTAAGCACTGTCCCAAGAAAACACACCTGCCCTTTTCTAGGTCCCGAGTATGCTCAGTCTACAGACATGCCTGTCCGTATCTGGACAGGCACTCAGGGTTAGCCACCCAGAATCCAGAAGCTCAAGAACAGAACACACCCTGGCTAGTGGCTGGCCAATCCCAAGCCTACAGGTAGTTTTGGGTAGAGGCTGGAGTAGAAGCTTGTCAGATACCTCTACCCCACACTTCAGGGTGCTCGGCCTGAAGGAGACCTGCTCAGAGCTGCCCTTTCCCATCCTCCTCCTCTCCACTCAGTCTCACCAGATTCCAAGCCACACCCTACCCTTGGAAGTGAAGAAACTGAGGATCAAAATTAGTCTTAACTGGCTCAAAGGCAGGAGGGGTGCCAAAGGAGCCTCCGTAGTGGCAGAGTTCCTGGAGCACAAACCCAGCCTTTCCATGGTACAGAGATGCTTGAGCTTCTGTGCAGACGGCTCAGTCAGTCTTCTTCGACATCCCCTCCTATCCTTCATTCCCAGGAACTTTAAGCGATCAGGTATAAATAGACAGTCAAAGGCAATGGCATTGTAATAAAGACACTGCTTTTATTTAGTTTGATATGTTTCTATACAGAATGCAGAAAACACATCTTAAAACCATATAGAAGGAAATAAAAACACATCAGTGGTTGGTGAACACTTGAATGTGAGATTGGCTCTCCATCTCAGAGTCCGATGGCCATCGCCAGCTCAGGGCTCAGGGAGGAGGCTGCCTGCAAAGGCATTGTTGCTCTTGGTATTCTGTTCACTGCCCCATTGCCTCCAGTTGCTATGACAACAGGCCACTCTGGGCCAGCCTCCTCTCTACATGGCAATGCCCAATGGTGGGGTTGCTAAGAGCAACAGAACTATCTGGAAGGATTCCAAAGCCTTCACCTGGAATATTGGGATTTACTTGTTATTTATTTTTGATGAGGTCACCAGAAATAATTTCATCAGGCTAGATCCCTGTTCCTGACTCTAGGACATCATGGAAACTCCTGCTTGGAGTAGAGCTTGGAGGCACGAGGCCCAGTTACCAGCCAGCCACCCATGAAGCACTCATCTGCAGACTCCCCCATGGGGCACTGCTCACTGTAGAGAACCTGCTGGGGGCTGAGCAGGAAGGGGAGGCCCTGTGGAGAAGGCAGGAGGAACAACCCTTTGGAAACAGCACATCCCTCCTACCGGCTTTCCCTTCCTGAGACAGCATACCCTCTGCTAAACAGTCGATATGGCTTAGAAGTTACTGCTCCGTGTGCAAAGGGAGCCTGGGTCCACCCGCCCCCGCCCTGTCAGGGAAGGGATACATTATTGCAAAGGCATTCCTCCCTAAAGGCCCCGGAATAACTCAGACTTCAAGAAAAGGCATGCTCAAAATGGTCTCTTCCAAGGGAGGAGATTCAAAGCAGAGTGGGTGCCCCTGAGTCATGGGACAGAAATACAGATGGATGGACGGTGTTCTGCTAAAAAAAGGCAAAGGAAGCCTCTATGTAACCCAGAATTAAACCATTAGGAAAAGAAAGGGGGGGTCAAAATGAGCAAAGCCATCAGTTCCATGGAATCAACACTAGGAGCTTGTACAAACTGCTGTTAAGCATCACCGTTTTTTAATCTTTTTTTTAATAAAACAATTTGAGGCTGTATAAAAACTTTAGTAAAAAATTAGCTTTGAGAGCCCACAGATTTTTACTATGAACTATTGCTGGCACTCCTCCCCAGCCACCAGACCTTTTCCAGTTGTTCAGGCCCAAGGCCCAGGGCTGGAGCGCCAGAGAAGAGGGGATGGGGTGCATGGGGTGGGGCTGTGGACTGGGGACAAAGTGGCCAAGGTCAAGTGAGGAAAGAGCATCACATGACATAAAAATATTGCATCTTCACCAAAATGTCCCCCACTGAGTGTTTCAAAGACCATGATACTCCTTTTAAGAGGGAAGAAAAAAGAAAAACAAACAAAACAAAAACCCACGGAGAAGGAAAAAAAGGTTGATGTGGTCGAGTCCTTCGACCTTCCCAGGTGCCCCTACGAGCAGCTGGCCCACCGTGGAGCACCTAGGTTGGGGGCCACAGTCACCAATGCCTCTTGGAGTCCCTTTTCCACAGAAATGAAGACCCCCTCAGTGGTAGGCCACTAGCGTGCATGGGGTAGAGGTCAGGATGTCCATGGCCCAAGAGGCCCCTCCAGCTTCCAGCCCCTGGCAATAGCGGGAGAGCAAACCCAGCACCGGGGCCCTGGCACCAGGACCAGGACCAGGACCAGGACCAGGAGGCCTCAGTCAGGCTCTGGGGTATCAGAGCAACCAAGTTGACATAGTGTGAAAAAATAGGATTCCTTTGATAAAAAATACTGTCCCTTGGTCTTCTCTAAGTTTGAAACACCCTGGGAGCTTATTTTTAGCAAAGCAATTCCCCATAACCACCCAAAAATTATACGTACAAGTTTAGGTAAACAGCAGATTAAATGTCAAAACTTAACCTTAACTTCTGAAAGTCCTTTGAGTTTAATCTTTAGCTACTGTTTTCCATGTTACATCCTGCAGCTAGACACACGTGAATAGAAAAACAGTACAGTTAGTGTTAAAGGCAAAATGCAGAGAGCTGGCCACCCAGCCTGCCTGCGAGTTCATTCGCGGTCCTCGCCCTCCTACCTCTACTCAAACAGTGCTTTCAGAGCCAGCCATCGAAACGCAGCCAAGAATTTCTATGAACAAACAAAAAGCTGTTAGGCAAAAATAAAAATAAAAAAGTCCCCAAAGTCTCTCCAGCAGCTTTGGGGTTTGGGAGGACCAGAGAGGGCGGGCTTGTCCAGGCCCTGTGTGTCAGTGTGTGCTAGGTCAGGTGTTGGCTACCGGTGGGCAATGGTCTGTGGGCCACCGGTCTCTACAGACAACACCAAGTTGTCTCCAGGCCCCTGCCCTACCCCTGCCTCCACCCAGGCGCTTGTGGGTTAAGGGGGAACATACGGAGGGGGTGATCGGTATGGGGTCATGTTCTTGGGACGAGAACCCTTGCCCTCCATGGGAGTGGTGAAGGGTGGGGGTGGCTGGTAGGGAGGTGCATTAGGATCCTCGTCCCGCAGAGGTGTGTACTCTCCCACAGTGTCCTGGTTCAGAGGAGTGGTCTCGGGCACGCTCTGGCTGGGATACTCAGGAGGTGGGAGGGGGGCCTTCTCCTCCTGCAAGATGAGCGGCATGCTGGAAGAGGGTGGGGGCTTGGAGTCATCCAGCTCGTCTGCAAAGATGATAGGCACCCCCTTTTTGATAAAGGTGGCCTGGTCCTCAAGGGTCAGCTTGCCCTTCCGCTTCTTCCGATAGCAGATCATAGCAATGATTCCAGCAATGAGCAGGATGGCAGCGACCACGACAGCTGGAATGACTGTGTGCAGGTAAACATCATCCTCACTGCTCTTCTCAGGGTCCCTGTCTGGAACCTCTGTGGCTGGTGCTGCTGAGGTTCCAGGAGAGGGTGGTGCCACAGGGATAAACTGGAGGTGCCGACAACTGCCAGAGCCTGTCACAGCAATACTCACAGCCTTAAAGTCAGGCTCCAGAGCATTGGAGAAGACTGGTCGAGGTTTCCCGTTTTCATCAGCAATCCTGCGGCTCAGCCCTACAATCTGTTCCTTGGGGCAGGGCTCCAGGGGCAGTGTGTTGTTGGTCCATTCCACCACAATAGAGCCACGGGTGATGTTCTGAAGGGTGATACTGCTGCAGTTTCGGTCCCCAAAGGCAAAAGCTAGCTTCTTCACCAAAGCAATTTTCTTGTGGATGTCATTCACCACTGGTGCTGGGTCACCTGCAAACTTGGCCTTGAACCGTGCAGGAGCTTTGTCCCCTTGTGGGCGCTTGTGAACATGGATCTCGAAGGCGTCCACAGCAGAAAGGCCCCCTTTGTCTGTGGCATGCATGAAATACTCATGCTTTCCCACATGGCTACTATCAGGCAGGCCGTACATGAGCTGGCTGTTGCTGTTGAACTGAACCCAAGACTTCTCGCCTACCAGCTGCTGCTCTCGCAGCTTCAGGGTCAGCTTGAGCTTGTCAGTAGTGGTATCCTCATTGTCATAGAAGGTATCTGATGGAATTTTCACCTCAAAGTAGGTACCCACCCAGGCATCTACCCTGTCAATGTGGTTCTTGAGCTCTGGCCTCTGGTTAGGTTCTCCACCACGGGGCACTCCACTGGTGGTCGTACGGATGCGAGTAGGTGGGGAAGCTGTCTCCAATCTGGTGATGGGTGCTTTGGTGGTGACCCGGGGTACTGGTCGGGGTGTCCGTGGTTTTTTGGTTGGCCTTCGAGTCGTGGTGGTTGAGGAATCAGTTGAAGGCGTTGCTGGTTTTGGCGTGGATACTCGTGGCTTCTTGGTGGTAGTTGTTGGGGGGGTAACAACTGCTGTGGGCTCCACATAGCCAGGAATGGTCAGTGTTGGCCGAATCTGGCCAGGAACCGTGGTGCCAGCTTCTGACACCCGAGTAGGCTGGATGGGGCCCAGGGTTGGGGTCTGAATAATGGCACCTCGGGTCCGAGTGGTGACCGTGGGCTTCCCAGGAACGGGATCCCTGACTGGAGGAGCCATGGTCTCTGTTGGGGGTGCAATGGCTGGAGATGTGGGGGTAGGCACTATCCTGGATGGTGGCTCCTGGATGGCCGTGGTTGGGGGTCCAATGGCAGTAACAGGTGTAGGTGTAGCATGGATCTGCCTCCGGATTCGTTTGGGGAGAGCTGGCTTCTTATTGGCAATGTGCCAACCCACCACAGGATAACCAAGTTGGGCAGACATAGCACCCTCCCTAGCAGGAGTTTCTACACCACGAATGTCAGGCACACTATTCTGGTTCAAGGAGCAGCCTAGCTTCCATGAAAGCAGAGCCCCATTCTCTACCACTTTCTTTGCATTTCCAGGGCCAGCCATGAAAGCTGACATGTCAAACAGTCTATTATTTACTACAGGTACCAACTTCATGCTGTGAAGTTCCACTTCTGAGAAGCTCTGCATTCTGCTCAGGAGATCAATCCTTTCCTTTGGGGTCATCTTGGTGAGGTCAGCATCCAGGATCACTGTAAGGATAGTCACTGGCTCATCAGCAGCACAGGCAGATGACACTGCTTCACCAGGGTCCGATGAGGCTGCCCGTACAGACTGTGGTTCATTGTGGTCTTCAGGGTAGACCTCGATAGCGAACACACTGGAAGTCTGGGGCACATGGCTCCCATTGGCTCCCAGCCGTGCAGCGCTCACTGAGATGTAATGGACACCTTTATCGGTGTCCAGAGGGAGGCCTTCCAAGGTGTGACTGTGTGGGTCCCAATGCAGCCAAGACGGCAAAGCTTCCTTCCCTGCTGCAGACACCTAAAAGAAACATACGTGTGAGCTATAAATGCTATCATTGTTGCATAATCTAAAATGATCACTACAGTAAACCACTGGCCTGAGTTATGTGATAGACTGAAGGAGTAATTTAGAATTCTTGCTGGGAAATCCAACTCATTACCTCCAAAGGAGAGCAATAAGACTGGGACTATCACATGGGCTATGCACTGGGGATACATTAGCATACACAAACAGATTAGGAGGCTGTGGACCTTAAGAATGTCTGGCTTTTGACTGGGAAAGACAGTGCACAGCTGTAATCCCAGAATTTAGGAGGCTGAGGTAGGAAGAATGAGTTGAAGGCCAGTCGGGGGTACAGTTTGAGACCCTATCTCTAAAAACAAACAAGGCTAGAGAGATGGCTCGGCAGTTAAGAGAACAGAGTGCTCTTCCAGAGCACTGGGGTTTGGGTCCTAGCACCCCCACTGGGCAGCTGTAACTGCAGCTTCTGTAACCTCCTCTGGCCTCCTCTAGCAACTGCACACACGTGGTGCACATAACTCATGCAGGCAAACATAGATACATAAATTTAAACATCTTAAAAAATAAAGCCAGTGGAAACATGTAATTTAAAAAACAAAGATTCTTGTGGACTGTAATGAAAGAGATGTATATACCCTACCACCAACTTGCCTGCTCTTACCTGTACAATCAGGTTGGAACATCTTATTCCAGCCAGAAACCCTTTCCAATCCTCTCTACTACTCCTTGTAGATACATGCTTCTGCTCAGGTCATGCCTAGCTTACAGTACCTTGCCTGCACACAAAAAAAATCCTGCACATAAATAGGAAGTGCATGTAAGTCTGGAGATAAAACAAGCTGATACCCTAGAATGACTTATTTGACAATCATCACTTAATGCACTACGATATAAGGCACAATTTTTATAAAATAGTTGTTAAGTGTAATATGTGTTAGTTTGAATGTAATTGGCCCCCATAATCTCAGAGGGAGTGGCACTTTTAGGAGGTGTGGCTTTGCTGGGAGTAGGTATGGCTTTGTTGGAGGAAGTATGTCACTGTGGGGCAGGTTTTGAGGTTTCCTATGCTCAGGATACCGCCCAGTGTCTCAGCTGACTTCCTGTTGCCTGCAAGATGTAGGACTTTCAGCTATTATTCCAGCACCTCGTCTGTCTGCACACCACCATGCTCTCTGTCATGATGATAATGAACTGAACCTCTCAAACTGTAAGTGAGCCACCTCAATTAAATGTTTTCCTTTTAAGAGTTGCTGGGGGGGGGGGGGGGGGACAACCTGTGGCTGATATGTAAAATTAACTTAAATTATAAAATTTAAAAAAAAAAAGAGTTGCTGTGGATGCTGGGTAGCAGTGGCACATGCCTTTAATCTCTGTGAGTTCCATTCTAGGCCAACCTGATCTACAGATCGAGATCCAGGACAAGCACCAAAACTACACAGAGAAATCCTGTCTTGAAAAAACAAAAACCAAAAATCAAAAACAAAACAAAGAAACAAAAAAGAATTGCCATGGTTATGCTGTCTCTTCACAGCAATAAAAACTCAAGACATAATGACTGTCTAAATTAATCCCACTTCTCAAGAACTGTGGTATCCAGGATAGAAGGACTCAAATCAACTATTCTAGAACAATGTCTGCCAAAGAAGTCTCAAAGAATCTCTGGAATTCGCTCAGTTGATAGAGTGCTTGCCTAGATTGCACTAAGTCCTGGGCTTAATCTCCAGAACTGAATAAACTGGGTATGGGGACAAACAGTGATTTTGATTTAATGTGAGATACATGAAACCCCGTCTCCAAAAAAAAAAAAAAAAAAAAAAAAGGAAGGGAAAAGAATCATCTCTAGTCTCTAAAGTAGGTTTCAGAGTGAATCAGGTAATAGAAAGAAACATACACTGCCTGCTTATGCCCTTGACACAGAGGAGACCTAAGGAGCTCAATTATCCCCAAAAGGATCATTCAGACTTCTCTCAGTGTGCAAGACCTTTTCCAGTGACAGAAATGGGAATACTCGGAGCACCCAAAGGAATTTCAACACAGAAACTTCTGTCAGCTGGCAAGAGAGAAATTAATACTTGCTTCTTGCCTAGGCCCCATCTTTGGCTATGCTCACCTTTGTGAGACACATACTCCTGCCTCTGATGTAAGAAAGTCACCCATTCTCCGTTCTGACTCAAGTCCAGAAGCACAATGGCCAATAGAGGGCACATATTCAACACCACTCAGGGACTGCTCCTAATTTAAGGCCACAGCTTCTTTTTTTTTCTTTTCTTCTTTTCTTGAGACAGTTTCTAGGTGTAACCCTAGCTTGTCCTGGAACTCACTCTAGACGAGACTGGCCTCAAACTCAGAGATCCACCTGCCTCTCTGCCTCCCGGGTGCTGGGATAAAAGGCATGCACCACCACCGCCTGGCCAGCCACAGTTTCCCATGGCAAAGGAGCTGAAGCCATGCCTGCTGGGCACACAACTGGCTGTCTAGGTCTTCTCCCTGACCAAAATCCAGGAACCTGAGTATTTAGAGTAGACTCCAGTTCAAACCTAAGATTTGTACCCAGGACACATTACACCAGATTTTTTACTTTCTATGCTTCAAACTGGTTCAGACTTGTCACATCCAACAAAAAAGCTAAGAAGCCAACTGACATTATGAGGAGACACCACTAGGGGGTGCTCTCTTCTCAGTACCCTCTGAACTATCACTGAGGAGTTATCACGAGTGATACTTGTCTGCTTTCTCGTGAAACTGTAAACTCTACAGTGTACCATCAGCTAATAAATATGCCACCAAGAATCACCTACCCTGTCATTCACCAAACAGAAATATTAAGAAATTCATAAACATGACTGTTTTCCAATCCATGAAAAACACTACATATTTCCTTAAAACCGTCTAGTTACAGTATCTTTTCAAATTTCCTCTTACATCCTGACCACAGCTTCCCCTCCCCCCAGTCTCCCTCTACTCCCCTCTCCCCAGACCCACTGCTCCTCCATTTGCCTTCAGAATAGCAGGTCTCCCAATGGCATCGGCTGTGCACCATCTGCAGGCAGCACCTGCTGAGGCCAGAAAAGGGTGTTGGATCCCCTGGAACTGGAGTTAGATGCCTTTCAGCCAGCATGTGGGTGCTGGGAACCAAACCCAAGCTCCAATAATAAATATTTCAAGTGTTTTAGATGAAAAGTCTAAGTTTGAAATTTTTTTCAGTTCATTATGAAAGATATGAGAGTAGTTATGTAAGCACACAAAAAGTCTTACTTTGTAAAATAATTAATTAGTTAAAAAATAAAAATCAGGTTAGGAGCACCAATTGCTCTTCCTGAGGCCCAGATCCGATACCTAGCACCCACAACCATTTGAAACTTCAGTTCCAAGGATTCAAACCCTCTTCTGGCTTCCATGGGTACCAGGTATACTCATGGTGCACAGACGTAGGCAAAATATCCATACACATAAAAGTAAGTATCTTTTTAATTAAAATAAGTGATACAAAGATTTAAGGCTGAAATGGTGTGTTCACAGAACCATGAGATAGTTTACAGGGATTGTTGGGAGTAGGGGAGCTCAACAGAGGAACAGTTGGTGAACTGAACACCTGAGGGTATTTCCTAACACACTACATCCCAATGGCCACTACTGGAATAGCTGCTCACTTAGGGCACAGGGAAGGCAGGGAAGACAGAAAATGGGGTGACAAAAGGCCTGGAACAACTCTGACTGTCGCCAGCTAAGGAGAAGCCACTTGAATGAGTAGAGCTGGCAGCCGGCAGGACAGACTCTAGAAGATCCGCAGGGCATGCCTGAGTTTTTAGTAGCAAGGATGAGTGAACAGCACTTGCTTCTGCTAGTCTGTCTCCAACTACAGGAAAACAGAAAGGGTCCGCTTCCTCAAAGCTTCTCAGTCTAGTAGTCTACTGATCCCCAACAGTCCAAGTTTTGATGTCAAACAATTCCTAGGGAATAAACTCAGGCCACTCTATGGCCAAGATTCACAAATTCTCAGCCCTGGAAGCTGTGCTAGCTTAAGTTCTCTGTCAGCTGGACACAGCTGGAGTCATCTGGGAAGAAGGAATCTTAACTGAGAAAATGCCTCTAGTAGACTGGCCTATAGGCAATGCTAACCCTAGGCTGCAGTTCTGGGTGCTATAAGAAGTTAGGCTGGGGCTGGAGAGATGGCTCAGCGGTTAAGAGCACTGACTACTCTTCCAGAGGTCCTGAGTTCAATTCCCAGCAACCACATGGTGGCTCACAACCATGCATAATGAGATCTGGTGCCCTCTTCTGGCCTGCAGCCACATATGCAGACAGAACATTGTATACATAATAAATAATTAAACCTTTAAAAAAAAATAAAAAAGAAGGTAGGCTGAACAAGTCATGAAGAATAATTCAGTAATCAGCACTCCTCCATGGCTTCTTCCTGCCCTGACTTCCTTCAATGACATACTGTAATAGGAAGTGTAAGAGCCAGTCGGTGGTGGTGGTGCATACCTTGAATCCCAGCACTCAAGAGGCAGAGGCCGGCAATCTCTGTGAGTTCGAGGTCAGCCTGGTCTACAGAGCAAGTTCTAGGACAGCCAGGGCTATTACACAGAAACCCTGTCTCGGAAAAAACAAACAAATAAAAAAAACCCTAAATAAGATGGAAGCCATACACTTAATGATGCCAAGTAACATTAAAATACGTTAATATCATGTAACATATGAAACAAACATGAACAAAAACCTGCTTTTTTAACTCCCCCCCCAACACTGTACAACTATACCACTCCATTTCACACTGGCAAATATTAATGAGAATTGCTGGCTTTAAACCAGGTGAGTTGGCTTGGGCCTACAGTCACAGCTGCAAGCAGGAGGATCACCAGAAAGAAGTTCAGGACAGTATGTGGAGGGACAGCAAAAGGGAGAAAAATATTTAAAAAGAAACTGGTATATTGAGAACAAATTATTTCACTATTATTTCCAGTATCCTTTGTTTGTTTATAGGCAAGGTCTCAGGTAACCCAGGCAGGTGGGCCTCAAATTCTACATAGCTAAGGATGACCTTGAAATTGTACTGATCCTCCTGTCATCTCTACCACTCTTAAGTGCTGAGATTACAGGCGCACACCACCACAGCCTCTTTTATGCAGTGCTAGGAATGGTTTCAGACATGCTAAGCAAGCATTCTACTAACTGGGCCCTCCCCATATCTTTGATAGACTTTCAGACCAAATCACATCAGAAAAACAGCCAAGCCTCTCCAATCTGTCCGGCTATTTTCCTTTCCCAGGGCTCTGGCTTCTCAGTGCCCTGGAAGCCTGCCCACTTGCTGGCTGCAGACTATAGGAGGCCAAGCTGGATCTACAGCCCTGAAGCATGGGTCATAGGTGCTCCTTAGACAGAAAGGGATAGTACATCTCTATGCTAGAAAGCCCAAGCAGCACTTTCAATAGCAACAATGTATTTTAACCTAAGATCCAAAGACACTTGATTTCTACAGGAACATGGTTAAAACAAGCATTTAGGGGAAGGTTCAGATGTTTGAAGGGCTAACAGTGTCCGCGACCCCCAGTCTACTAGTGCAATGCCATCCTGAGGACATACATGTGTCTTGGTGCCTGGCTTACCACAAAGGTGCTTAAGGATGAAACATATACTCTAAAGACAGAAACAAAGACTCTAGGGACAGATAGAGGGCCCGGTGATTAAAAGCATTTGCTGCTCTTCCAAAGGACCTATGTTCAGTTCCTAGCACCTATATCAGGTGGCTCGCAATGCATGTAACTTCAGTCCTTAGCACTCAGATGACCTTTTCCGACCTCTGTGAGTATCATCACACACACACACACACACACACACACACACACACACACACACACACACACAAACACAAACACATAAATCTAGAAAGAAAGATCTGATCTACCCTAACAAAGCAAGAGCCACTTGTCTATAAGACAGTTCCTGGCAGGCTGAACTTTACCCAACCCATGTCTGTAATCTGTAAGATGGGGGGAAAGAATTCTACCCTCCTATGATTATAGATCAGACCCATGCTAGACTCTGCCAGTACTGGTTTCCCACCTGCTCCTAAGACTGTGAATAGATCCAGCAAACAATAAGGTTTCTTCTTAACAGCCCCAAACCAAGGCTCCACTCCCCAGTCCTCCTTCCCAGTTGGCTTTGGACCCAGTGTAGTGAGGCCTTGATTCCCTATTCACACTTCAAAGCATCTAAAGGGTACAGAAACGCTGTAGGCAAGGGAAAGCCAAGGACCTATAGGCAGCCAGAGAATCTTCAGAAGTTACCTGCCGCCCAAGATTCCAAGTGAGGATGAGGGTCTGGAGGGGAGTTTGCTTTAGGTGAGAGCCCAAGACTAACATTCACCTTTTAAAGTTTAAAACTGGTATCCAAACCAGGTGTCATGGCTCACACCTTTAATCCCAGCACTCAGGAGGCAGAGGCAGCTGGTTCTCTGTGAGTTCAAGGCCAGCTTGGTCTACAAAGCTAGTTCCAGGCTAGCCAATGCTACCTAGTAAGACACTGTCTCAAAAACAAAACAACTAAAGACAGACAGACAGACAGACACTGGTGTCCTCCACAGGACTTGGAGGAACTGAGCGAGAACTGACCTCCTCCCTGTAAACTAGCTCACACAGGATCCAAAGATGCTATGCAAGTTGTCAAGAGGGAAATACAATTAGGTCCTACTTAGCTGTAAACACAAATATGACCAGCATGGCAAGATATATCCAAGGGAATAGTAGTAGAAGTTGGGGGTTACTAACAGCCATCAAATTGGATGTAAGGCCCTCTCAAGAGGTGGGAACTCATGCACGGTCAACTATCCATATGGCTGATAAAGTCATGGACTCTAGAGGAGAACCTAGTACTGACATCTTCCTAAACAGGTGGAATTCCCAACAGCATTCTAAATACCTATCCTTATGCCCACAGATGAGTGTGATTCTCACTTCTCATCATGGAAGCTTCTTTCCGCAGCAGTCAGAGACCAAGACAGAAATCTACAACTGGTCAAAATGCAGAGAACAATTGACCAGGGGGTGCCAGTCTCCAACTGAAACATCTACAGCCACACCCCTATACCTAAGGCTCAGGTAACATCATGGAGGAGGGGTAGGAAAGAGTCTAAAAACAAGGGGACCGGGATTCCTGCTGCCAGATGGTGTCTATATACAAAAGGGAACTACACATGTAAAATCTGAATAATATGGTTACCTAAACAAGACCTATACAATAACATTAGTTGATATTCCAATAGAGAAATCACAAGGCCCCACCCCTAGATGAAGAGCTATAGCCAATGACCACTAAGAGAGGGAGGATCAGTTTTCTCCAGACACGAACCCTGACAGTTGATCCAGTCCCCAGCAGCAGCACTGAACATGTGTATGAACTTCACTAAATGAACTCAGTAGATTATATTTATTTGTGTGTGTGTGTGTGTGTGTGTGTGTGTGTGTGTGTGTGATATAACAATAGTAATTAAGGAAGTCATGAATTTGAGAGGGAGTAGGGGTACATACAAGGGACCAGAGAGGGAAAGCTGGGGTGAAAATGATGTAAACACTGTACTTTATGTATAAAATTTTCAAATAAATGAATAAATAAATGTAAAACAAAACAATTGATATACTAGATCCTGTACATGTATATGTGAAATTCTGGCTATCTGCAGATTCCTGGGTTTACTCAATATGAACACCTCTGCCTTGGGACTGGAGGTGTAGCTCAGGGACAAAATGCTTACCTAGCAGACATGAATTCTAGCTCCAGCACCACAGGAGAATGAAAACCTGGCCTAGCTGTGCAGTAACTCTAACTGAAGGCAGACAGGAAAGGCGGGCATCAAGCTATATAAAGGACTGCACAGCAGTAGTAATGTTCAGGGGTCACAAGCTGGTCCCTGCCATGGAATTCTTCCAACTTCCACTCACTTGACTCTCCATGACAAACATCAACACTGTCCTGGAGCTATGGAAAGCAAGGTCATTTTGCAGCAGCCATCTTGGAAGGAAATGGTTCTTTACGGGTGGTGGGTGCATCTCAGGAGGCGGAAGTGCAGAAGGAAGTCCGATTTGAGAGACTATGGGCTATAGCCCACCTGAAAGTACTTAAAGCTTTTTACAGTTCAGCAACAGCTGGATTTCTGAGATGAAAGGAGAGCCCGGCACAGATGAAAACCAGATCTCAAGTGACCATACACCCAACTCAGAAATCTTAACACATAAAGTTCACCCCAAAACAGGGGCAATCAAGGATCTAGAGAGATGACTCAGCAGTTAAGAGCACTGGCTGCTATTCCCAAGGACCTGGGTTCAATTTCTAACACTCCTGCGGAGGCTCACAATCTATAACTCCTCTTCTAAGGAGATTTTTATATTTACTTTTTTTTTTTTTTTTTTTTGAGACAGGGTTTCTCTCTGTAGCCCTGGCTGTCCTAGAACTTGCTCTGTAGACTAGGCTGGCTTCAAACTCAGACCTGCTTCTGTCTCCCAAGTGCTGGGACTGAAGGCATGCACCACCACCACCACCCCATCCCCCCAGCTAGATTTACCTTTTTACTTTATGTGTGTGAGTAGTTTGCCTGCATGTTTGCATGTGCACTACATGCACATGTGGTGCCTCATGAGTTCAGAAGAGGGTATCGGATCCCCTGGAACTGTAGTTATAGATGGTTGTGAACCACCATGTCAGTGCTGGGAACTGAACCCAGATTCTCTGCCAAAGTAGAAAATGCTTTTTACTGCTGAGCCATCTCTTTACCCCAGAAATGCCAGATTTAAAATTCTGATTTCTTAGCCAGGCATGGTGGTGAGCATCTTTAATCCCAGCACTCGGGAGGCAGGGGCAGGTGGATGGATCTCTGTGAGTTTGAGCCAGCCTGGTCTACAGAGTGAGTTCTAGGATAGCCAGGGCTGCTACACTGAGAAACCTTATCTCATGTGGGGTGGAGGGAGGGGTAATTGGTCCCCTTCAGTCACACAGTGAAATGACTAATAAGCTCAGTTCTAAGACACTGCCCCCAGATTCTTTATCTATGCCTTCTTACATGTAGAACAGGACTCAGAAAATTGAGAATTTGAGGACAGATGGACAAAGGGGTGTAGTAGAAAAGTATCCATATGCACTAAACGCCAGGAAACACAACCAAAAGCTCTTATTCTCAACCCTCTACCCTTTAAGACATGGAGAAAGAGCAATTGAGTAGGAGTTTCCATTACTTACTCTTCATCAAAAAGGTTTCATTCACAGTTTGAGCAAGCCAGTCAAATATAGCAAAAAGGACAAAAGCTAAAGAATTAGGCTCTTGCTAAGACTTAATTAATTTTAATGAGCTTCTGAACCAAAAAAAAAAAAAAAAAACCCACATGAGTGACATCATTCAGAGCCTGCAAGATACATACATGCAGGAGCTTCAGGGGAGCGGTCTTGAGCCATGGACTAGCACTTCTCACTGCTGATAGCAGCTTGCAAAAAGGAATCTTGGAGTCAGTTCCTTCAATATTAACAAGCCTTCTGGTCAGTCCTTTGGGTCTCTATGGTAGCATCTTCCAACAAATACCTCTGTACACATCAAGCCCTGGGGTATAATCTGGGCCTTTTCCAGTGTTCCCTTACAGACATGCCAGGTGCTTTTTTCTCCTAGTCCCTATCAAAGCCTGTATCACCTGCTCAAGGAAGGTCCCTACAATCTTCCCTTAGACCTGGTCACAGTCCTTACCTTTAGCTCTCTCCCCTTAATCAAGCCACTGAGCTAGGCCAACCTGCAAGGAGTCACAGAAAACACTCTGAACCACTCCCAAAAGGGGTGATCATAAGCCTTGTTTTCTCTGCTCAGGGAGGCAGAAAATAATACCTCTGATGGAGTCTGAGCCTGGAGCCATCTCACACTCAGAGCTTACCTGTCTGTACCATAAACTACAACAATAAACCAAATCTATCCTGTGCCCTTCTGCAAATGATAAATATGGCAGTCCCAAGGCAGAGCTACATACAGGGAGATATATAGTTCTAGCTTGAGGCCAGAGAGTCAGACATCAGAAGTGATAAACAGGGGCTGGAGAGATGGCTCAGAGGTTAAGAGCACTGACTGCTCTTCCAGAGGTCCTGAGTTCAATTCCCAGCACCCACATGGTGGCTCACAACCATCTGTAATGAGATCTGGCGGCCCGCTCTGTGTACATAATAAATAAATAATCTTTTTTAAAAAAGAAGTGATAAACCATGATGGAAGAAAATGCAAGAGGCTGTTTCTCTGCCCAGTAAAACAGAGCCACAACTGCCAGGGGTAGTCACTGGTCCCACTTCAATCTACATCAATACTAAAACTATAGTTGGTTCCCCACAAAGACCAGGACCACAACACCACATTCCAGTACCTGAGCCATGAAGCATCTGATGCTAATTATTCTCCCCTAAGAAATAATCCTTGGAGCTAGAGAGATGGTTCAGTAGCTAAGAGTACTTGCTGTTTGTACAGATGGTTCACCACTGCCTGCCACTCTAATTTCAGGGGATCTCATGTCCTCTTCTGGCCTCTGCAGGTGTGTGTACACATGTGAGGCAAATACAGACACTTTAAAAATGGATCTTTAAAAAATATTAGTCATCTCCCCAAGAGAGCCACTAAACATAGTTATAGCCACTCAAAAAATTCCCCAAATTAGCCTTCCTATCCTAAGCGCTGATGTCTATTTTTACTTTATCATTTTATGTTTCAGCTTAAGCTCTTGTCAATTAAAAAAAAAAAAAAAAGGCCTATATTGTCAATAAGTATTTGAGTTGGTAAGCCGGGACAAATACCATTCTGACAGCCCACTCCCAAGGATGCTTTCCTTTGCCAACCCACATTTCCCGGTGTGCCACGCTCACAAGGGGTCCATTCAGAATTAGGAAACACCCACTCGAGGCAGGAAGAAACTGCAGTTCATCTCACGTGCCACAAAGCCCTCAAGCATCCAAAAAAAAAAAAAAAATGCTCCTTTCATGAACCCTTCTTTCTGGCAAAAAAAAGAGTATCCATTGTTCTCAAGGGAACAATGAGGGAGCCCATGCCAGCAGCTGAGAGCAGTCTCAGCCAGGGCTGTTCCCAGCCTGCTGACATCTTGGGCTGAGGAAAAGTCTCCATTGTCTGCAAGCAAGAAGGACGCAGAAGAGTGGGGATGAAAAGCCACCTTCACAGGCTAAACCGGTGAAATACCTGAGAGGGCTCTACGGGGTAGCCTTGTCTCTCAGGTGACAGAGAGGTATTTCTTCCCTGCTATCCTGTTTGTTTTGTTTTTCCAGACAGGGCCTCACTCAGCAGCTGAAGCTGACCTCAAACTGAAGGAACTCTTCCTTCGCATTAGGATTAGAGGCATGCTCCCGACCACACCACACTGACTCCTCCTCGGTTATCCTAAAGAGGAGGTTCTAGGCCTGAGTTGCTGCAGGATATGCAGGACTACCCCAATGGTGGGCTGGGCCCACAAAAAGACCTGGCTGCTGGAGATTCTCCATGATGGGTCTGGAGTGGCCCGGTCCCAACACCTGTGCAACCAGGTTGGAGGTGGAAAGGAATCTTTGTTCCCTTTGCTAGATCCGAAATATTTAAAAGTTTACTACATAAGAGGAGGCAGCATACAAAATAACAAAATGTGAGAATTTCAAGCATGTGTTTATTACTGAGGATCTGTTTGTTACATTCTGTTTTATAGACACTCTATAGCCCAGACTGGCCTTAAACCAGTCTTAGCCTCCCAAAGTGCTGGATCATAGGCAAGTACTATGCTTGGTGCCCAGGACAGACATTTAAGAAGACAGGGTTTGTGGAAGGAAAAACTGCTTTCACCAGTTGGAGAAAGAGGCTCCAATAGTTGAGATGATGTTCACATTGGATCTGAAAGAGGACAGCACCAAGAGGGGAGGAGGAAAGAAGGAGCCAAGGCCTAGAGTAGGCCCTACGCCAGGAATAATCAGAACAGAAAGGGGCAGTAGATGAAACCAGGGTAAGACACAAAGAGCAAAGGGATAGGAAACCTCAGGACAGATCACAAGGATCTCCAACCTAGATACAGATCAATGATAGGGCGTGGGTTTGACAGATTACAAATGATTAAAACATCTCTTGCTTTAGTAGAAACAACTAAGAGGGTCAAGAACATAGATAAGGAACCCTGAGAAGCAATGAGCAAAGGATGCTTGGAAAAAGGGCAGTAGGTACTATTGTCAGACATGATTTGGAGGTTATCCTAAACAAGATTCTTTGGCAGTAAGATCTAAAATACTATTGTTGGCTGTTGTTTGTTTGTTTGAGATAGAGTCTCATGTATTCAAGCTGGCCTCAAATTTACTATGTTAACCAAGGATAAACTTGAACTCCTAATCTCCCTGCTTCCACCTCCCAAGGACTGGGATTATAAACATGTGCCAACATACTTGGTCTAAAACGTTCCTTATGTAAGGCATGGTGATGCCCCACTTTAACTGGAAGACAGAGCAAACAGATCTCTGTTGAGGTTGAAGCTAGTCTGATCTACATAGTAAGACTCTGTTTCATACAAAGGAAAGAAAAATGACTTTATTCGCAACAATAATATTGGATAGCCACTAAAAATTACATCCACAATGAGTATTAAAAATCATGGGAGAGTGGGCACCTTTAATCCCAACTCTGGGGAGGCAGAGGCAGGCGGATCTCTGTGAGTTGGGAGACCAAGCCCGGTCTACAAAGAGCATTCCAGGACAGCCAGATCTGTTACATAGAGAAATGCTGTCTTGAAAACTCAAGCTACAACAAATGAGAAAAGGTTAAAAATATATACTCAGAGCCAGAGAGATGGCTCAGTGGTTAAAGATTACTGTCTTGCCACTAAACCTGATGGCCTGAGTTTGATCCCCAGGACACACATGGGAGAGAGAACCAACTCCTTTGATTTTCACACAAGATCCATGGCATACTTCTTGCCCCCCAGAAATGTAAGTTAAAAATAAGGGCTGGAGAGACCAGTTAAGTGCACTTTCTTCTTTCCACCATTCAGGAGGCAGGCGGATCTTTGTGAGTTCAAGGCCAGCCTGGTCTACATTGTGAGGTCCAGGCCAGCCAGGGATACATAATAAAACCCTATCTCAAAAACAAAACAAAACAAAAAACCCATAAAATCTCACCAATGTAACTGCCCATATGTGAGCTGAACAGGGACACCACCAATGGACATCCCAAAAGTGGAGGGGGGAAAGTCCAGGAGGCCTCAACCCTGTATAAAGAACTAAAGTCAAATGAGGAAGCTGGGAGTGGGGGAGGGGCTCTTCCCAAGGAAGAGCACACCAATACTGATTGGTGGCCTAGTGCCAAATGGTCAGCCCTGAAACTATTTATATAAGTAACATTATACAGCCTGAATGGGTTATATTTAGGAATATATATGTATATACATATACTTACACGCATGTAATAACAATGAGGGAAAGGAGACCATGAATTTGAGGGAGAGGGGTTGGGGATTTAGCTCAGTGGTAGCTCTGGGTTTGATCCTCAGCTCAAAAAAAAAAAAAAAAAAAAGGATTTGAAGGAGAGGAGGGAGGGGTGTATGGGATGGTTTGGAGGGAAGACAAGGAAAGGAAGAAATACTGTAATCATTTCACAACTCAAAAAAGGAAAAAAAGGCGGAAGGTGGTGGCGCATGCCTGTAATCCCAGCACTCAGGAGGCAGAGCCAGGCAGATCTCTGTGAGTTCAAGGCCAGCCTGGGCTACCAAGTGAGCTCCAGGAAAGGCGCAAAGCTACACAGAGAAACCCTGTCTCGAAAAACCAAAAAAAAGAAAAAAAGAAAAAGAAAAAGAATAACAAACAAAAGGACACATTATTTCTCTTACAGAGGACCCAAGTTCAGTACCCAGCACCCATGTTGAATGGCTCACAACCACTTCTAACTCCAACTCTTACGGATCCAACACCCTCTTCTAGCCTCCTCCAGCACCCCCACACACTCAGCATTCACTCACACAGACACATATGTAAAAATAAGTAAATCTTGGGTCTATCTAAAATATATTTATATGTAGTATGTCCACTTCTTAATAAGCAAAGAAAATGGTAGAAACAAGAAAGTTTTCTTTCTCTTCCATATACTTTGCAAGCCTATGTAACTTTTAAAAAAAGTGGTTTTAGATTTATTTACTTTGTTTCATACGTATAAGAGCTCTGCTAGCACACACGTCTGTGCACCACATGTATACCTTGTGCCCTCAGAGTCAGAAGAGGATCGGAAACTGAAGTTACAAAAGGTGGGTTTAAGCCGCCGAGTAGGTGCTAAGAATTGAATCCAGGTCCTCTACAAGAACGAGTGCTCTTAACTGCTGAGCCATCTCTCAACCCCTATGCTAGTTATTATAATGAAAAAAGAAATTCTTTTAACATAGACTTTTCAGCCAGGTTGGTAGACACTTGTAATTCCACCATTCAGTAGGCAAAGGTAGGAAGATCATAGTTCAGAAGCCAGTAAGATTGTCTCAAAATAAGTAAAAAATACTTTTTCAAGTTTGTTTTATACGGGCGAGGAAGTCACAGCTCCAAGAACAAGGTCAAGCAAGCCTTGCATTTCCAAATCCTCAATCCATACAGCCCTGGTTCTTAAGAGTGGGATGAATTTTCTTACTGTTGTTCAATGCTAAGGAACCAAAACTAGAGTCTCACGTGTGCCAGACAAGTGTTCCATCGCTGAACTACACCCCCAGCCCTTCATGTGTTTTCCTACAGGCTAATCAGCTACTAAACTGTCTGTTCTCCACAGATAAATATGCTCAGACAAAATCCTGTTTTCCCAGTAAAAGCTCTTTATGCCCTTGGTGAGTAAGCTTGTTACATGTCTCTACCAGATACTGCAAGTATCTAGCTCACTGTATCAGTTCAAGACATTTGTGGTCAAAATTAATCCATGTAAAACATTCCAATAACCATTGGAACAAAGGCAACCAACGCAGGGTTTGGACATTCAGAGGGTCCTATCAAAACCTAGGCAAGCACGTATCCTTCAGAACTGCACTCCTTGCTGGGGTAGAAAGAGTTCTACGGAATTCATCTGTTACATGAGCTACAGCCTTCAGAAGTTCAGAGAATGAGTCCAGAGGGAAAGAGCACAAAGAGGGTGAAGGAGACTAGAGCCACCCAGATCAAAGGGAAAGGAGCAACAGACTCACCTCTCCATGGGACATTCAACCTAGAAGCCTGGATTTGTGTGTCGGACAGGACACACCTAACCCTGTCAACCTTTCAACGGAAGCCTACAGTGACAGAGACAGTGGGCTGGGGTGGAGAGACGGCCTAGTAGTTAGTGCACTTGGTGGTTCTTCCAGAGGACCTGGTCCAAGCTCAGGTGCTAGCATACACATGGCAGCTCAGAACCATCTCTAACTCCAGTTCCAGGGAAACCAACACTCTCTTCTGATTTCAGTGGCACATGGCACATACATACATGCAGGCAAAACATACACATACAATTTTTAAAAAGGAAAAAAAAAAAGTGCTACTAGGCAGGTTTCCAAGCATAGGCCTTAAGAAACTAATAGTTCCAGGTGGGAATGATGGCTCCATGAACCTGACAGCTGCTTTTAACCTCTGTAGGCACCAGGCACACATGTGGTACTCATACATGCATGTGAGCACTTAAGCAGCCCCATCTCAATAAATAAATAAGATACAATAAGAAAGGGAAAGACATCAAAGCGAACACGGAAGACGGCGCTCTTCCTCATTCCTGTTTTCATATGCAGTCTCACCTTGATGATCTCTCCACTGGAGGCAATTAAATCTGTTGGAATGCTCACTCGAAATGAGCGCCCAACAACAGCCGTGCCATCAGGAATGCCAACCACAGTGGGAACAGTCTCGTGGAAGTCTGAGAGAACTGAGTGCATGGATGCCTCAAGCTGGTTCTTCCAGTCCCTCACGGCCTCTGAGGGTTCGCTGGGCCAGTGGGACTGAGCCATAGCCACAGAGAGTAGGAGAAGAAAGGTCCTTCCCCAGAGAGGGTGCAGCAGCCAGATGCCGGCAGACATCCTCATCCCAGGTCAGTGTTTGTTCAAGCCAACAGTCGCTAAGGAGGGAAGCAAACGATGTGGTCCCAGGTTGGGTCCTCACCCTCTGCACACGTGCTCCATCCCAAAGCACCCAAAACCTGAAAAAGAAAAAGAACAGATTAAAGTCACAATGCTGCTGGTTTCAAGACTGCACACTTCCCAAGTGTTCTGATGAAGGAGAAGGAAGCCACTTCCTCTCGGGCTCCTCAGCAACATGCAGCTACTCCACTGAAATGACTGGTTTAGTAAGTGTAAAATAACGGTCAATTTTGAAATTTTATATAAAAATGTAAAACATCTCATTAATAATTTAAAGGGATTGATACATATTGAAACCACAGAATGTTGAATCATGTACATTATTAAATCAAATGAATTAATAAAAAAATCTACAAAGTACAAATTACTGAAATTAATTTCAATTGTTTATTTTGTTGTGGGAGAGGGAAAAAATTAAATTTCTAAATGACCTTTGGTTCCCATTATCTGTCTGCTAAGCAGCTCTGCTCTTCTAGACTTTCCCCTAAGTTTACAGTAAATAAAGTGAGCTGAGAAAAAACAAATGCCCAATGTGGACACTCTCCACGACAGCTGACCCAGGCTCTCCAATACCAACATCCCTAAGGGCAACAGCCTGGGTTTAGAGACAGGATATGCTATGTGCATCCGGACTGAATTCTAGAATAACTTTAAAAAATAGACAAGCCAGGCGGTGGTGGCGCATGCTTTTAATCCCAGCACTCGGGAGGCAGAGCCAGGTGGATCTCTGTGAGTTCGAGGCCAGCCTGGGCTACCAAGTGAGTTCCAGGAAAAGGCGCAAAGCTACACAGAGAAACCCTGTCTCAAAAAAATAAATACATACATACATACTTACATAAATAAATAAATAATAGGGAAAAACAGCAACAACAAACAACAAACAAACAAATGCCCAAACCTGAACTGGAGAATTCCCATGTTGGCTGAAGATTAGCTTTACTCTTATTCTTTAGGTGACAACATAAAAGAGCCATCCTAAAGCCTAAATCCTCTGAGTAGTATTTGGAAGTGTTCATGGATGAAATGTCACAAAGATTCTTTACTCACTTTGAAATGCTTCAAGGGAGAAAAATGTTCACCTGTATTTATAGAGATGAACCATATAACAAATACAACTTTTTTCTTTGATATATATATATATATATATATATATATATATATATATTTTTTTTTTTTTTTTTTTTTTTTTTTTTTTTTGAGACAGGGTCTCACTATGTAACCCTGGCTAGCCTCAAACTCACAGAGATTCACCTGCCTATGCCTCCTGAGTGCTGGGATTAAAGGCATAGTGAGTTCTAGAAGATAAAAAATTAGTTTTGAGCTGGGTAGTGGTGATGCAGGCCTTTAATCCCAGCACTCAGGAGGCAAAGGCAGATAGACCTCTGTGAGTTCGAGGCCAGCCTGGTCTACAGAGCAAGATTCAGGACAGCCAGGGCTATCTATCCAAAAAACTGTCTCAAAAAACAAAAATCAAAAAGTTTTGAAAAGATAAACACTTAAGTATCTACAAAAAGTAATGTAGCAAGTGTCCACTCCTCAAATCCCAAGAATTACCCACAAGACTTGTTTACTGAGTGCCTATCTGCAGCCCTGTGCTAGTGAACAAAACTTCCTGGTCTTTCTTCCCTCCGTTCTTAGTAGAGTCACACTGAAAACCTGTGTGCTATCCTCCTCGCTTTCCTTAGAGACTTCAGGGGGCTTAGGACCTACTTTCTCTGAGCTAGCAGTCCCAGTGGGGACATGGTGGCTGCTCTCAGGTGAGCACAGACATGAGCAGTACCCCACTAGAGACAAAGAGTAACACATGCTGCTAACACCATGCTGGGGGGTGGTCTATGCATGCATGCTCCTGTGTGTAAATAAACAATCTTGTTATAGAAAACATGGCCACTGATGAGGAGGTACACTGAAGACAAGGCAAATCCAGTGAGGTTTCTGGTAGTTTAAATTTTGCTATTAATTTTATTTCTCCCCCACCCCCAGCTGAGGATCGAACCCAGGGCCTTGCGCTTGCTAGGCAAGCACTCTACCACTGAGCTAAATCCCCAACCAAATTTTGCTATTAATTTTCTTATCCTACACCTTTTAGCTAAAATTAAAGAAATATCAAGTCCAAACCCCTGCCCTCAAATGAAACAAAGCTGGGAGTCATATCCAGTTAAACATAAAGCTAGGATGTTTAAAGATGTTAGACAATGGACTAGAACCAGAGAATCTTTTTGTTTGTTTGTTTTGTTTTGAGATTGAGTTTCCCTGTGTAGCCTTGGCTGTCCTGGAATTGCTCTGTAGCCCAAGCTGGACTTGAACTCAAGAAATCCACATGCCTTTGTCTCCCAAGTGCTAGGATTAAAAGTATGTACCACCCCACCACATCCCACCCCCACATACTCAGGCTTACATAAATCTTTTTTGTTTTGTTTTGTTTTTTTGTTTTTCCAGACAGGGTTTCTCTGTGTAGCTTTGCGCCTTTCCTGGAACTTGCTTTGGAGACCAGGCTGGCCTGGAACTCACAGAGATCCGCCTGCCTCTGCCTCCCGAGTGCTGGGATTAAAGGCGTGCGGCACCGCCGCCACCACCACCAACCAGCATAAATCTTTTTTTTTTTTTTTTTTAAAGATAATTAATTGGATCTCTGGGGAAATGGAGTAGACATTGTTTTCCCCAATATTTCCCACAAAATACAATTAAGAATTCTATATGTTACATATAAAATAGATAAGTCTAAAAAGTGAACAAAGGGCAAAAATCAGTTACAGAACTCAGAACTCAGGACTCAGTGGAAGTCAAATAGTCAGGAGCTTTTGGATTTGGGATTCTTCCTCCTTGGGAGTGTCCAGGAAGTGGACACAGGTTTTGCACAGTCCTGCAGGGGCTTCACTGCTGAGCTGTTCCGCGTCCAGCAGCACTAGAACCAGGCCTGGACCACCACACTCAACTTCTCTTAGTATTGATTTTTATTTTCACCTTTATTCCTTTTATTTTATTTTATTGAGATAGGGTTTCTCTGCGTAGCCCTGACTTTCCTAGAACCAACTATGTAGATGAGGCTAGCCCAGAACTCACAGAGCTCCTGTTTCTGCCTCCTGAGTGCTGGGATTTAAGGAGTGCACCACCACACCCAGCTGATTTATTTTATATGTATGAGTGGTTTGCCAACATGTATGCCCTTCCTTGAAGGTCAGAAAAGGCCTTTAGCTCCCCTGGAGCTGGACTTATGGACTACTGAGAGCCGCCAAGAGCTGCCAAGAGCTTTGAATTACTAAGCCACCTCTCTAGCCCTCCAAATGTTTTTAGACCATAAAAATATGGAAGAATATGTGGTGCTGACAAACCTGGATGGCAGATATACAGGTATTGTGACATTAGTCTGGTTTCTACTGGTTCGTGTGATGATACAGACCAAATCTTCAGCAGGCAGGAGAGGAAAGAGAACAGCCACAAGATCAAGTCCAGCAAATCTGCCAGTGCTATGCAAGACTCTCAAAGAACAAAGCAAGGGCCAGAGAGATGCCCCAGTGAGGAAAGATTCATGTCACCAAGCCTAATAACCCAAGTTCAACCCCCAGATTCCCTATGCTAGGAGAAAACTCTCTCACACTCACACACACACACACACACACACACTCACACACACACACACACACACACGCAGTGAGGTAAGGGATTAATTACTCAATTAAAAAACATAGGCTAGGCATAGTGGCACAGGCCTATTCCAATACTGAGAAGGGAAGCCTGGTGGACTATAGAGTTATCCTTGACTATATAAGGAGTTGGAGGCCAGTTTTGTTTATTACCTTTGGACTTGAATCTCCCATTTTTGTGTGAATGTTGGGAAAATTTTGAAATGGTAACTAAAACCCAAACCCAAATCTCAACATCTGGATCTTCTGGCCTATTTATTCCACCTTACTTATCATCCTCTCTCTCTATCCACTTTCTTCCTTTGTTTCCCACTTGCCTGCCCTAACCCTGCCCCAGTTGCTGGGCTGGGTGTGCTGGCTCAGCAGTAAAGTTCCTGTCTAGTATTTGCAAAGCCTGTGCTCAACTCCTGGAAGCACCCAGGGGAAAACTCGGGACTGGACATGCACCTAGTGGGTAAGTGGGAAGAAGAGAAGCCTTATTTTTACTTTTCCTACTTTTCTCTTTAATGTAGTTCATTTACTTTTCCATCTATAAAGTCCAGTTGATCTTTTACTTTCCTAATCTGATTCTCAATTTTAAATTCTTAGCTTATTTGAAAAGAGCACTGCTTATAAGTCACACCCTTCCCCACTAAAAGCATAAGCTCAGTCTACTATCTGTGGTCCCATGACGACATGGGGTGTGTGTTTCACAGGCATGACTAAGTGCTCTGCATTTAGCAGTCAGGCAATGTCCAGGGCACAACTCCAACTACTATGTGCTGATTTTTCCATGCTCTAGAGAGAAAAGATAGTTTCTGCAACTTGGAAAAAAAATCAGCCTGTGTATCTCTCTCATGCTGGCTTTCTATAAGCAAGGGTCATGCCTGCTTGCTTACACAAGAAACCCCGTAGATTACAGCTACATATCTAACGAGATGGGGTTTCTGTATAACAGTTCTGGCTGTTCTGGAAATCTGGCCTCAAATTCACAGATCTATCTGTCTCTGCCTCCCAAGTGCTGAGATTAAAGGTGTGCACCACCACAGCCAGGCAATTCTTTTATATATATATATTTCTTTATTGAAGAGAGAGTATATGCCACAGTGTGCATATGGAAGTCAGAAGACAACTTTTTAGAGTCTCCTATCATGTGGGTCCCAGGATTCATGATTAGTCAGACTGACACCAAGTGCCTTTTTTTTGTTGTTGTTTTGGGTCTTTTGTTTGTTTGTTTGGTTTTTCGAGACAGGGTTTCTCTGTAGCTTTGGAGCCTATCCTGGACTAGCTCTGTAGCCCTGGCTGGCCTCAAACTCACAGAGATCCACCTGCCTCTGCCTCCCGAGTGCTGGCATTAACGGCGTGTGCCACCAAGTGCCTTTACCCATCAAACCATCTTACTAGCTCTAGAAAAAAATTTATACATTCCTCAAACGCTCACTCTTAGTCACTATAGAGATCCCCTCCCTTCTTGCAGGGATCAAAGCCCAAAGATCAGTAAACATCAACCACTGACATACAGGGCCTGGTGGCTAGACTCTGTTAGGAGAAGGGTGCTCAGTGTTCCTGGCAAGGCCTCACTGTTGACACTTCATCTATATTTATACCTTCTGTGACACCAATACTCAAGGCCGCCTGAGAAGGTATCTCGACTGAACTCACCATTGTCTCTAGACACCAGAAACTTTCAAAGCTCTCCTGCTAAGAGATGAGTGGTGGAAACAGCGATGCAGCGCAGCACACACAAAGAAATCTGAGCTCTCAGGGCTGCCCCTAGGCTAGTGAAATCCAACTCCACAAAAACAGGTCCTCTCAGAGCCTTGACAAAAGGCCTGGCTCTCTGGACACATGTCAATCAGCCATGGCACACAGGGTAAAACACGAGTTTGCATGGCAGCAATTTTAGACACTCCCCACCCCTAGAGACCAGAGAAACTTTAAAGGTATTGCAAGAACTGGAAAAGGCAGATATGGGTGGCATAGGCCTAAAATCCACCAGTGGAGAAGCTGAGACATGAGGATTTCAAATTTGAGGCCAGCTTGGGCAACCTTATGAGTTCAAGGCCAGCAGGACTACAACAGGGAGACTTTGCACTCAGAATGCTGAAGAAAAAAAGAAAAGACATGTATTGGAGATTTGGGTGAGTGGTACACACCTGAATTCCACTACTCAACAAAAAAGTGTTGGTCCCTACAGAACCTGGAGAAGACAAAGCCTTCTGTGACGGCAGTGTGTGAGCAGCCGCTCTAAGAGCTGCAGTAACCGGGAAGAGTCCATAACCGTCAAGATACTCATCCCAGCCTGCTGCTGGCGCACATCCAGCATCTAACAGCACAATGAGGCCGCATTTCCACTTGGAGGTAGAAGAACATGTGAAGGAGACCTCCACCAAGCTCCTGGAAAGTGAGTCTCAAATGATGAAAGCACAGTCTAGAGTGGTCTATCAGACAGACACCTTTAACCTAAAGACGAGACATTCTCAAATGGGCAGAAGTTGTGACATTTTCAGAAACACCTACAAGATAACCCAAAATATCAAAAACTGCCTTGAAAGTAGACATTATACACCAGCCGTTGAGGATACATGGGAATCAAAACTCACCATATAGTGGTTGGCAAGGACTCCAGTCAGCTGAGAGAAATAGAGGAAAGGGTCCTTCTGGCCCGTCCTATCCCTCTATGTAGATGTGACTGAAGCATGTCATCTGATGGGAGGGAAAGGTAGGTATGCCAGAGAGGCACCAAGTCCTCAGGACCGGCCCTACGACTGTCCAGACAGCTGTACGTGCCCAAGCAGTAGAAAGCCTTACTCCAGCAGAATCCAGGCCTGGGCGAAAGGTAGTTCTTCTGGCCGGCTCTGCTGCCTCCCGTGTGTAATGAGTGCCCTGTGCTCACAGGAGCCCAGTTAGTACGTGCTTTCCACTCAAGTGAGTTCAATACATTAATGCACATATGGTATACTCAGTTCACAATTATCCAAACTCTGTGAATAAAACGTTTATCTACTTTAATCTAAAAACTCTTAAAAGAACAGCAATTAGTTTTTATTTCTAAGAACAAAGGGAAAGTTGTGAGACTCAACTCATTAACCAAACACAAGGTGGCAAAGGCAGCCAGTTCTGTCGATGCCCAGGAGCTTCTGCTCCTCCACAGCTACGCGACCTTAAGATAGTACTTAAGCTGTCACACTGCTACTCTTCACCCATATAATTAAACATTCAAGGAAAATGAGATTTTTCTTTTTAAAACACGATTAAAAGAATGAAGTCCTAAGTCCTTGGTTTTTGTTTGTTTTGTTTTTGGGGTTTTTTTTGGGGGGGGTGTTTGGTTGGTTGGTTGGTTTTGGTTTTTCCAAGAGAGGGTTTTTCTGTCTCGTACTGGCTGTCCTAGAACTTGTTCTATAGACCAGACTGACCTCGAACTCACAGAGATCTGCCTGCCTCCGCCTCCGAGATGCTGGGATTAAAGGCATGTACCACTACCACTGGGCCCTAAGTCCCTGTTTTAAATGGTCTTGGGAAAAGTACAAAGCAGAAATCTTAATTAAACCATCACTTTAGGCTACACTTAACAAGAAGGCTTTTTTGGTCCACATATTCCAAAGTTAAGATTCAGTATTGTGAGTTCAACATTAACACAAAACCTCTGGAAAGTTAACTGTTTTAAAGCAGTTCAACCTACAGGGCCAACAGGGTATCTAAACACAATAAAAAGCAATAGCATGAAATTGTTTATTTGGTCTCCCAATATGAAAAAGACAGGTGATTTTCAGCTCCCGAGTTTTAAAAGGGCCTTTTGTACTATGTGACATCAGATAAGGAAGGTCACTGAGAGAATTTAGTCTCACCTTAAAACTACTCTTGGTTTAGGAAGCAGATGGGGTTTCTCTGCCATGGGGACCTGGCATGATTGTGATAAGAGATGATTACAAGCAACAGGGAGGAACATCCAGGTCCAATCAGTCAGAAGCAGCCAGGGTCACATAAACAGAGACTAAAAGGTAAGAATATGTGGGAGAGAAAATTGCCACCTCTGAGCAGTAAGTACCAACTCTGTCTTGACTACCAACAAAGAAAGCTACTTTAAAAGCTTCTGTCATTTAGAGAATTTCTCGTAAATCTTCACTTATCTCAGATACCAAAGGAAGCTACAGTGGGCAGTGGTTTCTGCTGATGGTGACTTGTTTTCTTTCCAATAATCACAGAAAGGAAGCAAAGACTCCAACCTATATATAAATACACACAAGTACAAACTTGTCCTGAAGAATGGGCAAAAGATACAGTTCCAAGTCCAGAACTAAACAGCTGTTCTCCACTAGACCATGGTCTGTAATCCAGGCTGATTTTTAACACCTTGTGTGAGAGGCTTACTGAACACTCCACTAAACTCCATATGCTGTGGTTAAATATTACTCATTACTAAGTGGTAACACTTAAAAACTGTTCACATGGTGAATTATATGGCATGGATTTTTGTCCTTTCTTTCCTATTTTGTTGTTTGGGAGGTATCATGTCCAGGTTGCACTCACTATCTAGTGGGTGCTGGCCTTGAACTCCTGCTTCTCCTGCCCCCACAGCATGTACAACTATGCCTGGCTGCTTCTTTCTTTCTTCTTCTTTCCTCCTCCTCCCTCCTTTTTTAGCAATTAAGGTTTGTTTTTAACTCCTACCCACTATCCCAACATTTAGGAGGCTAACTCAGGGGCTAAGAAATGATGGCTAGCCTCAACTATATGTAGTGAGATCCTGTCTCCAAAATCAACTTTCTGTTTTGTTTTAGAGCCAGGCCTACAATAACAGCTACTCAAGAGGCTGAGGCAGGAAGAATACAACGTCAAGGCCTGCCTGGGCAACTTAGTAAGATCCACTTCAGGATTCTTAATACATAAACGAAACATGAACAACTGGGAATATAACTCAGTGGCAGAACATTTGTCTATCATAGGTGAGACCTTAAATTTAATCCCTAGTATACTCCACTTGCCCAACAACAACAACAAAAAAAAAAAAAAAAAAAAAAGGAAAAGAAAACAGTATCAATAAGCTCAGAACTAGAGGACATGCTTACCATGGAACATGGAACAAAGGTCCTGGGTTTAATGCCAAGCACTACACACACAATGTTTTTAAAAAGTAAGATGGGGCAGGAGAGATGGCTCAGAGGTTAAGAGCACTGACTGCTCTTCCAGAGGACCTGAGTTCAATTCCCAGCACCTACATGGTGGCTCACAACCATCTAAATGGGATGGAATGCCCCTTTCTGTCATGCAGGCATACATGCAAATAGAGCACTCATATACATAAATAAGTAAATAATTTTAAAGAGGTTAGATGGTGGCTTTGCTGTAAAAACAGAAAAGCTGGGGCTAGACAGAGAGCTTAATGCAGTAGGTTTGGATCCCAAAAAGTTTAAAGTTCCCTGTAACTTCAACTCACCTCTAACCTCTGCTTACATGTACATTCACATGCACGCACACACACACACACACACACACAATTTTTAAAAGAATAATATAAACAAGAGAAAAATGTATGCAACAGCTGGAGCTAGAGGCATACGTAGCTCACTGGGAAATGCTTGGTTAGCATATAAAAAGCCCTGCGCCAAGTCCACAGAACCACACAACTAAGGAGAAAACATCGAGTACTTGATCCCAGCAGTGGGAAGGCAGTGGAGGCAGCAGGAACACACAGCAAGTCCAAGGTCAGCCAAGGATACATAGCAAGGCCCTGTCTCAAGAAAATCAAACAGAACATTCCTCAGAATCACACCATTTAGACTTTAGGTCTAATCATCCACTTGGCTGAAGCAGGTAGAGCAGAAGGTGTGGTGGGGTTGGGGGAGAGGTGAGAGGTGGGTGGCTAGACTATCTAAGGGGAACAAACCCTCAAACTCATGTGAAAAGCAAACTGCAATCATCTTAAGACAAGCGAACAATACTTGAGCACACATTTGCTGACTACTTACCCTGTAGGACAGGTGTGAGGCTTCAATTACTCAGCAGTCTTTCTAAATTTCATACTATTCAATTAAGATTTTATATGCATTACCAAATCACAAAATACAAGTAGTAATCCATGTAACTAGGTAATCACAGCCACATAACAATGTTCTAGGGCACATCTATGATACTGGCCATATAAAATTACAACGAAGCTGAAAAATTCCTAAAGTCCCACCAGAATACAATGCACTATTTGAATGTTTGTGGAGACACCAATATAAAACCTACTAGGCTGTTAGTCAAACAACAGTAGAGCACATATAATCACGTATAGTACAGTATGTTTAACTGTAATAACTTACTGGCTTATGAATTTACTATACTTTTCAATATTAAGTGAGTTCGAGGCCAGCCTGGTCTACAAAGCTGAGTTCCAGGAAAGGCGCAAAGCTACACAGAACAGAGAAACCCTGTCTCAAAAAAAAAAAAAAAAAACTGACACGTAAATTTTGGGGTTGGGGATTTAGCTCAGTGGTAGAGCGCTTGCCTAGTAAGTGCAAGACCCTGGGTTCGATCCTCAGCTCCACATTAAAAAAAAAAAAAAAAAGCTAAGAAATCACATTTAGCCATACAAATGTACAATTGATTTGTGATCTAACCTGTGTATCAATAAGCCTGAAAAGTTTATAGTTTTAGTATGCTAAGATTATTGAAGAAGAATTTAAAGCTTTTATTGCTATTATTATTGTGTGTCTGATCTCTATATAAATACACTCGTGGAGGTCAGAGAACAGTTTAAGTTAGCCCCTCGTTCCTTTTCATGTGGGCTTTGGGACTCAAACTCAGGCCACAGCCTTGCACAACAAGCGCTTATCAGATGCCAGGCCCTGAAAGAAAAGGAATTTTTGAGTTAGGGCATCTCTACAAAGCCCAGGCTGGCCTAGAACTCAGAGATCTGCCTGCCTCTGCCTCCTGAGTGCTGGAATTAAAGACATGGGCCACCATGTCCAGACTCTTGAAGAAATTTTAAAAATAAATAAATTTAAGTGTAATTTGAATGGGTGGTATGTGTCTATATCCCAACACTAGGAGGGTTAAGACAGAGAGTCAGGGGTTCAAGGCCAGCTTGGGCTGCACTATGAGAATCTATCTCAAATAATAAAACCATACACAAATTTAGTACAACCTAAAGAAATAGCAGTTCATGAAGCCAACAATGATTTATAGTAAAGACCTAGGACTTCACATTCCCTCACCACATTCAGGTTCACCCAGACAGTTTCCTGCAATAGCTCTGCTAATGCTCAGTGCCCATATGCCATATGGCTGTGCTTTTTTTTTTTTTTTTTTTTTTTGCAACCTTTTACGTATTATTTCTACTGTGACTCTTTTCTGTTTAGATATTATTTGAATATAGAAAAGTCACTGTGTACAATAGTCCATATTATTCATTACAGTCAGTCTTTGTAAGTTTGTGGTCAGAAAGCAATAAGCCATACTCTAAAACTAGATGTAAATTTATCACCTAGGTTTTCAGTATGATATTCATATTATAATTGTCTATCACATTCTCAGAATATACCCTCATCATGAAACAATGTATGATCATACTTTTCTAAGTAGATCCTTAGTAGAAACTAAAAGTTGCCTTCTAGCTGTTCAAACTCCATCCAATTATAGTAACCCCCACCTCAACTCAATACAAAGGAAGATACAAAGTAGCGCTACCCTGAGCACAAGATCATCAATGTTGGTGAGAGTCAAGGTTGGGACCATGAGAGCTGCCCTGAGAAAAAAGGAGAAAGAAGAAGCCCCATGAAATAATAGGGTGGCCACATTTGCTGCTCTCTTCCCAACAGTACATACACTAGGCGGGGAACTCATCGCATGTCTGCAAAGGGAAAGGGCTTCCATTCCAGTCCATTCCTCAAATGAATTTACCATGAAGAACGGCAATGACCACTTGATTTCATTTTCAAGTTAAAAAGCTAAGCTTCCTGGGTTTTTTCCCATTGAAACACAAGATTTAAAAGCCCACCACTCTAAATGCATCTTAACCTGGCTTCAACAAACTGAATTTAGAAAACTTTTCTGGCTGTTGGCTTTTCTAACCTAACTGGCTAATCACACAGACCTGAAAAAATAAAATGTCAGCATGGCCCAGCACTCCCAAATCACTGCCCCATTCTTCCTCCACATACCAACACATACTCCCATAGATCATTAACTGCAATCTTTGACCATGCCGGTAGCCCTGATCCAAGGCTGGGACCTCAGGTCAACACCTCAGCATCAAAAAAGGATGTCACAGACCCTGTGTGTACACCTGCTCTAAGATGCCACAGTACCAAGTGTTTAAACAAATACTTCAACTATCAATGCTTAAATTTGTGGCAATCGCTTCAGGAATTAGTAAGTAAAGCATGTAGTTAAGCATTTGGTTGGTTAAGCGTTCAGGCTTTGGAGCAACACAGTTCAGCTGAGATTCATGTGGAGGAGGACTCAGAAGCTTCCAGCCTGAGGAAACAGGATCACCTGAGGAACTAGCCAGGTGAGGTAGCTGTGGCTTGTTCTGCTTCTCTGATCTTCCAGCATTCACCCCAATAACCTGCCTCGGGTTTGATTTCATTAATAAGAACTTTTAAGGTTCCTGCTACAGCACAGCTTCCAGTAAAATGCAGAAGGCAAAGGTTTTCAGGTCAGGTCCTACCAGCTCTCAAACTGCTAGTTTTCCCCAGTAGAAGATGCTATCCATGTACCTTATCAGGAACCAACAACAGCACAGACCTACACAAGTGCCCAGTATAGGCACTTCTATACCAAGCAAGACCCAGAACACTGTTATGGCTTAAATCTAAAACATCCCCCAAAGGCTCACTGTGTCAGATGGCTGGTTGCCAGCTAATGGGTATAAGAAAGTGACTGGATCAGGAGGTTTCAGACCTGACCAAAAATTAACCCACTGATAATTCATACTTTGATGGTATGACTGGGAGGCAGCAGACAGGAGGTGGGTCTGTTTAGAGGATGTGCTTTGGATGGCTAGGTCATGCTACTGGGCATGTGCTCTGCTGCTCCATTCCTGCAGTGACATCTACCTTCCTATCAGTCTACAGATTACTAGGACCAAGGGACTGAGACTTCTGAAGCTGTGTATCAACTCTTTCCCACTTTAGTTTTCGCAGGTATTTGTCACAGCAACATAAAATCTGACTAATGTGAAAATCCAACGGCTTTCTTCCTTATAGTTCTTTTTATTTTGTTACTTAGGGTTATTTTGGAGGGGGTGTTTGTTTGTTTTTGGAGACAGGGTTTCTCTGTGTAGCCCTGGCCGTCCTGGAACTCACTCTATAGACCAGACTGATCTTGAACTCAGATCTGCCTGCCTCTGCTTCTGGAGTGCCAGGATTAAAGTACCACCACTTGGTAGCCTCCTTAAAGTTCAAAAACCCTCTAGCTACTGTTAGGCAAACTAGATTTACACCCAGGTTAACATTAAAAAAATAAATAAATTTTAAAAAATCACTGAAGGCAGTCTTAGCACAAAGGGAAAAGATCTGTACTTTAGTAATTAAAAACCTAATCACGAATTTTAGAATCCCAAAATTAACAACTCAAGTACACCTTTAATCTCAGCACTGAGCTCAGGAGGTGGAGAAGGGTGAATCTGAATGTGAGATCCACTAGGTTCACACAGTGAATTCCACTAGGCCAGCCAGGGATGCACAGTGAGACTGCCTCAAAACAGAATAACAAAGCTACTTCAAGGCAAAAGGGATAAAGGAATGATAAATACAAGAGGTCTGTCCTATCAAAAAGATTCAGCTGTGATTTACATAGCTCCAATTAGTTTGTAGCAGCAAGTACAAAGCAGTTTTTAGTGGCGCCCCTAATCTGTTGAGGTATGGAGATGTGTATGCTGTTTCCTTCTTCCAAATCATCCTGGAATCTTCTGGATGTCTAAGATGGCTCACTGTCAGACATGGATGGAGACTCTTACCATGCCCAGCTTAATTCTTTGGGTATTTCATCTATATTCCTCACTGAATCTTTAACTGGCTTTGAGATGTAGTACTAGGGCTCAAATCTAGGGCTTTGTATATGGCAGGCAAGCACTCTACTGCTAAGCTACATCCTTAGCCCTATTTTATTTATTTTGAAACACAGTCTTGCTAATTTACCCAGGCTAGTCTAGAATTTGTGATCTTCCGACATTGGCCTCCTATTTTACCCTAAGTATTTAATCTAAGTGTACATCAACAAGCCTGCTTCAACTGGCTTTTAGGTGCAGCACACAGGTATCCCGCAAATTTTTAAATGTATGTTTTTATGCTTTTGAGAAAGAACTAAAGGTAGGAAGCTGGGTCTGATGGTGCATGGCTACAACTCTGGCACTTGGGAGATGAAGGTGGAAGGATGAGAATCTCTTCAGGGCCATTCTCTGCTATATATCAAGTCTTGGAGCCAACCAGGGCTACATGTGACCAGTCTTTTTATTTAAAAAAAAAAAAAGAAAAGAAAAGAAAAAGAAAAACAGGCTTCTTCAGAGCTGATTTTCTTGCCAAAGAAGCAGGCAGCACACAGACTCCTGCCAGCCTCAGAGCACTTACTATCTGCTACCTTCCACAAACACTCAGGAGGAACCAGACTCCTCTGAAACACAGAACTAAACAGTCACCAGTTACTAAAAGATCAGACAAAAGGAGAGCCTTTTAAAACTAAGTTCCTTCTATAAATTGATAATCCACAAAGATACCTCAAAAAGTCAGGTGAGACTTCCGCAGAGGATGCACACAGAAGAGCCAAGCAGAAGCAGTTTTCCAGTACACATCTGAGCTCAATTCCGTCCTTCTAGGTGGACAATAGTCCATTCTGTGAATTCAAGCCAGAGCTAATTCAAAGAAGGCAAGTATTGAGTTTGCAAACCTACTTCTCACATTACCTCTAACTCATCCAGGGATCTAAAGCATAATTTGCTTTTATAGACTGATTAATTATCAAATAGTTTCTCTGTTCTGTCTGATGTTTTCAAGTGTCTGAACCCAAGGTCTCATACATACTATATAAAGGTTACACCACTGAGTTATACTTTTTTGTTTGTTTGTTTGTTGTTTTTTTGGTTTTTCGAGACAGGGTTTCTCTGTGTAGCTTTGCGCCTTTCCTGGAGCTCGCTCTATAGACCAGGCTGGCCTCGAACTCACAGAGATCCGCCTGGCTCTGCCTCCCGAGTGCTGGGATTGAAGGCGTGCGCCACCACCGCCCGGCTAAGTTATACTTTTTGCCCTAACACATAAAACTTGACACAGATCATGGGGCCAGACAACAAGCCTCCAAACTCCACAGTATCTAAGACAGCACTCAAATAGAATCCAAATGCACCTGTATTCATCAGTTTCTCATGGCTCACGCCCCACCTGTGTGATATCACAGTTACAAGCACAGAGGCTATGTACAAACCCTCTAAATAGATAATACAAATTTAATATAAGATAGTCTATATTAAATCATTTATTAAAAAATACAAGGTATCTCGGAGGTGGTAGCACATTCCTTTAAACCCTGCACTCAGGAGACAGAGGCAGGTGGATCTCTGTGAGTTCAAGGCCAGGGCAGCCAGGGCTACACAAAAAAACCCTGTATCAAAAGAATGAAAACAAAAAAGGAAGGGAGGGAGGGAGGGAGGGAGGGAGGGAGGAAGGAAGGAAGGAAGGAAGGAAAGAAGGAAGGGAGAGAGACACAGAGAAATAAAGCGTGAAAGAGAGAAAGAAAGAGAGAGAAAGAAAGACAGACAGACAGAAGGGGAAAGGGAAAGGGAAGGGGGAGGGGAGGGGAGAGGAAGAAGAAAGGAAGAAAGGAACCAAGTAGTCCCTACCTCATAGAACTTCAGGAATAGCTGTCTTCTGGTATAGGCAGACAAGGCTAAGTGATCACCAAGGATTCCAACACTCCAGACAGCAGAGTGACAGTGGGCACAAGAATATAGGGAAACAGCAAGTTTTATAGCCAAGATTTGTTTTTATATATCCAAGTCTGGCCTCAGAACATCATTTTCTAAGTAAATACAGAGTAAGAGCAGCTACAATAATCAACAGCATGAACAGAGAAAACCTGGGCAAATGACAAAGAACACCAGGCCCAATCTTGCTCTCCACCTCCTGCCTGTGGATCAGATGTAAGCTGCTCAGCTGCTGCTCCACTGTCATGCCCACCTGCCTGACACCTGGCTCCCTAACATGGTGGTCATGGATTCAACCACTGAAACTGTAAGCAGGCCCCCAGGTAAATGCTTTATCAGCTGCCTTGGTCATGGTGTCGTGTCTCTTCACAGCATTAGAACACTGACTACAATAGAATGAGACCCTGCCCCTTCCCCCTTTGTTTTGGATGGTGAGTCTTCCTTCTACCTCTCTGACCACAGCCCTTCCTTAGGGTAGAAGCCATAGCCCTTTGTTCCACTAAGATTTTATATCCCGAACTCAGATACCTGAAGCTACTGCCTAAGCCAACTTTCTCAATCATTATTCTAAACATCACAGGACCACTGCCAGAGCAGACTGAGAGCAACAGGCCAGCCATTTCGTCTGTTGCCGGTACAGACTAAGTGTTCCACTACTGCTCCAAAGACCAGCTTGCCCTGCACGCAACAGCTACAATGGGGAATATCATGGTCTGGATGTGACCTAAGGTTGGCATGAGACCCAAGGTACTCCTAGCAGCCCTGCTGAACAGCTAATGTCTCCTACATAACATTAAGAACTGAGACCCACAGCAAGAGGCAGAGTCGGACTTGAAGTCAAGTTCCCTAAGTAAACTTGCCAGAGCCACCACTGATACCACATGGGTCCAGCAGCTCACAAATGCCACAGCATCCGTTAAGCAGGTTGTTTTCTTTCCTAAACTGATCACTTACCTGTATAGATCTCAGCCTCCTAAATGCTACTTCCTCAGGAAACCTACCCAATGGGGTCCTCCATTATCCAACTCCTTTTCTCATAAAAATATCAGAATAGTCATAGCAGTGGCCAGATCTGAAATGTTCAGATAATCTAATGATGACACAGTGAAGGCACAGGTAAGACACATAATACCAGTACCTACCGTGGGGTAGAATTGTGTAGTTAGAGTTTTCCTGCCTGGCCCACAGTCAGGACAAATCTCTCTAACCGGCCAGGCCCATAGACGCTCAGAACCAACCAAGTAAACACACAGAAACTTACATTGTTTACAAACTGTATGGCCGTGGCAGGCTTCTTGTTATCTACTTTTTCTATCTTAAATTAACCCATTTCTATTAATCTATACTTTGCCACTTGGTTTGTGGCTTACCAGTACCTTACATCTTCCTTGTCATGGCGGTGGCTGGCAGCTGGCGGCGTCTCTCCCCCCAGCCTTCCACCTCCCAGAATTCTCTTCTCTCTTGTCCCGCCTGTACTTCCTGCCTGGCCACTGGCCAATCAGAACTTTATTTACACAGAGTGATATCCACAGCAGAATTGTGTCCCCACATGCATGTCATGATATATGTACAAACACACATACATAATAAATATATAAATGAATAATAAAAATCAAAGACTAGACATCTACTGGTTGTGGAAAGCACATTGTTGTAATCCCAGAGCTCAGTGGCTAAAACACAAGGATCATATGTTGAGGCCAGCCTAAGTAACACAGTGGGTAGTGAATATAGTTGAGTCATCTTTTTTTTTCTTTTTGGTTTTTCGACACAGGGTTTCTCTGTGTAGCTTTGCACCTTTTCCTGGAACTCACTTGGTAACCTAGGCTGGCCTAGAACTCAACAGAGATCCGCCTGCCTCTGCCTCCCTATTGCTGGGATTAAAGGCGTGCACCACCACCGCCCTACTTGAGTCATCTTTAAAATGAAAAAAAAATTAGACTCATGAAACATCTGTATTCAACAACACAATTAACTATCTCTTGTTAAGAGATCAAGCCAAGCCCGGGCGGTGGTGGCGCAGGCCTTTAATCCCAGGAGGCAGAGGCAGGCGGATGGATCTCTGTGAGTTCCAGGCCAGCCTGGTCTACAGAATGAGATCCAGGACAGGCACTAAAACTACACAGAGAAACCCTGTCTCAGGAAAAAAAAAGAGAGAGAGAGAGAGAGATCAAGCCCAAAGAGCCACATGTGCTAAGCAAGCACTCTACCACTAAGACAAACTCTCAGTCTCTGTCTTTTTGTTTGTTTGTTTGGTTGGTTGGCTGGTTTTTTTGGAGCTGAGGATCGAACCCAGGGCCTTGCAAGCACTCTACCACTGAGATAAATCCCCAACCCTCAGTCTCTGTTAAATAAACAAAATAAGTCTCAGCAAATGAAAACATATATCATAGACCCCTATCTAGATTTCTATGTGCTATTCCAACTAAAAGAAACTTGGTAGAATGAAGCAAAAGGATCACTTGAGCTAAGAGCTAAAAATGAGGCTAATAGAGACCTGCCTCAAAATACACACAAAAAGTAAAAAAGAGAAGCAATGTTCATTGGGGAAAGGGTATAAAGTACAAGGCTGGAGCAAGACGCTTGAAATCTTGTTGCATCAAAAAGCATTCAAGAAATAATGAAGGTTGGGGATTTAGCTCAGTGGTAGAGCACTTGCCTAGCAAGCCAAGTCCCTGGGTTCGATCCTCAGCTCAAAAAAAAAAAAAAAAAAAAAAACAGAGAAAAAAGAAAGAATGAAGACAATTCAGAGGAGCACAGGGACCTACCAGAAGTTCCTACTGACTAATCTGGGGTGTAGCTCAGACAGAGTGTCCGGAGGGTTCATCACCAACACAGTGCAAAACCAGGCCTAGTGGCACACATCAGCAATTTCAGCACTTGGGAGGTGAATCAGAAATCCAAGGTCACCCAAATGCTGGGATTAAAGGCCTGTGCAAAAAATAACTAACCCTTGGTGGGTTGGGAAAAAAAAAACACTAACCTAGGTACATAGATACATGTCTATAACACCACACATAGGAAGCTGAGCTGCAAGAAGAGTCAAGCAAAACAACAACAACCAGGAACAGCAAGACAAACTGGTGGTAAAGGAACTTGCTGCCAAACCCATGCCGTGAGTTTCATTCCTGGCATCCAAAAGGTCAAAGTAGAAAACCAATCCTGACAAGTTTTAATTTGGCTTCTACATGGCCCTCACCCCAAATAAATAAAAAAAAAAAACTTTTAAACAAACAAAAAACCTGACAGGAACATGTATCACTGAGTTATTGAAATGAATATAAGGAAACCAATAAATGTAGAAATGGGACATGAAAAATTCTTCTTTTAAATAAGATGACACACAGCCTTAAAAAAAAAAAAAAAAAAAGCAGACAGTGGTGGCGCACATCTGTAATCCCAGCACTTGGGAGCCAGAGACAGGAGGACCTCTGTGAGCTCGAGGGCAGCCTGGTCTACAGAGTGAGTTCCAGGACTGACAGGGTGGCTTACACAGAGAAACCCTGTCTCAAAAAGAAAAAGAAAGAACAATACATAAATAAGCAAATGACGCTTGTTCTAGCCAGAAGAAATGAAAGTTGGAAGCATCTAGAAGCATCCACATACTGAAGCTGAGGATCAAGGTCTCATGAAGAATAGGATGTTACATAGTTTCCAGTGTACCTCACCCCACCATATTTATTAAGTGCTATGAATAGAAAAACAACAACTTTACAAAGGAGAAAACTTCAAGCTATCTCTTCAATCAAAGCTGATTGGGATAACCTAGCACCTTCTGTGTTACTAAAGATGTTACTGAACAAACTAAGATTAATTATGAACTGTAACTAGATAAAAGTGTTAAAGTAATGTTTAACTAATGTTTAACACTGTAACTAGGGAACAATATTAAAACAATGTTTAATTTCCTGGTGTTACCTGGACATGGTGGCTCACGCCTGTAACTCCAGAACTTTGGAAAGCTGAGATTAAAAAATAGCCCCAAGCTAAAGGCCAACCAGGGCTAGAGAGCAAGTTTTGAGGTGAGCTTGGCTACACAGCATGACCTTGTCTCAAAAATACATAAGAGGCTGGAGAAGTGAATTAGGGGTTAAGTGCACTTGATACTCTTCCAGAAGACCAGAATTCAGTTCCCAGCACCTATGAGTAGGCTCAAAAATGTGGGCAACTCCAGCTCAAGGATGCATCTTGCCTCGTTGAGCACCTGAACACACCCCTCCCTCCCTCCCTCCCTCCCTCCCTCCCTCCCTCCCTCCCTCCCTCCCTCCCTCCTTCCCTCTCTCTCTCTCTCTCTCTCTCTCTCTCTCTCTCTCTCTCTCTCACACACACACACACACACACACACACACACACACACACACACCATTTTTTGGTTTTTCGAGACAGGGTTTCTTTGTGTAGTTTTGATGCCTGTCCTGGATCTCCCTCTGTAACACCAGGCTGGCCTGGAACTCACAGAGATCCACCTGGCTCTGCCTCCCAAGTGCTGGGATTAAAGGCGTGTGCAAAAAATAACTAATCTAGGTATATAGATACATATCTGTAATACCAACACATAGGAGGCTGAAACAGGGCTGAGATTTAAAAACAAAACAAACAAAAAAAAAAAAAAAACGCCCTGTCCAAAAACTATTTAAAAATTATTATTTCTTAATTTTGATTGCTATGTGCAGCTAACAGAAAAAAAAAACTATTCTCATTCTTAGAAAATATATAATTAAGTACTTAGGGATAAAGAGGCATGTCTCCTAATTACTCTCAAGTGGTTCAGGAAAAAAATGTCCAGATAGAAAAGAGAGAATAGGCCAAACGGTGGTGGCACGTGGCACACACCTTTAATCCCAGCACTTGTGGGGCAGAGGCTCGGAGGATCTATGAATCTGAGGCCAGCCTGGGCTACAAAGTGAATTCTAGAACAGCCAGGGGAATCCTGTTTCAAAAAAAAAAAAGGAAGAAAAGAAGGAAAAATCAAAACAAAACAGTTTTTCTTTCTAGGACCCAGGAAGGCCTAGGTTTCTGCAGCCTCCACACATAACAAATACATCTCTTTTCTGCATCAGTTTTTGAGACAAGGTCCCAGGTTGGGGGTGGGGATTTAGCTCAGTGGTAGAGCACTTGCCTAGCAAGCACAAGGCCCTGGGTTCAATTCTCAGCTCCAAAAGAGGTCCCAGGTTGGCCTCAAATGCTCAGCAATCCTTTTGCCTGAACATCCCATGTACTGGGATTACAAGAGAACAAAAATCAAACCAGCTCTTTTTATTTTTGTTTGTTTTAGTTTTTTGAAAGTTTTACTACATAGACTAGACTGGTCTCAAACTCAAGAGAAGAGATCTTCTGAGTCCTGGTATTAAAGGCATATGCCACCTTATCTGGTTTTTACTATCATTCTCAAAACTCAGTCACACACTTCCTAACTCTTCCTTTCCAAGTGTGCATGCACTGCACACAGAAACCCAGCTACTCTCACTTCCTCCTTGCTCCAGCAGTATGCACCCCTGAGTCAGATGTTTAAGTACCCTGCACATGTTTTTTTATCTCTCATACACATTCTTGGATTCTTCTATAAACAAATCTGAAGATAAAAATCCTAGCTGTGGGACTGACAGATTCCAACAAAAGATCTTTCCATTCATATTCCAACCTAAGGGTTTAAGTTACTTTTCCTGATATTGAGTTATTGTCAAACACTTACTTCACTAATAATTTGAACAGAAAAAGGCAAGGAAATGAAGGAAGTTGAATAGCTTGGGAAAGAAGTTGGCCCTTCTCACATGCTTGATTAAAGAACATAGAGGGTATCAAGTACCATCAATTCAGGCTGGGAGTAATGGGTCTGAAATAGTTATGAGACTATGGGAGGATGAGTTTCCACACAACTAATGAATCAAAACACGGAACTGTTTTTCTAGCCAAACTTGACTACCTTGAAGGAAAATTGCTATGGAGAAGTACGGGCTGATTAATTACTCCAAACAGTAACATTGCTGTGGTGCGCTTTGCTTCTGCGTTTGCTTCCCTGTGTTGTATCCTCCAAGCCAGCCTGAGAAACTGAGACACCTTGTAGCCCAACCCCCAAAACAACTCCAGGCTCAGTGAAAGAGGAACAGGCGCAGGAGAGAAAAGCCAGAAACTGCTTCTGAGCCTTCACATCTACTGCAGGCTCACTGCTCTACAAAACAGTCCCCTTCATTAAAGCCTATTTCCAAACTCTAAGTCTGGTGTGTGCTGTCCTCCAAGTTACAGGCAAGCTCTACAAGAATGTGAGAAGACGCCGGGCTGGTAACTCAGGAGACAGAGCCAGGCGGATCTCCGTGAGTTCGAGGCCAGCATGGTCTACAGAGTGAGATCCAGGACAGACACCAAAACTACACAGAGAAACCCTGTCTCAAAAAACAAAATAAGTAAATAAATAAATAAAATAAAATAAAATCAATTACTACTAGGTTACACAGGTTGGTGAAACGTCATTTATGAATAGATTTTCAAAGCCTACAGAATGAAATAACAGCCTGTAGGCTGGTTTGTGGTTTTTTGCTGTTGTTGGTCTTTTTGTGGGTTTTGGTTTTTGTTTTGTTTTTTTTTTTAATAAATTGAGAGTTGGAGGAACTGCTATCTACATCTTCCCACCTGAGATAAGGGCAGGGTCTCTCCTCTTAGAGTAATAAGCCAGAGAACACCAGCACCTGACTCCTGCCTTTGATGTGGGTCTGACCTAATCAAATTAAGGCAATTCATCACCTCACTCCTGCTGCTGACAGCCTAACACCCACTCCTACAGAGGGCTAATCAGCAGTACCCAGCAGCCTCTCCAGCCCTTTTTCTAGCAGAGCCCACATCTCCCTAACTGAAATTGTTTACATTCTTCTCCCTGAAAACTTGGGTTAAAACCAAGAAAACAAAAACTAAGTGCTGAGAATTTACCAAAGCAGTAAAGAACTCCATCAAGACCTGTAACAGGTAGGTAGTCCAGCTCCACTAAGTAAGGGAGCACCTGGTCTAAAGTGTAGAGGTGCAGCTCAGTGGTATAAATCCATGGGATCAATCCACTCTCTCACCAATAAAAAGAAAGAAGCCAGGTATGGTAACACATGCCTTCAATCCTAGCACTTGGGAAGCAGATCTCTCTCTGTGAGTTTGAGTCCAGCCCAGTCTACAAAGCAAATTCATTGCCACCAAGGGCTATATAATGAGAACCTGTCTCAAAAGACAAAGAAACTAAAAACAACCTCAGGCTTGCACTACTATAATATACATAAAATCTGGGTTGGGGATTTAGCTCAGTGGTAGAGTGCTTGCCTAGTAAGCGCAAGGTCCTGGGTTCGATCCTCAGCTCAATATATATATACACACACACACACACACACACACACACAAGTAGGTGGCTGGCAAGATAGATCAGCATACAGAAACATACATACAATAAATAAAAAACTTTTTCATTATTAAGTGTAAAATAAATAAAACTGTGGATTAACTGTAAAATACAGATAGCATAGGTACATGCTAGGTGTCCAGCCTGTGAGGCCAGTTTCTATACTCAGACCAGCAAGTAAAGTCACGATCATCTTCCCACAGAGACTGCCCACCTAGTTGAGGAAGTAGATATAAGCAGACATGGAGTTCTAGCTGTTCCCCCTTCTCTTCCTTACAGCTAAAACCATCCCCTATATGAAGAAACAGGAAAACCCTCTAAAATAGCCTTGAAACTCAGAAAAAGCTTGTAAAATGAAGATCTTTAAGGTAACTTTTCACACATAAAGAATGGCCCCTCATCTTATAGAGGGGGACACCTAGGCTTCCATAGTCCCCCCATGTGGTGAGCACCTGAGTAGTAAGAACCCGTATTCTAATCCTGAAACTCTGCCCACTCAGACACTCTTAAACAAAAGGAAAAAGGGAGAAAAGACAGCCAAAGAGATGAGACCAGAGGCAGAAAAATAACAATCAGGGAATCTGAAAGTTAAGGAAGAAAAGAACAAGAAGAAGAAAAGGGGACAGGGCTAAGAAGGGGACAGTCAATCAACCACAAAAAGCATCTGGAATTTTACTCTTGCAAGCTGGGCATGGTGGCGCCTGCCTTTAATCCCAGGGCTCAGGAGGCAGAGACAGGCAGATCTCTGTGAGTTCCAGGATAACCTGGTCTACAAAACAAGTTCCAGGATAGCCAGGATTGCTACACAGAGAAACCCTGGGGGAAAAAAAAAAGCAATGCCCGCACCCCCCAAAAAACAAAAAAAACTCAGAATAAATAAATCTAAAAATATTTTAAGTAAATTAATAATTAATTAAATAAAATAAAATTTAAAAATATTTTTGGGACCAGCTAGGTAGGGTAAAGGTGTTTGACAATTCACCTTGATCTTTCATCACCCACATGATGGAAAATAAAACAACTTCTACAAGCTATCCTCTGACCTCTACACACCTTCCACGTACACAAACATACACACACACATAAATGTCAAAAAAATTTTTTTTAATTTTAAAAATACTTGCAACTAGCCACAGTAGCCTACACCAGTAACTCCCAACATGTGAGAGAGCAAAACAGGAAGAGTCTTCTGTGTTTGGGCCAACTTGGTCAACAACAGAAACAATGGCTCCAAAAACAACTCATAACACTTAACTTAATGAAGCAGGAAGATTGTGGGCTCAAACCCAGCCTGTGCTACATAGTGAGATTCTGTTTCAAAACAGAAAAGTATATATAAAACATAAATACTCTTAATCCAGTCACCCACCCTTCAACACGGTCTTTAGGGGAAATGAACATATGACATATACTGTGATTTCCGGAAGTAGACAGAGGCCATCTGCTCTTTCCTCCCCCACGGAGTATTGGCTTCAGGCAGTCAGATATATGACCTGCTATTGTGCTTTATCAGAATCTGTGAAAAAATGAGTATGCTAAAAGATGTGCGAAGAGGAAGAGGTTGGAGAAAACGAACTTGAGTCCTCTGGAAAAGCAGCAAGCTCGCTCGCTCTCTCTCGCTCTCTCTCTCCCTTTCTCTCTCTGTTTTGCTTTTGAGATAGAGTTTCTCTGTGTAACAGCCCTGACCAGGCTGGCCTCCAACACATAGAGATCTACCTGCCTCTGCCTCCTGAGTGCTGGGATTAAAGTTCTGCACCACCACTGCCCGGCTGCAACAAGCTCTCTTAACCACTGAGCACCTCTCTCCAGGCCCTGCTTGTTTCCTTTTTCTTCAAAACTTATTTATTGGCCTTGAGGTGGTGGAGCACGCCTGTAATCCCAGCACTTGGGAGCCAGAGGCAAGCAGATCTCAGTGAGTTCGAGGATAGCCTGGTCTACAAAGCAAGTTCCAGGACAGCCAGGACTATTACACAGAGAAACACAAACAAACAAACAAACAAAACTTACTCATTATTTATTTTAGAGCTGGTGTACTAGCACATACCTTTATGACCAGCACTCAGGAAACAGGTAGATGGAGCTCTGTAAGTTCTAGGCAAGACTGGTCTATATATTAAGTTCCAGAGCAGCCAGGGCTACACAGAGAAACCCTATCTTAAAAAAAACAAAAAAAGGGCTGGAGAGATGGCTCAGAGGTTAAGAGCAGTGACTACTCTTCCAGAGGTCCTGAGTTCAATTCCCAGCAACTACATGGTGGCTCACAACCATCTGTAATGAGATCTGGTGCCCTCTTCTGGCCATGCAGGCACAGCACTGTATACATAATAAATAAATAAATCTTAAAAAAAAATTTGAAACCCCCCCAAAAAACTTAAAAACAAAACAAACAAACAACAACAAAACCCAACAGATTTTATGTGTATGAGTGTTTGTCTGCATGTATATGCATGCGTGCCACATGCATGCTTACTTTCCTAAGGAAGGTCAAAAAAGGTCTTTGGATCCCCTGGAACTGAGTTACAGATGGTTGTAAACCATCATCTGGGTGCTGGGAATCCAACCCAGGCCCTCTGTAAAAGCAGTAACTGCTCTTAAGCACTGAATCATCTCTCCAATCTACAGCTTTTATTAGATATCTCATAATTTATACAAAATAAAAAAGAGCAGATAACAAGTACCAATTATCAGAAAGATGACAGGCATCATTCAGATCATGTTACTGGGTGAGTTCCAGGACAGCCAAGGCTACATAGGAAAACAAACAAATAGCAAAAAAAAAAAAAAAAAAAAAAAGTCAAAGGCCTTGCCTAAAGTCACATTAGGGAGGATCTTAGGGTCTATTTGGAAGATTCCTTCCTCAATCCCAGGTTTCTACTGTTGAGGGTACTGCTCTCACTGTCCAACATAATGATGCTCATTCCATAAATCTTGCCTGTCTTGCCCAACAGCAGCAGCCCTCACTGGGTAGGGAGACCTAATCTCTGAGAAGTCATGACTCAACACCACAGTATCACCAAGCCCCATATAGATTTCTTCCTAAAAACTCTCCTTGTAACAAGTGCCAGCATTTGCAAACTTAGCTCACATGGTACATATGTTTTATTCCTTCATTTGGCAAAAATGATACGGTACTTTGAATCCTATCACTGAGAAAGAAACAATATTCTGCTCAGACAGAGGATAAAACAGGTTGAGTTAGAGTAGAACAGCCTGGGGGTGTTCTCTCTGTTTAAACACTTGCCTAGTATTTTACAAAAGGAGGAAAGGAATGGAGAGGACACTAGAGAGGAGAGATACCAGGAAAGACAGACTGAAATCTTTTACTCACAAGATCAAGAAGGAATTCCAGGACCATTCCAAAGCCTACAGGTATTCCAAAGCCTCACCAGGTATCTGCAATCACAGAGCAAAGCCTTCAGCCTCTTCCTCTGCCCCCTATCCTACATGCTCATCCACCCTTCACAGAACCCAATAAAGCACAATACATCACACGTCTAGCTCTCTATATGAACCCAATAATCCTGAAGAAAGACAGAGAAAAACAGAGAAAACCTCAGACAATTTCCCCAGGGACACAGTGGCCCAGAGTCAGAAACAGAAGTTACTAAGGTAAGTTGACCTCAGAGAAAAACATCCATAACCAGAACAAACATAGTTTTGGGGGTTTTTTGGTTTTGTTTTTTTGCTGCTGTTGTTGTTGTTGCTTTTTGGTTTTTTGAGACAGGGTTGCTCTGTGTAACTGCCATGGCTGCCCTCGAACTTACTTTGTAGACCAGGAAGGCCTCGAACTCACAGAGACTCACCTGTCTCTGCCTCCCGAGTGCTGGGATTAAAGGTGTGTGCCATCATACCCAGCACAAATCTGTTTCTTAAAGAAAACTACGATGGTGCACGCTTTTTTTTTCCCCCCAAAGATTTATTTATTTATTATGTATACAGTGTTCTGCCTGCATGTACGCCTGCAGACCAGAAGAGGGCACCAGATCTCATTACAGATGGTTGTGAGCCACCATGTGGTTGCTGGGAATTGAATTCAGAACCTTTGGAAAAGTAGCCAGTGCTCTTAACTGTTGAGCGACCTCTCCAGCCCGGCACATGCTTTTAATCCCAGCACTCAGGAGGCAGAGCCAGGAGGATCTCAGTGAGTTCAAGGCCAGCCTGGTCTACAGAGCAAGTTCCAGGACAGGCACCAAAACTACACGGAGAAACCCTGTCTCAAAAACAACAACAACAACAAATCTGGGGCTAAGGGTGTACCTCAGTGGTAGGGTACATGCTTAATTAACATGTACACAGTTCTGGGTTCAATTTCCCTCCAACATCAAACCACAAAAAAGAAGTTTTTGTTCAAGGCCTCTTGCCTACTTCCATATCTAGAGAACCACAATCTAGCATAGCATATAACATCTTCAGTGAGTTTTAGCATCAATAAAAATCAAAATAATTAAATAAATAGATTTAAATATGCAATTTCATCCACAAATAAATCAATCCTATGTGTTACAGAAGATTTGAAACACATCTGTGAAAGGCCCGGGGGAGAGCCCAACCTCCAGTGATTACATACTCAGCCACCCTGGGCAGACCTACTTCTCCGAATACGGCCTCAGATCTGCTACAAGGCTCAGGCCCACTAGGGCTTCACAAGAATGTCTATCAAGAAGAAGGGTATGGTGGCGCATGCCTTTGATCCCAGAACTCAGAAGGCAAAGACAAGTGGATCTCTGTGAGCTCTAAATCAGCCTGGTCTACATAGTGTATTCCATGACATCCAGGGCTATGTAGAGACCCTGTCTCAACAAAACAAAAAGAGAATGTTTATCAAGATACGTGGGGCTGGAAATGTAATACAGTGGTAGCACTCTTGCTTGGCATGGGCAAGGCCCTGGATCTGAATCCTCAGCACCTCAAAAACAAAAATTAGAACATGGCATAAACTTAAAAAAAAAAACAAAAAACCTGGGTGGTGGTGATGCATGTTTTTAATCCCAGCACTCAGGAGGCAGAAGCAGGTGGATCTCTGTGAGTTCCAGGCCAGCCTGATCTACAGAGTGAGTTTTAGGACAGCCACAGCTACACAGAGAAACCCTGTATTGAAAAACAAAAACAAACAAACAAAAAAATGGCATAAACTAAGTGTGATGTTATACTTGAAAGCAAGAGGCTTTCAAGTTCAAGGCTAGTCTGAACTACAAAGTAAGACCCTAACCCCCTCCCCCCCAAAAAAGCACAACAAAATATCCAAGTGCCGAGCCAGGGCCGAAGTATACCCATCATCTTCCAGAACCCTCCTCAACAGCAACACAGCATGGTGAAACAAGCCTAGCCCCACAACACCCCGTTACTACAGCAGCCCAGACACAGAGGCCACAGAGCGGCTGACACTGAAGGAGGGCACAACCCACAATAGACCCTATTATCCCTGGAACCCCATGACAGGATGGAAGAGGGTAGGCCAGGACATTCCTCCACCCCCACACACCACAGAGGGAAAGGGCACTGGCAGCCTGGGGCACCAGGGGCCTAAACAGGAAGAAAGTCATTTTCTTCTTCAGCTGTTAAGATCAGAGAGAACCCCCTCCTCTTAAAAAAAAAAAAAATTAGAAAGGTAACCTGAGGTGCAATCAATTAAATCCGGAAAAACTAGACGGCCTATAGAGGAGGCCTTTCTAACTCAGTAATGCCCAAATAGAAGGAAAATAATACTAAAGGCTTTGGGAATACAAGTTACCCGCACACCCTGTCTGTTCAAGAATGACAATGAGACAGAACAATCAACTTCTGCTAAAGATTTCCTCCTATCCCAAGGATTTCAGTCATTGTCTTTCTCTTTTTGAGTCAGTGTCATGTTGTAACCCTAGCCCACTCAAAACTACTACAGAATCGTAGCTTCAGATGGGCTGCAGGTCTACACAGACTGGCGTACTCAGTGCTGCATGCAGGTCTGTACTGTTTAACCTACTGGCAAAATAGTGTTACCTTCTGCAGGTAGCAGACGAAACAGCTGGGAGCGTTAAACCTAGTATAGGAACAAGTGAGACAGAAATCCTACTGTTATCTATTTGTGACTTTAATGAATTCTGGTTTTAGATCTTTAATAAAGAGCTTCTCTTATACTCTCCTACCAAATTTTCCCATTCCGGCAATTCAATCTTTCCAACACCGCTCAAAGATCTAAAAATATAAGACACTTACAATCTACTTTATTTTTCCCTCTCCAGAATCTAGCCCTGCTCAAGAGGAGCTCAGAAGGCTGGACTCTACTATAAAACACAGTATTTAGCAAGGCTACCTGAGCAAGAGGCATATTTGATGCAAAGCTAATATCCCAGCTTAAGCAAGAGAATCTACACAGAACATTTATAGTGATGAAAAGGATGTTTTATGTAAATACTCCACTGTAAATTAGTGTCCAAAAAAATGGATGATGTCCAAGGTTCTAATTAATATCCAAATTTTTAAAATGCCATTAAGAAGTTGATTATTCAGGGTTGGGGATTTAGCTCAGTGGTAGAGCACTTGCCTAGCAAGCGCAAGGCCCTGGGTTTGGTCCTCAGCTCTGGGAAGAAAAAAAAAGAAATATTTTTGTGAGAAAATTTTGGGGTTTGGGATTTAGCTCAGTGGTAGAGCGCTTGCCTAGCAAGTGCAAGGCCCTGGGTTCGGTCCTCAGCTCCAAAAAAAAAGAAGTTGATTATTCTCATAAAGGCAGTGGTGGCACATGCCTTTAATCCTAGCTCTCATGAGGCAGAGGCAAGTGTATCTCTGTAAATTCAAGGCCATTTTAATCTACAGAACTAGTTCCAGGACAGTCAGAGTTACAAAGAGAAACCCTGTCTCAAAAAACAAGGAAATAAATGAATAAATAAATAAGAATTTGACTATTTTCTACATTTTTCTTGACAAAATTTTGCTGGAGACCAGGGAAGACTCACCTGAAATCCTAGAATTTAAAGATTTACTCTATTTTTAATAACTTGTATGTGAAGGGGAATGTGCATATAAGTGCAAATGCCTTTAAAGGCTAAAGGTATTGGATCTACTGGAACTGGTATTATAAGTGGTTCTGAGCTGCCTGATGTGGGTGCTGGGAATCAAACTATCTTCTGGAAAATCAGTATAGATTCTTAACTATTGAGTCATTTCCCCAGCACTTGTAATCCCAGAATTTGGAAGACCAAGGTAAGTTAACTTACAGGTCGCCTGGGCTGTAGAGAGACTTGGAAACTAGACCTGGGAACTTACCAAGATCCTGTCTCAAAATATAACTTAAAGAGGCTAGGTAGCCCAGTGGTAAATCGCTTGCCTAGCATGCTCAAGCCTTGGATTCAATCCCCAGTAATACACATGCAAACTAACTGGAGAACCAATCCAGCCTTAGAGAATAACTTGAGCTAATTAGGAGAGGTATTTATGTCCCCCTTTTTTTTTCTGCTCTCTTCCCTCCACGTAGTCTCTCTGTCTCCCTCCACATAGTCTCCCTCCCTCCCTCTCCCCCTCTCCTCCTCTCTCTGAATAAAGCTCTAGAAAGGTTTAAAAAAAAAAAAAAAAGAGGTATTTATGACAATCGATGCAGAACTTCATTTCTACCATAGAATATTATGATCATTTTCATTGGTTTTTGTTCTTAATTTTAATATTTATTTTATGTGTAAGGGTGTTTTGCCTGCATGTATATCTATATACCACATGCATTCCTGGTGCCTGCAGAGGCCAGGAGTTGGATCCTCTAGAACTGAAGTTCTGGATAGTTGTGAGCAACTGTGTGAATGATAGAAACCAAACTTGGATGCTCAAAAAAAGCAGCATGTACTCTTAACTGCTGAGCCATTTCTCCAGAACCCCCCACTTTGGAATCTTCTTAAGCAATCCCCTATGTACCCTTGGGATGCCTGAGGGGAAGATATTACCAGGGATAAAACAGAAGATAACCAGAACACTTGCAAAATCAAAGGAGGAATGTCTCCAAACCTCATTATTTTGAAAACCATACTATGTATACTAACCTAAGAAAATTAACTTTTTTTGTTTTGTTTTTCAAGACAGGGTTTCTCTATGTAGCCCTGGCTGCCCTAGAACTCATTCTATAGACCAGACTGGCCTCAAACTCAAGAGATCCACCTGTGTCTGCCTCCTGAGTACTAAGATTAAAGAAAGGCATTCGTAACCACTGCCCAACAAAAATTCTTTAAAAATTTCAGGACCGGGCTGGAGAGATGGCTCAGAGGTTAAGAGCACTGGCTGCTCTTCCAGAGGACCTGAGTTCAATTCCCAGCAACCACATGGTAGTTCACAACCATCTATTAGACTTGGTGCCCTCTTCTGGAGTGCAGGGATACATGCAGGCAGAACACTGTATACATAATAAATAAATAAATCTTTAAAAAGAATTTTTTTTTTCAAGACCAATGTGATGATGGTACGCTCTTTTTTTTTTCCTGGAGCTGAGGACCCAACCCAGGGCTTTGAGCTTGCTAGGCAAGTGCTCTACCACTGAGCTAAATCTCCAAGCCCAGTTTGAGAGTTTCAGGCCAGCATGGTCTATACAGAGTTCTAACCCACCCAGGGCTGCATAATGAGACCCTGTCTCATAACAAAAAAGAAATAAACGAAAAAATCAATTGTTCCAAAACACATATACCAATCAGTAAAAAGAATTCTGTAAGGGGAGTTTGTTGTAGACACCCACATTTAGGTACAAAACAACATCAGTAGCAATGAAGAGAAAATGCCAAAAAAGGCAACCAAATTGGGCACTGGCCACTGTTTCTCTGAATATGACACACCCTTTCCAAGTGTTTCACTTGCCCTTGAGCTCTCTAACTGGCACACTCCCCAAGGGCTGTGACTGTCTCAAAAAAGAAAGAAAGAAAGAAAGAAATCTGTGGCAGCACATACCCTTAAAGATGAAGGGAGCATTTGGACTTGGGTCTTCAAAAATTACAAACTCTTGGGCCCTTGGACCAGTCCTAGATAAAGGACCCTACCAACACTCCTGATGACCTGAGTTTGATTCCCCAGGACCCACATGGTGAAAGGAGAGTGTAGCTCAGTGGTAAGAGTGCTGCTTGCCAAACACACTTGAGACCCTTGGCTCCACCCCAGAAGCCACTGAATTATAAATAAAGGTGCTGTATGACAGAGCCCTCTCCTCACTGTTACTGCCTTCTAATGGAATGGTTAATCATGTTGCCAAGAAGCCCACTCTCCTTCCTCTCTCCTTTGCAGAATTTTTTTCTTTTCAAGTGTCTTACCTCACCTTCCAGTGCCAGGCAGCTTTGAAAGCTTTATCTTCCTGGAGAACAGAGGCCCTGCCGGAACAGAAAAGAAGACTACTGGTGAGCACCCAAACTGAAATAGAATTACACCTACTAACCAACACGGAAGGAGTAAACAATGTCACTTTAGTCTGCTGCCTATCTCACCCATTAGTCACCCTGCTTGTCAAAAGACCACTGTAAGGAAATGAAATGTTTTACGCAGTCCATTCAAGACCAAAACTTACGAAGTTTCAGATAGCAAAGATGCAAAATTCATTCCAACATCTATTTTTTCTTTGTAGGTGTACAGTGCAGATAGATGCTGGGGGAAGTGCTGTGCTGTGCTGTGTGCATGTGGAGCCAGTCAGCGGCCCTGAGTGCCATTTCTCAGGAGATGCTTGCCTTGTTTTGGGGACAGGATCTTTCACTCCGACATGAGGCCAGACAGTTACTCTAGGTTATGGCCAGCGAGCTTCAGGGATCCACCTGTCTCTCCCTTCTGGACATTAGGATTTGTAAAGCCCTTACCACCATAACCAGCTGTTGATGGATGCCAGGGAACAAACTCGGGCCCTCACGCTTATACAGCAAGTACTTTAACTGAGCTACCTCCCCAGTCCTTATGCTTTGTTTTTGATTTTCTGGAACAGGGTCTCATGTTGTCCAGACCACTCTTGAACTCAAATCCTCCTGCCTCCACCTTCCAAGTGCTGAGATTATAAGTGTGTGGCACCATTCCCAGTTTTGTTTTGTTTTTTCTCAGTGCCCCCACCCCACTTTGGCTTTTTGAGACAAGGTCTTTCTACATAGACCTATCTATCCCTGGCTAGCCTGGAACTCTCTACCCCTGGCTAGCCTGGAACTCTCTATGTAGACCAGGCTGGCCTTGAACACACATAGATCTACCTGTCTCTGCCTCCCGAGATTGAAGGTGTACACCACCATGCTCAGCTCTGAGTTTTTTGAAACAGGTTCTCATATAGCCCAGGCTAGTCTCTAACTCAGCTACATAGCTGAGGCTGGGCTTAAACTTCTAATCCTAATGCCTCCACCTCGCAAGTGTTGGGAATACTTTGGACAGCAGTGTTCTTTTCCTTTTAGGGTTTCGTTTTTCCTATTTTTGTATTCGTTTATGTGTATGAATGTTTGCCTGCATGTATGTATGTATGTATACACTGTATGTGTGCCTGGTGTCAGCAAAGTTCAGAAGGATCAGATCCCCTAGAACTGAAGTTATGGATGACTGTGCGCTACCATATGGTTTCTGGGAGCCTAACTAGGATCTTCTGCAAGAACAGTAAGTGCATGCTGCCATCTCAGCTCCATCATTTTGATGATGTGTGCATGTGCATCTGTGTCTAAAACTCAGGTTGGCATCATCCCTGGTTTACGTAGTCATGGGGATTGAACCCAGGGCTTTATGCATGCCTAGCAATAAGAATTCTCCAAACTGGACTACATCATCAGCCTCCCTATGAGTATTTTAAAAACCATGATTCTAGTGGGAATGATCTTCTGGATACTTTTCATTTTCTTTTTTCTTCTTCCTTTTTTTTGGGTTTTTTTGTTTGTTTGTTTTGTTTTTCTCTGAACAAGGTCTCAGTAGGTAACCTAGGGTAACCTGCAATTCACTAAGTAGCTCAGGTTTGTCTTAAACTTTAAGGCAGTTCTTCTACTTTAGCCTTCCCAGTACTGAGATTATAGGCTTGAGCAACTACACCTGACTCGAGTTTTGTTTTTGTTTCTTAAGATTTATTTTTATTTATATTCGTGTGTACAGGTGTTTTGCTTGTTATGTGTATGGGTGTTTTACACACACACACACATTTGTCTGTTCCCAAGTTTGGAGTACCCATGAAGGCTAGAGGGCGGCAATGGACCCTATGGAACTGGAGTTCTAAATGGTTGTCAGCTGCCATGTGAATGCTGGGAACTGATCCTGGCTCCCCACTGCTCTTAACGATTGGGCCATCTCCCCATTCAAGCTTGGGTTTGTTGTTGTTGTTGTTCTGTTTGGATAGGGTCTCACTCCATAGTCCTGACTGGCCTGAAACTTTCTATGTAAACCATGCTGGCTTAGAATTCTCAGGGATCCACCTACCTCTGCCTCCAACGTACTAGGATTAAAAGCATGTACCTACTCCTGGCTCCAGTTGAGCTATTTCTTTAAAAAAGGTTTATTTTGTTTTGCTGGTGGTGGCGCACGCCTTTAATCCCAGCAGCTAGGAGGCAGAGGCAAGTGGATTTCCGTGAGTTCGAGGCCACCTTCATCTACAAAGCAAGTTCCAGGACAGCCAGAGCTGTTACACAGAGAAACCCTGTCTCTAAAAACAAAAACGGGCAGGGGGAAGGAGATACCACAGTTTATGTGGAGGTCAGAGGACAATTTGTGGGAGTCAGTTTTTTCCTTCCACCACGTGGGTCTTTGGAGATAAACTTAGGTTGTCCAGTTTGATGGCAAGTATCTAACTGCTGAACCATTCACAGACCTTTTCAGCTATCCCTTCTTAGTCTAATTGTTTCTTAAAGTATTGATTCTGTCCAAGCTGGAAATGTGGCTGTTGAGTGCTTACTGAACATGTATGAGCCCCAAGGTTTGATCCCCAGCACTTATGAACTGAGTGTGGCAGTGCACACCTGCAATCCTAGCACTTGAGAGATGCAAGCAAGAATATCAGAAGTTGAAGGTCACCTTCTATTATTTAGCAAGTTTGGTCCTCCAACAGTGAGTCTGAGACCAGCCTGGGATACACGACCCTGACTCATTTATAGATAGATAGACAGATGGATAGCCTGGAATACAAGACCTTGACTCATTCACAGACAGACAGACAGACAGACAGGCATATATATTTCTGTATGTATAGATGTATCTAGGGTAAAAATATAAATCAATGGTAAAGTATCTGCAGAAGAGAAAACTGACTCCACAAGTTATCCTCTGGCCTCCATGCATGCCATGACACATGCATGCCCCCACAAACACATCATACACACACAATTTAAAAATAGACACACGGGAGCTGGAGAGATAGCTAAGGGCTAGCTACTTTTCCAGAGGACCCAGGTTCAATTCCCAGCACCCAAATTGCAGTTCACAACAGTAACTCCAGTTCCAGGGGACCTGACACCCTCACACACATACATGTAGGCAAAACACGAATGCACATAAAAATAAATCTTTTTTTAAAATACAAACACACTATACACACGTATGTATACATATGCATAAACATTTAAATCAAAATTCCAGCATATTCGCACACACCTATCATCCTAGCACTGGAAATGCAAAGGTAGAAAGCCAGGCCTACATAGTGAGTTCCAGACCAGCCAGGGCTACAATGAGATTCTGGTGCAAACAAACAAAATCAAATAAAAGAAAACATGAGTCAGATGAAGTCACTATATTGCTCAAGTTTTATACAAACTGACTTTACAGAATGATTCTGTCATCGTTGCTATCTGCAGTTCCTAAGCCTGTGCCACTGCAGCCCATCCACCTCACCACCCAAGGCCCAAATCAAGAAAAAAAGAAAGGAAGGAAGAAAGAAAGAAAGAAAAAAATTGCTTAGTTATCAAATCCAAGCAACAGAAAAATAGGAAACACTATTCATTAAAGCTAAATTAGGCCCTCTAGCTAGTGCAATTCTGTAAACTCCTCTAAATCTCTATTTATAGAAACTGCTATTGAGCAGTATCAGTAGTGATCAGAGTAAAAGAGATGGACGTTAGCGGCTGAAGGAGCATGGGACTCTGTGGAGAACCGCTTGCTTTCTTGTCTACACTTTGAGACAGTGCCCTACCATGTAGCACAGGCTGCCTCTAATTTCAGTCTCAGCCTGAGAGCTGGAATTACACTAACATTACACCCAACCTAGGAAGACTGTTTGAATACCCTAAAGTATGGGTTTACAAGGACCTCGTATGAAATGACAGCAGGACCAGCTTACTCCCAGCCTGCAGTGTTGACAATGTAGCAGGAGCAAAGAGAGCAAAAGGATCTAAGGAGAAAGGCTTGAGCTGGGTATAGTGGCACACGCCTTTAATCCCAGCACTAGGGAGGCAGAGGCAGAGAGGTAGGTGGCTCTCTATGAGTTCGGGGCCAGCCCAGTCTACAAACAAGTTCCAGGGCAGCCAGGGTTACAAAGTGAGACTGTCTCAAAAAACAAATAAACAAACAAATGTCTTAGAGCTGAGTATGGTGGCACACACTTTTAGTTCCAACAGTCAGTCGGGAAGCAGAAGGAGGTGGACCTCTAAATTTAAGGCCAGCCTCATCTACATAGTAAGCCCCAGGTGAGCAAGGACTATATAGAGAAAAGCTGTCTCAAAAAAAGAAAGGAAAAAAGGCTTAAAAATGGTGGCAAAGATGCAGAAACTTCTTAAGTAGAAAGAGGTGAAAAGGTGGGGAAATCTTGAACCAGCACACAGCACACACTAAGAACACCCCACCTGCATTAACTCCTACTTCAAGGTCCTTTGAGGTTCAATACTCTTTCAAGTCCTCTTGCTCTTCATGCTCATACAAGGTCTCTATTTAATCTGACATTCTGTTTGTAACCCACATGCAATCACAATCTTCAACTACTCAAGTCTAAATGGCAGATAAAGGAAACAAAGTTCTCATGACAGACTTCCTATCTAGGCTAGGCCTTGCTCTTATTTCCAACACTTCTCCCTTTTTTTCTCCTGTAAGGCAGTCTCACTCACCATAGATGTTGCCCAAACTGGCCTGGAATTTCCCAGCCACCCAGGACAGAAAGTGCTAAGATTACAGGCATGCACTATGTCCAGCTAAGTCCTTTTTTTTTTTGTTTTTGTTTTGTTTTTTTTGTTTTTTTTTGTTTGTTTGTTTTTTTGAGACAGGGTTTCTCTGTGTAGCTTTGCACCTTTCCTGGATCTCACTCTGTAGACCAGGCTGGCCTCAAACTCAGAGATGGCTCTGCCTCCAAAGTGCTGGGATTAAAGGCATGTGCAACCACCACCCAGCCTCATTTTTTTTAACCTTTCATAAAATGGGCCTGTTGCCACTTGCAATTACACTATGTTAGCTGAACTCTTCATCAAGAAAGCTGGGCAGTGGCCGTACACACCATTAATACCAGCAGTTGGGAGGCAGAGGCAGGAGGATCTCTGAGTTCAAGGCCAACCCGTCTACAGATAGAGTTCCAAGACAGCCAGGGTTATACAGAGAAACCCTGTCTCGAAAAACCATTAAAAAAAAAAAAAAAAAAAAAGATTTTGTCTCAAAAAACCAAACTGAGGGATGAGAGGCAGCTATGTGGTTGGGGATATAGCTCAGTGGTTACAAAGATACAAGTGTTCCTTGTGGCCAAAGTGATCACTCTTGTTTTCCAAGTCTCTGCTGGTCACTGCCTGACCTTTCCACTCAACAGATCCTATACACTTACAAAAGCCCTACCTTGGACCTTGTTTCTCTTCACCTCACTCCTTACTACTTACTTGTTCAAGTCCACTATCTCCCCAAAGAACCAAAGCAATGACTAATGCTTCTTTTTTTTCAAAGGTTTATGTCTATGGATATTTTGTCTGCATGTATGTCTGCACACCAGAATAGGGAGTCAGATTCCATAAGGCTACAGTTATAGTTGTGAGCTGCCACATGGGTTCTGGGAATTGAATTTAGGACCTCTGGAACAATAGCCAATGCTCTTAACTACTGAGCCATCTCTCCAGCTCTAATAGGATCTCTGAGTTCAAGGCCAGCCTGGTCTACTGATGAGTCTGGGAAAGCCAGGGCTACACAGAGAAACCCTGTATCAAAAAAACAAACAAAAAAGCTCGGTGGTGATGGTGCATACCTTTAATCCCAGTACTTGGGAGGCAGAGACAGGCAGATCTCAGTGAATTCCAGGATTGTTACACAGAGAAACCCTGTCTCAAAAAACCAAAAAAAAAAAAAAAACCAAAAAAAAAACAAACAAACAAAAAAAGCAGAAATTGATCACATCACAGCTGTATTCCAAGACCTTCAGGACTCCCAATTCCTCTAAGCTCTTCTCTGCAGCAATCTGGCTCGAAGCCAACCTTCCAGAATGCTCAGTGAGTACAGGTCTTTTGTCTGTACTTGTTTTCTCCTTCCAGATACTGACCTTCTACTACTGCTTTCAACAAACTAACACTTCTTGAAGGTCCGGCTGAAGTTTGTTCTCCAACCAGGTCCTAGAGTGCTGTGGGATGTTCAGGATGCTGTGAATGTGTTGCTCTGATTGGTTGATAAATAAAACGCAGCTGGGGATTTAGCTCAGTGGTAGAGTGCTTGCCTAGCAAGTGCAAGGCCCTGGGTTCGGTCCTCAGCTCCGGATAAATAAAAAACGCTAATTGGCCAGTAGCCAGGCAGGAAATATAGGTAGGATAAACAGAAAAGGAGAATTCTGGGAAGTAGAAGGCTGGGTCAGTAGATGCCAGCCTACCACCCAAGGAGCAGCATGTAAAGCACAAAGGTAAAGTCACAGAACACGTAGCAACATATAGATTAACAGAAATGGGCTGAGTTTGAATGTAAGAGCTAGTCAGTGGTAGGCCTGAGCTAATGGCTGAGCAGTTTTAATTAATATAAGCCTCTTTATATTTATTTGGGTCTGAGTGGTTGTGGACTGGGCAGGACACAGGTAAACTTCAGCTACACTAGGGCCTAAGCCCGTGGCTTACTTCAACATGGTGCCAGAACAACTAGCATAGGGCTTGAAAAGCTGTTTGTTTGTTTGTTTGTTGTTTTGCTTTGTTTTAAAGCAGGATCTCATTGTGTAGCTGTGGCTGGCCTGGAACTCTCTATGTAGACCAGGCTCTGAAATTAAAGGCATGCACTACCACACCCAGCCAAGATTTTTTAATTATGTATCTACATCTGCACGTGCACATAGGTACCTATAGAAGCTAGGAAGCTGTAACTCCCTAGAGCTGGAGTTACAGACAATTGGGAGCCACTCCACATCGGTGCTAAAAACTGAACTTAGGTCCTTCACAAGAATGGCAAGTGCTCTTTTAAGTTATTTTTATTTTATGTGTATGAGTATTTTGCCTGAATATACCATGTGTATGCCTAGTGTCCAGAAAGGCCAGAAAGGGGACACTGGATCCTGTCTGTAACACCAGTTCCAGGATTGTGAGCCACCATATGAGTGCTGGAAATGAAATCAGGGTCCTCTTAAGAACAATAGGAGCCCTTAACCACTAAACCATCTTTCTAGCTTCCCCCAACAAGATTTTATTTCTGTGGGCCAAACATGGTGGCAAATACCTTTAATCCCAGCATGGGGGTTAGGGCAGAGACAGGCAGATCTCTGAGTTTGAGACCAGCTTGTTTTACATAGTAAGCTCCAGGCCAACAAAGGATACATAGTGAGACACTTTCTCAATCACCTCACAAAAATTTTTTTATTTCTACTGTGTATGCCTATAATCGCAGCATTTTTAGAGATGGAAACAGGAAGAACAAGGGTTCAAAGCCTTGGGCTATACAGTAAATTCAAGGGTAACCTGGGCTACACTGAGACCTTATCTCAACTAAGTCCTGGATTCTGAGAATGGCCCCTCACATGTTCCTCAAGTTCCATGTGAGGCCCTATCATTTCTGTTATCACTCTGTCCTACATCCAGACCACAGACGTCCCCGCTCAGCAGTCACCAGAGAAGACTCAACTGAGCACCCCTTAACAGCGTAAGACAACAAATGCAGATCGCGTCAAACATCCAGCCTGGGTTTAAATCTCGAATCTAACCAAGTACGGCAGTGCATACCTGTCAACAACAGCATCTGGGAGGCTGAGGCAGGAGGATCAGAGATTTGAGGTAAGCCTGGGCTAGATAGTAAGACTCTTAGAAAGAATGATGATACAGGGCCAGCAAGATAGCTCCACAGGCAAAGTAGTTTGCCTCCGAGCCTGACTGGGGCCTACATGGTAGGAAGAAAAAACAACTCCCACAAGTTTTCTTTTCTTTCTTTTTTGAGCTGAGGATTGAACTCAGAGCCTTGCACTTTCTAGGCAAGCGCTCTACCACTAAGCTAAATCCCCAACCCACAAGTTTTCTTTTAACCTTCCCAAACACACACTCACTCACTCACTCACAAAATAAATACAATTAAAAGTGTTTCCTGGGGCTGGAGAGATGGCTCAGAGGTTAAGAGCACTGGCTGCTCATCCAGAGGTCCTGAGTTCAATTCCCAGCAACCACATGTTGGCTCACAACCATCTGTAATGAGATCTGGTGCCCTCTTCTGGCCTGCAGTCAAACATGCTTTATACATAATAAATAAATCTTAAAAAAAAAAAAGTGTTTCATGCTGGGCATGAAGGCACACTTCTTTAATCCCAGCACTCAGAAGGCTGAGGCAGGAGGCGTGTCACAAGCTCAATGTTATCCTGATGCAGAGTTCTAGACCAGCCTGAGCTACGTAGGGATACCAATGCACTAAAACCAAATGAAGAACAACTGAGGGTCCAAGTATTATACAACCCAGCAGAAAATAAACAAAGATCTCTGTATGCAAATTTTTATTTATAATAACCCAGAACTAGAAAAAAATACAGGTGTCCTCAAATTGGCTATATTCCTGAGGGTGGCCTTGAACATCTATCTGATCATACCGCTTGTACTTCCAGAGTATTGGGATTGGAGGCATGAGTCCAGATTCAGATGCTCTTGAAATTAAAAAACATCGGGTATGGTGGTGCATACCTTTGAATCAGTACAGGGAAGCAGAGACAAATGGATCTCTATGAGTGAGGCCAGGCTGGTCTAATGGAGTTCCAGAACAGCCAGGACTGTTACACTGAGAAACTGCCACAAAAACCACAAGAAAAAAAAATCATCCGGGCACGGTGGTGTACACCTGCGGTACTAGCATTCATGAGGTGAAAGCCAGAGAATCAGAAGTTCGAGGCCACCTTCAGCTACATGAGGAGTTTGAGGCCAGCCTAAACTACAGCAAACTTTCTCTCAAAATAAAAAAATGCTCAGCAGTTAAGAGAATCTGTTGTTCTTCCAAAGGACCTGTGTTCAGATCCCAGGACCCACATGGGAGCTGTGAACTGCCTGTAACTCCAGCTCCAGAGGATTCAACACCTCTTTTTCAGGCATCCATACCCACAAGCCATACACACAGACACACATTCATACACAAAAATAAAAATAAAGAGAAAGCAAACCAAAAAATCCTATGTACATGATAAGGCATGAGGTGTGACCTGTTCTTTCTCCTGTGAGTCAATTTCCTCAACTAGCATAAGATTTCAGGGAGCTGGGGTGATGGTTCTGTCGATTAGAATGTGTGCTCCAAGTAAGAACTCCAGAAATAACAGTATGGGAGGAGGGCAGACAGGCAGATCCCAGAATTAACCAGCCAGCTACTGCTAGTTTAGGTGAAATACAAGCCTCAAGTTTAGTGAGAGACCGAGGTGAGTAATAGAGAAAACCATCCTCCTCTGGCTTCCATATGTGTAAGTGCACTCACATAATGCACACACAGCAGAATGCAAGGCCCTCAACTGCAAAAGGTTATCAGTCCAGTCCATCTCATCACTGGCCCAGGAAGCAGGAGAAACTACCTACATCTGCAGGTAAAAGACCGAGGGGGGGTGGCACGACTTTAGTCCCAGCACTGGGGAGGGTAGGGGGGTTGGCAGAGCCAGGCGGATCTCTGTGAGTTCCAGGCCAGCCTGGTCTACAGAGCGAGAGATCCAGGACAGGCACCAAAACTACACAGAGAAACTCTGTCTTGAAAAAAAAGAACATGCTAGTCATGATGGTGGATCCTTTACTCCCAGCACTAAGGGAAGCAGAGGCAGGAGGTCTCTGAGTTCAAGGTCAGCCTGGTTACAGAATTCCAGGACAACCATGGGGAAAAAAAAAAAGGAAATACAATGTTCCATGTTCAAGTAGGAGCTAGGGGAGGTATGTTTAGTTGGAAACAGGTCCAGGCTGCCCTATAACTCCTATTCTTAGGGTCTTCTCTTGTTTGTCTCAGACTCCTTAAATCCTAGGATTTACAGCTACCACACTCAACCAAGCTAGAAGTTTTTTAACAATCAAATGCTAAATCTCTCCTTTCCAATCAAAGTAAACTCCCTCTAATTCCTCCAAACCCCATCATTCTTAATACCTAACAGACCAGCAAATCTGTCAGTCACCCATTCAGCAGTCAAGAGTTTTAAAGGTCAGTATGGTGGCTCAGGCCTTGTCCCTGGACTTAGGAGGTAGAGGCAGAAAGCTCACTAGTTCAATGCTAGCTAGCCTCACTACATAATGGATTCAAACCACCTTAGGCTTCCGAAGACCCTGTCTCAACACCAAAAGGTTTGGAGGTTTGTTTTGGGGATTCAAACTTAAGACTCCACCCATAATATGCAAAATCTCTACAACTGAGCCATACCCCCATCTCCAAAAAAAGGTGGCTTTAGATCCTTGGTCATACTTAGACTTCTGGCCTGCACATTCCTCAATTCAGGCTTCCTCCCCCATTAGGCTAGCCACTCCCTTTGTACTACCTTCTCAGTCTCCCCTCAAATGGCTCTTCCTCCCTCCTCTCGGGTGGCTGACTTCACTACTACCACTCCCTAAGTGCCACCAACATATCTTTCTAAACACAGGTCTGGATTATGCCACTCAAATGATTAAAAGCATTCCCAGGCTCCTGTACTCTCTGAAGTTGGAGCTCCTATGTGCAAAGACTGCCCAGAGCTCCCACCTGTCTAGCTGGAAGACTCCCAGGTACTATTTTAGACACTCATGTACTTGTAGTTCCGGGTGCACAAGGCTTTATGTCCCCCAGCTAATTCTTGCTGGCCCTGAAGGCAAAAGCTCAGGAATTCTCTCTTCAGGCTATCATGTAAGCACATTCTGTAGGTAGCAGCTACTAGTCATAGGTTCTGATTCTCATTCACCAAATCCCAAAATAAGTTCTTAAGGGCAAAACAAGATGCATTACATGGGTCCCCAAGGCCTACCCAGAAGTTGGCAGGTAGTAAAGCCAAACATTTGCTAAATAAATGCATTTTGCCAAATCAGTTTTTTGTTTTGTTTTGTTAAGAACAGTGAGGACTTGTCCGCTGACACTTTAAACAGAAGCAAATTTCATGTTCCCACCGGGTGCCCCTCTGCACAGAGCTCCTCACTCCTACCTTCTTCACACGGGATCCCACAGGCCTTGCACTCCCTAATGAGACCTGATTTCTTCAACAGTCCCTATGTCCTGTAAGCACGCAGGCGATGCTCTGTCCCTGGCTTCAAGGCAAAAAGAATTTTAACTCTTCATATTCAAACCATAGATTTGTACTCCTCCACAACCCGTTCCTGTGGAAATCTTCAGAACTGGAACATACTAAAAGTATGTTTCTGACCATTCAGCACAATATAAGCTGATATAATTGCAACACCCCATTTCCATCGCTCTCCAAAACATCTGGAAGCACACCCAACTCTATCCGGAGTTATGTCCTATAAACACCACCTTCACTTCACGAGTCTGGCTTCCATGCCAGGAACAACTTCTACTCGCTTATTTAGGGAAACAGCAGCCTGGACTCTTAAGTTAGACCTCCAGGCTATAAAGGTACTGCCCCAGACTAGGTGGACCAGTCAAAAACTTCGTCTTCACCATTAAAACTGATCCTGATGTAATTCAACTCAACAAAAGCTTCTCAAATTGTAGAGATTAAAAGATGTATTTTTAATTGCCCGTTGAGTTCGTCAATAAATGAACTTGGAATTATGGCAAAAAGACTATTGAGTCGACACGGTGTTTCCTCGGGGAACATTTTCCAAATACCGCAAATGAACCTGGTGTTCCAAATACCCACTGCAAAGGTAGTAAGGGAGGCTTCTTCCAAAGAGGCGCAACTGAGGGGGAGGAAAGAACCCAAAGACGCGGAGCAGCTCAAAGCAAGAGGCGGGGGCGGCGCCCTTCCCAGCCTCTGGCAGGAGCCCCACAGCGGCGATGCCGCCTAACTGGGCCGCGACCCCCCCCTCGCCCCCTGGAAATCCGGAGGCAGCCCGCAGGCCGCACACACCCGCGGCCGATGCGCAGGCCCCGCGTTCCCGGGAGCGCGGGCCGGGGCTGAGGCCTGGCCCGTGGCCGCGGCGCGCAGCTCCGGCCTCGCCGCCCAACGCTTCGAGCATTCATCCACCGGACGGAGAGCCGAGGGGCGGCTCCGCCCGGGCGGCGGCGCCGCCTCCTCACCCGCAAGGACGTCCGTGGCCGTGTCCCCGCCCCGGGCCGAAAGGGAGCAGCAGCAGGTGTTCCGCGGAAGGCTCGGCTGGAGGCAGCGGTGATCACGGCCCCAGCAGCAGGCAAGCACACGGTGGCGGAGCCGGGCGGCGCACTCACCCGGCGCCACCGGCAGGCCGCGGCAGGTGTTCGCTCCTCCGGGCCCAGGGACACCACTGCCGCTCCCCGGGCACTCCGCGCGAAGCTGCCGCCGCTGCCGCCCCCGAGCCCCAGGAGCGCGAGCGCCGCGCCGCGCCGCAGCCTCCGCGCGATCACGTACCGAGCGGTGAGAGGGCGCCGAGCGCGAGGGCGGGGCGCGCGGCCGGAGCCTAGCAACCGCCTGACACGCGAGTGCCGCAGCCAATCCCGCGGCCGGCCCCGAGCGGCGCCGACTGGCCTTCAGCGCGCGGCCCGCTCCTGCCTGCGTCGCTCACCCCGCAGCGCGCCGCACCCGCGCACAGGCCCCGCCCCGTCCCGCACCTCTCTGCTCATTGGCCTGTCACGCCCCCGCCCCGAAGGCCACGCCCCCAAGCAGAGGCCCCGCCCCCGAAGTCGCGAGTGGGTCCCGGGACACGCCTTAGCCGGTCCGGGTGGCTGGAAGCCCTTGGTAGTTGGTGTGGGGGAGGGGCACCTTTCCCAACTTCTAAAGAATAAACCGAGGTATGGACAGGCCGGCGAACCGGTCCGGCCACAGCAGGCCACCAGTCAACTGCCCCCTAATTTTCTTCGAGCAAAAATCAAGAGGTATCTAAACCATTCAAACACGCAGGAAGCGCCCTCGGAACTGCAAAGGAAGAGGCCTTGTTACCTTACCCTTAACATGAATGGAGAAACTAGGCCCAGATCCGGGTGGGTGGGCAGGAAGGTAACCCATTTTTTATGCTTGGCATACAACAGGCCTCCCCTCCCCCTCCTTGGAAAGCTAAAATCCAATGGCTCCTCTGGTGCTCAAAATAGCTCTGACCCGCTAGCACAGGTCACTCACCCCCGGTGGCCCACATTCTTTAGATGGGTGGTTACGGCTAGAATCTGGCCTCCCTTTATGGAGGGTCCTAAAGTAACTCTTAACTCTCCTGGGGCTTACCAGAGGTCCCAAACTCCAGAGACTGGAAACTTGACCAAGTTACTAAATCCGACAGTGTGTGATAGCCGTGGAAATGGGAAGTGTGGTGGACTCTGTACCCATCCTAACTCCACACTGCTGGAATGAATCCTTTCCTCCCTGGCCTGTGGCCAGGCTGGAGTTTCAGTCACACGCTGTTATCAGCAAGCACATTCTGAATACAGACCCGGCGGCTACTTTGCCTGGGATTCCTGCCTAAATGCCAAGTAGTTCTCTTCAGAAGTGTCTAGGAGAAACAATTTTCAGAAAAACCAGGAAGGAATGTGCTACCTCAAATACCTGCTTGCAATTAAGTGACTAGGTCATAAAGGCTAGAAAAGATAAAGGAACTAAAACCCAGGAGAGCGACCTCAAATCATCCCTTAGATATTAAGCTGAAGAGTTAAAGGCTTCTCAAATTCTGGCTCTAAGACTGTACTATTTTAAAAAGGCTAAGAACCAGCTGGTCATAGGGGCTCGTATCTGTAATCTCAGCAGTCAGAAAGCTGAGGTGTGAGGATTGCTGCAAATTTAAAGCCACTCAAGGGTTACATAATGAGTTTCCAGGCCAACTTGGGCTACAGAGTAATACCTTGTCTCTAAAACTAATCAAGGGGCTGAAAGATGACTTAGACAGTAGAGTCCTTTGCCACAAGCCTGGAGACCTAAGTTTGATCCCTAGGACCCACGTGGTGGAAGCAAAGAACCAACTCCTGCAAGTTGTCCTCTGACTCCAAGCACATAAATACCACACGATAAATAAATAAGACATAAAAATCCGGGGGATGGAGGAGTACACCTTTAATCCCAGCACTTGGGACACAGATGCAGACACAGGCAGATCTCTGGGTTCCAGGACAGCCTGGTCTACAGAGTGAGTTCCAGGACAACCAGGACTATGCAGAGAAACCCTGTCTTGAAAAACCAAAAATAAATAAGTAAGATGTAATTTTAAAACAAAACAGCAGTGTATAAAGCCCACAGGTCACCTCTGGGGGTGCTGCTGTTTGCATAGAAGCCGAAGCAACTCTTCCAACCTTACTGAACACACATGGATCCCAAAGAGTTCCCCTTCTTCCTTTTTTCCCATTGCTTTTGCTAAATGACAACAGAGCCTCATTCTGGCTTCCAGGGTCACAGTGTTCTGTGCCCAAGCAAACCTGGCACTATGGTCAAGGGATGTGCTCTACCTGCCTAGAAAGTACCTAAGGGTGAGGTACAGTCCTTCCTGGTCCTAGAAACAAGATCAGTGTTTGACTAAAATCCTCACAACCAAGTCCTTCCAATCCCTACCTCCCAAAGTTTGGCACTCACTGGAATGCTAGAGCCCCAAGGTAGCCCTCTCCCCTTCCCCTGAAGTCTCTTAAGCTTGGCACATCCCACCTATATTTCCCCCCAGCCCAGAGCAGCCTTATACTCTGGGCATCATTGCTATCTTTCTTCATTTTTGTTTGAAGTTGAGGTTTCTTCCAAAGCCCCATGTTTTCTTAGGACCTAGAAAACAAGAAGCCTGTTCTGGTTGAAGGTAACACTATGCTTTTTGGCCCTTATGGGCCATCACTAGCACTCATGCTAAAGTAAAGATGAACAGTTCTTTTTATGGTCTTCGATGTTGGGGCTATAAAATTAGGTTTTAGTTACTTCCCTTAGTTCTGATAGTTCCACTTAGGAACTTCACCAGCTCAGCACAAGGTCCCTAGTGACTCAACCTTGGAACTCCTCTAGGGAGGGCCATCCCAAACCAGGTAATACGGTTGCTCCCAGCCTGTAGGAAAGTACAGCCAAGAGTTAGGCCCAGGGCACACTCAGAAACAGTTCCAAGAGCCATGTTGTATGTGCCTGAGGATGAGATCAAGAGACTAAGACTGAGGCTCTTCACACCTGGTAGTCTGGGTCAACACCCCTAAGCCCTTAGCCACTCACTATTCCTCCATCCTAAGAGTTACCCCTAGCCTAAGGCTCCAGGAAGAGAAATACAGTTGTGCAAGATTTGTTTCTTCCATTTAAATGTGAGCCATTGACAATTTGCTTGGCCTAACAATACAACCATCACCTAATAACTATATAGCTATATATAGTAGGGTTCACTTTTGAGGTATAACTAGCAGGTGTCTGTCTCTAAAATAAAATAAAGGCAGGAAGATCAGAAGTTAAAAATTTAACATTGGGTGCTGGAGAGATGGCTCAGCAGTTAGGAACACTGGCTGCTCTTCCAGAGGACCCACATGGCAGCTCACTAGTGTCTGTAACTCTTGCTCCAGGGGATCCAACACCCTCATACAGTCATGCATTCAGGCAAAACACCAATGTACATAAAATATAAATAAATAATTTTTTTAAAGTCCAACATTGCTACATAGCAAGTTTGAGGTCAGCCTATGTTACATGAAACTATGTCTTTAAAAAAAAATTAAAAAGTCAAAGTTCAATTTCTGTTTGGAAGGAAGAAATTGAGTTGTACCTGCCTGCCTTACCTCCTGGTTGGCAGTCAGCCCCAAGATATAAGCCCTGTGTTAGGTCTGTACAAGTCAAACGTCCTGTGTTTGCCTGGGACTGATATGATTTATTAAAGCTAAGACCTTGGTTCTAGCTAGACCAAATCCAGTAAACATCTCCATGGAACAAATACTCACTCCTCTAATTTGAGGATTACAAGGCTTTTTATTCTGGCACGTTCCTGAGGCACCAAGGCCAATGCCTATCCTCAGACTCTTCCCGTGAGAAAGCAGCTCCGGGGGCCGATTCTTCCTCCAGTCCGGGGGCCACCACTAACCCATGGTAGAACTAGTGACTCAGATGCCAGGCCTGCAAGAGTGCCTGGGACAGTGGGCTGGCAAATCCGTCCAGCCAAGTCAGAGCAAGGGAAGGGTCCCTTTTGTTTGCACTTAACAGAAGGCAAATTGTCCTGCAGCTTTGGCAGAAAGAAGGGGCTGATAAGTTTATCCGAGAGAAACCGCCAGTAAGCAGGTTTCAGAGTCACCACCAGATCGCTCGATGGCCAGTTCTTTCTTTCTTCTCTTGTGAGACACTGCATTGCCACTGGTCCCTTTCTTTCCTCTTTCCTTTTCTTCTCTTCTCTTTCTCTTTCTTTTCTGAGGCTCTATAGCCCAGGCTACCCTGAAACCTGTATGTAGCCCAAACTGTCTTTGAAAAGTTCTCATGCTTCTCAGCCTGCCCAGTGCTGAGATTAGAGGTATGAGTTACCACCCTGGATTACCAGGCTTTTTTTTTTTTTTTTTTTAAGATTTATTTATTTTTACTTATATGTATGACATTTTGCCTGCATGTATGTTTGTGTACCGTGGGAGTTTGTGTACCAAGGCAACTGAAGTTACAGATGATCGATTGTTAATTGCCTGTGTGGGTCCTGGGAATCGAATTTGGGTCTTCTGGAGGAGTAGCCAGTACTCTTTTTTTTGTTTTTTTTGTTTTTGTTTCTTTGAGCTGAGGATCGAACCCAGGGCCATGTGCTTGCGTGTAGCCAGTACTCTTAACAACTGAGCCATCTCTCCAGCCCCAGCCCCAGGGGTGGCACAAGCCTTCTACCAATCAGCTGAGCCACAGCAGCCATACTTGGCCTCCCTGGGAATGTAAGGTTCTCACAGGGCAGGAACACCACAGCAAGGGTAAATACGGATTGAATAAATAAAAGCCATTATTCCCCCAGTGGACACACTGTCCACAGCCTCTCCTTCCTTACGCTCTATTCTCTACTGGCTAAACGATAAGGCTGTTCCCTCAAGGTCAACTTGGGTGGCTGTTACCAAAATACTGCCCCTGTATCCTTGAGCATTAGACTAAACACTAGATTAGGTCTAGACTTAGCCAAACGAACTAGACTCACCCAGATGCTCCTAAAGGCAGAAGCTCTTCTCCTCTTCCTCTTAGAGCGGGCCTGAGACCTGGGCCTGTTTCTTTCATTAGCCTGGACACCCCTCTGGGAACATCAGTCTCAGAGATATTGATGAGCTGTGCAATGTTACTGGCTCTGACATGCTATTCTGGCTGGTCTGTATGCCCTTGGAACACTGAAAAATGTGAGCCTCAAGTAAACAAACAGCTTTTCCTCTAGGCTGTGTGCTGACAGGGACAGGGGGGATGGGGAGGGGTCTTCCAGCCATCTCACCTCTCTAGTCTGGGGAACCTCCAGTATTTATGAGTCGAATGAGGACTCCTTCAGACATCTGTTTTTGTGTGAGTGTTCCTGCCCATAAATCACACCCCACTCCCAATATAAGGTCTATATTACCCTGCCTGGGCTAGCATCCCTGAGCTCTCTTGGGACTGTAGCCACATGTTCCCTTCAGCCATCTGTGTGTCTGTTTTCTGTACATTGTGATACATGTACAAGTTTATGTGGGTATATGTATGTGTACATGCATGTGAACACGCTGGTAAGGCCAGAAGTTGATAACATTGCCAGGTGTCTTTTTAAATAACTCTCCTCCACTTTTGTTTTGTTATTTTTTTTAAACTGTGTGTGTGTCTGTCTGTCTGTGTGTGTGTGTGTGTCTGTGTCTGTGTGATGTGTGTGTATATTTGCCTACATTTATGTCTGTACACTATGTGCATACCTGGTACCCAAAGAAGCCAAAAGAGAGTGTTGGACCTCCTGGAAATGAAGTTACAGACAGTTGTGAGACACCATGTGGGTGCTGGCAATCCAATCCAGGTCCTCTGGAAAAGTAGCAGGGCCCCTAACCACTGAGTCATCTCTCCAACCCCTGTTCTTATTATTTCTAATTATAGGAGATATATGTGCACAAGTGCAGGTGCCCAGGGTCCCCTCCATGGCTGGAGTTCTTCCAGATGTGGGTGTCAGGGACTGAACTTGGCCCTCTGCAGTATTCACTGTTAATCCATCCCCACAGCCTCACCACTTCAGCACCCTGCCCCCCACCCCACCCCTCACCCCCTGCCAGGGAGACAGGGCAGACAGGGTTTCTCTGTGTGTAGTCTTGGCTGTCCTGGAACTCACTCTGTAGACCAGGCTGGCTTTGAACTCACAGAGATCTACTTGCCTCTGCCTCTTGAGTGCTGGATCAAAGTCTTTTTTGAAGTGAGCTCATAAAGACAGAAGAAAGCTGAGTGGCAGAAGGGTTGTGAGATTGAAGCCAGATTCAATCAGCACAAGGAGAGGGATGGAATTTGAGACTAGCTTGGGCTGCACAGTAAATTCCACATGAGTGCTGCTTAACAATATCCTACCTTAGGAAAAGTAGAGAGGGAAAAAAAATAAGCCAGATATAATACCTGTATGAGAGGTGAAGGCAGGAAGATCAGGAGTTCAAGACCAGCAGCCTCAACTACATATCAAGCTCGAGGCCAGCTTGGGTTACACAAGACTGTCGAAATAAAAGAGCAGAAAAAGAAAGAAAACCACAAAACCAATGAATGTCGTCTCCAGTACTGTTGTGGGAGGGCGGATTTTAACTCATCTTGAGTCCTCCAGTGTATCCATGGAAGGACACATTGTGTAAGTTACTTGCCCTGAGCCTTTTGGCCACCTCATCATCAAGTGACTGCATGTGTGGCCTGTGACCCTATCTGATCACTGAAAATAACAGAAGACCATGTATGTGACTGAGTCAAGGGCCTGGGCCAGGGCCAGGATAAAACACTGATTCATGTACCTTTCTTTGTTCTTTTTGTTTTTTGTTTGTTTGTTTTTTGTTTTGTTGAGACGGAGTTTCTCTGTGTAGCCCTGGCTGTCCTAGAACTCACTCTGTAGACCAGGTTGGCCTCGAACTCAGAGATCTGCTATCCACCTGCCTCTGCCTCTTGAGTGCTGGGATTAAAGGAGTGGAGTGTGCCACCACCACTGGGCTTGTTTAATTTTTTAAATCAAAATATAATTGCATAATTTTGTCCTTTCCCTTTGCTCCTTACAATTCTTTCCTTGTTTCCTCCCAGCTCCCTCTCGAATCCCTGGCCTCTTTTTTCTTTAAATGTTTTTTATGACATACGTGTAGAAATGCATAAATATGTAAATGAAACCTGTTGAGTTTGCTTAGCATTGTTTATATGATTTCAGGATGGACCACTTGATATTGAATAGCCAGTTAGAAGGCTCATCCCTTGGGACAACTAATTCTGTCCCTTTCTTTTTTTTTTTTTTTTTTTTTTTTTTTTTTGGAGCTGAGGATTGAACCTAGGGCCTTGGGTTTGCTAGGCGAGCGCTCTACCACTGAGCTAAATCCCCAACCTCTCCCTTTCTTAGCAGCCTGTAGTTTTGTCTAGAGTTGGGAAGGCATCTGCTGGAAGGCAGAGCCTGCAGAAGGTGAAAGAGACACCCTGGAATTTTCTAGGGAAGAGTAGACTAGGGAATGTCACAGCCACAGGGAGATCTAAGGTCACTTAGAAAGTATTAAGTGGAGCTGGGCAGTGGAGGGTACACGCATTTAATCCCAGCATTGCGGGGGCAGAGGCAGGAGGATCTCTGTGAGTTCGAGGCCAGCCTGGGCTACACAGAGAAATCCTACACACACACAACACACACACACACACACACACACACACACACACACACACACACCTGGGCTACACAGAGAAATCCTACACACACACAACACACACACACACACACACACACACACACACACACACACACACACACACTCTAGCGGTGAATGCCCTTTAACCAGGCTGAGGCTGAGGTGTGCCGAATGGATGGCAGGATCTCCGAGCAAGGTGCACACAGGAGGGAAAGGTGCCTCAGGCTTCTGAAAGGAATGTAGTGAGATGAGGGGGCAGCAGCTGGGCTCCAGCCAGCCCCGCAGCCCCCGCTCCTCCCGATAGGTGGAAAAGGACAGGTGAGAAAACACTGGAGGGATGTGGAAGGCGGCCGGCTCGGTGGGGGCACAGAAGGGGGTCACGTGGGGGTGGGGCGTCAGGCCTCTTGGAAATCAAGTCTGAACAAGTATTTGGAGGGGAAAGGCACCACTTTCCCTGACTCTACCTTCTTTGGAATGTGGAGTGTCTGCTCCCTTGGGGGAGGAAAATGAAGGGGGAAGGGACTCCCCGCAGTGGGAGGGAGGTCTCCTCCGGGCTTGGGCAACTCCTGGTATGCACAAGCAAGGGCTTCCGGGGAGACCCTGTCTGGCTGGATTCTTTCGAACTAGGCGGATGGGGGCATTGACTGGGCAACATCAGGAAAGAGTGAAGAGTAGTGGGGGTTGCTGCTCTAAACTGGGCTCCAGTACATTCTTCACCCACCGGCCTCAGGAGGAGTGTAGGGTCACCTAGCAGCATGAAGCCTCAGCCAGCTTTCCCCTGCCAGCTAGCTCGCTGCTGATTTAAGGCTGCTGGCACTCAAGGGCTCTCCAGCAGCTGCTACTACCACTACCCAAGCCGGACCAAAGTCCTGGCTAGGTTCCCTGTGAATAGATGCGATTCCCAGGGAAGATGCGACATCCATTAGACAGGGTCATTGGTCTGGACAGGCCGAGGAACCGCAGGGAGCAGAAAGACCTACAGAGAGAAGGGCTGGGCCCCGTACCGGCCCTTAAAGTAAGAAACAAAGAGAGATCCCACTCGAAACCAGGACTCTGGATTGTGGAGACAGGGCATGGGGAACTGGACCTATACACTCATGGTGGCCACTCTCTACAGAAGTGTTGCCAGCTCCCCAAGGCTATTCAGAGAGCCATTCATGGTAGATGAAGGGGTTTTCCAGAAAAGGTGAAAAACATTGTTTCGTCATCTCCGTACCCCAGGCATTTGAGGGTCTATCGCAACTGGTACAAAGATGACATGGGACAATAGAGAAGCCTGCTCCGGAAAGAATATTCTGGGCCCCAGCACCAGGACCCAATAGCTGTACTTCTCACCTTGGGAGGATCCCAGAGAAAGGCTGGCCTCAGCTGACCTCTGGGCCATTTGGAAGTTAGTTTAAAGTGAGGCACTGAGACCCTAGCATTACAGGGAACAGAAAACTGGGAATTCACTGGCCACTTTGCCACACCTACAGCCATTGGGACCAGAACCACTTCTAGTAAAGTCCCCGTGTTCACAGGAGGTGAAATCTCAGGGAGCCTGAGGCCCATTTACTTTGATAGTCAATGGGTATGCACAGGAGACCTAGGGACCAGACACCCAAAGCTGAGTGTGCATAGACAGAATTGGCAACCCTGGGTAAGCAAACCCTTTCTCTGTCACCCTGATGGACCAGAGCTTCGCAAGGGCTCTTAGGAATTCCAAGGTCTGTTTGCTTCCCTTTAGAGGAGAAGGATGGAGGGAGGTTGGGGGGCCTCCTAAAATGCTGGTCTTTGGGAAAGCCCTGGGAATGAAGGAAAAATAATCTGGTTCTCCTCCTAGGTCCCTGCTCCTGGCCTCAGCTTCTCCTCCCCTAAGGAATTCTAGCTGCATTTGAATGAGGACTCCTGCAGGTCTTTTCCCCCCTTTCTTTTCTTCTTTAAATTTTGTATTACCATATATTAATTATACATCATAATGGTTTTCATTATGACATTTTCATTCATGTACATAATGTGTTTTGATGTCCTGAATTACTCTCTTGACCCCCTTCCATTGATCTCCTTCCTTCCAAGTAGTCCCCTTACTTTTACTTCCATCTTCCATTTTCTTTGCGCGTGCGCGCGCACGCGCGCGCGTGAGAGAGAGTGTGTGTGTGTGTGTGTGTGTGTGTGTGTGTATGCCAATAAGTTTTACTTTCCTCCTCCTCCTTTTTTTTTTTTTTTTTTTTGTTTTGTTTTGTTTTGTTCTTGTTATCATCCATTGAGACTGGATCTCCACTATATAGGCCAGGCTGTCCTGGAAGTCATCATGCAGACCAGGGTGGCCTGGGATTTACAGGAATTTTCCTGCCTCTGACTTCCCTTCAATGATAAGCATGCCCCTCAAGCAAGACTCAGGATCTTTTTTTTTTCCCCCAGAGCTGAGGACCGAACCCAGGGCCTTGTGCTTGCTAGGCAAGCGCTCTACCACTGAGCTAAATCCTCAACCCCAAGACTCGGGACTTTTGGTGTATAGATTTTCCATACATTTTTCTCCGATGTCTCTCAAGTTCCCCTTCCCTTCCCTTCCTCCCCAAGCCCTGACCTCCGCACCACCGGTTCTTTCCCACACTGCAGTCAGAGGCTTCTTCACCTGCCACTGCCCGGTCCCTCCCTCTTCTGTGCAGCTGTTTCTGGACAGTTGGATCCTAGGGGGACATTGCCCCCAGCTGAACTGTACAACTTCCTCTCCCATGCCTGATGTCTCTGCTCACCCACCAACAGCCCCTCCTTTCAGATGTCCTTGGCCCCAAATCCTGGTGACCCTGGCATCCGTGAGCTACCACAGCTGTGGGATGCCTGCACCCTTGCCAGGAGCAACAGCTGCAGCTGCTCCCAGTCTCCACAGGGCCAAGGTCACCTGTTTCTTATCAGCCTGCGAGTGAGGTGCCAACCCTACCCTGCACATCCCTCTTGTCTTCTGGTGGCCAGGTCTTCCTTCTGGTGAGTTCTTGCATAGAAGAACAGGGGCCCCCAAAGAGGAGAGGATACAGGGCTCTGTCCTCTGCTACAACCTCTGCTTTCAATGCCCTGCTAATCCAGCCCCAGTGTGGTAACAGAGCGATCTTCCAAACTCAGATCTACCCGTGATCTTCTCTGCTCAGTGTTTTCTCTGACCTCCAGCTAACAGGGGACAAGACAGCCCCCTTTCCCCTGGCCTGCCTGCCTGGTTCTGTTCTCCCCAGTTTCCTTAACACCTCTGCCTCTCCTACCTCTCCATCTTCCTGTATGCCCGTCTATGCTTCTCTCAATACCTAGCCCTATCTCCTCGCCTCACTTTCCTTTGCATACCACCCCAGGCATGTGTACCCACAAACACCCCAGGCACAAGGGACCTCTTTAAGTTCCGGCAAACATGTCAAGCATCTGCCAGCTTCCCTCAAGCCTTCCCACATGCTGACCCTTCTGCCCACAGCATTTTTTTCTCACTTGACCTATCTCGCCCTCAGCTCATTCCTTGTCTCTGTTTTTGGCCCATCCCCACTTTGGGCCCCTACTTATCACACTGTATTGCTGAATGTGATTTAAGATTTATTTCTAAAACAGACTAGAGAGGCTGAGTCTATTTATCCCCTCTCTGGCCTGTGAATCTCTACTGCCTAAAGCTGGGTCTATCACTTTGGAGTTCTCTTTTTGTTTGTTTTAGGATTTAACTTCATTATTTTTTTTGTATGTATGTGTCTGGCCAGAGTGTTGGATCTCCCTGGAATTGCCTGTGGGTTGCCCAACATGAATGCTGGGAAGTGAAATCAGGTACTTTTCAAGTACAGTAAGCTGAGCTATCTCTCCAGCCCGGTTATTTTTAGGCTGGCTGTCACTATATTGCTCTAGCTCACCTGGAATTTATTAGACCAGGCTGGCTTCAAACTTGATGCACTCTTCCTGCATTTGCCTCCCAAGTGTCAAAATTGCAGTCATACACCACCAGAACTGGTCACAGTCTTTTTTTTCCTCTCTCAGTTATTTGAGACAGGGTCCCTCTATGCAGCCCTAGCTGTCCTGGAACTCGCTCTGTAGACCAGGCTGGCCTCGAACTCACAGAGATCCGCCTGCCTCTGCCTCCTGAGTGCTGGGACTAAAGGAGTGCGCCACCACCGCCCTGGAGTCTGTCACTTATCATATACCCAATAAAGCTGGAATAGAGAAATAGATGTAGCTCAGTGGTAGAGAAAGGCCCTGTGTTCAGTCTCCAACAGGAGTAAATAATGAATCTTTGGTTGAATGAGGTCTCCCAAAGCCTTATAGGAAATTGTTTGGAAAGACCTTTCAAAGGATCTGATTGACATTTTACAGTCCAAACCCCATAGGCACACACTTGCTCTGTGACTTCTATGAACCTACAGAATAAATTTAAATCCTAGCCCTATCTTATGCTAGGCTACAAGGACTTGCCTTAAAGTGACCAATACCTATAATTTGAGAACTAAGAGTAACAGTTTGGGCCTATAATCCCAGCACTCAAGAGGCAGAAGCAAGATTGTGAAGAGTTCGAGGACTGTCTCATTGTTTACACAGCAAGTTGCAGGCTAGCCAGGGTCACATCATGAAACCTTATCTGAAAAAAAGTAGAGGCAGGTAGAGAGGGACTGTGGCTGTGATTCAGGCCCGGCAGGCACTGAGGCCCCAGGTTTGATCTCTAACACTGGAAACCAGGTGTGGTGGCATTTGTCTGCAATCTTAGCATGTAGGGGAGGCAGGAGGAACTGAAGTTCAAGGTCATCATCTCATACACAGAATTCAAATTCAAGGTCACAGTTACTGGGGGGGGGGAGGGGTGGGTATGGGGGATGGTGTAGGCCTTTAATCCCAGCACTCCAGAGGCAGAGACAGGTGGATCTCTGTGAGTTCCAGGCCAGCCTGGTCTACAGAATGAGTTCCAGGACAGGATCCAAAACTACACAGAAGAACCCTGTCTCAAAAAACCAAAGGGAGAAAAAAAAAAGAAAGTTCAAGGTCTGGGGCTAGAGAGATGGTTCAATGTTTAGGAACACTGGCTGCTCTTCCAGAGGATCTAGGTTTCATTCCCAGTACCCATATGACAGCTAACAACCATCTGTAACTCCAGTTCTAGGTGATTCAATGTCCTCTTCTGGACTCCCTGGACACCGGAAGGCATGAGGTGCTCAGATATACATATAAAAATATAAGCCAGGCAGTGGTGGCACACGCCTTTAATCCCAGCACTTGAGAGGCAGAGGCAGGCAGATCTCTGTGAGTTCAAGGCTAGTTTGGTCTACAGATGGAGTTCCAGGACAGGCTCCAAAACTACACAGAGAAACCCTGTCTCGAATAAACAAAACAAATAAGCAAACAGTAATGATGATGATGATGATGATGATGATACACCCATACACATAAAAATGCAATAAAATAAAGTTGAAAAAAATAACAGAATTAAAAAGAGAAAGTTTAAGACCTGACTGGATTGCATGAAATCCTATCTCAAAAAGAAAGAGCGTGTCAAAGGAACTATGAGAGTAGACAAATGAACCGAAAAGCCTAAACATCTACCCCATTATCAGTCATGCATGGAGGCCAAAGGCAGTGAAAGTCACAGTCCCTGTAGCTAAGGAGTTTGCATTTCCGCTCCTGGATAGGGAAACACACTCCCAGGAAACCAGGAGGTGGATGAGCACATCTGGAGGAGAGGTCACAGTAGTTGAGGGAGGCTTTGGGGTCAAAGTTGAATTTCCTGCTAGCTTGGTGAATTCCCAGGAGGGCTTCAGCAGTAACAGGACATGCCCAGGCCAAAGGGACACAAATGGGGCAGAGGTGACCGCCCAAACAGGCCTCAACCGACAACCTAAACTTTGCTGACACTTATGGATAGGAGATCTGAGAAAAATAACCAGCTGGGTTTTGTACTCTCTGGAAACAAAGTCATCTTCATTCTGGATTTCTCTTATGAGGGGATAAATATGTAGGTAGTAAAAGTCAAATTGGAACCCAGAGTGACTGGAGAGATGGCTCAGTGGTTAAGAACACTAGCTGCTCTTGGAAAGGACCCAGGTTCAAACCCAACAGTGGTGGCTCACAACCCCGTGTAACCCCAGTTTCAGGGGACTCTAGCACCCTTCTGGCCTCCCAAGTGGTGCACAGACATATATGCAGGCAAAACACTCATACACATGAAATAGAAAGAAACAGACCAAAGAACATTTTTTTCTTTAATAGAGAACCCAGTGAGCCAGACATGGTGGCATATGCCTCTAATTCCAGCACTCTGGAGACTGAGGCAGAGGATCTTTGTGAGTTTGAGACCAGCCAGGTCTACATAGCAAGTTCTAGGACAGCCAAGGTTAAATAGGAAGTCCCTGTCCGGGGCGGGAAATTAAAAACAAGGAACCCAGAGACTTCAATAGCAAGACATGGGTCCCAGGAAAACCAGGGACATACAAGCATTCTTTGGCTTCCTGTTCCCAGCAGCTGCAGAAACCTTCTCCAAGCCCCAAGCTCTCCCAGCACCACCACCCCCAAAGCCTAGGAAAAAATCTTGTTTCCTGTCCTTCCTGATTCGACACACAGAGACCAGGATGGGAGCAGCTGAGTGTTCCATAGCAAGCCCCAGGGAGATGGTGGGGCTGTCAGCCAACGTTTGGGAAGGCTGTTTAGAGACAGGGCCTGGGAAGAGATTTCATGCCTTGGGGAAGAAACCCCTCTCAGAGCCTTCTTTACTTCCATGATGTGAAAAGGCTATTGACAATTTTCACAGAAAAATAAAAACTTTCTCTACATTATCTTGCCTGTAAGCCTGTAATTTAGAGGAACCTCTGTATGTCCTATATACTTTAAATTTGTAGGGATTCTAGTGGTAAGAGCCCCTGAGGTCAGGGAAATTCCAGGTTGGTTCTGCCCCAACTGGCTGTGAGTCATGGGTCTCCTAGCCATTTTGACTCACACTGCCCTCTAGAGCCTATGGAGTTAGGCTAGGAGAGCCTCAAGGGGCCACTTGTTCCCTTTACCCTAGTGGCCCTTCACACCAGCCTCTTGGAGACAGTTGGAGAGATTGTCCCTGGGTTTGATCCCCAGCACTGTAAAATACATAAATAATAAGTAAACAAATAAAAAGGGTCCAGGTTTGGTGGCCTGTGCCTATAATCCTAGCACTCAGCCAGTTGAGACAAAAGGACACACATTCTAGGTTACATAGCAAGATCCTATCGCAGAAAAGTAAGCATTACTTGGCTACATAGCAAGTATGAGGCTAGCCCGAACTACAGAGTCTCTCTCTGTCTCTCTCTCTGTCTCTCTGTCTCTGTCTCTCTGTCTCTCTGTCTCTGTCTCTGTCTCTGTCTCTCTCTCTCTCTCTCTCTCACACACACACACACACACACACACACACACACACACACACACACACAGGCTAGGGATACAGTCCATTGGTAGAGTGCCTAGAAGGCACAAGGCAGTCCTGGGGTCAATCCCTAGCAGAGAGGAGAGAGAGAGCTAGTGTGATGATAGCACAGGCCAATAATCCCACTTGAGAGATGGAAGCAGGAGGATCAGGAGTTTGAGGCCAGCATGAGCTACATAAGATCTTGCCTCAAAAACCAAAATTATATTATGTGGGGTTGGAGAGGTGGCTCATCAGTTAAGAGCATTGACTGCTCTTCCAGAGGATCTGGGTTCAATTCTTGGCATCCACATGGTGGCTAACAGTTAAAACTTCAGTTCCAAGGGATTAAATGCCCTCTTTTGGTGTCCTCGGACACTGTATGCACAGGGTTCACAGACATACACAAAAGCAAAACACCATACACATAAAACGAAAAAATAAATCTGGGGAAAACCCTAAAACTATTGATCAGTGACATGGCTGCACAGATTTGGTGACCTGAGTCTGATCTTTAAAACTCTGGATAGATGGCTCAGAGGTTAAGTGCACTGGCTGTTCTTCCAGAGGTCCTGAGTTCAATTCCCAGCAACCACATGGTGGCTCTCAACTATCTGTAATGGGATCTGGGTGCCCTCTTCTGGACTGCAGGCATACATGGAGGTGGAACACTTTATACGTAATAAATAAACCTTAAAAAAAACCCACAAAACTCTTGTAAATGTAGAAAAGGAGAACCCAAAATATGAGATTTTCCTTTGTGATGGCTGATCTTTGCCGTCTACTTGGCACACTTGGGAAGAAGGAATCTCACTTGGAGAGTTGCCTCTATCAGCCTGGCAGTCTGCAAACTAGGAAATCCTCTGACCTACATACACACTCTGTATCGTTCATCCCTATACATGTCTCCCACACAAAAAATACAATGAAAAAAAATAGCAAAAACCTAAGGGCTAATGAGAGGGATCAGCAGGAAAAGGTGCTTGATACCAAGCCTAAGGACCCTGAGTTCTAGCCCCAGGACCTACCTGGGGATAAGAGAACTGACTCCCCAAGTTATCTTCTGATCTCCACTCGAGCACCAGCACATGCATACTCATACACATACATGCACAAAATTAAATTAAATGGAACATTAAAAATGTAGGGACCATAGAGATGGTTCAGAAGAGCACTGTTGGCTCTTCCAAAGGGTTGGATTATATTCTCAGCACATACATAAAAAGATTCACAACCACCTGTAACTGCACTTCCAGAGGAATCTGATGCCCTTTTCCGACCTCCATGGCACCTGTGCACGTGCACACACACACACACACACACACACACACACTTAATACAAATAAAAATAAGATAGGACTAGAGAGATGGCTCATCAGTTAAGAACACTGACTGCAGCCAGGCAGTGGTGGCACCTGTCTTTAATCCCAGCACTCAGGAGGCAGAGGCAGGCAGATCTCTGTGAGTTCAAGGTCAGCCTGGTCTACAGAGCGAGTTCTAGGACAGCCAGTGCTGTTATACAAAAACTCTGTCTCCAAAAACCAAAACCAAAACCAAATCAAACCAAACCAAAACAAAAAACAACTAAACTAAACAAACAAACAAAAAACCACACACACACACAAAAATCCGGGGTTGGGGATTTAGCTCAGTTGTAGAGTGCTTGCCTAGCAAGTGCAAGGCCCAGGGTTCGATCCTCAGCTTTAAAAAAAAAAAAGCCCAACACACTGATTGCTCTTCTAGAGGACCTAGGTACGATTCCCAGGACCAACTGGTGTCTTACACCCATCTATGATTCTGGTTACAGGGAGTCAAATGCCCTTTTCTGGCCTCCAAAGGCATTGAATACATGTGATGCACAGATATACATTTAGGCAAAATGCCCATAAATATAAAATTAAAAATTAAATTAGGCAATGGTGGTACCTGCCTTTAATCCTAGCACTCGGGAGGCAGAGGCAGGTGGATCTCTGAGTTCCATGCCAGCCTAGTCTACAAAGTGAGTTCTAAAACAGGTCTATAAACCCTGTCTTGAAACTATCCTCCAAAAAACAATTAATAGAAGTAAATAAGCAGAGCAGTGATGGTACATGCCTTAATCCCAGCACTTAGGAGACAGAGGCGAGTGGATCTCTGTGAGTTCGAGGCCAGCCTGACCAGGATAGCCAGAACTGTTACACAGAGAAACCCTGTCTGGGGTGGGGGGAGAAAAAAAGAAAGGAAGGAAGGAAGGAAGGAAGGAAGAAAGAAAGATATGTTATAGGGGCTAGAGCTCTGGGTCAGACGTTAAGAGTACTGACTGCTTTTCCCAAGGATCCAGGTTTGGTCTCCAGCATCCACAAGACAGTTCACAACCGTCTGTAACTCCAATACCAGCACTCTTAACCAATGAACCATCTCTCCAGTCTTCAAAAATAAATCTTTAGGTTAGGTATGATGGTGCATGCCTTTAATCCCAGCACTCGGGAGGCAAAGGCAGGCAGATCTCTTAATTCCATGCTCACCTGATCTACATAGTGAATTCCAGGACAGCCAGGGCTACATAGAGAGAACTGTCTCAATGATAAGTCGTTAAAAAGATTAGTTGTATATATGTCTCTGGTGTTGAGATATGCATGTGTGAGTGCAGGTGCCCACAGAACACAGAGGAAGGCTTTTGACCCCCTGGAGCTGGAGTTATAGGTGATTATTAGCTGTCCAGTGTAGGTGCTGGGAACAGAATTTGCGTCCTCTGCAAAATCAGCATGTCCTTTTAACCACTGAGCCATTTTATCTGCCTCAAAATAAATAAATCTTGTTTGTTTGTTTGTTTGAGACAGGGTACGGAGAAACCTATTCAATAAATACATCTTAAGATGGCTGGAGAGAGGGCACAGTAGTTAAGAGCTCTTATTCTGGCAGAGGATGTAGCTTCAGTTCCTAGAACCCATATGGTGGGTTACAACTGTTCATCCTTAGGCACGTATGTGGTGCACATACAAACTTGCAAGCAAAATACTTACACACATAAAATAAAACAACTTAGAAAACAGCAAATTTAAATAAATAAATTTTAAAGCCTCAAAACAGGGCTTAGCAGTTACTCTCTGCTCTTCCTGGGGACCACTTGGTGGCTCACAACTGTGTTACACCAATTCCAAGGGATCTGATGCCCTCTTCTGTCCTCTGAAGGAACTGCGTACACGGTATAGTGCTGTAACCCTACAAAAGCCCAAAAGCAAAAGGTAGTTGAGATAATTTAAAGTTAAGGAACGCTGGTGAGAAATGAGGCAATATAAGGCTGAGCATGTATTTTTTTATTAATTATTTAGTTAATTTATTAATTAATTATTTTTATTTATTTATTTATTTATTTATTTATTTATTTATTTATTTTGAGACAGGGTTTCTCCATAGCTTTGGAGCCTGTTCAGGAACTCTGTAGACCAGGCTGGCCTCAAACTCACAGAGATCCGCCTGCCTCTGTCTCCTGAGTGCTGAGATTAAAGGCGTGTGCCATCCAGCTAAGGCCGAGCATTAAAAATTAAGAATAAGCCTCCAGGTTTGGGATTTAGCTCAGTGTAGAGCGCTTGCCAGAGCAAGCACAAGGCCTTGGGTTCAATCCTCAGCTAAAAAAAAAAAAAAAAAAAAAAAAAAAAAAGCCTCTGTGTATATTTTACTTGGGAGCTGGATGGTAGGTCCCCAAAAGAGCAAAAACAGCATCAGTTCAACTCCCAACATACATGTGGTGGCTCCTGAACTCCAGTTCCAGGGATCTTATGCTCTCTTCTGGCTTCCTCAGGCATCAGAGGAATAATAATAATAAATAATATTTTTAAAGGAAAGAAAGAGGAAGCAAACCCAAGAGCTGGGGATAATATTACACATCCATAATCCTAGAACTAGAGAGGCAGCAGGAGTTAGGAGATCAAGGCCAGCATCTACTTCATAGAGAGTTTGGGGCCAGCCTGGGCTTCAGGAGACCTTGTTGCAAAAACTAAAAGGCCTGAACTCAAAGGACATTAAGTAAGGCTAGCAGAGGTTAAAGGATAAACTTTCATGCAGCCATTTCCAGAATTCATGACACTGTCTCCTGGTTTGGACTACTGATGGGCTTCTCAATAGGAAATGGTACTAAGACATGAAAAGCCAATTCATTAGTTCATCTATCCATCAATCCACACATTAATTTAGTAATCACTAATGAGCCCTTATGACCTAGGCTGTATTATTATTATTATTATGTTTTTTTGTTTTTTTTGTTTTTTTTTTTTGAGACAAGGAACTCGATCTGTATGTAGACCAGGCAGGCCTCAAATTCACAGATTCACCTGCCTATGCCTCCGGAGTGCTGGGATTAAAGGTGTGCACCATCGCCCAGCAATTTAGACTTTATTCTAAGTATTGGAAGTATCACCATAAACACGAGGGTCCGAGTCTTGCTATGTAGTAGACATTTGTTTATTTATTTATTGGAAGTACTAGAGATTAAGCCTGGGGCCTACACAACACCAGGTGTGTTCTACCATTAAGCTATATATCCCTGGCCCCTTATTTTGTTTGTTTACTTTTTTTCCCTCTGGGCCTCGATCAGAAGGACTTGGGCCCCCCACGAGCGGCGCCGGGGAGTGGGTCTTCCGTACGCCACATCCCGCGCCGCGCCGCGCGGCGGGGATTCGGCGCTGGGCTCTTCCCTGTTCACTCGCCGTTACTGAGGGAATCCTGGTTAGTTTCCCTAAATACTCCTTGAATGATCCTTTTATTTATTTATTTTTCCTTTTTTTGTTTTTTTGAGACAGGGTTTCTCTGTTTAGCTTTGGTGCCTGTCCTGGAACTCTTTCTGTAGACCAGGCTGGCCTCGAACTCACAGAAATCCACCTGGCTCTGCCTCCCAAGTGCTGGGATTAAAGGCGTGTGCCACCACCCCCTGGCTTGTTTACTTATTTTTATGTAGATGAGTGTTTTGCCTGAATGTATGTCTGTGCACCATGTGCATGAAGTGACTGGGGCATCATATCTCACAGTTGTGAGCCACCATGTGGATGCTGGGAATTGACTCAACTGGTCTAGAACTCGCTCTGTAGACCAGGCTGTCCTTGAACTCACAGAGATATGCGTGCCTCTGCTCCTCAGTGCTGGAATTAAAGATGTGGCTGGCTTGTTCTATTTTTTGTTTGTTTGTTTTTTGAGACAGTGTCTTACTATACAGCCATTGGCTGACCTGGAATGCTACTGTGTGGACCAGGCTGGCCTTGGACTCAGAGGTTTGCCTATTTCTGCCTCTCAAATGTTAGAATTAATAGTGCTTGCCACCAGACCTGGCTATTTAGTTATTCATTTTGTTTTGTTTTGCTTCTCGAGACAGGGTTTCTCTGTGTAGTCTTGGCTATCCTGGAACTCACTCTGTAGACCAGGCTGGCCTTGAACTCACAGACATCCACCTGCCTCTGCCTCCTGAGTGCTGGGATTAAAGGCATGAGTCACCACCACCTGGCAATTTAGTTATTCTTATCTGTGTGTGCATGTGGAATGTGTGTATGTGTTTGTGTGTGTGTGTGTGTGTGTGTGTGTGTGTGTGTGTGTGTAGTATGTATATATGTGTGTGCATGTACAGTATGTGTGTGTTTGTGTGTGGAGCATGGATATATATTGTGTTTATATGTAATATGTGTGTTTGTAGAGTATGCACATATGTGTGCATATGTGTGTATGCATGTGTGTGCATAGCCAGGCACAGAAGCCAGAGGAAAGCTTCCTTTTCCAGTCCTCTCTGACTTGTGTCTTTGAGACAGTCTCTCCCTGAACCTGGAATGTTTTCTAGCTGGGTTGGCAGCCAGCAAACACCAGCAGTCCTCCTGTGCACAGTGCCTGGGTTACAGGTGTTTGTAGGATCAAGCCTGGCTTTTATGTAGATGCATGAGCCAAGCTCCGGTCTTCATGATTGAACAGCAAGTGCTCTTAACTACGGAGCCATCTCTTCATTCTTAGTTAATTAATTAATTAATTTTTTATGTGTATAGTTGTTTTGCCTACATGTATGTCATTGTATCACATGCTTGCAAGTGTCCTCAGGGGCCACAAGAGGGTTAGGCCTCCTGGAACTGGAGTTACAGGCAGTTATTAGCCACCATGTGAATGCTAGGAATTGAACCAGGGTCCTCTGCAAGAGCAGCAGGGCTCTTAACTACTGAGCCATCTCTCCAGTCCCTGTCTGTCTATCTATCTATCTATCTATCTATCTATCTATCTATCTATCTATCTATCTGAGACAGAGTCTCATTGTGCAGCTCTAGCTGGCCTGGAACTTGATATGTAGACCAGGTTGACCCTAAATACCCAGGGATCCACTTGCCTCTGCCTCCCAAGTTCTGAGATTAAAAGGCAAGTTCTGCCGGGCGGTGGTGGTGCACACCTTTAATCCCAGCACTCTGGAGGCAGAGGCAGGAGGATCTCTGTGAGTTCGAGGCCAGCCTGGTCTACAGAGTGAGATCCAGGAAGGTGCAAAGCTACACAGAGAAACCCTGTCTCGGAGAACCAAAAAAAAAAAAAGAGGCAAGTTCTATCATGCCCAGCTTTATATATATATATATATATATATATATATATATATATATATATATATATATATATATATATATATATTTTGAGCTGAGGATCAAACCCAGGGCCTTACACTTACTAGGCAAGCGCTCTACCACTGAGCTAAATCCCCAACCCTATTTGTTTATTTTTATAGGGTCTCCTCTATTCTCCGATGGCTTCAAACTCATGATTTGGAGGAAGATGACCTTGAATTTCTGATGCTTCTGCTTCAACCTTCCCAGTGCTGAGCTTACACCACATTAGGTTTCTGTGGCACTGGGGCTTGAACTAAGGGCATAAGAAAGGAAAGCATTCTACCCACCGAGCTATACCCCTAACCCCAATGTATTTATTTTGATTTTTTTTTTCAAGACAGAGTTTCTCTGTGTAGCTTTGTGCCTTTCCTGGAACTTGTTTTGTAGACCAGGCTGGCCTTGAACTCACAGAGATCTGCCTGCCTCTGCCTCACAAGTGCTGGGATTAAAAGTGTGCACCATGACTGCCTGGCTTGATTATTTTTCTAAATGTATATGTATATATTATGTGTAAGTGTACAATGGTAGAATAGAAGACAACTTGCAGGGATCTGTTCTCTCTTTTCATCTTCTTTGGTGAGTTCCATGGGCCAAATTCATGTCATTAGTCATGGTAACAGGTGTGTACCATGCTTTTTCTTTTGGGCCAACAGCCAGCTCCCAAATCATGACACAGAGACATTATTCTTTATGGATGCTTGACCTTATCTTATGTTCATTTCTTGTTAGCTCTAATAACCTGTTTCTTTTATCTATGTTTTGCCTTGTGGCTTTTTACCTTTTCTTTCTGTATCCTACTTTTTCTGCTTCTTCCATGTCTGTCTGGCCTCAGGCATCTCTCTCTTTCTCCCTTGTTCTATCCTCCACCTTTTCTTCTCATTCTTCTCAAGCCTAGGTTTCTCTTTATTCTCTCTGCCTGCCAGCCCCACCTATCCCTCTTCTGCCTAGCTATTAGCCAGTCACCTCTTTATTAGACCAATCAGGTGCCTTAGGCAGGCAAGGTGAAACTGCAACATATCTTTACATAATTAAGTAAGTGCAGCATAAACAAATGTAACACACCTTTACATAGTTAAATATTCCACAACACAGGTATTTTTTTTTTTAACAGCTGAACCATCTCCCTAGACCTCATTCTGATTTTTTGAGATAGAATCATCCTGGAACACACTTGAGTAAGGCAGGCTGACCTTGAACTCAAGAAGATACTCTTGCCTTCAGCCTCATGAGTGATGGGATTACAGGCATATAGAGTATGCTTAGCAAAGACTTTCACTTTAGATATAGGCACAGAAAACTGTTACATGTAAAAGGATGGGAAATATGTTCCATACAAAAAGAAAGCTGGGGCAGCTTTATCATCCCATGATAAAATAGATTGAAATTGTTGTGTGATGGCACATGTCTCTCCCAGCACTAGGGAAGCAGAGACAGGAGGGTCATGAATTTAAGGTCACCCTCAGCTATATAAGATTCAAAAACAAAACAAAACTTAACAAAAACCAGAACTTAGCATAAGAGGTTGGCTTCATAGACAGAAAAGGACTGAAGAAAGAAGAAACAGAACTAAAAAGCAAGTTGGTCATTTCAAAGTTATTTTCCTTCTAAAGTGATTACAGAGAAATAACAGTTAACATCATGTCACCATTGTGTTTGGGTTAAGGCAGATGGAACACTATTATGCCAATTGAAACCAGTCTGTTTGGGAAAGCTGGCTGCCACTTTTCTAATCCTGACTTCTTGGAAATTCAGATAAACAGTTTAATTTCAGCTTGGTGACATGGAACTTTAGTATGACTGACTCCATTTTTTATTTTTAACCTAGTCTATTGGGACATAGTGTAAGAGCTTAACCCAGGAACAATGGCTTTCTAGTTCTTCTTTGACACAGGTACAATTTGGTTTACATCTCTCATGCTTGCTATTTCTCAGTAACTTACACAATTAAAAAATATATTATATATGGGCTGGAGAGATGGCTCAGTGGTTAAGAGCATCAACTGCTCTTCCAGAAGTCCTGAGTTCAGTTCCCAGGAACCACTTGTAATGAAATCTGGTGCCCTCTTCTGGCCTGTAGGGACACATGCAGGCAGAACACTGTATACATAATCAATCAATCAATCAATCAATCAATCTTTTAAAGATATATATATAATTTAAAAATTTTTGTGCATGTATGTGTATATGTTGTTTGGTACAATGCACATGTATGTGTATATATTGTTGGTACAATGCACATGTATGTGTGGATATGTGGATGCACATGCCTGTGTTCAAACATTTGGAGGTCAGAGGACGACTTGGATATCTTCTTCCATGCCTGTCTGCCTTATTCTTTTAATACAGCCTCTTATTGAGCCAGAAGCTTTCTGTTTTGGGTATGCTGGCTTGCCACTGAACTCTCAGAATCTACTTGTCTCCACCCTCCCAAATGCTGGGGTTACAGGCATGCACAATTATGCGCAGATTTTTTATTTTTATTTTACTTTATTTTTTGGTTTTTCAAGACAGGGTTTCTCTGTGTAGTTTTGGTGCCTTTCCTAGATCTCGCTCTGCAGACCAGGCTGGGCTCCAACTCACAAAGATCTGCCTGGCTCTGCCTCCTGAGTTCTGGGATTAAAGGTGTGTACCACTACTGCCCGGCTAGATGGGTTCTGGGGATTTGAACTCAGGTTCTCAAGCTTGCAGAGCAAGTGCTCTTTCTTACTCACTGAACCATTTCTCAGGATCCCTACCCCCCTTATAAGACAGGGTCTTAGGTAGTTAAGATCAGCCTAGAACTTGCTTGAATTCCTGAACCTCCTGCCTCTAAATCCTAACTTCTGGGATTATAGGCTTATGGTGACAAAATTTTCCACCTTTAAAAAATGTGAGTTTGGGTTGGGGATTTAGCTCAGTGGTAGAGCACTAAAAGAAAGAGAAAAAAAAAAGAAAAGAAAAAAAATGTGAGTTGGTGTTTAATTGTTTAATAAAGTTTTTTTTTCTTGAAACAAGTCTCATTGTGTAGCTTCAGCTGCCTTGGATCTCACTCTGTAGCCCAGGCTGGCCTCAAACTCACAGAGATCTGCCTGTCTCTGCCTCCTGAGTGCTGGGAATAAAAGCCCACTACTGATGGCTAATAAAGTTTGTTTGTTTGTTTGTTTGCTTTTGTTTTGAGACAGGGTTTCTCTGTGTAGTCTTGGCTGTCCTGGAGCATGCTCTGTAGATCAGGCTGGCCTTGAACTCACAGAGATCTCCCTGCCTCTGCTTCCTGAGTGGTAGGATTAAAGACATGCACCACCACCACCCAACTAATAAACTATTAAACCCAAGGGTTAGGAAAAAGGAGGGTACTCAAAAGGAAAGACAAGACACACCTGAGAGCATGGACGTGGTTTTCTTAAAGAAGAGCTGTGGGGGCTAGAGAGAGGGCTCAATGGTTAAGAGCACTGGGTGTTCTTCTAGAGGTCCAGACACCAATCCCCACCCACATGGTGGCTCATAATCATCTGTAACTCCAGTTCCGGAGGATCTGACGCCCTCTTTTGATCTCTACAGGCATCAGGTACCCACATGGCATACACATGTATACGCAGAAAAAACATCTATGCACAAAACTCTGTATTCTGCAAGAGCAGCAAGTGCTCTTAACTGTGGAGCCATTTTTCCTACTCCTTTCTTTCAGTTTTGTTGTTGTTGTTGTTTTTAAATTTTTTGAGACAGGGTTCCTCTGTATAGCCTTGGCTGTCCCTGGAACTCCCTCTGTAGACCAGGCTGGCCTTGAACTCAGAGATCTGCCTGCATCCGCCTCCCTAGTGTTGTTGGTTGTTTTTACTCTTTGGGGGTCTGCAACCCAGCTTCCAAATAAATCACCCATAGAGACTTATTATTACTTTTAAATGTCCAGCCTTAGCTTGGCTTGTTCCTTGCTAGCTCTCCTTAACTTAAATTATCCCACCTACCTTTTTCCTTGGGTCTTTTCCTGTTCTCTTACTTCTGCAAATCTTACTTTTACTTTGTGACTTGCTGTGTAGCTGGGTGGCTGACCCCTAGAGTCCTCCTCCTTTTCTAGCTACCTCCTCCTTATTCCCAGATTTCTCCTTCTATCTATTGTCTCTGCCTGCCAGCCCCACCTATCCTTTTTCCTGCCTTGCTAGTGGCCGTTCAGTTCTTTATTAGACTATTAGTGGGTGTTTTAGCTAGGCACAGTAATAACACAGCTTCACAGAATTAAACAAATGCAACATAAACAAAAGTAACACACCTTAAAATAATATTCCCTGGCTGGAGAGATGGCTCAGAGGTTAAGAGCACTGGCTGCTCTTCCAGAGGTCCTGAGTTCAATTCCCAGCAACCACATGGTGGCTCACAACCATCTGTAATGATATGTGGTGCCCTCTTCTGGCCTGCAGTCATACATGCTGTATATGTAATAAATAAATAAATCTTTAAAAAAAAGGGGGGGCATTATAAAAAAAATATTCCCCAACACCCTAGTGCTGGGATTAAAGGAGTGTGCCACCATTGCCTGGCTTAATTTTAAATTATATGTATGTATGTGTGTCTGTGTAGGGGTATGTGCACAAGAAGTGTAAATTTCCCTTAGAGGCCAGAAGAGGGCATTTGTAGTTATAGGCAGCTGTGACCGGCTTGATGAGTTTAATTCTGTGAACTAAACTCAGTCCTTGGGAAAAGCTTCAAGGGCTTTTAAGTTCTAAGCCATCTCTCCTGCTTCATGGCCTCAAATTCCTAATCCCTATACTTCAATGTCTTTTTTTTGGGGGGAGGTTGTTTGTTTGTTTTTTGTTTGAGATGGGGATCGAACCCAGGGCCTTTGTGCTTGCTAAGCGAGCGCTCTACCACTGAGCTAAATCCCCAACCCCTGTTTTTTGGTTTTTTGAGACAAAGTTTCTCTGTGTAGCTTTGCACCTTTCCTGGAACTCACTCTGTAGCCCAGGCTGGCCTCGAACTCACAGAGATCCACTTGGCTCTGCCTCCCAAGTGCTGGGACTAAAGGCGCGCCATCACTGCCTGGCTGTATACTTCAGTATCTTAAATGCTCCCAAGTATCTCAATATAAAAAGTAAAAAGAAAGCTTGGTAGATTGGTGTGGTGGTGTACACCATTAATCCCAGGATTTAGGAGGCAGAGGCAGGTGGATCTCTGAGGCTAGCCTCGCCCACATCCATAGTGAGATCCTGTCTTAAAACCAAACAAATTCCAAACCAATTATTTGTCTCTTCCCCAACCAACATATTTATAGAGTGGTTTACTTTCTTCCTTTTTTAGGTAGGACATCACATAGCCCAGGCTAGCCTGACACTAGATACATAATTGAGATTAGCCTTGATCCTCTGATCTTTCTGATTCTGCTTCCACCTCCCAAATCCTAGGTTAAGTAAAGGATCACCATGCCTGGCTTCTTAATTTATTTTTTTTAACTAAATTTTACAGTACAGCTAGGATTACAGTAGTAAATCACCACACCACACACCACTTTTTTTTTTAGACAGGGCTCTTTGTAGACTTCGAATTTCAAATTCCTAGTGATTAGCCTGCTTCTGCCTCTGACCCCTTGGCACTGGGATTAAAAGATTGCACCATTGTATCTGATCTGGTTTGTATCCTCCCCCCCCTCCATTTTCTGAGACAGGGTTTCTCTGTGTAGCTTTGCGCCTTTTTCCTGGAACTCACTTGGTAGACCAGGCTGGCCTTGAACTCACAGAGATCCGCCTGCCTCTGCCTCCCTAGTGCTGGGATTAAAGGCGTGCGCCACCACCGCCTGGCTATTTTTTCTTTTTCTTTTTCTTTTTTCTTTTTTGAGCTAAGGATCAAACCCAGGGCCTTGTGCTTGCTAGGCAAGTGCTCTACCACTGAGCTAAATCCCCAACCTGGTTTGTATTTTTTAAAAGTATTTGTTCAGAGGCCAGGAGAAGATGCCATATCCCCTTGGACTGGAATTACAAACAATTGTGAGCCACCCTGTGGATACTGTGGATTGAATCCAGGTCCTTTGGAACAGTGGTTCTCAACCTTCCTAATGCTGTGACTCTTTACTACAGTTCCTCATGTTGTGGTGACCCCCAACCATAAAAATTATTTTCGTTGCTACTTCATAACTGTAATTTTGCTACTGTTATGAATCATAGCGTAAATATCTGTTTTCTTTTTAAAAAATATTTACTTATTTTATGTATATGAGTGACCTGTCTTCATGCACACCAGAAGGAATCAGATCCCACTACAGATGGTTGTGAACCACCATGTGGTTGCTGGGAATTGAACTCAGGGCCTCTGGAAGAACAGCCAAATGCTCTTAACTACTGAGCCATTTTTCCAGCCCAATATCTGTTTTTCCTTCCTTCCTTCCTTCCTTCCTTCCTTCCTTCCTTCCTTCCTTTTCTTCTCCTCCTTCTTCTTTTTTTTTCCTTTTTGTCTAAGACAGGGTTTCTCTGTTTAGCTTTGGAGCCTGTCCTGAAACTTGCTCTGTAGACCAGGCTGACCTCGAACTCAAAGGTTCACCTGCCTCTGCCTTCCGAGTGTTAGGATTAAAGGTGTACACCACTACCCTCGAGCTCACACCATCTTTTTTTAAAAAGACACCTTTTTTGCTTTTATTTTATTTTGGGATAGGGTTACAGGAACTGTAACCAGCCTGTCCTGGAACTCAGAGCTCTGCCTACCTTTCTCCCTAGTGCTGGGATTAAAGGTGTGCCCCACTACCCAGGCCAATTTTTGTTTGTTTTTCGAGACAGTGTTTCACTGTCCTGGAACACGCTCTGTAGACCAAGCTGGCCTCGAACTCACAGAGATCTACCTATCTCTGCTGCTGAGATTAAAGGTGTGTGCCACCATTGCCTAGCTGGGGTTTTTTTTTTTTGTTTGTTTGTTTTTTTTAAGATTCATTTATTTTTATTTTGTATGTATTGTGTTTTGCCTGCACGTTACAGCTACGTACAGGTCTTCAGTGCCCTTGGAGGCCAGGAGAGGGCTTTGGATCCTCTGGCACCAAAGTTACTGACAGCTTTTATTTGCCATGCATGCAGGTGCTGGCAACAGAACCCAGGTCCTTTGAAAGAAGAGCCAGTGTTTTTAACCCCTAAACTCTCCAGCCTCTGCAATATTTTTTTAAGACAGGGTATCTTTTCTCTTTGGGCAGCCTTGAACTCATAATATTGTTGAAGACTTTAAACTTATCTTCCTTCCTCTGACTCCAAAACAGCTGGAGTTACAGGCCTGAGGCAACATCCTTCGTTTTTTGGGGTACTCGGGATCAATCCAGGGCTTTCCGTATGCTCGGTAAGCACTCTACCAACTGAGCTATGAGCTCTTTTGTAAAATGTATTCCCCGTTTCTTTCGATTAATGTCAGGGTGATGCTCATTTGTGTTCACGGCTTTACGTATCTTAACCGACTACTCCCCTAACGAAGTAGCAGAATCTTAAATAGGTTTAAGCGGGCCTAAAGCATTCTGGATCCTTTGGATAAAGAACGGCTCGACGGTTGCCGGGAGCGGCCGGGGAGCGGCTCTCAGACGCGTGGTAATTGGTTGAGGAAGAACTTCCTCAGACACTTCCGACTCTCGACCCGCCCTGAGCGCCGGTGATTGGCTAGCCTGTGCAAGCGCAAGGTCTCCTGGGAGTTGTAGTTCTTTTGGTTTGATAGGTGACGCCCGTAAAGGCTAGTAGTTGGAGGCAGTTAGCGGTGATTGCGCTTGGTCGCTGCGGCCGGCATCATGTCTCGTGTATTGGTGCCCTGTCATGTGAAAAGCACCGTAGCCCTGCAAGTGGGCGACATGAGGACCAACCAAGGTCGGCCTGGCGTGCTTGTCGTCGATGTCACCTTTCCCAACGTCGCGCCTTTCGAGGTGAGCGACCCCCAGTAGGCGCGACCAAGGGCGGGGAAGACCTAGTAACCGTTTCCTAGGCATTTACTCGTTCATAACCTCGGCAGTTCCCCTTGCTTTTGCGAACGGGCCCTATTCAGTAGTATATACAGCCGTTATTAGACTAGAATTTCCTGTCCTGTTCTCTTCAGCATCTCTTCCTCCTGTCCAGGACACCACTGAAAATACAATTATGAACTTCAGTACAAGTGAGAGGGTATTTTGGTCTTGATCATAGCTGGGACCCTTAAATAATGATGTAAACTTCCCCATTCCAATGGCTCCTGCCTCAGGTCAGGTGCAACTCATCCTTCATCTAGGTCTTCCTAGTGACTTGTTTCTAATCCCTAGCTGCGCTTCCATCTCAGCTCTCGGTGACAGGGCACTGCAAGACCTCAACACAGAACAAAGCACGCCTCTAACGGCATAGCATTCTGAGCCACCCTGTGACTGTGCCTCACCTACTCTCTTGACCTTATGTGCTTTGTGTTACAACATGTGGTTATCTCCCAAGATGTTACTTACCACTGGCTGGGGGAAACCTAATTAACCTGTCCCTGGAAAATCTGAGTCAGTGTGTTTGAGGTGGCTCTTTGACATCTATATTTTTATTTTTAAATGTTTAATTTTATGTGTATAAGTGTTTTGTCTGCATGTATGCTTGTATACTTTGTGCATACCTAGTACTGGTGGAGGTCAGAAGAGGGTTCTGAATCCCCTGGAACTGGAGTTATGAACAGCTGAAAGGGGCCATGTAGGTTCTGGGAACGAAACCTGGCTCTATGCAAGAGCATCAAGTGTTCTTAACTACTGAGCAATCTCTCCAGCCCCGATATCTATATATTTTTTTACGTTTCATAGACGATTCTGATGGGCGTCCAGTGACGAAAACTACTGCTATGGCAGTTGATACTGTAGGTCTACCCAGCCCACTGCCTCCCCCGGGCACTGCAGTGTGCTCAACAAACTAGCCTACTGTTCATTTTTATTTATATATACAGCATGTGTGCCTGCAGGCCAGAAGAGGGCGCCAGATCTCATTACAGATGGTTGTGAGCCACCATGTGGTTGCTGGGAATTGAACTTAGGACCTCTGGAAGAGCAGCCGGTGCTCTTAACCTCTGAGCCATCTCTCCAGCCCCCCTATCCTACTATTCTTATTCTGGTTTTAGTATGCTAATTCCTTCTTAGTTAAGAGAGAGACAGAGACAGAGAGATAAACAGAGGGAGAGAACCTCTGTATTACCAGGTTGAAGTACAATTCTTTTCCATACTAGATTCTTAGGTTCTCTCACTCTGTTACTTTTAAAAATATGCTACTTTTGGTTTTTTGTGGGGGCGTGTCTTATGAATCCCAGAATGGTCAAGAATAGCTAAGGCTTATCATGAACTTCTGATCCTCCTATCTCTGTCTCCCAACCACTGGGATTACAGGTATGCATCATGAACCTGATTTATGCAGTACTGAGCATCTAGCAAAAAAAAAAAAATTTCAAGCATGCTAGATAAGGCAAGCACTGACCAGCTGAGCTATATCATTAGCCCAATGTATTGCTTACCTACATTTGTTATTCACTTAGCAAGCTCACCCTTTCCAGCTTCATATGTCCATTTTCTGCTTTCTTCAGGGTTAGGGTTCTGACCTCTGATACCATCTCAGATATGTTGGCATGGTTTGTTTGCATGACTTACTGGGCTGTGAGCATGTTTAGGAAAGCAAAATTATATTTGGCCCCAGGAATTGTTGACTTGCTTAGCAAAAGTGTAAATTCCAAATGAAAGATTATGTCACTGTGCCGGGTGCCTCATTTCTCATGATGGGTTGGATGTATTCTAGTTGCAGGAGATCACATTTAAGAATTACTACACAGCTTTCTTGAGCATCCGTGTTCGTCAACATACTCCACTGCACACACCATCCAAGTGGGTAACTTGTCTGCGGGACTACTGTTTGATGCCTGACCCACACAGTGAGGAGGGAGCCCAGGAGTATGTATCACTGTTCAAGCACCAGGTCAGCTGGGTCTCAGCATGGCCAGGGAATCCTAGATGAGGACTTCCTGCCTAGGGATTGGGCAGAATAACAGGAGGGAAGGAAGAGTGGGGCAGAATTGGGCTGGGCTGTGACTTTCATGCAGGTGCTTTGGAGGGACCACTGTCTGTCTGTCCCAAAGGCTTGGGAAGCATTTGGTTTACTGTTGATTGGGAGGTTCCTGTGAATGAACTGAGTCTTCAGTATGTCATCTTTTGTTTTGTTTTCGAGACAGGGTTTCTTTGTGTAGCCCTGGCTGTCCCTCGACTTACTCTGTAGACCATATTGGCCTTGAGCTCAGAAAAAGAAACTGCCTGCCTCTGCCTCCCAAGTGCTGGGATTAAAAGCTTGTGCCACCACCACCCAGCTTTTTTTTTTTTTTAATTTTTATTTATTTTTTGGTTTTGGACAGGGTTTCTCTGTGTAGCCCTGGCTCTCCTGGAACTTGTTTTGTAGACCAGGTTGGCCTTGAACTCAGAAAAAGGAACTACCTTTCTCTGCCTCCCAAATGCTAAGATCGAAGGCATGCACCACCAATCCCTGCTCAGTGTCTCATTTTTCTGTGTATCAGATGTTGTGTGATGTGACCAGAGTACTAGAGCTGCGTCTGATCCTGCAGCAGCCATCACCACTGTGGCTGTCTTTCACAGTAGAAGAACTGCAAATCTACCATCAGGGACCGAAGGCAAGTGACTATCTAAAACCTACTACTGGCTAGCCCTTTACCTAAAAAGCTTCTAGCAAGCTAGGAGAGATGGGGCACTGGGATGGGTGGTGGGCAAGGATAGTGAGACTCAGAAGGAAGCCTTCATGAATGTTGGAGGAGTGTGAATGTTCAAGTTCATAATCAAAGGTGGGGTTCTGTATTAGTAACCCCTAGCCTTTGAGACCACCCACTACTTTTAGGTGCTGGGATATACTTTTTTGCTTATGTTCCTGGGTTCTCCTTCTACTTAGCAGAACAGTTTAGTAATCTGAATGATCCTTTGATCTTATACTGAGCTTTCTCAGTGTCTCAGGTTCAAGGGGCCTTTGCTCTCAGGCGCCAGGCTCTCAGATTCTGCCCCACTTAGGACAGTATGCCTTTGCTTTGCAGAGCCCCTCCTTGACTTTCCCCAAGTGGCTTTCCCACCCAGTGTCCAGTGAGCAGCCTACTCCCCGCCTTGAGGTAAGCTAACACTGGGTGTTAACCACATGTACTTGGTTCTGATGTCTAGAGAATAAACACAAGGGCCTCTGACTATCCTAAAGCCAGCTGGGGATGCAACTTAGTGGTAGAATACTTTAAGTAAGAAAGGATCCTGGAGCTGGACTGTGGTGGCACACACCTTTACTCCCAGCACTCGGGAGGCAGAGGCAGGCGGATCTCTGTGAGTTCCAGGCCAGCCTAGTCTACAAAGCGAGTTCCAGGAAAGGCACAAAGCTACACAGAGAAATCCTGTCTTGAAAAACCAAAAAAAAAAAAAAAAAAAAAAAAAGAAAAAGAAAAAAAAGTTCATAAGGGGCTGGAGAGATGGCTCAGTGGTTAAGAGCACTGGCTGCTCTTTCAGAGGACCCTAGTTCAATTCCCAGCACCTACATGGCAGCTCACAACTGCCTGTAACTCCAATTCCAGGGAATCTGACACCTTCACACCAATGCACATAAAATAAATTATATAAAAAAAGATAAGATCCTGGGTTTGATTTCCAACACCACAAAAATTTGAGACTGGACCCAGGGCCCATGATTCTTTTCTTCTTGGGTGTTCTGTGGGATTTGAGTCATCTCTGGTGTAGGCATGAATTGCTTACTGGATGCACATCAGGCCCCAATCGCACATTCTATAAGTTATTTGGAAATGTTACTGGTTGCAGCTGGAGTGCGCCATATCTTATATCTCTGAGGGCACTGCTGGGGAGAAATTCATGACCACTATTTCTTCCTTCGGGCACAGGGTCTCCCAGACCCCAGCAGAGTATCCTCTGAGGTGCAGCAGATGTGGGCACTGACAGAGATGATTCGGGCTAGTCACACTTCCACAAGGATCGGCCGCTTTGATGTGAGTGATCTCTTCCTTCTGCTTGGCTTATTTGCTTTGCACAGCTTGGAACTGATAGTCTCTTGTGTTGCAGGTGGATGGCTGCTATGATCTGAATTTGCTCTCCTACACATGAGCAGCAGCTTCTACTTGAGACATTGGCCTTCTGGGCCCATCCAGGAGTGGTTTGGCCACTGGAGGCTGAAGTGTGTTCCCTCTACATCCAAGTTTTATCTGGGTCAAAGGAATTCTTGCGTTCACCTCGTTGTTTTAGCATGAATTCTTAGTGGGGGCACTTTCTGCCTTTGTCTGACATGCATATTCAGTTTTTTCCTCTCAAAAGTTACAGGTTCTACTTAGAATCCTTGAGTTCATCCTGCCTCCTTTCCTGCCAGTATGCACACCCCTGTCTTCCTCCATTTTCCCCATTGTTGAGATAAAGCTGTTTCATGTAGCCTAGGAAGGCCTCTGCTGTTTTGACACTCATGACCCTGGAAGCCTGAGAAAGAGATGCCCCCTATTCATCCCTCGGCTTCTGCTAGTGGCCTTTTTCTTTTGTACTGTGTCCATAAAAAAGAAAATGTCACGGGGCAGTGTTGGTGCACACCTTTAATCCCAGCACTCAGGAGGCAGAGCCAAGTGGATCTCTGTGAGTTCGAAGCCAGCCTGGTCTACAGAGCGAGATCCAGGACAGGCACCAAAACTATACAGAGAAACCCTGTCTCAAAAAACAAAACAAAACAAAACAGAAAGAAAAAAAGAAAATGTCTTAGATTAAAGGCACACACACCTTTAATCTCAGTACTTGTGAGTTCAAGGCCATCCTGGTTTTACACAGTGAATCCCAAGCCAGTCAGGGCTACACAGGAAGACCCTGTCTTTGGGGATGGGGGAAGAAAAGAAAAAGAAAATGCTTCTCTTTAAATTTGTCTATTACTAGCCTAGGAGACAGAGCTGGGGTTTGGGGGACCGTGAGTGCTTGAGTCTCTGAGCTGGCTCCTGAAATGTGTTCTCTGTCAGTTCTGGGAAGGTGATTTTGGCACAGCTGGGGCCTGAGAATGAGACTTCCAGTCTACTTGTCATCAGACTCAGCAGGAAGAGTCAATGACCCTCTTCCCAGTTGCTCCCTGCCAGTCATGCTTAGGATGAAGAGAGGTCAACCTTGGGGGTAGTGTGTCCAAGTGAAGGTTTCACTGATGCCTTTGAGGGGCTGAGGTCCTCCACTGCCCCAGAGCAACCACTAAACGATGAAGGCTGCTGCTCTTTCCTGTGATAAAATCCAGTTTCCCTCTAGTTCTTCCTGACAGTGCTGCAAGGTGTCTTGGACCTGGAAAATTGAACATGTGTATGTGCAACAGGTTTTTGGAAAAGTCTAGCCTGTGGTAGCTACCCTTCATTCTTGCCAATCAGCCTTCTTGAAGGTAGTGTCTTCACCTGCAAGATCATTGTTTAAGCCCATTAAGTTTGTGCTCACCACAGTGCTGTGTTCAGGGAACAATGGTCTGCAGCATGCATGAGTAAAGAGGATTCTGGGGTGGCAGAGAGCCTGCATAATTCATCTCTGTGTTCCTAAACCCCAGCACTGGACCTACTGTGCAGCAAGATAAATAAATATTTGTAGACTACGTGACTGTGTTTGCTGCTTGTGTGTGCCCAGTGGGAGATCAAGAGACCACAATAAGAAGACAGGCCTGGGAGATTCTGTGCTTGCCCAGAGGGTTTCACCCTCTAGTGAATGCTCCACCTCCCACAGCTATTTGACCTGAATGTGTAATTCCGGCTTTCCGGCCATTTGTAGAACTTTGACCTTCTGGAGGCTGGGAGGTCTAACCCCCAATTCTGGTTCTAGGCAGCTTGTTCTGCTCTGAACTGCCTGACTTGCTTTTATTAGCTAGAGGAAGAGCCTGGGGCCATCAGGAGTCTGCACTCTGTTTAAATCCCAGCCTGCCCTATGGGCTTCCCACCCCCCTTCCTATCCCCTGCAGGCTAGGAAGACCTGTCCAAGCAGGGGTTCGGACTACATCTCCCAGCGTGCCTGGCAGAATAGTGGCCTTGGTGTGCCGGCTGCACCAGTTGCCGGTGACAATGCAGCGGACAGTGAGCGTGGTGGCCCCTCTGGGTTTTCGTCTGCAGGCACAATCCTTGGTCCAGAGCCGCCCACTCAGTTGTGTACAGGTGGGATGAAGGGCACTTGGGTTTATTACTGGTCTTGGAGGGTGGGGGAAGAAGCTGATGGGCCTGGGCACTGGTGGCTTTAAGGCTGGCTGTCCACAGGATGTGCTCCGCAGGACTCCACTCTATGACTTCCACCTGGCCCATGGAGGAAAAATGGTGGCGTTTGCAGGGTGGAGTCTGCCTGTACAATACCAGGACAGTCACGTTGTTTCACACCTGCATACACGCCGGCACTGTTCTCTCTTTGATGTGTCCCACATGCTGCAGGTGAGCCAGTGGTGGGATCTGGCCTTCCTCCCCATCTACAGCGTTGTACTCCTCAGCTTTGTGGGAGGATATCTTAGAGAGCAGTGTTAGGAACACTGGAGGGCTGACTAACTCAGGTCCCATTGTTTATCTCTGATCTCTCCTGCCCTTGGGTCTGCTAGAGCAGTGCCTGCTCTCATCTGCTGTGCCGGGTACTGGTTTGGACATTGGTTGGGTATCTTAGCAAGGTGCTAGGTACCCTTGGATTCTTAGATTGTGCTCAGTCCCCGGAGGCTGGGAGGGATAGCAGAAATAAGAAGGTAGGACCTTTGCTATCTCCAGAGCCCAATATAGTCAGTCACTCCTGGGCTGAACTATATAGTATGGACAACTGAAGGATGCTTTCTTGCCTAGCAGCCTTTTAGCCTGCAGATAATACAGTGACTTTCCATATTTTCCCTAGACCAAGATATTTGGTTGTGACCGAGTGAAGCTGATGGAAAGTATAGTGGTTGGAGACATTGCGGAACTAAGGCCTAACCAGGTGGGCCCATTTTATTTTTCTCAGTCAGTGCTAAGTTCTTGTCTCAAGCTTCTCAGGGCTTGCTTTTTTTTTTTTTTTTTTTTTTTTAAGTTTTTTGAGACAGGGTTTCTCTGTAGCTTTGGAGTCTGTCCTGGACTAGCTCTGTAGACCAGGCTGGCCTCGAACTCACAGAGATCCACCTGCCTGGGATTACAAGTGTGCACCACCACCACCCAGCTAGGGCTTGCTATCTTGAAGGAGTCTTTGGGTCATTTCCAGATATCCAGCCAGCTTTGGAAAAGCACTATCCCAGCCTTACTACATTTGGTTTTGAAAGGCCAAAAACCAAAGTTTATATGCTTTGACCCCTCATGCTTCTCATATCTTTGACATTCATAGCATGATCCCTAAACCAGCAGCCTCTCCATTTTCTAGGACTGTCTTAGAAATATGTTTAGGCACTGCTCTCGACCTGCTGAGCCAGAACCTAAGTTTTTACAAGATCTCTAGATGGCTCACGTGACTTATCAATCTCAGGTTTGGCCATCCAGTTGGAAGGAGAAGGCCAGCCTTACAGTGTTTCGAACCCATTGCTAAAGAATGTGCTGGGAGCCTGTGGGATCATGAAGATGGTCTTTGAGGCTTTTATCCTGGGGGTTGGCACATGGGTGGAGTTACCAGGGTGTGGGGGGGAAGCAGTAATTCCTAGTTGTCATAGAGCATGAAATGGATTTCTAAGAATTGAGTAGTGAGGGAGCCAAAGGTCCCACTCACGGGGGAGGTCCCCTAAAGTGGGAGGAGTGAAAATTTACTTGACAAATGAAAATCAAAGACCCTAGATTTGAGCCTTACCTTGCACACTTTACCCAGAACTGTGTTCATGAATTTGTAGTAACTGAGTGAATCTAAGAATGTTTCTGGCTCACACTTGGTTTTGGCTTCCTGGACTTGGAGACAAGGATGTTCTGTTTTACTGCTAGGGAATACTGTCACTGTTTACCAATGAAGCTGGAGGCATCTTAGATGACTTGATTGTGACCAATACTTCGGAGGGGCACCTGTATGTAGTGTCCAACGCTGGCTGCTGGGACAAGGACTTGGCTCTCATGCAGGTATAGCTGCCTTTTATTCTAAGTACTTTGTAATCTTTGTTTATAAAGCAGTGCTCAGTGCAGACAGAGGCTCAGAAAATGACTTAATAAAAGAACAGCCAATAGACTGAAGAGTAGGTATTCTCTAGTGCACAACAGGGTTTGGGGATGGGGACTAGAGAAGGTGGGAGATAAAGCTGATCCTGACCCTGAAATGAGCATCCCCTGGTGAGGGTAGATGAGGTGACAGACTTGGGCTTAGGTCATCCTTAACCATTTAGCAGCTGTGTGACTTGTAAGATGGTAACCAGCCTGCTATCTAACTGCCCAGTTCTGCAGTGTCCAACCTATAGTAGGTGCTCAGTAATGGTTTCAAACACTGATATGTTCCTGTTTTTCATTTCAGGACAAGGTCAAGGAGTTCCAGAACAGGGGCAATGATGTAGGCCTGGAGGTGGTAGATAACGCCCTGTTAGCTCTGCAAGGTAAGAGAGCCAGGTTGGGGCTAGAGCCAGCCCTTGCCTTCCTGACTTTATTTGCTGCTTAACATGGATAATATCCCAAGAGGAAGGTATGGATGCTGTGACATCTGTATGCCATAATTCCAAAGTATCGTTACTCTCCTCTCTGTCCATGGGGGCTAGGGACAAGGGCATTCTCTCCCCTCTTGCACAGTTAGGATTGCTTGGGACCTGTTCTGCTTCCTAAGCAAGGGCTGTGGTCTAGGTGGTGTTGGGTCCAAGATCCTGGACTATTCTCTTTGGGCTCAGGACCCACTGCAGCACAAGTGCTACAGGCTGGTGTGACAGATGATTTGAGGAAACTGTCCTTCATGACCAGTGCTGTGATGGAGGTATTTGGTGTGTCTGGCTGTCGCGTGACCCGCTGTGGATACACAGGAGAAGATGGTGTGGAGGTATGTCGAGAAGTAGTTATTCCCCATGGTTTCTCACACCTGTAACCCCAGTGCTTATGGAGATAGAAGCAGGAACATCTTAGTTCATGGTGGGCTGGGTTTCCATAGTAAGTTCCAAGCTAAGTAAGGCTTATCCCAGAGAAAATAAAGCCAAAACAAAATCCCAAAACAAAAAATACAGTTGTAAAGCTTGGCATGGGGTGGCACATGCCTATGATCCCAGTATCCTGGAAGTAGTGACAGGAGAATCCTAAGTTACAGGTCAGCCTGGGCTACCTGTCTCAGAAAGAGGGGTGGGGGTAGGGGGAAATGGGGTAGAATGTTTCACTTCCGTACAACCAAAAAGTGGTAGAAATACAGGATTCAAGACATAGGGTGACTGCCCATCTCCTCTCTGGTCCTTTGTGCAGATCTCAGTGCCAGCAGCAGGGGCAGTCCACTTGGCATCTGCTTTACTGAAAAACCCAGAGGTGAAGCTGGCAGGACTAGCAGCCAGAGACAGCCTGCGCTTGGAGGCAGGCCTCTGTCTGTATGGGAATGACATTGATGAACAGACTACACCTGTGGAGGGCAGCCTCAGCTGGACACTGGGTGAGCTGGGCCAGCCCTCAAGGGTCCTGAAGATTAGAACACCTTTTAATGAGGCCAGCCAGCCCATAACTACTCCTAAGGTTGTATATGCTGGAACAAGTAACTCAGCCTTGCCGAGCCTTCATTCCCTGAAGGTGCTACTGTGGCTTTCCTATTATAAACTGAGGACCCTAAGTATGGCTTCCAGGGGGTAGGAGATGGTTGACTGCCTATAGTGCAGGGGAAGAATAGAGCCCAAGTGATGCTGCATGGATGACACTTGGGGCTTTGGTAGTAAAGACTTCCTGTGTCCAGGGCTTTGTTTTGGCTTACATCTGGTGTATTCTGTTCCAGGAAAGCGACGCCGAACTGCTATGGACTTCCCAGGAGCCAAAATCATTGTTCCCCAGCTGAAGGGTGAGGTGCAGAAGAGACGTGTGGGGTTGATATGCGAAGGGGCCCCAATGAGAGCACACAGTCCTATCCTGAGCACAGAAGGCACTGTGATTGGTAAGTGGTCTAGGTTGGGGACATTGGCTGGCAGGGTGTCCAGGGGAGGGATACTGGGCTGGCAGGGTGGTGTTAACCTATGGCCTATTCCTGGACAGGCACAGTGACCAGTGGCTGCCCTTCACCCAGCCTGAAGAAGAATGTGGCAATGGGTTATGTGCCATTCAAGTACAGTCGGCCAGGGACACAGCTACTGGTGGAGGTTCGGCGGAAGCAGCAAATGACGGTGGTTAGCAAAATGCCCTTTGTGCCCACGAACTACTATACTCTCAAGTGAAGATGGCCCATGGAAAAGCCCTTCCCTAGAAGTCTTGCCCTAGAAGGCATTCCATAGTGCTTAGTCAGAACAGTGAAGCAGAACTCATGGGGTAGAAGCTGAATGGGGTTTGCTGTGGTCTGGGTAGGGTCGGGAGAACATCCCATCTATTCTCCTTCTCCATCAAGCTATCCTAACTTTAGTGCCCAATTTTTTAAAATAACAAATCACCTTAATTGACGTTCTATTTTAGCCCGCAATCCCACTAACCTTATTCTGCCAGGTGCTGGCTATAGAACAAACATCTATTTGCCTTTGGAGGACAGCACCTGCCCAACCTACCTCACCATGGTTTCTCTGATTTCAAAGGGCTATTACTCTGGGCAGTGTGAGCTTAGGTACCTCCTCCACTTTGCTCCCCATGAATGCATACCCTGCCTTTCCTTGGATAAAAATGACTTCTGACTCAGTGTTGGCTGATTGTTCCTGTGTGCAAACTTAGGGCTGGCTAAGCAAACACAGACTCACCCTTCCACATTCCCTAGTCAACTCAGCCTGCTGTGCAGCAGCAAGACATGGCAGGCTTGGTACTTGGGCTGACCTTAGCTCTTGTGAATAGCTGTACTTTACTAACTCTTGGGGGCGAAAATCAAAGAAAGTTTCCTTTTGGGGCTGGAGAGATGGCTCAGTGGTTAAGAACACTGGTTGCCCTTCCAGAGGACCTGGTTCAATTCTTAGCACCCACATGGCATCTTAAAACTGTCTGTAATCCAGCTCAAAGTGATTTGACATCCTCATACCGTTATAAATGCAGGCAAAACACCAATGCACATAAAATAAAAATAAATCATAAGAAAGTTTCCTTCTTTCTTCCTTGCCATGGTCTCTATTCTTTTGTTCACTGGGTTCCTGGGCTGCCAAGCCAATACTTGTCTTCTTGGCTTCCAACACAGGTTCTGAGAGGCTCTCCTTGAAAGGGGCCATGTATATAGGAACTAACAGAGATATAGAAGTGGTGTAGCGGCATACCCTTGTAATCCTAGCACTTCAAGTTGGAGACAGTGTGTTAGGAGTTCAGGGTCATCTTCAGCAATATGTTGAACTGAAGACCAGATTGGACAATATGAGACCCTAACCCAACTCTCCCAACCCCTCCCCCTAATGGGGATATTGCCCCTGTTGGACAACCTACCACCACTCTAGGGAGCTGGCATCAGTCTCCATCTCTGCAAATTACTGTATTTTGGATTCTGAGGACAGCACACCCAAGATCCCTTACCAGTTGCCCATGTGCACACACCCTTGTCCTGCTGGAATAACCACACAACTGATACACTTCTATGTTTAATATGCCACATCTTCAGTTGCTCCTGGGGTGGAATGTGAGACCTTGACTCTTTGTAGTGATGTCAGTGGGTGGACCTGAGGCTGTGAAGAACATCTTTCTGCCATACAGATACATTGCTGGAGTAGGTACTTGTGCATGAGGAGCTCAGTACGGTTTCATTTATAGTACACCTGCTACAAAGTCTTTGTAGAAAAAGGTTGCCAGAAGGCTATGTGACATATAACAGGGACAGTGGGACACCTGAGGTAGCTAGTGATCAGCAGAGACAGGCAGAAGTACAACCATTAGAGGAGACAGATTCAGGGCCACAATGCTTTTAGGAACCATAGTGGTCTCAGGAAATGGTGTTTCCTTGGGGACATTTGTCACCCACCCCTTTGAAACCTCTTCTGACCCATTGTGAAGGGCCCAGGGATATCTGGCTTGTGGCTCACTCTTACTGATATTCCTAGGGGCTGAAATGATACTAGCAGGCTCTTAAGATGAGGCCCTTGTCAAGATGGGAAGTAATAAGGAGGTAGGGCACAATGACTGCTTAGTACCTCCCTAGGAGGGAACAAGGTACAAACCAAAACTCCCCATGGGCACTTGAGCAGTGGAGCTGGTAGCTAATACCAGGGACTCTTAGTACACTCTGTCTTTCAGGTACTCAACTTGCCCCCAAAGAACAGAGAAATAAGTCAGTTAGGAAATGATAACTTCCTCTGCCTGCCTCAGACCTAGAAGACTAGTTAGGTCAGAGAGGTACATGTTTGGTGCTCTAGTACAGCCAGGATTAGCTGGCTTCTTGCCTACAAAGCAAAGCCAAGGAAATCAGGGCTTAGGGGAGAACAGACTTGCCTTACAAGTCTTAGAACTGATTATCCTCGAGATTCCTCTTAGAAGACAAATCTCTATAAGATCATATTCCAAGGGCACGAGGAGGCCAGGAAAAAGGACAAGAGTGGAAAGGGGCTGCTGACCTCCTCCACCAGAATGCTTCTCAGTCCCGCCCTTGACAGAAGTCTTAGGGCAACACACCAGGGTGGAGACAAACTTCACCTGCCCGGTACCTGGAGCTGTCGGAATGGAGGCTCACCCTGGAAGCACTGTGGTACTCCAGTCCCCCAACCCCAAGCCCTCTGCAGTTGTCCAAGGGGGTCTGGGCAGCAGCAGGATGCAACATAGGAACCAGCAGACCCAGTGATGTCTCTGGAGACCCGTCTGCTGCTGCCTTCCCTTATTCTCTGTGGGTTTTGAGAGGTTCATTTGCTGCCATTTCCCTGAAAATAATGGAGAGGAGCAAGGTTACTTCATGGATAGCAGAATAGTCTATCCATGCATACTTGCCATTAAGCAGTCACAAAGGCAAATTAGATTAGGCCACTGTCTTGCTGAATCAGTCCTTCAGTTGCTCTAGGGTCCCCCTATGCTCTAGTGTTTCCCAGTATGTCACTTTTGTCCTTGCTAGTACTGGGCCTGTTTACCAATTTTTTTTCTTACCCAGTAAACTGCTGTCTTCTCTCTCTGGTCTCAGTTTAGGTGTCATGGTGTGCGGGGATGGGGGGCTCCCCTGAGCAGCCTTGCATTTGTACTTATTTCCCCTCTAAATCTCTTGCTTCCCCTGTAAGCAGAGTCTGGGTTGTCCTTGTCTTCTGGACCTGCTGTGACCTCTGCCATCTGGTAGAAGCTCAGAGATTGGCTGAATGAAATGTCTTGATAAGTAAGCTGTTTTTTTCAGAGATGAGGAGGCTGACTTGCTGAGGTAGTGGGCTAAGAATAGAGGCTGTTAGGCTGGGAGCTACAGCTCCAATGTTACAGTACTTGCTTAGGATAGATGCTCTTGCTTTCCTAATGAAGGCCTTCCCAACCAAGGGATTTATTTCCAACAGACCTGCCGCTTCATCTTTCTAAAATGATGGTAGCACCACCATCCATCCCCACTGAATATGCTAATAAGAGGCTCTACATGCACTGGTGAACACCCAACTCCAATCCTGAGCTCTACCTGCAGAAATGGAGGATTCTTGCAAAGGCCACTAAGCTGGTGCACTCACATCCTGAGAATTCTCTTCCCTGTCACCAGCACTGGAGTGTCCTCTGCCTGCCAAGCATGGGGTTGGGATAGACAGAGATTTACTCACCATGAAGGGAAATGTGTGGAGCCGTCAGGTGTGGATCCATTCTGGCCACCCAGACCTGGAGGCAGGAACACACCCAGAGCTGCAGGAGGCTGAGGGTGGGGATCTGAGCAGGCATTAGCTCAGGTCAGGTCAGGGGCCACCAGTACAGTTTAAAAGATTGGGGATGGGACACTAGGGACTGGTAGTATTTTCTGGTAAGGGTTTTTGAGAAACAGTTAACAATGTGATGATGGACAGGTGGGGATTCTGGTGTAAAATGATATGGGGGTGTAAGTCTGGGTATAACGAGGCTTCTTGGGGATCAGTGGCCGTTTACGCGGACACAGGAGAAACAAGTGGTACAGCTTGATGGTGGTAGGGGCAGCCAGGCCACGGAGGTTCGTAGGGAGCCTCACCTGGACGGTGATACAACCCGGTCACTGTGTTCCCGTAGAACCCCCACGCCAGCTGGATGCCCAGGAGGCTTAACACCAACCACAGCAAGAGCAGCTTGAAGAGAGTCACTCGCATGTCTTGTGTCTCCCACTCCCGCAGAAACTCGCTGCCCAGGGTGCCCAGCGCTCCGAGCACCATAGCAGGCAGAGCTTGCAAAAACTGCCCAGACCAAGGCTCCGCCATGACTGGCCAGCGCCCCACCGGGTGTACGGTCACCGTACTTCTCACTGCGCAAGCGTAGGGTCTTCCGGGGTTAGGCCTGTAGGAGCGCACGCGTAATATCAGGCAAGGAAGATCTACTTCGCTTGCGCGAAGTGTTGGCAGTTTGGGGCAGGGCTTTAAAATGGCGCAGGCGCACCCATCCCCACCCCGCTTACTTAAAGGATGAGTGATTCGGTGAGTATAAAATAGCAACTCGGTCTTTTATAGCCCCGGAGTTCCCGTGATGCTCCACGCGGCTGCAATGATTGGCCGAGAGTCTTGCTTTTAGGGCGTGGTTGCGCTCTTGAGCAATCGTGGATGAATTGTGAGTGTGCGCGCGTGCGCGGGGCCGCGACTGGCGCCAGCTCGAGCCCGCAGGGCGCTCGGGGGCGCGCACGTCGCTCCCCGCCCTCCCGCCACCGCCCGCCCTCGTTCGCTCGCGCTCCCCGCCCGCCGCCCGCGGTCCTCCGTCGGTTCTCTCCTTAGTCCGCCGTCTCCCGCGGAGCTGCCGGTCCCGGTCTCCGAGCTTGCGGACTCGTGGACAGTCGTCCTGAGCGCGAAGAGGCCGGACTCGGAGTCGTCGCCTTGAGGTGAGCAGGAGCATTCCCTCCAGCCGCCTCGGCTCCTGGCCCGGCCGGCCGGCCGGCACTTTTCCGGCCACCCGCCCGTCGCCTGGTCGCGGTCGCGCCCCACCTGCTGCTCTCGGCCGGCAGCCCCTGGCCGCGGCCCCTAACCTGGGGCCCCGCGCCCGAGGCGGCGGCCCCGCCCGCGCAGTCCCCGGAAGCGCGCCCCGCCGCCTCCAGTCCCCCTTCCCCCGCCCGGCCGGGCCTGGTGGAGCCCTAGCCGCCCGCCCGCCCGCCCGCCCGTCCGCCCTCCGCGTCGCTTCCTCTCAGGGCTGCGCCGGGCTGGGCGGGGGCTCCCGGCCGGCCCGCGACCGCGCCGGGGTAGCCTGCCACTGTGAAGCGCGCGTGGCTGAAGCGGGAGTTGAAATAGGCAAGAAACTCTTGTACAACTCCATTTTGCCTTTTGCATGTAGTGTGGATCATTAATCACCGTTTTATACCGGGTGAAGACAGTGAAGCTTGAGGTGGATTTTCTGTTTTCAATGCCGTATTCTTAGAGATTGTGTAAGTAAAAGACTGTTTTGAAATCTTAGCGGTTAAGACTGTATGGGGGAAAGCTATTTTCCAGCTGAAAAAATATCTTAAAAATAATTTGGAGAGGTTGCATCAAAACAGATGTATTTCTGCTTAAAGTTACCACTTTAAGAGTCACTTAATGATGGGTCCCCTTTTCAGGTCGTTTTCATGAAATTGCACTTTTTGCACCCTTTTTTTTTTTTGTAATTTACGTTCAGTAGCATAAAGTGGACAATTGGCACCGATTTTTCTTGTTCCAGAATTGGCTCTACTTGTATTTTCTAATTTTACTCTGTTGGTTATTCACTTGGTTCTTTCTGTCTTCTGACATTCCTTTTGAAATAAGTGTTTTCTGCAGGTTATACATAATCAGATTATATTCTCCTGGCAAACCTGGAGCGGGGAAAACTCATACTTTAGGATGTTGTATGTGGTGAGAATTTTCAGCCATTTAGTGTCACGTGCTCAAATGTGTATGTATCTAGTTTGGTAGTGATACTTACGTTTTGAGCATTTAACACAAATATCATTGTTAACTAAAAATACAAGGCTAGGTATTGAATGTTCTCAGAGGAGTTGTTTTGTTTTGAGGATTTGTCTACTTATGTGGAGCAGTGATGTTTCTTAGGGACATAAAATATATGGAGCTTGTTTTTTCTGTTTTATTTTCCTCTTTGGTGCTTGAAATTAAACTTGGGGCTTGGGGCATAATGGGCAGGTGCTGCTTCTCTGAACTTCATTCCAGCCCTATAACTTTGAGTCAAAGTCCAGTGCTCAACTTACATAGCCTCTCCATGAAGAAGAGAATGGGAATAGATCTAATCTGTCGATATTTTCCCGTTAGGTGTAGTATTTTTGACTGGAAAAAAAAATCTTCAGGATTATAGGCCAACTCCATTTGTAGGTGTGGAGACTGAGCTCAGGGGCTCTTTTCAAGAGAAAAGTTTATTAGTACTCTGCAGAGAGAACAGTGGTCTGATAATGGCAGAACTTCCTGACAAAGACTTAAAAGAGATGGACACAGCCGGGCGGTGGTGGCGCACGCCTGTAATCCCAGCACTCGGGAGGCAGAGGCAGGTGGATCTCTGAGTTCGAGGCCAGCCTGGTCTACAAAGCGAGTTGCAGGACAGGCTCCAAAGCTACAGAGAAACCCTGTCTTGAAAAGCCAAAAAAAAAAAAAAAAAAAAAAAAGATGGACACAGGGTCTGACTTGAGCCCTAGCTCTTGCTCTGTAGTTGTAGCTGGCCTCTCATTTTCATAATGCTCCTTTCTGAATAGTGCTGGGATCACTGGGTGTGTGCCACCATTCCTGGTGAGACTTAAGTTCTTGAAGGTCATGTGTCTAGTAGACTAGAACTTTTTCTGTGAAGTATTCTCTCTCGTGTACTCTCAGCTAAAATCAGGAGTTGCCGTTTACACTCCTGCTCTTCTTCACCTTGCAAATTGTGCATATTTAGGGAGAGTCTAGTCAATCCATTTACCAAATGAATTTCAAGTTTTTTTTTACATTTGACATAGTCCTTTCTTAGCCTTGCCTTTGAGTTTGTTAGTTTTCCTGAGGACCCAGCCTTCAGGAATTCACTGTTAGCAAAGACAACAGAATGAGGCCCTCCTAGAATGTTTTCAGGCGACTACAGGCCCTTTGACTCAATTTCGATCAGAACTGGTGAGAATGCATGCATCAAGTAAGCAATGGCCTGTGCACGTGGGGTGGTGGTTGTGTTGGAGTGTTTTCAGAGTCCTTACACCTTCTCTGTCCATCATTCACTTCTTTTAAGAGTTCATCCTGGTCTGTTGGGGTGTAAATTATTAGAAGAAGAAGAGGAGGTTGAGTGTTAAGACTATTCTTTTGACTCGTCCTAAAGAGCCATTGGTTCACCTCACTGAAATACTCATTTGAGATGAGTGGATTTCTATAGAATAGACAGTGCTTTTGGTTCTGCTGCATTATAACCACTAGCAATGATGACAAGGTGCTCATAAATGCAGAATTTCAGCATTGGAAGCAGATCATGTGACAAACCTGTAATCAGCACTCCGGGAGATTTGAGGCCAGCCTGGGCTATGTTACAAAATCCTGCCTCAAAACAAAGGAGGGGATTCCTAATAATATTCTCTTTATGCTTCTGTCCAGTGGGCCTCAGTTGTTACACCCAGTCATTAGTGATAAATATGTTACTTATCTAATTTTGTGGTTCTGGGAATTGAACCTAACTTTGATGCTAGTCAAGCATTATACTGCTTAGCCATACTATTAGCCTCTCTATATTTTAATTAACGGGTTGATTACTTCCGGGGCATTGCACATGCTCAGCAAGGGCTCTGCTACTGAAGTATATCCCCTGACCCTGATTTTACTTTTGTTTTGAGATAGTCTCATTACACTGTCAGAGTATGACCATGAACTCACATGCAGCCTAGGCTAGATTTGAACTTTCAGCCTTCCTCAGTCTCCCCAGTAACTGGGATTACTGGCCTATGCCATCAGGCCCATATGTAACCATATTTTATTATTTTTATGAGACAGAGTTTTCACTCTATAGGTGAGGCTGGCCTGGAAACTCACTGTGTAGCCCAGGCTGACCTTGAACTTGTAGCAGTTCTTCCTCCTAAGTGCTGGGCTTGCAGGTGTGAGCTACCGTGCCTAGCTTACAACATTTAGACATGTAGTACACTGGTGTGTTTTGGTGACGCTAGATATTTGTGACAATAAATTTCAAAAGTGGTTTGAAGTTAGTAATTATTGTAAAATCCCTATCCCCCCCCCCCCCCCCCCCCGTAGAGTTCCTCTGTATAGCCCTGGCTACCCTGGAACTTGCTCTATAGATCAGGCTGGCCTTAAACTCAAAGATCCTGCCTGCCTCTGCCTCCCAAGTGCTAGCATTAAAGGCATTTACCATCTCCACCCAGCTTTTTGTTTTGTTTTGTTTTGTTTTTCGAGACAGGGTTTCTCTGTAGCTTTGGAGCCTGTCCTGGACTTGCTCTGTAGACCAGGCTGGCCTTGAACTCACAGAGATCCACCTGCCTCTGCCTCTTGAGTGTTGGGATTATAGGTGTGCACCACCACTGCCCAGCCCTCCACCCAGCTTTAAAGTCCCTTTAAAGTTTCAAGTGACTTCTTGTTTGATTTTTGAGACAGTCTTATATGTATCTCTGTCTGGCTTGGCATTCTGTGTAGTCCAGGCTGGCCTCACAATTGAGATAGTTGTCCTGCTTCAGTCTCCCTAGCGCAGGGATTACAGGTGTCAACCACCATTCCTGACTCGTTTTAACCTATGCTGCTGCAGTATTTTAAGCAAAGGTTTGTATATTAACTATGCAAACCATGTGAGTGAAAACAAGGCTGGCAGTAAAGCTGTTTATTCGGATGTTGCTTTCACTTTATTGGTGTTTGCTCCAAATGATCTAGGCGTACTTAAAATTTTTCTTCTGACTGCCCTTTTATACTAAGTGATCAAAGTATGAGGTACAGCACTATTAATTGTAAGTAATATGCAATTCATACCAAACTAAACTTGATTTGGGGAGAGAGGCGGGTATCTTTTGAGAAAGGATCTTGCTCATAGAGCTACGTTGGGCTTAAACGCATGTCAGTCCTTGACTTCCACCTCCCAAGTGCTGCTATTCCTAGCATCTGCCCGCACAGTTTCATTCCCCCTGTCGGGGTAGGTAGAGTAAATATGTTCAGGTTTATTTATGACAGTGTCTTAAATTCAGGAGGAGAACAAGCAGCTAATGAAAGAGTGGGGGACAGATGAGTTTAGAGAGATGGGCAGAGGCCAGATCATGTATATCTTCAGGATGTAGGAAATTCTTTGAGTTTGTTGTTTTATTCTTTGAGGTCGTTTGTTTTGTGTTATTTTTCAAGACAGGATTCCTCTGTATATCCTTGGCTGTCCTGGAAAACTCTGAAGATCAGGGCTGGCCTTGAACTCAGAGATCTGCTTGCTTCTGCCTCTGGAGTGCTGGGATTAAAGGCGTATGCGCCAACATAGCCATCGGGTTTGTTCTTTGGAACCCTTCCACTATAGCCTAGGCTGGCCTGGAACTCACTGTGTAGCTTAGGCCTTTTGAATCCTGGCAGTCTTTGGTCTTAGCCTCCCGAATGTTAAGGTTATAGACTTGAGCCACCAAGCTTTGTCTGACTTTGGGAGTGTTCTGAGATAAGATGCTTATTAGGTGTTATATTTGTTGTTCTGTTTTGAAGTTGGGGAATAATATCTAAAAAAAAAATTTTTTTTGAGACAGGGTCTCATGGAACCTGGGATGACTTAAAACTGGGTACGTAGCCAAGAATAACCGTAGATTTCTTCATCTTTGAGACTAGAGAGATGGCTCTGGTGAAGAGCACTGGCTGTTCTTCAGAAGATCCGGGTTCAATTCCCAGCGCCCACATGGCAGCTCACAACTGTCTGTAACTTCAATTCCAGTGGATCCGGCATTCTCATACAGACATGTGCAGGCAAAACACCAATGCACATAAAACAAAAATAAATAATTAAAAAAAAATCTTGATTCTCTTGCCTCTCTCCCTGGTTTCAGGAATGCCGATGTATGTGACTATTCTGGCTTTTTGTGAATCTTCTGATTTTCCTGTCTCTTATCTCCTGAGTGGTTTGGATTTATACTCAGTGGAGTTAAAGTTATAGCCCCTTTTTTGTTGTTGTGGGTTCTTTTTTGTTTTTGTAGACAGGGTTTCTCTGTGTAGCTTTGCACCTTTCCTGGATCTCGCTTGGTAGACCAGGCTGGCCTCGAACTCACAGAGATCCACCTGGCTCTGCCTCCTGAGTGCTGGGTGGGATTAAAGGCATGCGCCACCTCCACCCGGCTAAGCCTGCTTTCTTATAGAATCCAGGACCCACCAGGCCAGAGGTGTCCTCATTCACAGTGGACTGTGCCCTCCTCCATCGATTAAGAAAATGCCATACAGGCTTGCCTGCAGCTGAATAATGCCACACGCATACCCACCCACCCCAGAGTTTTCTCTGTGGAACAACCTTGGCTGTCCTGGAACTTGCTTTGTAGACCAGGCTGGCACCTTGAACTCATAGAGATCTGCCTGCCTCTGCCTCCCTAGTGCTGGGGTTAAAGGCATATCGCCACCATGCCCTGCTCCCTGCAACTAAATCTTATGAAAGCATTTTCTCAATTGAGGTTCCTTCCTCTTTGATGACTCTTAGATTGTGTCAAGTTGGCATGAAACTAGCCAGCACAGGGCACTTGTAAAGTGATTAAAGATTTATATAATGGGGGACTGGAGAGACACTCTTGATAAAGAGCACACACTACTCTTGCATGAACTTGGGTTCAGTTACTTGCACCCATATGGCAGCTCTCAAACATCCATAACTAGTTCTATGAGATTTGGTGTTTCTGACCTGAGGGCACCAGGCACACATGTGTACAAATATAATTTCAGGCAAAACACTAATGTACTTAAAAAAGAAAAGAAAAAAAAAGATTTGTATAGCAGAGCCAGCGAAGTTGTTCAGTAGGTACAGGTATCTGCCACTGAGCCTGACCACTGGACTTCCATCCTGGGGACCTACATGTTGATTGATTGATTGATTGATTGATTGATTCGGGACAGGGTTTCTCTGTGTAGCTCTAGTTCCTTTCCTGGAACTCACTCTGTAGCCCAGACTGGCCTTGAACTCACAGAGATTCCCCTGCCTCTGCCTCCCAAGTGCTGGGATTAAAGGGATTTAAGAAAATCAACTCCAATATACCATACTCTGATCTCTCTACATGTGCAGTATAGCATATGCTCATACACATTCACATGTATGTATACACACATACAAATAATTGGGGAGAAAGTAATATTGTCATGAAACTTTGGTGTTGAATATGGTAGTTCACTCCTTTAATCCCAACACTTCAGAGACAGAGGGATCTCTTGAGTTTAAGGCTATCTTTGTATATGTACTGAGTTTCCAGGCCAAGCAGGACTGTGCAGTGAGACTCTATTACAAAAAAGAAAAAAAAGCATTGGGTACAGACCAGTTGAGGTGTCTCAGCAAGTAAAGGTGATTGCCATGGGAACCCTGACTTTAAATTCCTGAAAACTATATAATGCAAGAGAACTGACTCCCCCAAATTATCCTCTAACCTTCCTCACCACACAAAATAATGAAATAAATAAATATAAAAAAGTTTTTTCTTAATTGGGGAAATTTGTGTATAGGATTTACACTAAAAGGACACTATGTATTATATTTGAAAAATAAGGTTGATAGCAACATCAGTGGACATGCTAACGTGGAAGGAAAAATTCATGGCATGGGGTCATACCTTAGACAAAGAGCTACAGGCAGCTAATGACTGCTGGGAGAGGGAGACTTAGCCTTTTCCTTATTGGTTGTTCATTGCAGAAGTGGCCAGCTCTGAAACAGTGTCCACACAACGACAAAAAGACTCAGAGGTTGTAGTTATATATTTGTGCATACATATACAAACAACTATGTATGTAACAATAATAAAAAAGGCTATCGACTTTAGAGGTTATGGGATGCATGGGAGGGGGAAAGTTATGTAATTCTATTTCAGTTAAATTCTTTTTTCTTTTTTTAATCTGGGTTTGTTTTTGTAGCTGAGTATTGAACCCAGGGCCTTGGGCTTGCTAGGCAAGCGCTCTACCACTGAGCTAAATCCCCAACCCTTGTGTTTTGTTTTGTTTTTTTTTTTTTTTTTTTTTGGAGACAGGGTTTCTCTGTGTGGCTTTGCGCCTTTCCTGGAACTCACTCTGTAGCCCAGGCTAGCCTCCATCTCACAGAGATCCATCTGCCTCTGCCTCAAGAGTGCTGGGATTAAAGGCATGTGCCACCACCGCCCATCAGGCAGGGTTTCTATGTAGCCCTAGCTGACCTGGAACTCAAGTCTGAGATTATAAATATGTGCCATCATGCCATGCCTTCAACTAAAAATATATTTAAAAGTTTTTTTGTTATTGTTGTTTTGTTTTTTGTTTTTTCTTCTCCAAGACAGGGTTTCTTTGTATAATCCTGGCTGTTCTGGAATTCACTCATCTACTAGGCTGGCCTCAAACTTCAAACTCTCAGAAATATGCCCGTGTCTTCTGGGATTAAAAGCATGTGTCATTACACCTGGCTAAAAGTAATTTTGGTTTTTCGAGACAGGGTTTCTCTGTGTAGCTTTGCGCTTTTCCTGAAACTCTCTTTGGAGACCAGGCTGGCCTCAAAACTCACAGAGATCCGCCTGCCTCTGCCTCTTGAGTGCTAGGATTAAAGGCGTGTGCCACCACCACCTGGCTAAAAGTAATTTTTTTTTTAAAACAAAAAAGGTTATGGGTGGTATAAATGATATATTTTTATGATGTTTATTGGAAATTTGCTTTTCCCTTGATACCACTAAGTTGAGCAAAAGGTCCGGTGTGTTCAATATTTGGTTTCACCATATCCTACCACTATAGCCAAGGAGAGTGTTGCTTCTAGAGGTACAATGACCCTAATACTGCTTTACAAGAGATGTTAAAGACTGCCTTCATCAAATGATGGCTTAGCAGGTGGGATTCTTTTGTGTCCCCCTCCCCACCTCCTCACTCCCTACCCTGGTTGCATCTAATTGTGATGAGTCTGTGTGTCTCTCAAGTTAGTGGAGGTGGTTTGGGTTGGGCAGCAAATCAACTCAATTGAGGTTAATAACAACAGTGACCAAAAAATAAAAAGCCATGGAATGGGTAGGCCTCTGCAAAATTGATTGATAAAGCAGCAGTTTTCAATCTGTGGATCTTGACCCCTTTGACAAAACTCCAGAAATAGGTACATTACGATTCATAATGGTACTAAAATTACAGTGATAAAGTAGCAAAGTAGCAATGAAATAATTCTATGGTTGGGGGTCACCACAACATGTGAACATGAGTTATATTAGAGGGTCACAGCATTGGGAAGGTTGATAACCACTGCCATAAAGTGGTAGGTTGTAGTTGTGTAGTGGTTAAGGGCAATGGCAAAGAATCTCAGGCCACGGATGTCATTGAAAAGTACTTCAAATGCTATTGCGTAGTCCTGCACATTTTCCTATCTGGACTGACATTTACATTGTTTTGTTTGTTTGTTTGTTTGTTTGTTTGTTTTTTGAGCTGAGGATCCAACCCAGGGCCTTGCACTTGCTAGGCAAGTGCTCTACCACTGAGCTAAATCCCCAACCCAAACCCAAAGGAATTCTTTTTTTTTTTTTTTGGCTTTCGAGACAGGTTTCTCTCTGTAGCTTTGGAGCCTGTCCTGGATCTCACTCTGTAGACCAGGCAGGCCTCAAACTCACAGAGATCTGCCTGCCTCTGCCTCCCGAGTGCTGGGACTAAAGGCGTGTGCCACCACCGCCCAGCCATTGTTTGTTTTTGTCATTATAAAATGAACTTATTTTTCTTAATTTTACAGCCTTGCATCTGAGAACTTCCAGGTACTTTGTATAACCACTGTCACGGAAGCTGTGTTTTCAGCGTCTTTGTAAGGTATGTAGGTGAATATTTCCTTTCCTCATACCAGGAGATCATTTTTAATACAAAAATTTGTGGAGCTGTGAGTACTATTAATAATTACTATTAGTGATTCTCTTGTCCTCCAATCTTGAGGGCATTTTAATTTTTTCTATTACTATTTCTAGAATATTCTAGAAATTTATATTGTTTCCATTATTCAGAGGACAACTGTGGAAGTCAGTTTTCTCCTACCAGGTGAGTACCAGGGATTGAATTAAAGGTCACCAGGCTTGGCAGCGAGGGCGTTTATCTGATGAGCCACCAACTCCATTTTCTTTTATATTTGTTTATATGTATTTTGGGAGGAATGTGTAATCAGAGGACAAAATGCAAGAGTTGGTTCTCTCCTCCCATCAGCCTTGATTGTGGTCATCTTAACCCATTGAGACAGCTCACTGGTCCTGTCTCCTTTCTTCTTTTTCTTTTTTTGAAGGTAGGCTCTTGGATAGGCCAGGCTAGTCTTGAACTCATGATTTTTCTGCTTCATCTGCCTAGCAGTGAACATACCTTGCTGCTGGATTTGGTTACCTTTGAGATCTTTGTCATGGTGTGACGAGTGGTAAAAGTAGTTTGTGGTTTTATCTTTACTTATTTGATAAATGGTTACTAAAAACTATATAGGAACACATCTGAAGAAAACAGACCATCCTGTCCGTTTGGAGTTTTAATTTTTTTTTTTTTTCTTTTTTGAGACAGGGTTTCTCTGTGTAACTTTGCACCTTTCCTGCATCTTGCTCTGTAGACCAGGCTGGCTTTGAACTCACAGAGATCTGCCTGCCTCTGCCTCCTAGGTGCTGGGACTCTGGTTCCCAGGTTTGTACTGCAAGTGCTTTACTAACTGACGACCCATCTTACCAGCCCCTAGAAAATAAGTCTTTCTCAGCACTCGGGGAGGCAGAGGCAGGCGGATCTCTGTAAGTTTGAGGCCTGCCTGGTCTACAAAGTGAGTTCCAGGACAGCCTCCAAAGCTACAGAGAAACCCTGTCTCGAAAAACCAAAAAAAAAAGAAATGAAAAGAAAAGAAAGAAAGAAAGAAAAAAGAAAAGTCTTTTCCTCTTAGGCTTCTATTTCTTGCTTACCCACTCCTTTTTTCTTCCTTCCTTCTTTTCTTTTTGGTATTTTGAAGACAGGGTTTCTCTGTGTAGATCCCCCTGCCTCTGCCTCCTGAGTGCTGGGATTAAAGGCGTGCCCCAACACCACCCATTGGTTTTTGTTTGTTTTTCAAGACAGGGTTTCTGTGTAGCCCTGGCTATCCTAGAACTTAACTCTGTAGACCAGGCTGGCTTCAAACTCAGATTCACCTGCCTCTGCCTCTGCCTCTCAAGTTCTGGGGTTAAAGGCATGCACTGTGACTGCCTGGCTATTTTTTATTTTTGAGAAAGGATCTCTTTATGTAACTCTGGCTATCCTATAATTCACAGAAGATAACTTGTGGGGAGTTGATTTCCTTCTTCCATGTGATCAAAGGCAGGTCACATGCCTAGTGGTAGGCACCTCCACCTACTAAGCTGCTTGCTAATAATACTATGTTTACTTTTTCATTTTGACTTTTGCAAGACTTCCTGCCTTGCACTTGTGTCTTAAGACTGCATTTCCCATAGTAACATAAGCTCTCCTAGAACTCACTGTAGCCTTGCAGTCTAGGCAATCCTCCTTCCTGCCTTACCCTTTAAAGTGCCAGCATTACAGGCATTAGCTACCACACCTGATTTGTCTCCTTTTTTTATTTTTGCAGTGTCTTTGAAAAGGTGTACATTTTTTGTATATTGGTGTTTTTGTCTTTATGTATCTTTGCACTGTTTGTACAATACCTACAGATACCAGAAGAGGGCACCAGATAACATGAAACTGGAATTAGATAGTTAAAAGCTGCCATGTGGGTGCTAGGAATCAAACTTGGATCCTCTGGAAAAGCAGCCCGTACTATTAACCACTAAGCCATTTCTCCATCCCCTTTACAGTGTCTTACTGTGTATCCCAGGCTGACCTCAGATCCGACTCTGAATCTTTCATTATCAACCTTCTCAGGAATCACAGGAGTGTCCCTGGGTCCGTATGCCATGGGGCTGGAGCAATAGCTTGCTCAGTAAAGTGCTTGCTGCATGAGAAGGCCTTACTTCAGTCCCCAGTGCCCACATAAAAAGATGAAAATGGTTGCTTACATTTGTAATCCCAGCACTGAGGGAGGCAGAGACGGGCAATTGTTCCCTGAGCCTCTCTGACCAGTCAGCCTTTCTAAAATGGATAAGCCCCAGGACCCAGTGAGAGATCTTGTTTCAAAAACCAAGTAGTAAGACTCCCGAGGAATGACCACTGAGGTTGACCTCTGGCCTCCATGTGCTCCTGCATATATAAACAAACATTAAAAACATTTTTTTGAGGCAGGGTCTCACTGTAATATAGTCTTGGCTTGCCTGGAACTCACTATGTAGACCAGGTTGACCTCAAACTCTCAGAGACATACCTACTTCTGCCTCCGAGTGCTGGGATTAAAGGCTCACACAATTATACTGAGCAAAATAAACATTTCTTTACATAATTTATTTTTGCATTTTTCACTGACCTATAATAAATTTAAAAAACGAATCTGTTGTGCCATCGATTGACTATGTAAGGATTGTTTGATTCTAAAACTTGGTTTGTTCATAGCTAGAGAGAGAGTTCAGTGGGTAAGAATGCTTTCACGGGCAGCACAGACATACACTCATGAAAGAAAATCAGAGCATGACTGTGCTGGACTGTAACCCTGACAGGGGCTGAGGCAGAGGCAGATGTAGGCTGACCCTAGGAGCTCCTGGGCCAGCCAGCCTGGCCCAAAGAGTGAGCTTGCAGTTGAGCCAGAGACTCAAGGCACTAAGGCAGAGAGCAGTAAAGGAAGGCGGCGGCCTTTGGGTTCATGCACCTGCACACTCACATGCACTCGCCACACACAGAAACACACACAGATCTTTTTGATTTATTTGAGCACTGCCTGTTATGTACTTGTCCAGTAATGGTGAACAAGACAGATAATGTTCTTATGTTAATAGGTTTGGCAAAAGGAAACCCTGGAGGAACATATGTGAGGCTGATAGAAGTGTGAGGTGCTGCAAGAAGGCACACTGGGAGCTGAGGAAAGGCCTTGAAATACGATGGAGCTCTAAGCATGGGCTTAACCAGTAGGGAAGGATAGATACTTGTGTTGACAGTAGTAGTTATAGGCTGCGGGTTTTAGAATTCCTGAAATTAATGTCTCCAGAATTTTTGGTTATTTTCTTGTCTGCAGTCAACACTCTACCCAGAATTCAACCAAGGTGTTTTTTATTCTGTTTACATTGAGACACACAGGCAAAACACACCTACACATAAAATAAAACACAAAAAAGATCTTTAAAAAAATAAACATTGGAGGATGGAGAGAACCTGGCTGCTAAGAGCACATGCTCTTCTTTTAGAGTGTTGGTTCTCAACCTCCCTAATGGGACCCCAACCATAAGATTACTTTGTTGCTACTTCATAACTGTAATTTGCTACTGTTATGAATCATAATGTAGTTATCCGATATGCAGGATGTCTGACATGTAACACCTGTGAAAAGGTCTTCAAACAGGTTGAGAACCAGTGAACCAAGTTCAGTTTCCAGTGCCCACATGGGGTTTACAACCTTCTGTAACTAGGAGTTCCAGGATTCCAGTGCTCTTCTCTGGCCTCTGTGGGCACCAGAGGAGTGGACAGACATACATGCAGGCAAAACACCCATACACATAAAATAAAAATCAATAAATTTTAAAAGAAATTAATACTGAAAAAAAAAATCCAGGTTCGGAAGAAGTGTTAATGTATATATATCAGGCTGTTTTTTGGGAGAGAGGGAGACAGGGTTTCTGTGTAACCCTGGTTGTCCTGGAAAACACACACACACACACACACACACACTCTCTCTCTCTCTCTCTCTCTCTCTCTCTCTCTCTCTGTCTCTCTCTCTCTCTTGAGACAGAGTTTCTCTGTGTAGCTTTGTGCCTTTCCTGGAACTCACTTGGTAGCCCAGGCTGACCTTGAACTCACAGAGATCCCCCTGGCTCTGCCTGGCGAGTGCTGGGATCAAAGGTGTGCACCACCACTGTCCGGCCCTGGAGCTCTCTTTGTAGACCTGGCTGGTCTCAGAGATCCACTTGCCTCTGCTTCCCAAGTGCTGGGATTAAAGGTATGTACCACTTCACCTAGCTGAGTCATGTGATTTTAAAAAAAGAGTTTTAAAGAGTTTCTCTGTGTAGCTTTGGAGCCTTTCTGGGAATTGACTTTTGTAGCCCAGAATGGCCTGGGACTCACAGAGATCCGCCTGCCTTTGCCTCCCAAGTGCTGGGATTAAAGGTGTGAGCCACCACACCCAGCAACTTTTGTTTTTCTAATAGTCATCAGCATCATACATATTTTCTTTTTATTTAGGAAAAAAAAACAAAGATGTATAGATTTTAGCATACATGTTTGAGAGATAAAGCCTCAGAATTACATACTTGAAATAATGTCAATAGGATAAGTTATAACCTCAGTTTTTAATGTTATATCTTGAATATTAGAGGTTTCACTTTATTTTTTGTAGTGCTAAGGTTCAAACCCAAGGCTTTCCACATGTGCCAGAAGGAAGCACTGCTGCTGAATTAAACCCCGACCTCATTATTGAGCCCTTGAAAAATGAGATTGTTTTGCATTTTGTTTGGTGTCCAAGTGTCTAGAAATGGTAGAAAGCTTGCTGTAATCATCACTGTTTCTTCTGCATAATTAGCCTTTTGAAGATACATGAGGTAAAATTATAATTATCTTAAGTATGCTGAATTAGTCATTTTTAAAGCTATGGTTATTTTATCTACATGGGAATTATTCATTATCTTCCTAAAATCTTGATCCTGTAGAGGCATAGTAATTCAGATTAATTATTTCCACTTCTGCTTCTTGGCTGGAGAACTGTTTTGTGCCTGCTGATAATGTCTGACTAATAAGTGTCTTTAATGCATTTATTACTAACTAGTAGGACCACCTCAGATGTATTTGTTGGCTTCTGATATGTCAAAAATAAGCTAAAAATTACTGAAGAGATAGATAGGTTGTCAGTGTTAAACAGTATTAATCCCAGCACTTGGGAGGCAGATACAGGCAGATCTCTGTGAGTTTGAGGCTGGCCTGGTCTCCATAAGCAAATTCTAGAAAAGCCAGGACTATTACATAGAGAAACCCTGTCTTGAAAAACCAAAAAGAAAAAAGAAAAAGTATTATGATCTATGTTGAATCTAAAAAGTCATTAAAATTATCCAGCTAATTAAGTTCTAGAAGAGCCAGGTATGATACATGCCAGTATTCTTAGCACTTGGGGGTAGAGGTGCCAGAATAAGTGGGTCAAGGCCAGCCTTTACCCCCTTGAACCATCTCCCTGGCTGTGTTTTGTACTATTTCTGTTACCATCATCTGACAAATAAAGGAAACTGATGCTGAAAACACCAAAGTGAGAGATTAGGGTACTCTCAATCTAATCAGAGCTGATTGATTAACTATTGCTGTAAACCACTGACATTCTAGTCTGTTGTTATCTAACTATTTATAACTAAAATCAGATTCTAGTAAAACCTAAATTATAGCTGATTATACAGAACTTGCTTATGCAGCTGATGTTTGGTTTTGTTGGTAGTCATGTGATAGATGTGTCCTAGTGAAAAACATGTCAGAATTGAAATCTAAATGAAATGTTTGGTCAAGTATAGTGGTGTTTTAGGTGGTAATGGTGGAGCCCAGGAGAGTCAACCTGTACCTCTTTGTAGGAGTGTGTTAGCTAATCTATTCCAGATCTGATCACATCTCCCTCCAAGTACAGTAAATTTACCATGACTATGACAAAATCAGATATAGGAATAGCAACATGATTTCCAGGCCCTTTCTCTTTTTCCTAGGAATGCTTCCTACAGTGCAAGAAAGAAGTGTTGGAGGAAAAGATTGGTCTCATTTTAGGAAAAATACCCTATCTTAGTAACCAATTCTCTTCTACTTTATGAAAAAAGTATTTGCAGTCTTCAGTGCTTAGCTGTTAATAACAAGAGCTTTAATCTTTCATAATGAACTTCATTTTGGTAAAAGCCTGCTTTCTAGAATATTCTAAAGGTGTATTCATCTTACAGCTTTGTCATATCTGAGATGATAACTAGATATTCAGACTTTGTTTTAGATATGACTGTAAGGACTACAGATTTTTTTTTTTTGAGATTTATTTATTTATTACGTATACAGCATGTATGACTGCAGGCCAGAAGAGGGCACCAGATCTCATTACAGGTGGTTGTGAGCCACATGTGGTTGCTGGGAATTGAACTCAGGACCTCTGGAAGAACAGCCAGTGCTCTTAACCTGAGCCATCTCTCCAGCCCAACTACAGAAATTTTAATACCGTGATTGACACATGCTTCCTACTTACTTGTAGGTCTTGTTTGGAAAGAAGTAATTTCATGTTTCAATAATGAGACTTTAAGACTCAGAAAAGAAGGGCAGTAACTTAGTAAATTTGAAGAGTAGTGTCTAACTTTATTATCTGAACATTTATTTGATAGTGTCCTTTGCAAAAGTTAAAAACTGCCGGGCAGTGGCGGCGCGCACCTTTAATCCCATCACCCAGGAGGTGGAGGCAAGTGGATCTCTGTGAGTTCTAGGCCAGCCTGGGCTACAGAGTGAGTTCCAGGATAGGCTCCAAAGCTACACTGAGAAACCCTGTCTCGAAAGAAAAAAACAAACAGAAAAAGTTAAAACCACCTCTAACAAATGTACATGTGTAATGCCAGTAAGCAGAAGATTGAGGCAAGAAGGCCTTGAGTTTCAAGCTACTTTGGGCTGGGTATGTTCTTTTGTTCTTTTAATTTTTGGAGACAGGGTCTCTGCATATCCCTGGCTGTCCTGTAATCACGCTGTAGACCAGACTGGCCTCCAACTCCGAGATCTTCCTGCCATGCACCACCATGCCTAGTTTGTCTCAAAAAAAAAAAAGTAAGGACAGGGATTGTCACTCAGTGTCAGCAGAGCTCTTACATATACAAGGTCCTTGGTTCATGTTCTAGTGTCCCCAAAACAACAAACTCTTTGGCTAAATGTGGAAGTAGAGGCATGTGGATCTGAGTTCTAGACCAGCCTGGTCTACATAGTTAATTCCAGGCCATGACTACATAATGAGACTCCTGTCTCAAAACAAAATAAAAAAAACCTAAAACCTTCTTCATATACCAACAACACATTTATATCTGTTTATTTGGAAATGCTAAGTTTCTTAATCTTTTTTTTTTTTTTTTTTTTTAAGGAAAGGTGTTTTGTTTTTCTTTTTTTTAATTAATTTATTATGTATCCCTGCAGGCCAAAAGAGGGCACCAGATCTCATTACAGATGGTTGTGAGCCACCATGTGGTTGCTGGGAATTGAACTCAGGACCTCTGGAAGAGCAGTTGGTGCTCTTAACCACTGAGCCATCTCTCCAGCCCGTTTCTTAATCTTATACATACTTATTCAATGCTATTTTTGACCCTGCTAAGTATTATAGAGAATATAAGAATTAAAATATAGCTCTTTGTTATTAGACACTATAGATCAGACAGTGGTGTGTACAAAAAACCATAAGCATTAGCTGTTATAGCTTTCAAGTTAGTCCTCTTCTACTGTGGGATTCAAGGATCAAATATAACTTTTTGTGACAAGAGTGTCTACGAATCTATCTCATTTACAAAGCTCTGTGGTTTTTAATTGTAATTTTTAAAAATTTATATAAATGGTTTTCCTGAATATATTTATGTATTGATGTGAATCATGTATACCTGATGCCTACGTACCTACAGAGGTCAGAAGAGGGTATAAGATTCCTTGGGACTGGAGTTAGGGTTTGGTTGTGAGCCATCATGTGAGTGCTTGGAATAAAATCCAGGTCCTCTGCAAAAACAGATTACCCCCCCCCCCCTTTTTTTTTTTAGACAGGGTTTTTCTGTGTAACAGCCCTGGCTGTCTTGGAATTTTCTCTGTAGACCAGACTGGCCTCAAATCAGAGATCCACCTGCCTCTGCCTCCCTGGTATTAGGATTAAAGGTTTAAAGGTCTGCCTGGCCTAGTAAATCTTGTTTTACTTCCTTGTAGGGAGTGACCAGTATTGGCTGGACTAGTGTTCTTGTTTGCTTCTTGTTGCTGTGGTAAACACCATGACCAAAAGTAGCTTGGGAAGGACAGGGTTGATTTTAGTTTACAAGTCACATATAGTTCATCATTAAGAGGAGCCAGAGCAAGAGCTGGGGGCCGGAGACTGGAGGAAAGCACGCTTACTGGTTTGCTCCCCATTGGCTTACTCAGCCTGCTTTTCTTGTACATGGGTCGTGATGATACACACATTTAATCCCACCACTCCAGAGAGAGGCAGAGGCAGGTGGATCTCAGAGTTTTGAGGCCAGCCAGAACTACATAGTAAGACTTGTCTTGAATAAACCACACACACACACACACACACACACACACACACACACACTCAGAGAGAGAGAGAGAGAGAGAGACAGACAGACAGACAGACAGATTGGGCGTGGTGGAGCATGCCTTTTAACCCCCAGAATTTGGGAGCCAGAATCAGGAGAACTCTGAGTTCAGGGCCAGCCTGGGCTACATATCAAGCTTCAGGACAGCCTTGACCATAGAGAGATCTGTCTCAAAAATAAATAAATGAAGCCAGGTGGTGAATGTGCCTACCTTTAATCCCAGCACTCGGGAGGCAGAGGCACGTGGATCTCTGAGTTCCAGGCCTGCCTGGTCTACAAAGGAGTTCCAGGACAGCCAGAGTGGTTAAGCAGAGAAACCCTGTCTGGAAAAACTAGAAGAGAAAAAAGAAAAAAACAAACAAACAAAGCATAGTAAGCTAAGATAGATATACTTTGTTTCTAATCCCTTTGATCTACAAATTGTTTTCAAGTCGGTGCATTTTAAAATTTGTGTTTGTCATCTCATTTGGTAAATGGAGATGCTACAGAAGGATGTGTGATCACTAGAGTTGTACCGTCATTGTGTACTCAAACATTTAAACACTGAAATGCTTCCACCACACAGGGACTTAAGAGTTAATTGATCTGCCATCCTGTCATTCTCCTCCTTTTCAGTTTATTGCTCTAATTATCATCTCCTTGTTTTCAGTATTTTAACCTTTCCCCCAATTTCTTTCTCTCCTCCCACCTCTCTTTCACCCTTGAGACAGTGTCTCATGTGTGCCTCTACACTAGGTTTCTGTGGTGGTGGCCATGGAATTGGAGGCGTGTGTTAGACAAATTCTCTACCTGGTGAGCTACATCCTTCAGCCTTCTCCTCCTTTCTTATTTTATCCGGTGAAATTTCAGCCATGGTTAAATCCAACTCTTCACTTAATTCTGTACCTGCAGTAGAGTGCCAGGGTATAGTAAGTGGTCTCATGTTTGACTATTGCCCTCTGTCTTCTAAGGTGACCCTTGTTCCTGCCTAGCAGTTCTACAATTTATTACCTTGTTTGTAGAATAGTGTAACTTCTTTTTTAGTACAAATCCTTTCTCAGTGTCACTGTCAACTGTTACAGTCTTACTTTTTTGAGAAAAAGGACTAGAGATGTAAGTCAGTTGATGGAGTGCCACACACAACCCTATATGAGTTTTGTGTTTTGTTTTTTTAATCTGTGTAGTCCTGGCTGTTCTGGATCTCACTTTGTAGACCAGGCTGGCCTCGAACTCACAGAGATCCACCTGCTTCTGCCTTTCAAATGTTGTAATTGAAAGTGTGTGCCACCACAACTGGCTAAAGAGCTTCGTATCACCTGGAACTGTAGTTCCAGACAGCCGTGAGCTCCTTATGTTTTGCCTCTGGGCTTTTTACCTTTTTTTATATATCTTTTTTCCCTTCTTACTCCATGGCTGGCTAAGTGGGCTGACCCCCTAGTGTCCTCCTCCTCTCTTCCCTAGATTTCTCCTCCAATTTATTCTGCCTGCCAGACCTGCCTATTTCTCTCTCCTACCTAACTATTGGCTGTTCAGCTCTTTATTAGACCAATCGGGTGTTTTAGGCAGACAAAGTAGCACAGCTTTATAGAGTTAAACAAATGCAACACATCTTTGCATTATTGTTTTGTTTTTGTTTTTTCTCTGTGTAGCTTTGTGCCTTCCCTGGAACTCTATGTAGCCCAGGCTGGCCTCAGACTTGCACAGATCCACCTGCCTCTGCCTCCTGAGTGCAACTACTACCCAACTGTTTTCTGATTCTTTCTTGTCTCACAATTTTGTTTTCTTTTGTTAAAAAATTTAATGTATTCATAGCCCTGTGAGAAACAGCCACTACAAAAACCAGCAAGGTGGTACATACTTTAATCCTAGCACTTGGGAAGTAGAGGCAGTGAGATCTGTGCTGGCTTCTACTACATGCTGAGTTCCAGGCCGTCTCAACAACAGATCATTGCCTTGAGAAAGCTGGTGATAAGTATAAACAAGCCAGATATTCTATCAGTGGTTTTTTTGTTTGTTTGTTTTTGTTTTTTTTTTTCGAGATAGGGTTTCTCTGTGTAACTTTGCGCCTTTCCTGGAACTCACTCTGTAGCCCAGGCTGGCCTCGAACTCACAGAGATCTGCCTGTCTCTGCCTCCCGAGTGCTGGGATTAAAGGCGAGCGCTACCACTGCCCGGCTCTATCAGTGTTTTTTAAAGCATGTCCTTCTTGTGACTTTATTCCTTCTGTATGTATGTATGATTATATCATCGATCGTGTTCATGACATGCTGGATGCAATGGAAAGTAAGGAGAGGTGCAGATGGATAGGTCTATATGCTCCTTATCCTGAGACAAAGAACCTAGACTTCAGGATGAGTGTAAGTCAAGCCCAAGAAAAGAAGACTTCTGCCTCCCTTCGTAGGATAGGTCAGAGTGGGTGGGTTTTGTTGTTATTTTATTTTATTTTATTTTATTTTTTTGAGACAGGGTCTCACTGTGTAGACCAGACTGTCCTCAAACTCAGAGATCCATCTGCTTCTGCCTCCCTAGCGCTGTGATTGAAGTCATTCATGACTACTATGTCCAGCTAAGCCATGGTTTTATGATATAAGCTCTAAGAAAGGCCCAGGGCTGCACTTGGAGGCAACATGTAATTGGGGAAAGGGTGGTTTAGGGAAAGAAATGGGTATTTGGAACAAAATTGAATGGGCAAGTGGGGTCCTTCTTTCTGGGAAGGGGTTTTCAGTAAAGCTGTTTCTTTGCCCTGGGGGAGTTAGAAATGTTCAAGGCGGGCGGTGGTGGCGCACACCTTTAATCCCAGCACTCAGGAGGCAGAGGCAGGCGGATCTCTGTGAGTTCGAGGCCAGCCTGGGCTATAAAGCGAGTTCCAGGAAAGGCACAAAGCTACACAGAGAAACCCTGTCTTGAAAAACCAAACAAAAAAAAAAAAAGAAAGAAAGAAAAAGAAAAGAGAGAAAGAAAAAGAAAAAAAGGGATGTTCAAGGCTAGTTAGTAAGTAGATAAAGGTGTGTGGTTTAAAAAGGTGGAAGACTTGGCTGGCAAGATGGCTCAGTAAGGAAAGACAGTTGTCTCCAAACTGACAAACTAAGTTTGATCCCTGGAAAGCACATGGTAGCAAAGAAAGTTCCTGGAAGTTGCTTTCTGACCACTCACCACCTGTTCTCTGACATGTTTGCTTTCCCTTCAACAAATGAATGAGTCAATGTAGTTTTTAAATTTTTTCAAAGAATAAGAAAAAAGATGGGAAGAGAAATGTTTTGTGTTATAATTTTAGAAGAGCTTAAATGCCAGGTATTTTGGCATTGAGAATACCCTGAAGGCCTGTGGGCAAGATGTGATTGGAGCCCTGCCATAGTAACAGGGTAGCTAGTGTGTGTGTGTGTGTGTGTGTGTGTGTGTGTGTGTGTGTGTGTGTGTGTGAGAGAGAGAGAGAGAGAGAGAGAGAGAGAGAGAGAGAGAGAGAGAGTGTGAGAGTGAGTTTTGGGCATTGAACTCAGGTCATCATGCTTGGCAGCAAGCACCCTTTTCCTGGAACTAATGTGGGTACTTAGAATTGAACCCAGGTCCTTTAAAAGAACAGCCAGTTCTCTTAAACGCTGTGTCCTCTCTACAGCCCAGCAGCAGTACCTTTATGCCTTAAGTCATCGTGCTGCCCACATTTGATTTTAAGAGGCGTGAAATTCCAAGTCTAATTGAGTATAGTCCTAACCAGATTTTGATAATTGTAGATCAGGCTCAAGTTTGGGGTAGTCCCACAAGTGTTAAGAATACAGGCATATACCACCATACTTTTTTTTTTTTTTGAGGTAGGGTTTCCCTGCCTTGATTGTTGTAGACCAAAGTGGTCACACCTTTAATCCCAGCACTTGGGAGGCAGAGACAGGCAGATCTCTGTGAGTTCGAGGCCAGCCTGATCTACAGAGTGAGATCCAGGACAGGCACCAAAACTACACAGAGAAACCCTATCTCCAAAAACAAAAACAAACAAAACAAAAAAGTCATGTCCCACTGTGATTTGTGAAATTTACTTTTGAGATAACATATACTACGGCTTACACTGGCCTGGAACAGACTAGGTAGACCTATGGCTTGATGCTGGAAGTAAGCTAATACCTTTTGTTTTACGTTTAAGCGATGGCTGCCATCAGGAAGAAACTGGTGATTGTTGGTGATGGAGCTTGTGGTAAGACGTGCTTGCTCATAGTCTTCAGCAAGGACCAATTCCCAGAGGTTTATGTGCCCACAGTGTTTGAAAACTATGTGGCAGATATCGAAGTGGATGGAAAGCAGGTGAGTTCAAGTTCCATAATAACTGATGGTTTTGTATGTTAGGTGCCTATTTAATCGAATTAGGCTTTTTTTGTACACACTGTAGCAAAAATGTTAGAAATCCATTTTCTTCCTGCCACCTTTCTTTTGGGATTTGGGTTGGTTGATTTATTAGTGGTTGGTTTGTGAGACAGTTTCATATAGCACAGGCTGGTTTCTATATCACTGTTGAACCAAGGCTGGCCTTGAATCCCTGATTTTCTAGGCTGCGTCTTGTTTATTTCTGAAATGGGGTCTCATATATTCAGGAATGTCCTTCTCTGCCCACTGCATGAGATAATTGTACAGGTATGTGCAGTAATTCCCAACTAGTGTGTGTGGTAGATTCGAATACAGAGAATACAAGCTGGGCGTGGCAATTTCATGTCTGAAACCCTATATGTAAGTTCCAAATCCAGGGGACTGAAAGATGACAAAGTTAAATGCTCTTGGCCAGGTGGTGGCGGCACACATCTTTAATCCAGCACTTGGTAGGCAGAGGCAGTTGGATCTCTGTGAGTTTGAAGTCAGCCTACAGAGTGAGTTCCATGACAGCCAATGCTACACAGAGAAACACTATCTTAAAAAGGAAGGAAGGGAAAAAGGGAAGGAAGGAAGAGAAATGTTCTTTTAGAGGACCTGAGTTGAGTTCCTGGCACCCACATGGGCATCAGGCACATACATGGTATGTATACATACACACATTACATAACACGTAAAACATCCATACACACATAATATAAAAATGAGGTGTTTGTTTGTTTGCTTTCTTTTTTTTCTCTCTCTCTCTCTCTCTCTTTTTGGCTTTTCGAGACAGGATTCCTCTGTGTAGTTTTGGTGCCTGTCCTGGAACTCACTCTGCAGACCAAGCTGGCCTCAGACTCACAGAGATCAGCCTGCCAAGTGCTGGGATTAAAGGCCACCACTGCCTGGCAAGAATGAGTATTTTTAAGTTGCAGAGCCACCTCAGCTAGAGAGTAAGAGGTTGCCCATTAAATAAATAATGAATAAATACAAAAATACATAAATAGGTGAGTAAATGGAACTGGGGATACAGCTCAGCTGATAGAATGAATGCCTTCTGTTCAACCTCCAGCACCACATAAACCAGATGTGGTGGCACACATTGTTTCTAATCCTAGTGCTTAGCATGTCAAGAAAGTCAGAAATTTAAGGTCATTCTTGGCTAATAGCAAGTGTGAGGCTAGTCTGAAGTATATGAGAACTTATATCTACAACAAAACAAAATATAAAGGTTTTCCAGTCTAGCACATGGCACACACACATAATCCCAGCATGAGGCAGGTAGATTGCAAGTTAGAGGCCAGAGTAGGCTGCATAGTAAAACCCTGCCACCTAGAATGAAATAATCCTGGTGGTATAGGCCTGTAGTTGTCAGAAGGTTGGGACAAAGGCCTTGTAATCAAGGCCAGTTAAACAACTTAGGACCACCATTGCAGCATATTGCCACCTCAGTATGCATGGATGCTTGGAAGCAAGTTTTTCTGTGGACCTGATAAGTAGGCTGATTTTGTTTGTTGTTTGTGTTTTGAGACTGGGTTTCTCTGTGTAGCCTGACCATCCTGGAATTTGCACCATAGACCAGTCTGGCCTCAAAACTCACAGAGATCAGCCTGCCTTTGCCTCACAAGTGCTGGGATTTAAGGAGTGAGCTACCACCACCTGGCCAAGGAAACTGGTTTTTGGCAGGTGTCATATATAGTACCCCATTTGTGATAAACTAGGTGGAAATTTGCTGAGATCTTTTTGACTGACTGCTGTCATATAGTAGTACCCCTCTTGTCTAGGATTAGTATGATATATATATATATATATATATTTTCACTAATTTGAAGAAAGTATGGTTAGGTTAGTATTTTTGAAGCTCATTTCTCAAAGGCCTAGTGAATATTACTGATTTTGTTATGACATTCTATTTGTATAAAGTAACTGTCAGGTATTGTATTTTTATAACTGTCCACTAAAAACATAGTTTTGGGAGCCAACAATATGTTCTCTATCTTAGCCTGGATATCTTAGATTAACCAGGATCTTGCCCATAGGAAATTTATTGACAAGATTGAAGATGTATCTCAGTTGGTAGAGTTTTTGCCTAGTTTGCATGAGGCCCTAGATTCTCTTTTAGAACTTGATTAAAAAATATATATAAATTAGTACTTTTTACTAAAGTCTTTGAGTAATGGTCCATAATTACCATTCCTGTCCTGTTAACCTTAAACAGGACTTACCCAGGAAAGACAGGAGAGTTCTTCATTCAAGAAAAGGCCTCTGAAATAAGGGAGTTTGATCTGAAAGTGTAGCCATAGGTACTGTAGTTCAGAGTGACTCAGGAGCCACTGAATGACAAAAATTACTTAATCTATTACTCAAAGATTGATTTACTTTTTTTTTTTTTTAAGATTTATTTATTTATTATGTACACAGTCCTGTGCCTACAGGCCAGAAGAGGGCACCAGATCTCATTACAGATGGTTGTGAGCCACCATGTGGGTGCTGGGAATTGAACTCAGGTCCTCTGGAAGAGCAGCCAATGCTCTTAACCTCTGAGCCATCTCTCCAGCTCCTGATTTACTTTCTTGAGTGTCCTTTCTTTCATAGCATAATGTGAATCTAATAAATATTTTTGTAAAAATTATTTCCTTTAGTTTTTTGAAATTATAATTACATTATTTCTCCCTTCCCTTTCCTCCTTCTAAACCTTCCTAATGCTGTGCTGTGACCCTTAACAGTTCCTCATGTTGTGACCATAAAATTTTGTTGCTACTTCATAATTGTAATTTTGCTAGTTATGAATTATGATGTAAATATCTGATATGTAAAATATCCAGGCTGGAGAGATGGCTCAGTGGTTAAGGGCATTGACTATTCTTCCAGAGATCCTGAGTTCAATTCCCAGCAAGCACATGGTGGCTTCACAACCATCTGTAATGAGATCTGGTGCCCTCTTCTGGTGTGCAGACATACATACAAACAGAACACTGTATATATAATAAATAAATAAATCTTTTTTTAAAAATCTGATACATGACCCTGTGAAAGGGTCATTTGACCCCAGGTTGAGACTTGCTGCTCTAAACCCTCCCACATATCCCTTCTTTCTCTTCAAATGCATGTGATTTCTAATTACATAAATATGACGTACTCAGTCTGTATAATGTTAACTTTGTTTTTCAGAGCTGACCATTTGGAATTGATAACTAGTTGGTGCACCCTTTTCTGGGGAAGGCTGCTTCTCCAGCTCTCAACTGGAGTTGTCCTTAGTTCTTTGTACAGGGTTTTATAAACTACAGTGTCTTATTAACTGGACATTTTAAATTGTAGCACTTTTGTTCTGTTTATAAATTTGCTATTTTGATAAAATAATACTGTTTAAATATCCTGTATTTGGATTTGATTCTCAGAAAGATAAATAGCTGTTTTTACTATTTTGGACAGTCTTCTATTTGAATGTATATAGTGAGTGACCCTTATTTGAAAAATGGTTTATAATAATAACATTGCACTTCTGTGGTTGTTTTTCCTATCACAGGTGGAGTTGGCTTTGTGGGACACAGCTGGACAGGAAGATTATGATCGCCTGAGGCCTCTCTCCTATCCAGACACTGATGTTATTCTGATGTGTTTCTCCATCGACAGCCCTGATAGTTTAGGTGAGTAGCCTTGTAGTCTGGTTGGTTGTTACTGTTTATTTAGATGGGAAAGTTCTGTTTTTTGGATCTTTTTGGGTATCAAGTGGTTGAAAAACATTCCTTCAGAAAATGAATCATGCCAGGTAGTGATGGTACATGCCTTTAATCGTGGCAAATACCTTTTTTTTTTTTTTTTTTTTTAAAGATTTACTTATTTGTTATGTATACAGAAGAGGGCACCAGATCTCATTACAGATGGTTGTGAGCCACCATGTGGTTGCTGGGAATTGAACTCAGGACCTCTGGAAGAGCAATCAGTGCTCTTAACCTCTGAGCCATCTCTCCAGCCCAGTAGCACATACCATTAATCACAGCACTCAGGAGGCAGAGCCAGGTGGATCTCTGTGAGTTTGAGGCCAGCCTGGTCTACAGAGTGAATTTCAGGGTAGCCAGGGCAGTTACACAAAAACCCTGTCTCAAGAAACAAATACAGGGGCTGGAGAGATGGCTCAGAGGTTAAGAACACTGGCTGTTCTTCCAGAGGTCCTGAGTTCAATTCCTAGCAACCACATGGTGGCTCACAACCATCTGTAATGAGATCTGGCTCCCTCTTCCGTATACATAATAAATAAATAAATCTTTACAAAGAAAGAAATATAGAAAAGGAATTATGGTACTCAGCGTTCTGGAGCCTTGTGATTAGGGCGTGAGCCTATGGGTTTCATTTCATTCTAGGTCTCTTGACTTGTGTGTGTTCACGTAGCGGGGGCCAGTGAGGTGGCTCAACAGGTAAACAGTCAACTGTAACCAACCTGATGACCTGAATTGGGTCCCCAGCGCCTCCACAATAAGAGAGAAATGTCTATTGCAAATTGTTGTCTGACCTCCACAGATGTACTGTGTAGCACGTGTGTGCCCATACAGGTACACACTAGTAAATGAGTAATAGATTTGAGTAATAGTAATAAGTGATAGAGTTTTAAAAGTGTTTTCACAGGGTTGGGGATTTAGCTCAGTGGTAGAACGCTTGCCTAGCAAACGCAAGGCCTGGGGTTCGATCCTCAGCTTCAAAAAAAAGTGTTTTCACACTGCTAGAATTAAACCTCAGGGTCTCCCACATGCTTAGAAAGTGCCCTACCATTCCTTCTAGGTGTTGTGTTGTGTATAAATGTGTATTTGGGCCTGGTGAGACTGCAGAGGTGGTAAAAGTGCTTGCCACCCCGCCTGAGGACCTGAGTTCAATTCCTGGGACTTTAAAATGATAGCAGCATCACACCTGCAAGTTGTCCTCTGATCTCGACACACAGTGACACAGTGACGACCTCCACACAGACACATAGACAGACAGACAAATGCACACATGATAACTAAATGTAAGAGGTCTCTAATGCAGTGGTATATCTAGGACCAAAATTGGCTGCCTGCCTTTTTTGTTTTATTTTGATTTTTGTTTTTTTTTTTTTTGAAACAGGGTTTCTTTGTGTCTTTTTGGTGCCTGTGCTGGATCTCATTCTGTAGCCCAGGCTGGCCTCAAAGTCACAGAGATCTGCCTGGCTCTGCCTCCCGAGTGCTGGGGTTGTGTGTGTCACCACCACCCAGCTAGGGCCTGAAATTGTGTGTGTGTGTGTGTATACATGCCATGACATGCATGAAGGTTGGAAGACATTAAGAGACAGTTGTCTTCTAAACATTTGGGTCCCCGTTGTGGCAAGCACCTTTACCTGCTAAGTCATCTTGCCAGCCTCCAGTGTGCTTTCGAAACATTGGAAAGAAAATGCCCTGATAGTTTCACCTAGAGTTCTTGGAGGTCTTCAAATGGGATTAGAATTTATTATCAAATTCTGTACACTTTTTTTTCTTTCAGAAAACATCCCAGAAAAATGGACTCCTGAAGTCAAACATTTCTGTCCTAATGTGCCCATCATCCTGGTTGGGAACAAGAAGGATCTTCGGAATGATGAGCACACAAGACGGGAGTTAGCCAAGATGAAGCAGGTATGGTGTGTGGGTAGGAGGAGCTGGAGTGAGTAGGGTCTCATGTGTAGCCTTGGCTGACCTGGAACTTAGAGACCTGCTTACCTCTCTGCTTCCTGCGGGCTGGGATTAAAGTCCTGCACCACTACACCTAGCTTTCCTATAGTACGTGGTCTTTAAACTTTATCACCCAGAAGAAACCCTCACAAACCGTACTGTTTTAGAATCCCGGAAGTTGTTCTCTGCCCACCCAGCCTTTCCTGGCTGGGGCCTGACCATGGGGAGGGATTCCCTAAGGCTCCTTATTCACTGAGATGAGGTGTCTCTTAGGAGTTAGCCCTGCTCCTAAGGATTGCCACTCTGGGAATGAACCACCCCAGCAGTAGTTCTGCTTTCAATGCAGACTCCTCCTTTCTCTGTCCAGTGGCCAAAGGACCAGGAAATCCTAAAGGTAGTTACTCGTCCAGAGAGAAGGTCCAAATTCCATTGTCATAAATAAACCTCACCCTTTCAGATACCGGGGGCTCTGATGTCAGAGCTTCTCTGGTGAAGGAGTGTTGATGTCTTCAACCCACAAGAACACTCCTCACCTAAGTGTCATGGGCAGGCACTAGCCATTTGTGGGTTTTTGGTCTCTGTAAAGCTAGATACAGGCAGTACGTACTCTTGTTGTTATCTAATTTGTTGCTCCCTTGCACTGTACTCAATAAACTATTCTTGGGCTGGGAATAAAGGTTACAGCTTGCTCTGGATTCCTTACTCAGTCTCCCAGTTTCTGTGACCTCCTCTCTCTGCCTGTAATAGAGCAGGTTTAGCCAGGCGGTGGTGGCACATGCCTTTAATCCCAGCACTCAGGAGGCAGAGGCAGGAGGATCTGTGAGTTCGAGGCCAGCCTGGTCTACAGAGTGAGTTCCAGGAAAGGCACAAAGCTACACAGAGAAACCCTATCCTGAAAAAGAGTGAAAGAGAGAGAGCAGGTTTAATAGAAATAATATTTTGTAGATATGCATATAAGTTTGAGAATTTTATAAAACAGTTTAAATCTGGGTTGCTTGAATTTTTTTCAGCCAAGAGTGGTGCCATGTACCTGTAGTCCCAGCTCTTTAAGAGGTTGAGGCAGGTCATCCTCAGCAACATAGTGATACCCTGTCTCAAACAAAACCATTGGGAAAAAAATCTTAAATGCTGTATATTTCTATGAGTAAGACTTAGCTGAAACACTCTTCTCTCTCTATTAGGAGCCGGTAAAGCCTGAAGAAGGCAGAGATATGGCAAACAGGATTGGCGCTTTCGGGTACATGGAGTGTTCAGCAAAGACCAAAGATGGAGTGAGAGAGGTTTTTGAAATGGCCACAAGAGCTGCTCTGCAAGCCAGACGTGGGAAGAAAAAATCTGGGTGCCTCATTTTGTGAAGCCTTGTGCAAGCACAGCCCTCCTGCGGTTAATTTTGAAGTGCTGTTTATTAATCTTAGTGTATGATTACTGGCCTTTTCATTTATCTATAATTTACCTAAGATTACAAATCAGAAGTCATCTTGCTACCAGTATTTAGAAGCCAACCATGATTATTAATGATGTCCAACCTGTCTGCCCAGCCAGGGTCTTTCTGACACTGCTCTAACAGCCCTCTCTGCACTCCACCTGACACCAGGCGCTAAGTCAAAGAATTTCTTAACTTCTTGCTTCTTTCTAGAAAGAAACAGTTGGTAACTTTTGTGAATTAGGCTGTAACTACTTTATAACTAACATGTCCTGCCTCTCATCTGTCAGCTGCAAGGAACTCTGGTGAGTCACTACTTCAGGGCTTTCCTCCTTAACAGATCAAGGCATCCAGTTTTTTGAAACTTGCTCAGCCAGAAAGGCCCAAGTCCACGCAGCTGTGGCAGAGTTACAGTTCTGTGGTCTCATGTTAGTTACCTTATAGTTACTGTGTAATTAGTGCCACTTAATGTATGTTACCAAAAATAAATATATCTACCCCAGACTAGATGTAGTATTTTTTGTATAATTGGATTTCCTAATACTGATATTTGTCATTCCCACAGAAAGTGTATTGTTGTTTTCTTTCTTTTTCTTTTTCTTTCTTTTCTTTTCTTTTTTTTCTTTTCTTTTTTTTTTTTTTAAGAAAATGTATTTGGAAATAAAGTCAGATGGAAATTTCATTTTTAAAATTCCCATTTTTTTCACTCTCTCTAATAAAAATGGCCATATCTTCCCTATTCAACCCTATGTCCTCCCAGTGCCCCTTTCCAGACTGGACTAAGTGAATAGAACTTTGGTTTCACGCCTGAGGCAGTTACTCCTTGGAGGTGGCATGGCCTTTCTCACCTGGACTGCAGGGTCTGGCTCTCTCTAAGTCACAGTGCTCCTTTATCCACACTGTATCCAAGTTGCCTCCCAGAGGAGCCACCAGTTCTTAAGGGTGGCAAGGGAGGTTTTCTCTTCTCTCCAGCTGACTAAACTTTTTTTCTGTACCAGTTAATTTTTCCAACTAATAGAATAAAGGCAGTTTTCTAAACTTCCTGTATCCTGGTGTGTGTTTTGCTTTCAACTGGGCTAGGGGCAGGAGGATGGGAAGACAGCCTCACTGGCGGCACCTCTCCCTGGAGAGGTGCCTTGCATCACACCAGCTCCTTCCATTCTCACACTCACTAACCTGGCTCCTCCCAAGAATATAAAATGACTATCCTGTACACATTCAAATCTAAAAAGAGGAGAGGAATGCCATAGTGAGATGAAGCGGGGACCTGGGGGCAGAAAAACAGGAAGGACCACCAGAGGTGTTGATGTTAAAAGTGCTCTGGGGGGGGGGGGTTACTGATAAGGGCTGCCTTGGAACTGAATGCCTCTCTTGTCTAGCCTCCAGTTTACTCTCTGAAACAGCCACAAGTGCTATTAAAAACACTACACAGCCGGGCAGTGATGGCACACACCTTTAATCCCGGCACTTGGGAGGCAGAGGCAGAGGCAGGCAGATCTCTGAGAGTTCCACATCAACCTGGGCTACAGTGCTAGCTCCAGGACAACAAGATTACATAGAGAAACACTGTCTCGGAAAACAAACACCACAGAGCCAGGCGTGGTGGTACACTCCTTAGTTCTGTAGTCCCAGCACACAGGAGGCAGGGGTCTGATTTTGAGGCCAGCCTGGTCTACAGATCTAGTTCTAAGACAGCCAAGGTGACAGATAAACCCTGTCTCCAGGCCCCTTTACCCCCACAAAAAGAACCACACATGCCTTTAATCCCTGCATTTGGGAGGCAGAAGCGGGTGGATTTCTGAGTTCCAGGCCAGCTCTTTCTGGTTTTAAAGCTGTACAATTTTTGGGCGAGAAATGGCTCAGCAGTCTAAGACCACTGACTCCTCTTCCAGAGAACTCAGGTTTGATTCCTAGGGCAGCTCACAACTGTCTGTAACTCCAGGATCCAAGACCCTCACACAGACAGACATGCAGGCGAAACAGCAATGCACATTTAAAAAAAAAAAACAAAAAACACCCCAACCCTGAACAACCTTATGACTGGGAGGGTAAAGTTGCACAATGTAAGGGAGTAGCTATGCATGAGCTGCTTCAGCTGCTGAGACAGCGGCCAGCTTCCTAGGTGGAACCCTAAACTAATTAAGAAACCGTCGAGAAGTCAGCCAGAGCTGGGGGATCCCGGCCTTGGCGGGAGCCTAGGCGGCTGCCTCCAAATTAGTAATACATTGCCTGAGCTAGACCAGACATGCCCAAGGCTCTGCCAGGCGCTTCAGCCCGGCCGCACCCTCTGGCCTGTCCTTAGCTGGGGGAGGGTAGAGGCCGGATGAGGCGGAACCCTGGGACCTAGTGCGGGCTGTGGGCCGGAAAAAGCGGATGCCACGTGACCCCAGCATCAACCAGTTAAAGGGAGCTGCTGCACTCAGACGGCGCTAGTCTGGGTTCTGTTTTGAGTTGCGCATCTCTTGCAGAATGTGTGCAGCTCGGCTCTCCGCGACGGCTCAGGCCACCGTGTATGCCTTTTCCGCGCGCCCGCTGGCGGGCGGGGAGCCTGTGAGCCTGGGCTCCCTGCGTGGCAAAGTGCTGCTCATCGAGAATGTGGCGTCCCTCTGAGGCACAACGACCCGGGACTACACCGAGATGAACGATCTGCAAAGACGCCTCGGGCCTCGTGGCCTGATGGTGCTCGGTTTCCCGTGCAATCAGTTCGGACATCAGGTGTGCGGGCAGGGTGGGGCGGACATGGGCCCAAGGCTCCCAGAGGCGAGACACCCGCTCACTTTCCCTCTGGTGCTGGTCGCAGTTGGAATTCAGGCCTGTCCTGCGGGTTGTGTAAGGAGGGCAACTTCCTGGTGACTCATGGAAAACTCCTGGTTTGCAGTTAGAAGGTCCGTGTTTTCTGACATCCTAAACCATTAATGCCTTTGTTTCCCCTAGGAGAATGCCAAGAACGAAGAGATTCTGAATTCCCTCAAGTATATCCGACCGGGTGGGGGGTTCGAACCCAACTTTACATTGTTTGAGAAGTGCGAGGTGAATGGTGAGAAAGCTCACCCGCTCTTTACCTTCCTGCGGGAGTCCTTGCCAGCACCCAGTGACGATCCCACTGCGCTCATGACCGACCCCAAATACATCATTTGGTCTCCAGTGTGCCGCAACGACATTGCCTGGAACTTTGAGAAGTTCCTGGTGGGCCCCGACGGGGTTCCAGTGCGCAGGTACAGCCGCCGCTTTCGCACCATCGACATTGAACCTGACATAGAAGCCCTGCTGCCCCAGCAGCCCAGCGGCTCCTAAGGCATTCCTGGCAGCTGGGTTTGGTGATCACTGGCTGCACTCTGGGGGAAGTTCTTCCATGATGGTGTTATCTCTAAATATGCATGGAGAAACACCTGATTTCCAGGGAAATCCCTCGGATGGGCGCTGGTCTTGTCCATCCCCGCTGCCTTTCTGCCTAAACAAAGGTGATTTTCACCACTAATAAAGAGCTGAATGTCAAGAACTGTATGTGTCCTGTGTCAATGTCACCTTTTTTATAACCTCATTGTCAGGGATAAGGACTTAGTACCCAAGTTTCAACATCCCTTTTGACTGCATCTTAAGCTTTTCTTTCTCCCTTTACCAGGACATGCTTAAGGGTGGTACCAAGTTCCTGTTACAGCAGAGTCCTTACTCCAGAAAGAGGAAGGCAGTAGGCTGGGGCTAACTGTCTAATGGTTAGGGCCGCCCTGACACCAACAGTCAACTTCTCCTTTCTGAGTTTTGTTGGATTCGGAAATGACCATGTGCCCCTTGTTACCTTAAGACTCAAATCAGGGGGTGGGGATTTAGTTCAGTGGTAGAGAGTTCAAATGAAAAGACCCTGGGTTCAACCCTCAGCTCTGGGAGAAAGGCCAAAACTGAAAAAAACCTCTAGAGTACAGATCTTTGCCCAGGTGTTAAGACCCACATGAGTCTGTTTTACACAGCTACCACAGCCTCGTAGAACGTTAACAGCTCGGCTGTCTTTCTACACTGCTACCCAGTGCTTTTAAGTTCTGCTGGGGGTTGATGGATTCAGAGTGAGGAAAGGTGGTGGGCATACCTACAGTGGGGAGGAACATTTGAGATCAACCTGGATTATTGGGGGGGGAGATTTTTTTTTGACAAAACATGTAGAGTTTACACTGTACTGTTTCGGGTGGAGGTGTAGTACTTAACACTGGGGTGCACTTCCACATTTAGGTCTAGAATAGGACTGGCTGTTCCTCAGGTCTCACCCCTTTATTATCTCAAGACACACTTGGAGCTGTTTCTTATCACAGCCTCCTGGGGACTCTTCAGTAACCAAGTTCAGCTTTTTCTTGGGACTATGAACCCAGAGATTTGTGGGCAATATGAAGTCACCTATAGTGTGCATCTAAAGAAATGTGTGTGTGCATTTAGGCAGGGACTAAACCTAAAGCCTCATACCTACTACACACACAATGTTCTCACCACTGAGCCATATTCCCAGCCCTTTTTGTTGTTTTAAGACTATGTAGCCAAAAAATAAAAAGACTAGGAAGCCTAAGGTAACCCCCAATTCCCATCAATTCTGGTTCTGTCTCCTGAGTGCCAAGATTATTGACTGCCACAACATCTGGCTAGCCTATAATACCATCCTCCTAAACTACCAAATGCTGGGATTACAGGTGAGAACCATTTCGTCCCATGGTGCAGTCTACCTCTGTTTCTTTTGGAGATCAGGTCTGTTCTCAAACCCCTGATGGACTTGTCTGCCTATTTCCTATATCCTGGGATTATGGACATGTACCATCATGCCTAGTACACACAAAAATATATACACTTTTTTTTTTTTTTTTTACACTGGCCGGTGGTAGCACACGCCTTTAATCCCAGCACTCGGGAGGCAGAGGCAGGCAGATCTTTGTGAGTTCGAGGCCAGCCTGGTCTACAGAGTGAGATCCAGGAAAAGTGCAAAAGCTACACAGAGAAACCCTGTCTCAAAAAACCAAAAAAAAAAAAAAAAAAAAACCCAAAAAACAAAAAAACCACTGTATGTAGCCTTGGCTGGCCTAGAACTCATTCTATAGATCAAGTTAGCCTCAGACTCATGGGCTCTTGCTCCTGAGCACTGGGATTAAAGGAGAGTTTTTAATATAATTTTTAAACATGTTCTAATGTTTAAATATGTTTTTAACATGTTCTGTAGCCCTCAAAGCTACTTAACTGGAAAGTCTGTTCTTCTCAGTGATCTCTCATCCAGAAGGAAGAATAGGTTTTTTTCCACGTTCTCCTTACCCTTATAAGACCAGTATGCTGAACCATTCTCTCGAAAGGGATGGGAGCCCAGGAACTTTAAGATTTCAACCTCTTCCCTCAGGCTGGGTGATGACTCACCCCTCCCTCCCCCACTGTTTTCCCTCTTAGTTAATGCCTTGGGCTGCCAGGACAGGGAAGTTCTAACCTCCTAACGTGGCTGATCCTGGGTGGGAGCGTTCATCCTCAGACACCAGGCAGCATTCATTCTCCCTCAGAGGAAACTCTTTTTCAATCCCGTCTTCAGAGACAATCAGAATACTGCCCACTACCACTTCAGTATTTTTCCAAGCAAACACCTCCCCTCAACACACCACACACACACACACACACACACACACACACACACACACACATTCCATCCAGTAACTGCTTCTGGCCCTGCCCTGTGCCCAACAAACTCCTGATTCAGCAGTTGAAACAAGCATTGTACTGAGCTCTTGGAGGACCTTGACCTCTGGCCGACAAGACTGCAGGGCACTGTTTGCTCTGGGAACTCGCAGCAGCAGCATTAGGTCATAGACCTTCTGAAAAGTCAGTGGGCCCTGTGGTTACTTAATCAGGTTCAAAAACTTCCATTTTATCAATTCTAGCAAAAGTGCTGCCTTCCTTTGTCTGCTAAAACGACAAATTGATTAAAAGAGGTCAGATACTTCTGGCAAAATTAGTTTTTGCTCAAATGTCTTCTATCCCAATGTAGTTCCCCAAACAACACATTTCTCATTTTTATAAAAGTGAGGTTCCCCCTCTCAATTGGTTCTGGGGACATGCCCTACTTCCTGAAAACTACCATAAATGGTGTAGGAGAAAACACTAAAAAAAGAACAGAGAAGCTGCCACCCTTAACGTAGGTTCTAAACTAATGTCACCAACGGCTTTCTTTTTCCATAAATAGCAAGATTAATGGTAATGTTTTGCAAAGTCTTTTATTCTGTAGTACTGAAGATGGAGGCCAGGACTTTGTGCATGGTTGAGAAGTACTCTGGCGCTGAGCTATATACCAGGCGCTGAGGTTGGAACCCAGCAAAGCACTCTACCACTGAGCTAAATGCCCAACCCCTCTTTTTTTTTTTTTTTTTTTTTTCTAGACAGGGCTTCTCTGTGTAGCTTTGTACCTTTCCTTCCGGGATCTCACTCTGTAGCTCAGGCTGGCCTCGAATTCACAGAGATCCACCTGGCTCTGCCTCCTGAGTGCTGGGATTACAGGCGTGCGCCACTGCCACCACCACCCAGCTCAACCCCTCTTTTTTTTTTTTAATTTTATTTATTTTATGTATGTGAGTGCTCTATCTGTATGTACTTTTTCTTTTTCTTTTTTTTTTTTTTTTATGTGCATTGGTGTGAAGGTGTCAGATCCCCTAAAACTGGAGTTACAGACAGTTGTAAGCTGTCATGCCGGTGCTGGGAATTGAACTCAGAATCTCTGGAAGAGCAGCCAGTGCTCTTAACCTCTGAGCCATCTCTCCAGCCCATCAAAGAACTATTATAAAAGGAACTACCAGATTGGCTTCCCATAGTACAGAATTAGGCTGTCTTACATTTATTTATACTTTTATTTTGTTGAGACAGGATCCCCTGGAAGCAAGACTGCTCTCTGGCTTGCTATGTAACCCTTCTGCCTCCAGGTCACCAATAGTGGGATTACAGGCTACATTGTTACTTTTTTCTTTTCTTTTTTTGTTACATTTTATTTAGTTATTTATTATGTGTGTGCATGTCAGGAGACAAGAATTAGCTCTTTCCACCATGTGGGTTTCAGGGATCGAGCTCTGGTCATCAGGCTTGCGGCAGACATCTTACTCAGGGAGCTATCTCATTGGCCCTCCCATTGAATTAGTTACATTTATTCATTTTGTGTGTGTAGGCCAGAAGAGAGCTGTCTCTGAAGTCAGTTGCGAGTCAGTCCTCTCCTGCCAGGAAGTGAATCCCCAAGAAGGACTTCAGGTCACCAGGCTTGGCAGCAGATGAGCCACCACCTTTCAGACCCTTGGCTCCCCCTCCCCCCTTTTTTTCAAGGTCTTACTATGCAGTCACACTGGTCTGGAATTTGAGATCCTTCAGTCTCAACTTACTTCTGTAAGGTGGGATAATAGACTGGCACGGGTTAGCACTCTTTTTTTTTTTTTTTTTTTTTTTGAGACAGGGTTTCTCTGTGTAGTTTTGCGCCTTTCCTGGAACTCACTCTGTAGACCAGGCTGGCCTCGAACTCACAGAGATCCACCTGCCTCTGCCTCCCGAGTGCTGGGATTAATGGTTAGCACTCTTAGCTTCAAGGTTGTTTTAAGTACACATTTAACTTTCCCAACATCTCTTTTATAAGTCTAGGACAGATGTCCCATGCAGGGTAAATTATGTCAATTAGCTAAAACTCAACATTAAAAAGTTACTGTTCTCACTGTCACTGAACAGTTACCCTTTTCCCATCCCAGCACTAATCAGTTTCTTCTCCCCAAGCCACAATAATGGGTCTACGTCCTGGATGCATCTCAGCTGTGAAATGCCTGACACTACACTCCAAACCCACCAATGCATACCTGCCGCTCCAAACCCACCAATGCATGCCTGCCGCTCCAAAACCACCAAATGCATGCCTGCCGCTCCAAACTCACCAATGCATGCCTGCCGCTCAAGGCAAGCCTCAGGCCCCACTCGCTTCCTGTCTGGTTTTCCATCTCATTAGGTCTTTAATAGTCAGTGCTGTCCCTTTGCTGTCCCTTTGGCCTGATCCCCACTCTTTGATCCTGAATTGCGTATGTCAGAAAGATTCCTCATAGCTGTGCTTCCTTCCAGCATATCTTGGGGACCATACTCAAATGCTACTCAGTCATCGTTTTTTTACATTGTCTGGCTTTCCTACAGTCTGCAGTTTACATCCTTTAATGACTCCTGTCACACAACTTCCCACGGGAGTGGTTTATGAAAGACTTTTTGATTTGCTACTTTCATTTTTTAAGATTTATTTATTTTCGAGACAGCGTTTCTCTGTGTAGCTTTGCACCTTTCCTGGAACTCACTTGGTAGCCCAGACTGGCCTCGAACTCACAGAGATCCACCTGCCTCTACCTCCCGAGTGCTGGGATTACAGGCATGTGCCACCACTGCCCGGCAGATTTATTTTTTATTCAAGTGTGAGTGTGAGTGTGTCTGTGTGTGTGTGTCTGCTACTTCTGTGTAGCTGCCCACGGGCGCCAGAGGGGCACATCAGATCCTTTGGTGCAGTAGTTACAGGCAGTTATGAGATATCTGACTTGGGAATCTGGGTCCTCGGGAGGGCAAAAGTACTCTACCCTGAGCTGTCTTTCCACCCCTTGTTCGGAGACAAGGTCTTATCAATGTGGAGGGGCCCCAAAACAGCTTGACCACACAGGAGCCATGATAGGTTTAGGGGCCTAGACACAGCTTCTGTGACAGGCTTACTGGAAGGCAACACCCAGATCCAGGAAAAGCCTTAAACTGATACCACCCAGGGATGAGGAAATACCTGACATCCCAAACATCCCAACCATTACATAAGGTGGCCAGATGTCTGAGTCTAGCACACCTATTTTTGTTTGACAGATACCCCTAGTCAATTGTCAGCCAATCAGGGTCCTGAACTCTAGAAATCCCCTCCCCTCGACCTCTGCTATGGTTAAAAATCCCACCCCACCTAAGCTTGGGGCCCTCTGCTCACACTGCTACATAGGACAGACAGAGGGAGACCAAGCTCACAGAGCTTGAAGGGAATAAAGGCTCTTTGCTTTTACGTACGGGTGGTCTTTTGGGGGTCCCTGAGATCTGGGCATAACAATCAACAGTACAGGAGAGACATAGGCCCAAATCACGAGGCCTGAGGAGTTCCCTTTCTCTCTGGGAAACTCCACTGATGAAAGCTGGATCCTATACCATAAGGAACAATTTCAAGACAAGCCAGAGTGAATCCAAGTTACAAGGTTTCATAGACAGGGGCTGATGAGATGGCTAACTTGCAGAGAACCAAGGACAGTTCCTAGCAGTCCTGTTAGGTGGCTCCTAACTGCCTGTAACTACTTCTAGGCCCTAGAATCTAGGGGGTACAATGCCCTCTAGCCGTGGAGGGCACCTGCATCAGGTGGAACACATAAACTTATGCAGGGCGCACACACTTACACATAAAATAAATATATCTTTTTTTAAGATCTGTATTATAACAGATTGTAGGAAAGTAAGGGAATTGGGTGTTGTTTTTTTAGGGCTGCTAAGAAACAAGGGCCTGCACATGCTTGCCTGTGGCTCTCCTACTGAGCCCCGCCTATGCCCATCCCCAAGAATTGTCTTATTTTCCTTATTGTTCAAGACAGGATTTGCCTGCGAAGTGGAGACTCACCAGCTTACCTGACCTCCTCCTTTATGGAGGCCTACTTTTTCCTTCAGAAGATCTGTGCTTCTAAACCTGTGCAGAACTCACTGGAGAAAGGTTTTCAGGACACACAATCTTTGTCCCAGGAAAAAAATTAAAATGTGCAGACCTCATCCCTTCCTCAGTTGCTCTAGGCCTCTGGCTGCCACTCTCCTTGACATGGAGGGCTGACAGGATTCTGGCAACTAGGTTGCTTAGGACAACTTTGTTCTTTGAGACAGGGTCTAATTTTGACTATTTATTTATTTGCCAGGTGTGGTGGTTTACACCTTTAATCTCAGCACTCGGGAGGCAGAGGCATATTGGATCTGGGTTCGAGACCAGCCTGGTATATATAGGGAGTTCCAGGGCAGCCAGGGCTACAAGAGACTCTGTCTCAAACAGACAAGTTTCACTGTTGTATAATTGTAAAGTGAACTCATGCCACAGTGCCTGTGTCGGGAACAAAGGACAATTTTAAGTAGTCAATTCTCTTCTTCCACCTTTACATGGGTTCAGGAGATCAAACCTAGTCTTCACGCTTGCATGGCAAGCACTACCCACAGAGCCATCTCGCCGGCGCTTGTTGGCGACCATTGTTAATGGCTGGACCACACCGGACATTCCAGATCCCAGTGTGTCTGTGCACCTGCTTACAGCGGCTGCCGAGGCAGTAAATTCGATCTCGCCTTTGGGCGGTCTTGCTGAAAGCGGAATGGCGCCGAGTGGAACAGGAAAAGCTAGTGGTGGGCTTCTCGCACTCAGATTTAGCACCAGGGTAACCCCACAGACCAGGAGACCTCCGGACACCGCAGAGCTGCGGGCGTCCTTCCTGAAGCTGCCGCGCGTACCGGGTGGACGTGGCCACCGCCTCTGGGCGTCCCGCCCTCTTCCGTCCGATCCAGCTCCAGGAGGTGGGGGTGGGGGTGGGGGAGGACAGCTCGTGGGGGCGGGGCGAAGAGGCGGAAGCTGACGGCGGCACCGGGCGCGCGCACGTGCGTGCTTACGTGCGTGCGTGGGCGCGGCCCACAGCACGCCGTGCGCTAGGCGGATGTCCGGGCCGGCTGGGCCGGGGCGGCGGACGAGATGGCGGAAGGCCGAGGCAGCCGTGAGCGGCCGGATGTGGAGACCCAGAAGACGGAGCTCGGAGCCTTGATGGGGACCACGCTCCAGCGTGGGGCGCAGTGGTGAGCGTCCGGTCTGCCCTTCCACCGCGCGGAGCTCAGGCCGGGTCGCTGGCCCGCAGGCCGGGCCCCTTTCCCCAGCTTAGGTAGAGGCTGGCCGGGGGCGGTGCCTGGAGTCTCTGAAACAGAGTAGCTTGACAGCCGCCGCTGGTGAAAGGAACCCCGGGATCAGCTGGGGCACAGCGCTGACAGGTCTGGGGTGTGTCTCGGCCCATTCGTACTCCCAAGGGTCTTGGGCCGGCGGGGACAGGGGGTGTAGAATGTGGACAAGGGGGAGTGCTCGGGTCGCCGGGGGCGGGAAGAGGGGAGAGCACTTAACTACCCAACACTTGGGCACTTGATGGTGACCTTGGGGGAAGGCGTCCATACCTTACAGACCTCGGTTCCTTAACAGTTAAAACCAGGGTAGCAATTTGTGGCTTATGGCGCTCAGGGGGTTGAGAGAAGATCAGAAGTAGACACTTTGTAACTTGTGAACACTTTGGAACAGATTCAAGGCCAGAAGCTGAATAGATGTCTCAGGACCCAGATTGTCAGATGTCAGGAACAATTGTGGCAGTAGTTAGTTCTAGGAGTGGGAGAGGAGCAGAACTTGAATCCCGGAGCAAAATAGAAGATCGAAAGTTCCAAGATTTTGCCAGGCATGGTGGCAGACGCTTTACTGTTTTGCAGGGGCAGAGGCTGGAGGATTGCTGCAGTTTGCATAGTGAGCATGACCCCTCAAAAAAGAAAAATAAAAAAGGTCCGGGATTGAGAAGAGCAGATTCAGATATGAGGCGTTTTAATAGATTGTTTGCTGGGAGGGATAGTGCTCACCAGTAGTGCTGAAATGCCTGTGCTGGGACTGTGTAGGAGTCAAGAACTCCAGTAGGTTTTCCACTGATTGTGACCACTCTGAGGACTGAAGAAGAGATATAAATTGTGTGTATGTGGGGCGATGCCTTTCAGCTATAGTTGTAGGGTGTTTAGATTGAGCTGGTGAAAAGCCAGACAGATAGAAGTACTTTAGAAATTATTCTGCAAGGGATGACACATTTAAGAATACTCAGATTGGTGTGGAAGTATATGCTTGTAATCTTAGCCCTAGAAAGGTGAACTGCTGTCAAGTTTTGGGGCCAGCCTGAGCGATATAGTAAGGCTCTGCCTAAAATAAATAAATAAACAAACAAATAAACGAAGGGGTTGTCGAGAATGTACTTAATAACTTAGCATAATTCTATTTCTAGAAAGAGTCCATATTAAATGATTGCTCGTTGGCTGGAGAGATGGCTCAGCAGTTAAGAACCCACATTGTTCCTGCAGAGAACCTGGGTTTGAATCCCAGCACCCATGTTGGGTGGCTCCCAGCTGTCTGTAACTCAAGTTCTAGGATATCTGGCTCCCCTGGCCTCCGTGGGCACCTGTATCATGCACACACACAAGTGCATAATTCAAAGTAAAATTCTAACTAGGCATAGTGGCATACAGCTTTAATCCCAGCATTTGGGAGGCAGAGGCAAGTGAATCTCTATGAGTTCAAGGCTCTGTGCGGCTACATACTGAGACCCAATCTCAAAAACTAAATTTAAAAATCTTTCAGAAATTGTTTGAGACACTATGTGGTCCTTGCTGGTTTGGAACTTGAAATGTATGCCAGGCTGGCCTCAAAGTTGCAGTCAGGCTTCTGCTGCCTCCTATGTGATGGCAGTATAGATGAGTGATACCACGCCTGCCTTTATGTTGGATACATGTGTATGGGTATATGTATGGCACACTGTGCACTCAGGTGCCTGTGCAGACTAGAAGAGGGTATCCGGCTCCTGGAGCTAGAGTTGTGTACTACCACACATGGATGCTGGGGGCCAAACTTGAGTCCTTTGGCAGAGCACCAAGGTCTCTTAACCTCTGAGTTTTCTTTCTTTTTCTTTCTTTCTCTCTCTCTTTCTTTTTTTTTATTATTTTTTATTTTTTTATTTTTTTGAGACAGGGTTTCTCTGTGTAGTTTTGGTGACTGTCCTGGAACTCACTCTGTAGACCAAGCTAGACTCTAACTCCCTAAGTTATTTTTCTAGTACCTTGTTTGATTTTTTCATACAGGGTCTCATTATGTAGCGTTGGTTGGGGTCTGCAATTCACTATGTAAACCAAACTGGCCTGGAACTCGTAGAGATCCAAAAGCCTCTGCTTCCCAAGTGCTCGCACCTAAAGGTGTACACCACCATGCCTTGCTTTGTTTTGTTTTTTACAGATATGGTCTCTTGTAGCTCAAATGACCTCAAACTTAACTATGCAGTGGAGACAGACCTTTCTACCTTCATCTTCCAAATGCTGGATCACAGATACGGGCCACCACAGCTAGTTTCCTTTACTTATTCTTTTAGCAATCATTGCTTTAAGTGAATATTTGGCCTAAACTAGGCCCTCTCTGCCATATGGGGCTGACATCTGGTCCTGATGTTAAGAGTGTGATTTTTAGCCAGGTGATGGTGGCTCATGCCTTTAATCCCAGCACTTAGCGCTCAGGAGGCAGGGACAGGTGGATCTCTGATTGCAAGGCTAGCTTGGTGTTTAGAGGAAGTTCTAGGACAGTCAGGACTATACAGAGAAACCCTGTCTCAAAAAAAAAAAGTGTGACTTTAATGGGAATTACCTTGGTGAAAAGCCATAAAAAGTTGGGTTGGGGATTTAGCTCAGTGGTAGAGCGCTTGCCTAGCAAGCCCAAGGCCCTGGGTTTGATCCTCAGCTCCACATACAAAAAAAAAACCCCAAAAACATAAAAAGTTAAGAGTAGGCGTCCAGAGAACAAAATTAAAGGAGAGAACTTTGGCTTTTGTCTATATTTTATATGAAACTGTTGTTTTGTTTCTCTCTAGGTATCTTATTGATAGCCGGTGGTTCAAGCAGTGGAAGAAGTATGTGGGCTTTGATAGCTGGGATATGTACAATGTGGGTGAACATAATCTGTTTCCTGGACCCATTGACAACTCTGGACTCTTTTCAGGTGCAGTATCCTAATTTTTCTAGCTGTGTGTTCACATGGGCCATAGCCTGAGGTGGTGTGAATCTATACTGTGGACACTGTGAATTTATAATTCTCAGAATGTGAAGAGATGGAAATGCTTGTTTACATGTGTAGTAGAAGTCTTTGCAGAGACTTACTGAGAAGCACTTTTTCCCTAAATAACTACTTCTAACAATATGTTTTATTGTGTGTTACTGTGACAGACACTATGACGAAGGCAGCTTATAAAAGAAGTCATTTAATTGGGGGCTTGCTTACAGTTTCAAAGGGTTAGTCCATGATCATCATGGTGGGAAGTGTGCAGGCAGGTAAGCATGGCGCTGCAGAAGTAGCTGAGAGCTTAACATCCTGATCAGCAAGTGGAGAGACTGGGTCAGATGTGGACTTTTGAAACCTCAGAGCCACCCCTCAGTGACACACCTCCTCCAGCAAGGCCACACCTCATAATCCTTCCCAAATAGTTCTACTATCCAGGGACCAAAGATTCAAACATCTGAGCCTATAGGGCCAATTCTCATTCAACTGCCATACTTTGTAACATTTAATTTTTTTTTTTTTTTTTACATTTTTGCTTTATTTTTATTGTATGTGTGCACACATGTATGATATGTATGCGTTATTTATTTATTTATTTTGGTTTTTCAAGACAGGGTTTCTCTGTGTAGCTTTGCGCCTTTCCTGGAACTCACTTGGCATCCCAGGCTGGCCTCGAACTCACAGAGATCCGCCTGGCTCTGCCTCCTGTATGTATTTATTTATTTTAATTAATCAGTTAATTTTTTTTTTTTTTTTTTTGAGCTGAGGACCGAACCCAGGGCCTTGCATTTGCTAGGCAAGCGCTCTACCACTGAGCTAAATCCCCAACCCATTAATTTTTGAGACAAGATTTCTCTGTGTAATAGTCCTGGCTGTCCTAGAATACTCTTTGTAGACCAGGCTGGCCTTGAAATCACAGAGATGCACCTGCCTATGCTCCTTAGTGCTGGGATTAAAGGCATGTGCCACAACTGTCTAGCTTATTTTTATTTTTAATTGTGTGTTGCATGTGTACTTGTGAATGAATCTGTGCATCTGAGTGCAGTGCCTGAGGACCCCAGAAAGTAGTTTTGGATCCCCTGGAGCTGAAGTTACAGTAGGTTGTAAGCTGCCCAACAATGGTGCGTGGACTAGAGTTGGGTCCTTTGCAAGAGCAGTAAGTGTTCTTAACTACTTAACTATCTCTCTAGCTCCTTAATTACCTTTTTCTTTTTTAGATTTGGACTTGTATGTAATTGAAAGAATAAAATCATTTTAAATTGCACCTGTAATCCAAAAGTTGGGAACCACCCCTGTAGCTACAGTTTCTCTACCTGGCCCAGGGTCAGGACAAATCTCTCTTACCTGCCAGTCCCACAGCCGCTCAGACCCAACCAAGTAAACACACAGAGACTTATATTGCTTATAAACTGTATGGCTGTGGCAGGCTCCTTGTTATCTACTTCTTCTATCTTAAATTAAACCCATTTCTATTAATCTATACTTTGCCATGTGACTTGTGGCTCACCATTACCTTACATCTTGCTTGTCATGGTGGCAGCTGGCAGTGTCTCTCTGCCTCAGCCATCTACTTCCCAGAATTCTCTTCTCTCTGTGTCCCGCCTATACTTCCTGCCTGGCTACTGGCCAATCAGTGTTTTATTTATTAACCAATCAGAGCAACACATTTAACATCCAAAGCACCCCACAGCACACGCCTCCCACCTTTTTCTTTGAATGCTCTGGATCACATTCAGTATGCTAAGCAAATAGTATCTAGTAATTGGTTTGAGTGTTGTTGGTTTTTGTTTGTTTGTTTTTGAGACAGGTTCTCTCTACATCCTGGAATTCACTATGTAGGTCAAGCTAACCTTGAATTCACAGAGTTCTGCCTACCTCTGTCTCCTGATTACTGGGATTGAAGGTGTGTGCCACCACGCTAAGCTGTATCCACAGATTCTTGGTATTTGTGAAGAAGGTCAAATTGTAGGTATATTAAAGGTCATCAAGCATCTCTGTACTGTGTCATAGAAATAGTGTAAGGAGAGGTGGAAAGTAAGTAGAGTTGTGACCTCTGACCTCGTCACACCCTATTAAGTGTTGTAGCAAAAATGATGAATGGTTTATTTCTGTGACTGCATGGAGGTGGCATTGTTAGCTTTTCCAGATGATCTTTCACCTGTGTCTAGACTCTTCAGAAGATAGGCAGGCAGGTATGTAGCTATGATAACTTATACATATATCTAATATCTAATATCAACCTGGTTTTGTTTTTTATATTTTTACATTTATTCGTGTGTGTGTGTGTGTGTGTGTGTGTGTGTGTGTGTGCGCGTGCGCACATGCAGAAGTTGGTTCTTTCCTCCTACCATGTGGGTTCAAGGGACTAACTCATGTAGGCTTGGCAGCAAATGCCCATACCTGTGGAGCCATCTCTCCAGCTCCTTGTATTTTTGTTGTTTTAGTTTGCTGAGGCAGTGTCTAACTGTGTAGCTCTGGCTGGCCTTGCACTTGAGTTAGTCCTCCTGCCATTGCCTCTTTTGTGCTGGATTTACAGGAGTGTGCCACTGTAAATATATTCTTATTTTTGTTTTACAGATAGGGTTTTGCTGTGTTCATTGCCGGGCTCAAACTTGCTATGTAGCCTAAGCTGGCCTCAAAAATCACTGCTTTCCTGCCTTAGCCTCCCAAATACTGGGATTAAAGTCTTGTGCCATTGAGTCTGGCTTTTAGATTTTGAATTCGTTTTATGTTTTTTAGGTTAAAGTTCTGTGTGTGTATGTGTGAGGCAGGTCGGGTATGTGCATGGCATAGTGCAGTGTGGAGGTTAAGTACAGCTTGTCAGGCTCGGTGGCAATGTCATTACCTGCTGAGCTATCTCACCAGCCCTTTGTTGTTCAAGAAGGATCTTATGGATCTGAGGTTGGCTCAAATTTGTGATCTTCTTTGTCTGAAGTGATAGGATTACAGGAGTGTTCCACCCTCATGGGGTGGTTTATTTCCATTCTTAGATGTGGTCTCACTATGTAGACCAGGTTGGTCCTGCTTCTGCCTTTTCAGTGCTGAGATTAAAGCCATGCTCTGTGCTCTACTATACCTGGCCTAGTTTTTGTTGTTGTTGTTCTGTTTTTGTTTTTCAAAACAAGGCTTCTCTGTGTAGCCCTGGCTGTCCTGACACTCACTCTGTAGACCTTTCTGGCCTCGAACTCATAGAGATCTGCCTTTCAAATGGTAGGATTAAAGGCATGCACCACCACTGCCAGGCCTTTTGTTTTTGTTTTTGTTTTAATATATTTTATTTAATTTTTATGTGCACTTGTGTTTTTGCCATGGGTGTCGGGTCCCCTGAAACTGGAGTGACAGACAGGTGTGAGCTGCCAGGTGGGTGCTGGGAACTGAACTTGGGTTCTCTGGTAGAAGAGTCAGCACTCTTAACCCGAGCTATCTCTCCAGCCCTTTTTTGTGGGTTTTTATTTGTTTGTTTGTTTGTAGTTTTTGTTTGTCTTGTTTTTTTTTTTTTTGTTTGTTTGTTTTTTTTTTTTTTTTAGAGACAGGGTTTCTCTGTGTAGCTTTGTGCCTTTCCTGGAACTCACTCTGTAGCCCAGGCTGGCCTCGAACTCACAGAGATCCGCCTGCCTCTGCCTCCCAAGTACTGGGATTAAAGACGTGTGCTTCCACCCCTTGGATCTAACTCATGTACTTCTTGAGTCTACCTCCCAAATGCTCAGAAAGAGAATTCTATTTATTTGCTTGTTTATCTTGAGGTAGGGTCTTATTATATAACTTAGCTACATAGCAGTTATGTAGCCCAGTCTGTCCCGGAACTACCTACGTACCCCAAATAAATCTTGAAGTTACAGTCCTGATCCTGAGTTCTGCAATTACAGATGTGCACCATAATGCCTAGCTGAAAGGAAATTATTTGTTTTCTTGTTTGTTACTTCACAGCGGTAGTATGTGGCCCCTCCCATTCCCTCCCCCTCCTTTTCTTTCTGCCATGCTGGGGACTGAACTGAGGGCTCAGCATGATTGCTTGGTAACCCTCAGATCCTCATTTATTTGCTGTCTCATCAAATGTTTAGTGTGTAGATGATGTCTGAGTAAAGCACTATCAATAGGATTATTATTGTAAGTATTCATAATTAACCATTTTATTGTTTTTTTTTGTTTTATGGGTTTTTTTAGCTTACTTTCTTTCTAATTATAGAACAGATATAAGTGCCTCAAAAAAAATGTGACTAAGACTGGGCGGTGGTGGCACATACCTCTAATCCTAGCACCGGGGAGGCAGAGGCAGGCAGATCTCTGAGTTCGAGGCCAGCCTAGTCAACAAAGCGAGATCCAGGACAGGCACCAAACTACACAGAGAAACCCTGTCTTGAAAAAAACAAAACAAAACAAAACAAAACAAAAAATGTGACCAGGGATAAAGAATGGCCAGTGACAGAATTTTGGATTATTGTGCTTTCTCCTGTTGGGTCTTTTCTCATGAAAAATACCTAAGAATCTTGTAAAAATTAAAAATTCTGGGAAAAAGAAAGAAAAATGAGATATGTGCTAATTTCCTTTTCAGATCCTGAAAGTCAGACCTTGAAGGAACACTTAATTGATGAGCTGGACTATGTGTTGGTCCCAACTGAAGCCTGGAATAAATTGCTAAATTGGTATGGCTGTGTGGAAGGCCAGCAGCCCATTGTCAGAAAAGTGAGTACTTGAGTTCTTCCACCTGCTAGGTGTGTCTGTAATTTCTCCGAGTGCACTGACGTCTCTTGATTTCTTGAGAAGATAAATGTAGTTAAGTGACTGAAAGCAAGTATTGAGACTTTGTTTGCTTGCTTGCTTGTTTATTCATTCATTCATTCATTCATTCATTCATTCATTCATTCATTCATTATGTATACAGAAGAGGGCGCCAGATCTCATTACAGATGGTTGTGAGCCACCATGTGGTTGCTGGGAATTGAACTCAGGACCTCTGGAAGAGTAGTCAGTGCTCTTAACCTCTGAGCCATCTCTCCAGCCTTGTTTGGTTTTTTGAGACAGGGTTTTTCTGCATAGCCCTTGCTGTCCTGGAATTCGCTCTGTAGACCAGAGTGTCCTCAAACTCTGAGATTTTCTGCCTTTTCCTCCCAAGTGCTAAGATTAAAGACATCAGCACCGTATCTTGAGACCTTGTTTTTGTTTCCTGAGACAGGATCTCTGTGTAGCCTAGGCTGGCCTTTTTTTAACTGGTCATCTCCTCCCTCAAATCCTTGAGTGCTGGAACTCTGGCCTAAGAGACTATTTCTAGGTTGTTTCTAGTTCTCTTTAGGAAATAAAATGGTTGTGAGTAACTCAGGGTGTTACTAAGTGGTCTTCAAATACCAGAGCTGCCTGGTAGTTTAGGACGTCCATTAGTGTTTTTAGAGCACTTTATGGAACACTGTTCAGTTGGGTCATAAGGACATAAACTAATAAGTATTGCTGCTCTCTCTTTCTCCCAACATATGCTGAATGACTGTTCTAGCACTGAGCTATATCTCCAGCCCTTTTTCTCTTTGAGACAGGGTCTTACTAAGTTACCCAAGCTAACCTTGAACTCACTTGTAGCTCATGTTGGCCTTGAACTGTTTTCTTTGAGCCTCTTGGGTGTAGAGATTACAAATGTGAGCCACCATGCTTACCTAATAACTTTGGTATTTTTTTGTTTTTATCTTTTTTCGAGACAGGGTTTCCCTATGTAGCCTTAGCTTTCCTGGAACTCTCTCTGTAGCCCAGGCTGGCCTTGGAACTCAAGAGATCCGCCTGCCTCTGCCTCCCTCTTTTCCCTCTCCGTCTAAGGTCTTACGTCTGTGTTACAGCCTTTGTATAGACAAACCCTACAAGGCCAAAACAAGAATGTTTTCTTCAAAGTTGACCTTCTGAGACTTGCCTATAGGGTCTGGTGGTGTGTCTACACAGATCTCTGATTCTGTGAAGATGTACATGGCTCTTCATTGGGGGTGGGCGGAGGGAGGATTGTAATTCCTGGGATATATGCTGATGAATTAAATTTTTATTTTATTTTATTTTTTTGTTTATTTGAGACAGGGTTTCTCTGTATAGGTTTGTGTGTGTGTGTGTGTCTGTGTGTCTGTGTCTGACCTGGATCTCGATCTGTAGACCAGGCTGGCCTCGAACTCACAGAGATCCACCTGCCTCTTCCTCTGAGTGCTGGGATTACAGGCATGAGCCACCACCGCCTGAGAGGAAACTTTTTTAGAGGTTTTAGTCTTTTGCTGCTGCTGCTGCTGAGGCATGTGGCTTCCAAGACTGCCCAGTGTCACTCCCAGCTCGATTACCCTTGCCTCTTGTTTCAGGTTGTGGAGCATGGCCTGTTTGTCAAGCACTGCAAGGTGGAGGTGTATTTGCTGGAGTTGAAGCTCTGTGAGAACAGTGACCCCACCAATGTACTAAGTTGCCATTTTAGCAAAGCAGATACCATTGGTAAGCAGCTGGCCAGGGTTCTGGCTGTCTGGTGAGAGAACACGGGGTATTGTAATTGATGGGAGGGAAGCTGGGGTGCTCTCTCAAGGCTTGTTACCCAACTGGGGTTGTTAGTTCTGACTTGGAAATCTGAGAGAATTGTTGTGAAGAACCAGACCTGGAAACTGTTCTATAGAACAGGACTTGGGCCACCAGAGTAGCTCAAGCAGGCCTGAACTTGAACTTAGTATATAACCATGGATAACATTGTATTCCTGCCAGGCAGTGGAGGCTCATGCTTTTAATCCCGGCACTAGGGAGGCAGAGGCAGGTGGATCTCTGTGAGTTCGTGGCCAGCCTGGGCTACAGAGTGAGTTCCAGGAAAGGTGCAAAGCTACACAGAGAAACCTTCTCTCAAAAAACAAAAAAAAAAAAACCCATTTTATTCCTAATCTTCCTGTCTCCTTTTCCTGAAGTGCTGGTTTATATGATTCTAGGGATTGTATTTATGGTACATGCATGCTGGGAAATCATTTTACCTGCTGAGCCACATCACCAACCCAAACCCTTACGTTGTTAGAGACAGAAAACTATATGTATATAGTAAAAACATTACATGCAGTAGTCCTGAGTCTGAGCTATGCTGTTTCAGGCACTGTATTGGTCTGATACTGCATGGTCTGATCGTGTGTGTAAAGCAGAGTATGCATATTGTTTGTGTAGAAGTATGGCTGCAGTGATGTGGCACCTGAAGCACCTTGGATTCTTTACCTGTTTGATTTTCTTTCCCTTGAGATGGGGCTTATGTAAACTACGCTGGTCTCAACTCTTGTGACCCAGTCTAGCCTTGAGCTCCTGGTCCTCCTGCCTCTACTTCCTAAGTAGTCACCACCATACTCAGCCCTGGGTGTTAGGTTCTGAGTTCTGAGAAACCTTGTCTCGAAAAACCAAAAAAAGAAAAAGAAAATCAGGGCCTGGCGGTGGTGCACACCTTTAACCCCGGCACGAGGGAGGCAGAGGCAGGTGGATCTCTGTGAGTTCAAGCCCGGCCTGGTTTACAGAGTGAGACTCAGGACAGGCACAAAACTACGCAGAGAAACCCTGTCTCGAAAAACCAAAAGAAAAAAGAAGGAAAAAAAGAAAACCAAGTGTGTCTGTACTTTTAACCTCAGCACTGGGGGAGGTGAGACAAGCAGGCCGATCCCTGAAGCTCATTGGTCAGCAACTCCTGGTAAATCAATAAGGGAGAACCTGTCTCAAAAAATAAAAGATGGAAAGATACCTAAAGATGGCCTCTGGTCCCCACACGCACACCCCCCATACCCACACTTGTGTGCGTTTACCCACACTAATGAGTACATATACCACACACAGAAAACAACAGTGACTGGAGAGATGGCTCGGTGATTAAGGGTACTGATGCTCTTCCAGAGGACCAGGGTTCAGTTTCCAACATTTTAGTGTTTAATTCCTGTGAAGAGAAATCATGACCAAGGCAATTCTTATAAAGAAAGCATTTAATTGGGGGCTTGTTACAGTTTTAGAGGGTTAGTCTTAGTCCATGGTCGTCAGGGCAGAAAACAGACAAGCATGGTGCTGGGACAGTAGCTGAGTGAGCCAGAGAGAGCACAGCACTGGGCCTAGCATGGGCTTTTGAAACCAACCAGAGGTTCACCTTCTCCAACAAAGCCGTGCTTTCTAATTCTTCCCAAATGGTTCCATGAACTGATGCTGAGCATTCAAACAGGAGCCAAGGGAGCCATACTCATCCAGACCGCCACAACTCTTTTTTAATTATTAATTCCATAGTTCCACACCATCTTCTGGTCTCTTGAGGGTACTAGACATACATGATGTACATACATGCAGGCAAAAAAAAAAATCCATACACATAAAAATTAGTTAGTTAAAAAAACAACTTTCACATTTTCAGGGGAAAAAAATGGCAGGTGTTGTTTTGTGGTTTTTGTTTGTTTTTAGTGGAGCTGGCCCTCAATCTCAGGACCATTTATTAACACTGAACAGGCACTCTGCCACTGAACCACGTCCATAGTCTGTTTGTTTGAGGTGGAGTCCTGGGTAGCCTAGATGGCCTCAAACTCATGATCCTTCTGCATCAGTGTCTCCATTGCTAAATTATAGGTGATGTCACCATACCTGGCTAAGAGCCCAATTTTTTCGTAAAATTTTAATTAAAATTTGATTACATCCCTTCCCTTCCCTCTCCTTCCTCCAGCCCCTCCTGTATTCCCTTCCTCAAATCTCCTGTGGCCTCCCACTCCCTCTGAAATTGGTGGCCAGATGAACTCAGAAGGCCTCATTTTTTGTTTGTGCAATAATGATCATAGAGCTAGCTGTTTATCTTTTTGGGGGTAAGGGGATTGTTTCAAGACAGGGTCTCTCTGTGTTGTTATTGCTGTCCTGGAATTAGCTCTTTAAACCAAGCTGGCCAACTGGACAGCGGTGGTGCACGCCTTTAATCCCAGTGCTAGGGAGTCAGAGGCAGGCAGATCTCAGTGAGTTCAAGGCTGTCCTGGTCTACAAAGTGAGTCCCAGGATAGGCAGAAGTATTACACAGAGAAACCCTGTCTCAAAAAACCAACCAATCAAACAAACAAACAAAAAACCCAGACTGGGCTTGAACTTAGAGATCTGCCTTCTCCTGCCTCCCAAGTGCTGAGAAGAAAGGTGTGCACCAATACTATCCAGCTTTTTCTTGTCGTTTGTTTTTTTGAGACAGGATTTCTGTATGTAGCCCTGGCTGTCCTGGAACTCCCTTTATAGACCAGGCTGGCCTTGAACCCAGAAATTCTGTCTCTGCCTCCCGAGTGCTGGGATGAAAGGTGTGCACCAATACCATCCAGCTGTTGGTTTTCTAACTTTCTATGTTGCCTTTCTTTCTTCCTTTCTCCTCTTTCTTGTCTTTTTTCTTTTGTTTTGTTTTTGAATAGGTTTTCATACTAAAGTTCAGGTTGACCTAAAACTTTCTAGTAGCTTTGAACTTGTTCGAGCCTTCCACCTCAGTCTCCCAAGTGTTGGGATTATAGGCATGTGCCACTGAGGTCTATGTTACTGTGGTGCTGTAAAGACCTGCCTTATCAGAGAAGCATAGTGAGCTGCTGCTTACGAGATGATTGGTCTTAGGAGCACAAACGAGTTAAGGTCTGTGAACGTATTTGCTCTAGATCTTCCATTAACATCTGAGAAGGAAGCAGGGTGAAGATTGGTTTGCCTTGGCTGTCTTTAACTTTATCTCTGGAGACAGCCCTGAATGATGTTTTTGCCTGTTCCTAGCAACCATCGAGAAAGAGATGAGGAAGCTATTCAACATCCCTGCAGAGCGTGAAACTCGGCTTTGGAACAGATACATGAGCAACACCTACGAGCAGCTGAGCAAGCTAGACAACACTATCCAGGATGCTGGGCTGTACCAGGGTCAGGTAGGAGGGCCCAGGCCATGCCCAGGCAGGCAGCTCTGACCAGGGTGTATGTCAAGAAGTCTTACAGCAGTAAGCGTGTCCGAAGTGGGTGTGTTGCACTATGTTCATTTGGTTTCCCCTTTTGCTCAGGTGCTAGTAATTGAGCCCCAAAATGAAGATGGCACGTGGCCCAGGCAGACCCTGCAGTCAAAGTAAGTGTACCTTCTCCCCTGTGTCTGGGCTCACAGGGTCAGAGAAGGGAAGATGGAGAGGGTTGTTCTGAACTAGATGGAAAAGCAATTTCTCATCTAACTTGCATAGTGTTTGAAGTGCCAGCCTTTGGTAAGTAGCTTGCTTGATCTAGTGTGAGAGAGATAAGGACAGGAGGTGGTGGGGAGAAGGTCAGAGCTGATATGGCTACTTTCCAAAGTGACTTGTGTTTGTTAAGCTCCTTTACTTCTCTGCTTGTGGTTTAGAGGCTCTGAGAGAGGAAGAGGCAGGTTAAGATGAGGTCTTGTATGTCTTTTGGGTTTTTTTTTTTTTTTTTTTTTTTTGAGCTGAGGATCGAACCCAGGGCCTTGTGCTTGCTAGGCCAGTGCTCTACCACTGAGCTAAATCCCCAACCCGAGGTCTTGTATGTCTTAAGGATGATGTCTTGCTCCCACTTGCCTCTGCTCTGTGGCCTGCTCAGCTACTAAATGTGGATTCCATCAGGAGCTAGGTGGAATTGCGTACACCCTTAGAAGTTTGCACAAAGAAGTGATAGAGCTTCTCTGTGATGTCGTGCAGGGAAGTAACATTACTATGTCCTTATCCGATGACACAGATAGATCCAGGTGTTGTGACATGCCTGTAATCTCAGCCTATGAGAACATTGGAGGGAGGAGGAGGAAGGAGTTCAAGGTCATCCTCTGGTACATAGTGAATTCTAGGCTAACCTGGTCTATGAGACTGTGAGGTTGTGTCTACAAAAACAGATGAACAAAAGAATCCTGTGGCTGGGGTGATGGCTCAGCAAGGACACTGCTTGCCATGCAAGCATGAAAGAGCAGAGCTCACATTCCCAGAACCCACCTGTGCGGGGTGGGTATTGTAGCCTGCCCATAATCCTCATGCACAGGAGATGGAGACAGGCAGTCTCTGGAGCAAGCTGAGTAGCCAGACTAGACAACATGGTGAGCTCTGGGTTCAGTGAGAGACTTTGCCTCAGTATGTAAGGTGAAGAGCAATCAAGGAAGATACCTAATGTCAACCTCAGCTTCCACACATACGAATGCACATATGTATGTTTCCCACACATACACGCCATATATGCATATGCAAAAGAAAAGCTGAAAATAGAACCCTGTTGCCACAAAATGCCCATCTCCTATCACGAGAACAGATGAATATGTTTTGCAGATGTGATTAAATTAATAATGTTGAAATTGGGAGACTTCAGGTGGACCCAGTGTAACCACAAGGCTCCTTGCATGTAAGTGAAAGGGAGGCTGGAGAGTCAGTGGTGTGAGATCAGAAGCAGAGGGAAAGTGTGAAGTAGGAGAAAAGCATCTCTACAGAGGACTATAACTTGGACACCTTGACTTTATTCACTTTTTTTTTTTTGAGCTGAGGATCGAACCCAGGGCCTTGCGCTTGGTAGGCAAGCGCTCTACCACTGAGCTAAATCCCCAACCCAACACCTTGACTTTAACTCAGAACTCCTTTGGACTTTTTCATTCATTCATTCATTCATTTTGGTTTTTTGAGACAGGGTTTCTCTTTGTAATAGCACTGGCTGTCCTGGAACTCACTCTGTAGACTAGGCTGGCCTCAAACTCACAGAGATCCGCCTGCCTCTGCCTCCCGAGTGCTGGGATTAAAGGCGTGCGCCACCACTCCTGGCTTAATTATGTGTTTTATGTGTGTGGGCATTTTGCTTGTATGTCTGTCTGTAGTTTATGTGTGTGCCTGGTGCCAGTGGATGCTAGAAGAGGAAGTTGGATTCTCTGGGACTGGAGTTACAGGTGGTTGTGATCTCCATGTGGATGCTGGGAACCTGGGTCCTTTACAAAAGCAACAAGCACTCTTAATCCTCTCTCTGGACCATCTCTCCAGTCCCTTCTTTAGACTTTTAACTTCCAGTAATTTCATGATAATACACATTTGTGTTGTCTTGAAAGCCCTTGAGTTTGTAGAAATTTATGACAGCCGCAGTAGGGAAACAAACAGAAAAGTTCAGAGTACACAGCTCCCTACATAACCCAAAGTGCTACAGAACATAGGGAAGCTGACCCCTAAACTCAGCCTCTGGATCAACTCCTTTGGGGTCAACTTGAAGAACTGTATCTTTAGATTGGGGCATTAGGAGGGTGAGAACCTCTGCTCTAGGGAAACCCTCCAGGTGGTTGGCTTGCGGCCTGTGAAGTACAGTTGGTAACTCAGCAGAGGCGGGTGACTGTCCTGGTCTTTAGGCTGCTTTACTTGTATCTCCCTTTCTTAGCTTCTCCCTATCCTTCCCACTCTGAAGCCTAAATTTCCATTAAGGGAGATAGGGAAGAGCAGAGCCTCTTTACGATCCCATGAAGGTTAGAGTCTCTTACTAAGGTGTGGTTGGTCTAGAGTAAGCATAGAATGGTATTCCTGAGGCACTTTCCTTTTCTTGATCTCCAGGGCAGTGTCATGTAATGTACATGAGGATACAGCCTCATGTACAACATTAATTACATGACAGTAATGCTGTACATGAGATGTAAAGTAGACAGTGTGTGGGGTCAGGAAATGAGATCAGTAAGAAAAGCACATGTGCTCACTGATTTATAAACAATATAGACAAAATTCAGGGAGGAATTATCAAGTCCTAGGGTTTGGGGTAGGTCAGATTTAACCTGCTGAACTATCACTCTGGCCCTTGAGGGCACAGGGGGAGAAAGTATGTGTGTGTGTGTCACATGTATAAATAAATGCAGGCATAAATGTGCCAGAGCATGCTTGTGGAAGTCAGAGATCAATTTCAGATACCAGTCCTTGCCTTCCACCTACTTTGAGACAGGCATCTCTTCTTGTTTGCTGCTGCTGCCTACTCTGGCCTAGTTAATCTGAGCCTGGCTCACAAGTTCCTGGCAGTTCTCTATTTCCACTTTTAATTCCCAGTAGTGTGAAGACAGGGTTTTGTAGTCTAAGTAACTGAGAATGGAGACTGCTACCCACCCCCCCTTTCTTTCTGTGTAGAATAGACTGGCCTCAAGCTCACCCTCCTGCCTCAGCTTTCTGAGTTCTGGGGATCCAGGCATGAGGCGTGATGCTCACCTAAGCATGTTTGTTTATTGAGAAGAAACCTAAGGCATTGAATGGGGCCTGGACTCTGCAACAAGTCAGTGGTATTGTTTTTGCTTCTCTCCCAGATCAAGCACTGCACCTAGCAGGAACTTTACTACCTCTCCAAAACCCGCTGCAAGTCCTTACTCCTCGGTGTCTGCCTCTCTCATTGCAAATGGTGATAGCACCAACACCTCTGGGATGCACAGCTCCGCTGTCGGCAGGGGGTAAGAACAGGCCCTTTTACTTGGCTTTTTCCCTATAAGTGAGGAATGCTCTTCTGCTGCTACAGAGATAAACGTTGTGGGATTAGAGCTTCCTGGGCGAACGTGCTGCATGTGCTTTCCACTCCGTTTCCTACCTGCAGGAAAGCCTGCCTCCTAGCTCTGACTTTGCTTACTTGTCCTTTGTCTCTGGTCCTTTGCCTCCAGTCCAAGCTAGGGTAATCTCCAGGGCAGGGCAGCTGCTGTAGGGAGATCACAGCATTTGGGAAGGGCTGGGCGAATGGCAGCTGTAAAGGGGCAGCTGTCCGTTCTGGCAGAACCCTTTCTCCTCTTGCAGCTGGGTTCCTTTCTCCATACATCTTAGCAGCATCCGCCTCACAGCATAGGCAGGGGGAAGTGAGAAAAGAAAGAGTGGGGACATCAGGTCCGTTCAAGGCTGGTGTGGCCTAGTGGATAGTGGCACATGTAAGCCCTTGATCTTGGTACCCAAAATAGTCTTTCCTGAAATCATCTGATAACCTCTTAGAATGATATAAAATTAGTCATCAAAATCTAAAAGAAGACACGGGCAGTGGTGGCGCACACCTTTAATCCCAGCACTCAGGAGACAGAGGCAGGTGGATTTCTGTGAGTTTGAGGCCAGCCTGGTCCACAGAGTGAGATCCAGGAAAGGCACAAAGCTACACAGGGAAACCCTGTCTTGAAAAAACCAAAAAAAAAAAAAAAAAAAAGTGAAAGAAGAAAATTCAGATAGCATTTCTCTCTGTACTTACTGCCTGCTAGCATGTCCAGCAGAGGTGGAGGACCAGAGGAGGTAGGGAGCATTTCCAAAATGAGATTGCAACCAGGCACAAGTTGTAGAGGCCCAGGCAGAGCTCCAAAAGTCATCCTCAGCATACGTACAGCACTTGCTTTTATTCCTGATGCGGGTTGTGTTTTTCAGTGGATCTGGCTTCTCTGCTTCGTATAATTGCCAGGAGCCCCCATCACCTCATACACAACCTGGCCTCTGTGGACTTGGAAACCTGGGGAACACCTGCTTCATGAACTCTGCTTTGCAGGTAGAGGGGAAAGTTGCCAACTAAATAAAACTGAGGGTGGGAGCTTAAGTGAAGAGTGGGTCTTGTCTTAGGCCACACCCCAGTTCACCTCCTTTTACAAGTCTCTGCCAGGACGCCTCCTAGCTTGTGCAGAATGGCTTCTTCAGTGTTTGTCCTTCTAACACTGTTGTTTGCTTAGTTGTTTGGTGTTGTGTTTCTGAGACATGGATTTTTATCTTCTCTAAAAAGGAAAAAGGAAAAGACTAGGGATGTAACCCAATGATAGAGGTCTTGCCTACCTTCCTTAGTGCTGGGTTAAACCCTAGCCACACACACACACAAAACCCACTGTGTTAGCACAGTGGCTTATAACTGTGATTCCAGGACTCAGGAAGATGGCAAGTTCAGGGCCTAGGCTAGAGAGGGAGGTCTTACTTCAAAATCTTTCTTTATTCGTTCGTCAAGCATTTATTGGGTAGGTACTATGTAATAGCATTGTGATGGACACAGGCTGCAAGGGATTAAGAGTCCAACTGCAGCCGTTGGGCAGTGAGTGGCACATAACTTTGATCCCAGCACTCGGGAGGCAAAGGCAGGCAGATCTCTGTGAGTTCAAGGCCAGCCTGATCTACAGAGTGAGATCTAGGACAGGCACCAAAGCTACACAGAGAAACCCTATCTTGAAAAACAAACAAACAAAAAACCCAAAACAAAATAAACAACAACAAAAAACAAGAGTCCAGCTACAAAAGTAGGAGATCATGGTCTCTAAGAATGCTCTCAGTTGCTGGGCAGTGGTGGCTCAGGCCTGTAATCCCAGCACTCAGGAGGCAGAGGCTGAGGATCTCTATAAGTTTGAGGCCAGCCTGGTCTACAGAGCAAGTTCCAGAACAGCCAAGGCTACACAGAGAAACCCTGTCTCTCCGAAAAAACAGCAACAACACCACAAAGCAGCTGCAAGTTCAGGACTTCCAGGGCACTCTCAGTTTTGATAATTTGCTAGAAGGACTTAGGAATTTCCTTAAAGCTGTCGTAGTTTTCCATGATGATGGTTTGTTTGAGGAAAGGATAAAGTTAGCCAAGGGAAAAGCAGATAGAATGTCCAGGAGAGTTCCAAATGCAGAGCTCTGTATGAGTATATATACCTGCAATCCAAGGATGTTTCAAGCAAAAAGAACTTGGTTTGTCTTTTCTGTCTTCTTGCTGTCTGGAAGAGTTGTAAGCTCTGATTTTGTCCTTTTCAGTGCCTGAGTAATACCGCTCCGCTGACTGAGTACTTTCTCAAAGATGAGTATGAAGCCGAGATCAACAGAGACAACCCTCTGGGGATGAAAGGGGAGATTGCAGAGGCCTATGCGGAGCTCATCAAGCAGATGTGGTCTGGAAGGGACACTCATGTGGCACCTCGAATGTTCAAAGTAGGTTGAGGTCTATTATCCTTTTTCCTCAAAAGAAAAGATGGTTTTTACGTTCTGTGTGCATGTGTATACTCTGATGCGCATGTGTACACGTATATACACCATAACACAAGTGTAGGAGATAGAGGACAACTTACAGGAAATGGTTCTCTCTACCATGTAGATCCTGAGGATCAAACTCAGATAGTCAGGCTTGGTGGCAAGCATCTTGATCTGCTGAATCTGCCTGTTAGATTCCCTTGTCTTTTTTTTTTTTTTTTTTTTTTCCTGGTTTTTCAAGACAGGGGTTCTCTGTGTAACTTTGTGCCTTTCCTAGAACTCACTTGGTAGCCCAGGCTGGCCTTGAACTCACAGAGATCCGCCTGGCTCTGCCTCCCGAGTGCTGGGATCAAAGGCATGCGCCACCACCGCCCTGCTTTTTAAAGATTTATTTATTATGTATTATGCCTACATGCCAGAAGAGGGTACCAGATGTCATTACAGATGGTTGTGAGCCACCATGTGGCTGCTAGGAATTGAACTCAGAACCTCCTCAAGAGCAAGCATCATTCTTAACCCCTGAGCCATCTCTCCAGCTGATTTTTTTTTTTTTTTTTTTGAAGTTCTTCAAGACAGGGTGTCTCTCTGTAGCCTTGACTGTGCTGGTACTTGCTCTATAGACCAGGCCAGCCGTTTTCAAACTTACAGAGATCATCATACATTAAAAAAAAAAAAAGCAGCAACAGCTTCTTAGAAATTAAAAAAAAAAAAAAAAAAAAAAAAAAGCAACAACAACTGGGCGGTGGTGGCGCACACCTTTAATCCCAGCATTTAGGAGGCAGAGGCAGTAGGATCTTGCAGTAGAGGTCAGCCTGCTCTACAGAGTGAGTTCCAGGACAGCCAGGGCCATACAGAAAAACCCTGTCAAAAACAAAACAAACAAACTAAAAAGTAGAATCTAAGACTCGAAGTTCATGTCATTAGCCCCTTTTTTTCTGTCATTCAGAGCTCTACTTTTTTTTTCTCTCGAGACAGGGTTTCTCTGTAGTTGTGGTGCCACGAACTCTCAGAGATCCGCCTGGCTTTAGCTCCTAAGTGCTGGGATTAAAGGCCTGTGCACCACTGCTCAGCCAGAGCTGTGGTTTTTATTTGTTTTGTTAACTTTGGATTTTTTTCAATTGTTTTAAGACAGGGATGGAGAGGCATGGTTCAGTCTCACTGTGTAGCCCTGGCTATCCTGGAACTCATTATACAGCCTGGGATGTCCTCAAACTCATAATTCAGCTGCTTTTAACTCCCAAGTACATGCCACCAGGCCTGTCTCAGTACTGTGGGGTTTTTTGTTTGTTTCTTTTGGGGGGGGGTGGCTTAAGACAGTTTTTCTGTGTAGCCTTGGCTGTCCTGGAACTCACTCTGTAGCCCAGGCTGGCCTTGAACTCACAGAGATTCACCTGCCTCTGCCTCCCGAGTGCTGGGATTACAGGCGTGCGCCACCACCGCCCAGCTCTGTTTGTTTCTTTAAGTCAGAATTTCTCTGAGTAACAGTCCTGGCTGTCCTGGAACTTGCTTTGTAGACTCCAGGCTGGTCTCCAACTCCCAGAGATCTGCCTGCCTCTGCCTCCTGAGTGCTGGCACTAAAGGCATATGCCACAGTGCCTGGTCAATGAAAGGCAATCTTTATTCAGATCTTTTCCCTCAGCAAGGAAATCTCAAGTGGTTAGTTAATATTGAAGACTCTCTTTCATCTTCTTGGTCACGTTAATCCCTGAGAAATCCAAGTAAATTACTGTTTCTATACTAATTCATAAAAAAATACTAGCATTGGATGGCAGCACACTGGGTTCATGCCAATGAGAACAATTTACAGATAGCATTTTGGGCTAGTGTAGTGCTTCTTCACTTTACTGATGAGTGTGGTTGATATCTGCACTGTCTGGTAGTAGCCATGGCGCTGGTGCTGCTGAGCACTGGTATTGTGCTTAGTATGATCAAGAATCTGAGCTTGCGGGGCAGAAGAAATGGATTAGCAGCTAAGAGAACAGGCTACTCTTCTAGAGGATCTAGATTTGATTCCTGCACCTATATAGTGGCTCACAACCATTTGTAACTCCAGTTCTGGTGGATCCAAAGCCGCCTTCTTGTCTACACAGATACCACATAGACACACTGCACAAAAAACATACAGGCAAAACATCCTTACACATGAAGTAATAATTTTAAAAAAGAATCTCAATTTTAAATTGTGTTTAACTTTTTGGTTGGTGCTAGGAATTTAACCCAGAGCTTTGTGCAAGCAAATCGAATACAGTTGAGCTATATCCTCGCTCCTCTGTTTATTTTCAACTTACTTAAATTTAGATAACCTCTCAGTTAGTGGCTAAGGTATTAGACAACACAGATGCAGAACAAAGCCTGTCCAATTTGAGGCTGCATCATAGTCTCTGGGCAGGCTTAGTACAGGAGGCTATGGGCCCAGCCCTGGAGTCTGGTTGGGCCTCAGTGAGGCCTTGGAATTGTTTCTGATAAGCTCCCAAGTGCTGCTGCTGCTGCTGCTGACAAGGAACTAAGGTGGGTTTTTGTTTTTTTTTCTTTTCGAGACAGGGTTTCTCTGTGTATCATTGGAGCCTGTCCTGGATCTCGCTCTGTAGACCAGGCTGGCCTCGAACTCAGAGATCCTCCTGCCTCTGCCACACGAGTGCCGGGATTACAGGTGTGCGCCACCACGGCCCTGCTCCTTCTTTATTATACTCCTGATAGAGTTGCTTTTGTTGTAGACGCAAGTGGGACGTTTCGCCCCTCAGTTTTCTGGCTACCAACAACAAGACTCTCAGGAACTGTTAGCCTTTATTCTAGACGGATTGCATGAAGACCTGAACCGAGTAAAGAAGAAGCCCTACCTGGAGCCAAAGGATGCCAACGGACGACCAGATGCGGTATGATACTGAAGCTGTCTGCACAGTGTCCCAAAGAGATTGCCTTCTATTGGCAGCATGGGAGCTGTCTTCTGGTGTTGGTTAGTGTGAGGGCCCTGGTTGCTTCTCACTATTACTCATGACAGGGATGCGTTCTTAGTCAGAAAGGAGCTAACTGCTGTTGCCTTTTTCCTTTCTTTCTTTCCCAGTGCTCAGAGCCTTCTGAGTACTAGTAGTACACCACTGAGCTCCAGCCCAGCCCTGCTCTGTTACTCCTGACACTTCTTGTGGGTTTCTTCAAGTTAGCTCCTTGTTTAGTATTTATTGCATTTGCTAGCCAGGAACTAAAGAGCTCTAAAAACTTTAAGTGTTGACTGTGTGCTCTTTACAGTTCATCCAGGATATTTACTTGTGGTGCTGGGGCACTGGTGATGAGACCTCCACCTTCACTCCTATTGGGCAAGTGCTAGATCTCATTGTGTCTGGGCTGCCATCAGACTGTGTAGCTGAGTGTAGCCTAGAAATTTTGAGTCTTTTGCCTCCAGAGTACTAAACTAGCCTCTTCTCTCCTTGATTATTAAAATATCTCATTAAGACTAAATTTAGAGCTGGGAGGTGGTGGCCCACACTTTCAATCCCAGTAAATGGAGGCAGAGGCAGGTGGATCTCTGTGACTTTGAGGCTAGACTGGTCTACAGAACGAGTTCCAGGACAGGGATATATAGAGAAACCCTGCCTTAGGGAAGGAAAAAAACCCTAAATTTAGGACATACATATTTGTTGCCTTGATTTTTCTGGTATGTGAAAGGGGAATTTATTTTAGAGACCCTGTGGCATTAAATTAATTGATATAAATACTTTAAAATAGCATGCAAATCTTAACTAAAAAGCCAGGAGTTAGCTAAAAATCTGGGCCACGGGGCTGGAGAGATGGCTCAGAGGTTAAGAGCACCGACTGCTCTTCTAGAGGTCCTGAGTTCAATTCCCAGCAACTGCATGGTGGCTCACAACCACCATGTGCCCTCTTCTGGCATGCAGGGACACATGGAGGCAGAGCACTGTATGCATAATAAATAAATATTAAAAAAAAAAAAAAGAAAAGAAAAAGAAAATACCTTTAAAAAAAAAAAATCTGGGCCAGGCATTGGTGGCACACACCTTTAATCCTAGCACTCAGGAGGCAGAGGCAGGCGGATCTCTGTGAGTTCGAGGCCAGCCTGGTCTACAAAGTAATTTCCAGGAAAGATGCAAAGCTACACATAGAAACCCTGTCTTGAAAAAACCATAGAATAAATAGATAGATAGATAGATAAAATTAAATAAAAATAAATAAATAAAAATCTGATTCTAGCACTCAGGAGGCAGAGGCAGGTGAACTTCTGAATTCAAGGCTAGCCTGGTCTACAGAGTGAGTTCCAGGACAGCCAGCGCTATGTTACACAGAAAAACCCTGTCTCCAAAACCAAAACCAAAAAAATCTCTTCTAAGGGCCTTTAGGTTATTAAAAACACAAAAGGATTGGTCTATCCCCAATTGGATCTATGTGTCTATGGTGCTCTCAGGATCCCTTATTCTCTGTAGATTCTCTGTTGGCATCGTAGGTTTGGTTGTGGGTACAGAGCTGGCCTGTGGTGGGAGTATGGTACACTAAACGCTCTTGGCAGCTCATGGTCCCCATTTTAGTCCAGCTCAGTGCTTGTTATGAAGCATTGTGGGTGCAGGGGGAAAGGACAGATGTTGAGAATCTCCTACTTGTTCCTTCTTTTTTTTATCTAGGTGGTAGCAAAGGAAGCCTGGGAAAATCATAGGCTGAGGAATGATTCTGTGATTGTGGACACTTTCCATGGCCTTTTCAAATCTACTTTGGTTTGCCCAGAATGCGCTAAAGTTTCGGTGACTTTTGACCCGTTTTGCTATTTAACTCTCCCACTGCCTTTGAAGAAGGATCGAGTTATGGAGGTCTTCCTGGTCCCTGCTGACCCTCAGTGCAGACCCATTCAGGTAACAGAATCCTTACCTTCACAGTACCACTTGCTGAGTAGACTCTAGTCCCTGATGGACTGCTTTCTATCTGCTGCGTGGGAAACTCCACTGACTGTCCTTGGGACCCCTTGGCCATAGTCGGTGTGCACCTTTGTCCTCCATCAGACCTTTGTAAGCTCATTTCAGGACCTGTTGTGAAAGTCACTTTCTCATCATTCCATTCATGCAACTGGAGTAACCTGGTTTACCTGTTAAATGGTCCTTGAATGTTGGGAGCTTGTAGCAGAGTTTCCTTAAGTTTGTCTTTAAATCAGGTAGGAGAGCAAGCCAGATGAGAGGTGGGGGCAGTGTTGGCATGTCCGCTTCTGTTGGTGGCTGTTAGTGTCATTTGTCCCCTAGTCTTCAGGACCTTTTTCTTTTTCTTTAATTTCTAAACAAAAGTGATACCTGCTGGGTGTGATGGCACATACATTTCCTTCTGGCACTGAAGGGATGCAGGGGCAGTTAGAAAAGATCTCTGAAGTTGAAGCCAGCTTGGTCTGTGTAATGAATGCCAGGCCAGCCAGGGATACACAGTGAGACTCCTGTCTCAAAAAGAAAAAGAAGGGCTGGAGAGATGGCTCAGAGGTTAAGAGCACTGACTACTCTTCCAGAGGTCCTGAGTTCAATTCCCAGCACCCACATGGTGGCTCACAACCATCTGTAATAAGATCTGATACCCTCTTCTGGCCTGCAGTCATACATGCTGCATACATAATAAATAAATAAATCTTTTTAAAAAAAAGAAAGAAAAAGGTGATACATAGTATCAAATGGCAACTTATATATGTTTTTAGCAATTCTTTAAAGGAAATAGTGACCTAATCCAAAAAATAAAGCATAAACAAAAACAGTATTTGGATGGAAAGAGGTTGCCGCCTGTGTGTTGCAGCTTTGCCAACACCCAAGACTGGGCTCTGTCAGCTGTTCCCGTGACTTGTCTGGGCCATACTCTGCCTCTGGAAGAGCCCTTATGCCCCATGATGTGTGCTTCCCCCAGGCCATTTCCTGTCTCTTCGGAGGACTCCTGTCACCTTGACTGTTTCTCCTTTGCAGTACCGTGTGACCGTGCCATTGATGGGGGCCATTTCCGACCTGTGTGACGCACTCTCCAAGCTGTGTGGCATCGCTGCAGAGAATGTGAGTAGGTGCCGTTAGTGGCCTTACCGTGGCTACATCACTGTCTGGCCTTTCCAAGTTTACTTTCAAGCTTTTAGTCACTTCCGAAAGGTTGTTATTATTGGACAGCACAAATGTGACCATTGGTGTGCATCTCGGGTACCTCATGGCTCCTGGCCTTGACCATTATCCCTTCCAGCACAGGGAAACACCATTTTTCCTCCATTGCAATGATGTTAACCATTGTCAGAGGGACGAGAGTAGGGCTCTGCTTCCATCCTTGTGTGCTGTGTGGGATGTGGAGATTGGCTCTGGAAAGCCTCTGGGGTTTCTAGACAATGACCAGTCTCTGATCAGCACTCACTCCTCACCATTCCTACCACTTGAGGGCAGATGTTAGCAGCATGCCACTGCTGCTGACGGCCATGTTACTACTTCCTTTCAGGCCTGGTCCTAGCCTTGGGACTACTCCCATGGTGGTTCTCCAGACAATACTACAGCATGGTGTTTCTAGGTTTGAGTCAGTGAGGAGGGGCTCTGTGAGTCATTCTGTCACGTTTCTGTGCTCTTTAGATGGTGGTCACAGACGTGTATAATCACCGGTTCCATAAGGTTTTCCAAATGGATGAAGGTTTAAGCCACATCATGCCTCGAGATGACATTTTTGTGTAAGTACTTAGCAGTTCCTGATATACAACCATAGGAATCATTATAGAGGCTTTGCCTTGTCTGTGTTTCCAGGGCTGACATCGGTGCTCCTAGTACCTGGCCAAGGGAAGTGTGTGTTCAGGAAACCAAGCAGCTGTCAGTACTAAGAACCTTCTGCCCCCACAGAGCCCTGCATAGATACAGCTTTGGTCAGTAGTTTCTGTTTGCTAAGAGGACTTGTTCAGTGGTGCTGCTGTCAGAGGTTCCTTGCTCAACAAGAGTCATAGATAAGCCAGGTGGTGTCGGTGCACTTCTTTAATCCCAGCACTGGGAGGCAGAGGCAGGCAGATCTCTGGGTTTGAGGCCAGCCTGGTCTACATAGTGAGTTCCAGGACAGCCAGGGTTACACAGAGAAATCCTGTCTCTCTCCCACCAAAAAAAAAAAACAAAAACAAAAACAAAAACAAATAAAACCACAGCTGTATGTATGCAAGACTAGGGCAAATAAAGGGCTGTGATACAGAGGGATTTGGGTTCTCTGCCTCCATCTCTTGATTCTGAAGCAGTGTCATAGGGCCACAGACTCCATCTCAGAAAAGACTAGCTGTTGGCAGCTCAGGCATTCTACAAATCTCTGAGATTCAATTTTCTCATCACCATGAAGGCAATCCAAAGTGCTGCTTTGTGGCCACTTTTGGGAAAAAGGGTGTGTGTTGTCTGCTTGGGTACAGATGTTGAGATGGACTTAAACTTGTGGCAGCTTTCAGCCAACCACTTGCTCAAGGGATTGGCCTGTGGTAACTTCTGTAATCCCAGCATTGGAGAGATTCAGGCAGAAACGTTTCTGTGAGTTCAAGGCCAGCCTGGGATATATAGTAGGTCTAGTAGTCTGGGCTACCTAACAAGACCCTCTCAAAAATAAACAACTTAGTTCGCGGAGTGTTTGCCTAGTGTACACCAAGTACTAGGTTTGATCCTTGTCTTCAAATAAAGCAGGTATGTCTGTAATCGCAGCACCTGGGAGGTAGAGGTGGAGGGTTAGAAGTCTGAGGGTCCTCCTTAGTTACATAATAAATTTGAAACTGGCCTAGAATAAGAAAGGGAGGAGAAAGACAGAGACTGAAGATTGGTTGATTTTAAAAAATGAGCTTTGTGGTGAGAAAAGTTGGTAGATGAATCCGCCACAGTGGTCCAGATGCCTGCCCTTATTTCAGTGGTCCAGATGCCGGCCCTTATTTCAGTGGTCCAGATGCCGGCCCTTATTTCAGTGGTCCAGATGCCGGCCCTTATTTCAGTGGTCCAGATGCCGGCCCTTATTTCAGTGGTCCAGATGCCGGCCCTTATCTCTGTTGATAATCAGACCAGCCCGCAGTTGAAGTCTTTTTGGGCTAAGAAGCAGTATAGTCCAGAGTCTGGGCTGTGTAGACTCATGTGTTGACAGTGATCAATCTGTAATCACCTTGGAAATGGCTTATCTCCTGTTTGCTAAAGGTACTCTGTCTGTTATAATCACAGTCCTCACTATATATATCTGTTGCTGCTAAAGATTCCCTCTTCTGTGACTCACGCAGGTATGAGGTCTACAGCACTTCCATGGACGGCTCGGAATGTATCACTCTTCCAGTCTACTTCAGAGAGAAGAAGTCCAGGCCGTCAAGTACTTCTTCTGGGGCTGTGCTGTATGGACAGCCCCTTCTCGTTTCTGTTCCTAAGCACAAGCTGACCCTCGAGTCTTTGTATCAGGCTGTTTGTGATCGCATCAGGTTGGTGCCAGAAGTGCAGTTTGGTTACTGTCTGAGTTTAATGGGTCCAGCAACTTGAGTCCTTTGCAATATCTCTGTTGATCCCATGTACTCATCTTTGTGAACAATGGCATTGTGCCAGCCCTTGGGAGGGTAAGGGTAGAGGCTAATGGGATGGAGTAACTGGCATATGTTAAGTACCATGAGCCAGGGTTTGTTGAAACCTCCGATTCCTAGAATCATATTAAGGATGCTTAGATGGCATCCAGCTGGAAGAGTGCTTGCCCAGCATGCACAAAGCCCCATGTTCAGTCTCCACAATCCCACAAGCCGGGCATGGGTATAGTGCACACGTGAATCTTAGCAGTTGAGAGTGGAGGCAGGTGGATCCGAAGTTAAAGGTTATTCTTAAATATAAAGCAAATTTGAGGCCAGCTTAGGATATATGAAACCCTGTTTCCAATAAAACAAAATAATGCACATGACATTCCTAGAAGACCTGAAACCAGCCTTTCTGGTATTTTTATTGGCTTATTAAGTTAACATGTGATCTCTTAGTTGCATCTTAATTTCCTGAGCCATTACATTCCATTTGTTAGTAACTGAATGTAAATTAGGTACTGACTGCTTCATAGCTGCATAGTGGAGAAAGAGTTAAAAGTTAACACTAATAGTCTTTTGTTTTTTTAAGCCGCTATATAAAACAGCCTTTGCCTGATGAGTTTCTCAGCTCACCCTTGGAGCCGGGGGCCTGCAATGGCTCCAGGGGCAGCTATGAAGGTGAGCACTTCTGCTGTGGGGCTGTGATGACTACTTGTTCTTGGCTTCCCTCTTCTTGGAAGGTGTTAAATTCATGGAAGTACTTGAGTCTGGGCTGGTAGAAGGTAGGGTCTCTCAGTCCATTGCTAACGTCTGTACTTTGTAGAATCTTCTTAGATCCCTGCTGTACACATTTGGTTTCATGTCAGACACACTGAGCCTAGAAGGTTGGGTGACAAGGCCAAGGTTATGAAGCAGAGTCAGGATGTGTTTGGTTGCCAGGCAGTAGTGGCACACATCTTTTATCCCAGCACTTGGGAGGAAGAGGTAGGTGGATCTCTGAGTTCCAAAACAGCTAGGGCTACACAGAGAAACGCTGTCTCAAAAGCAAAAAAAAAAAGGTTTGGTTTTGCAGTGCTAGGGAATCGAGCACAGTCACTGACCACTGTCCTACCTCCCCAGGCCTCCAGAATCAGAACTTAATTCTCCTCTGTTAGCATTGTCTAGTTGGTACTTACCTAGCATGTACTTGTGCAAACCATCCAGCATGGCTGGTAAGCCTTTAGTGCCCAAGGAGGAAAGATGTCCCAGGCGGCTAATCAGAAGGTGAGGCTGGCTGTCTTGGGCATTTCTATCTTCCTAGGAAGCTGTAGTCTGTGGCTGACTTCAGGTTATGGAAGAGAAGGAGGTCAGTGTTGGAAGAACAGTACAGTGAGTTCATTGCAAACCCAAGGCAATGTTATTCTTCTTTTGAACACTTTGGTGATCATGTGCCTTTATGCCTCCTATAACCCATAAATGACCTCCAGATTCTTTGGTTTTGGTGGATTTTTGATTTTTTTGGTTGTTGTTTTTGTTTTTCAAGACAGGGTTTCTTTGTGTAAAAGCCCTGGCAGTCCTAGAACTCAACTCTGTAGACCAGGCTGGTCTCCAATTACAGGGATCTGCCTGCCTCTGCCTCCTGTGTGCTGGGATTAAAGGCGTGTGCCACTTCCCCCCCCCCCCCCCAGTGATTTTTAAATTTTTTATTCATTACTATTGTGTCTGTGTGTGCATGGTATGTGTGTGGGCATGTATGAATGTTTGAGGCTAATAATTTGGAGTCAGTTCTCTCCATCTACCTTCATGCAGGTTCTGGAGCACAAACTCAGATCACCAGGCTCATGCAGCAAATGCCTTTATCTGCTGACCCCCCTTGATGGCCCTTTTTGTCTCTGTAACCCAGGCTGGGTTAGAACTCACTGTGGAGCCTATGCTTGCCTCTAGTTCCCACTCTCCCAAGCACTGGGATTGCAAGAGTTTAAATATGACTTTTAAATTTTGTTTCTTACAAAACTTTTCTTGAGTGCTTTGTTTTAGTGTATTTTTCCCTGTGAATCTAATAAAGGAAAGAATAGTAAGACCATGTGATGTGAGGAACTACTAAAACATTCATTTAAATTCTCTGGGTCTCTGCTTCCTCATCATGGTATAGCACACCTTGTCTGCCCCTTGGGGACTGTCACATGTTAAATCAAGGGCATAATACTGTAGAGGTATATAGGGGAGATGCACTTTAACATACATAACAAAATATGAAAGAAAATAATAACACACTTAAGTATTATTAAATAAATGTTTTATGGTTTATTGTGGTTTTGTTGTTTTGAGGCAGTCTCATGTAGCCCAGGCCAGCCTCAAACTTGCTGTGTGCTTGTGGATGGCCTTGAGTTCACTATCCTGCCTCAGCCTACTGAATGCTGGGACATCACCAAACCTGGCTAAATAAAAATTGTAACATTGAAATATGGGACTTACACAGATTGTTTTTCATGTGTATCAGGAGATGACGATGAAGAAATGGATCATCAAGAGGAGGGGAAAGAGCAGCTTTCAGAAACAGAAGGCAGTGGTGAGGACGAGCAGGGAGATGACCCTAGTGAGGCTACCCAGAAGGCGAAAGGCCAGCCGAGGCACAGGAGGCTTTTTACCTTCAGTCTTGTGAACTCCTACGGAACTGCTGATATCAATTCACTTGCAACGGACGGAAAAGTACTCAAACTCAACTGTAAGTTCTTTCTCTGACCATTCAGCTAGACTTGGACCCTTAGACTTGGACCCTCTTTGAAAGTCACTTCACCTGACACTCACTCCGTCAAGTTTTAACTGTTTTTATGTAGCTCTAGGACCAGACATGTGAGTCCCTTGGAGAATGATTGAGGGCACATATACTCTTCATCCTTCAAAGGATTCTCATCTTGTTCCTTTTTGGTAATGGGGGTGACAAGTTTGAGACAAGCACGTCTCTGTCTCTCTCTCTCTCTCTCTTATTTTTTGAGACAGGTTTTCTCTGTTTAGCCCTGGCTGACTTGGAATGCACTTTGTAGACCAGGCTGGCCTCAACTCACAGAGATCCACCTGCCTCTGTCTCCTAAGTGCTGGGATTAAGGAGTATGCCACCACTCTCTTGATTATTTTTATGTATATGTTTTACCTACATGTATGTCTGTGCACAGTGTGTGTGCCTGGTGCCCATGGAGACCAGAAAAGGGCATCATATCCCTGCAACTGAAATTACAATTGTGAACCAACCACCAAGTGGATGCTGGGACTTGAATTCGGGTCCTCTGTAAGAGCAACAAGTGCCATCTCTCTGTCCCGAAGAAAGAGTCTCTTGTAGGTCTATTTTGGTCTCAGACTTTCTGTGTAGCTGATGCTGGCCTTGAACTTCCTATCTTCCTATCTCTACCTCATGAGTCCTTAGATTATAGGCATGCACCACTATGCCCAGCTTTCACCTGAATCCTTGCTGACCTTTCCTCTGGCTCAGTGACACTTCTTGTGGCCATGTTAGGGGCATTTCTGTAGACTTGTTTCATTCTTAAGAATAAGTTCATTTTTCTCTTTGTCCCAGTTAAAAATACTTAACAAATATGATGCAACTAGAGGGTAGTTATAGATTTGTTTATCAGTTACTTGGAGCTTTGTAATCATGACAGCATATAGTTGGGAAGAGGCATCCCTAGGAAGTGAACATGCATCATGTGTGATGTCTCCATGGGCCGAGTAGGAGCTGTACGCTTCTGTGTCTTTCACCTTCTTTCATTAGGCGGAAATTAACTAGTTAACTACCAATCCTTCGCCTTCCTTTTCTCTCTCTCTCCCTCTCTCTTTTTTTTTTTTTTGCCCTTCCTTCCCTTCATTTTAAAAGTTTTCTTTTACATGTTTGAGTGTTTTCCTGCATGCATATATGTGTCCATGTGTGTATAGTGCGTGCAGAGGAACTAGAAGTTATGAGCTTCCCATCTACAAGAACAGAAATGATCTTAACCACTGAGCCATCTTTAAACCCTGTGCATCCCTTTCAAAAAATTTTTATATGGATGGGTGTTTTACTTGTATGTCTGTGTACCATGTGTGTGCCTGCAGAAGCCAGAAGAGACCACATCCCCTGGGACTGGAATTTCAGACCATCAAGAGCTGTCATTGGGTGCTGGGAATTGAACCTGGGTCTTCTGGGAGAGCAGACAGGGCTCTTAGCTATTAAGCCATCTCTCCAGCCTCTAGCTTTTTATATTTTTCACTTATTTCATAGTCCTAGGGATTGAACTCAGGGACTTGTACACCAAAGGGAAGGGCTCTAGTATTAAACTGTAGTTCCCTATCCCCTCAAACTCCAAGATCTGCCTGCCTCTGCCTCCCGAGTGCTGGGATTAAAGGCGTGCGCCACCACTCCTGGCCTCCTTTGTTTTTGAGACACAGGGTCTTATGTAGCCCAGACTAACTGGTCTTGAGTTTACTTCATAGCTGAGGACGGTCTTGAGCTCCTGACCCTGCTTCTGCTTTCTAAAGGCTGAGATCACAAGTGGGAACTACACCCTGCTCCCTTGCTGTCTCTCTTGATCGTTCAGTGCCCTGGGGTGCTTGACAGTGGTGTGCTGAGATAGTGTAGGCTTGTTTTATTTTCTGTCTTTCTGTCTTGGTCTTACTTGGCGTCTGTCCGGGTAACCAGTTGGAAAACAGTTATGTTATCTGTTGTGTCAGATCTTCTTGTGGTTCAGGCAAGAGGTTAAGTCTGTTCCCAGTCATTCCATCTTGACTCTGCATATGTCTTGTCAGAATTCTGGGTATTGGAGTTTATCTGTGTAGCACTAAGGAAGTCTTTGTCAAAAGATTGGGGAGGTTGGGGTTCAAATGGCTGCCCCGAGGCCTAGCATTGCTCTCCTTGGTGGCTGGTGATGGGTGAGCAGGTGTGATGGTACTGCCTAAGTGTCCCTTCTTACTCGGGTCATTGGAGAGCCTCTCTTTTTGCTGGTCATTCTATAACAAGTGACACTGTGGTCCCCTTCACAGCTCGATCCACACTGGCCATTGACTGGGACAGTGAGACCCGAAGCCTTTACTATGATGAGCAGGAATCTGAGGTAGGTCATTCCCGGTCAGTGTTCTGTTCTGGAGATACAGTAACAGTCCTCTTACTCATTGAACAACAGTGTAACAAATACCTTAACTAAAATGGAGGCCACCCTGGTCTCCAAAGCAAGTTCCAGGAAAGGTGCAAAGCTACACAGAGAAACCCTGTCTCAAAACCAAAAAAAAAAAAAAAAAAAAAAAAAAAAAAGAACTAAAATGAAAAGCACCCAAGACTTTGTCATTTTGTATTCAGAGACTCTAGATAATATAGTGGATTCCAGGCAGAGAGCCCTGTAGCTTTTTCTTTTTCTTGAGACAGGGTTTCTCTGTGTAGCTCTGCTTGTCCTGGAACTCACTCTGTAGACAAGGCTGGCCTAGAACACAGAGATCTGCTTACCTCTTGTCTCCTGAATGCTGGGATTAAAGGCATGAGCCACCATGCCTTTCCGGCGGAGAGCCTCAGTATCTTAAGCTGGTGAGATCGTTCTACACCAGAACTCAGCACTTATTTCTTGCAGGCCTGTGAGAAGCATGTGAGCATGTCACAGCCTCAGAAGAAAAAGAAGACTGCAGTAGCCCTGAGAGAGTGTATTGAGCTCTTTACCACCATGGAGACCTTGGGAGAACATGACCCCTGGTATGCATACCCAGACTCTGAGCAGAGGATCCATAGGCCATAGGGTCTTAGGGTTGCTGGGACCATCCGTATGCACAGAACCCCTTACTATACTTGGAGAGGTCATCTTTTTGCATAGCCAGGCCTATAATACATTCGTTGTTTGTTTGTTTCGAGATAGGGTTTCTCTGTGTAGTTTTGGTGCCTTTCCTGGATCTCACTCTGTAGACCAAGCTGGCTTTGAACTCACAGAGATCCTCCTGGCTCTGCCTTCTGAGTGCTGGGATTAAAGGAATGCGCCACCAACACCCAGCCTATAATACATTTTTGTGTGTGTGGACTGTGTTTTCTGGACTAAAAAAGCCATTGTCCTGTTGCCTTGCTAGGGTTGATGGGTTAAATTCCCAGCCCCCACATGGCAGCTCACAACTGTCTGTAACTACAGTTCCAGGAGATCTGACACCCTCATGCAGACATGAATGCAGACAAAACACCAATGCTAAAATTACATTTTTAAAAAATTTTTTTTGTCCAGAAGGGTTTCTCTGTGTATTAGTCCTGGCTGTCCTCATTCTGTAGACCAGGCTGGCCTCGAACTCACAAGAGAACTGCCTGCCTCTGCCTCTTGAGTGCTGGGATTAAAGGAGTGCACCATTACACCCAGCATGGAAAAATCTTAAAAAAAAAAAAAAAAAAATGAACTAGAGTTGAGTCCTGTCTGAAAAGATAGCTCTTGTGATAGAGTAGCTGTGTCCCCACATAAGCACACGGGTGGCTTCCTGCTCCCCTTATCTGCTCTCCTCAGGTACTGCCCTACCTGTAAGAAGCACCAACAGGCAACAAAGAAGTTTGACTTGTGGTCTTTGCCCAAGATCCTCGTGGTTCATCTCAAACGGTTCTCCTATAACAGATACTGGCGGGATAAACTTGACACAGTTGTGGAGTTCCCGGTCAGGTGGGTGTGAGCAAATGCAGTGTTGGGAGTGGGCTGGGGGTCCATGTGCTGCTCAGGGGAGGGTGCTTGAGTTAGGCTGGTATCACTTGGCTCTGGATCCCTACTAGAACATTCCTGAGGATTGCCTGTGTCGCTGCTGGTCCTGCTGAATCCTCACACCAATCTGACCTGCTTTGCTGGTCTATCATTGGTGTCTGGGAACCTAGCCTCAGCCAGGACAGCACAGGCTCAGTGCTGTTTCTCATTAACAGGAACATGGTGGCCAGAGTAGCCTACCCAAGGGAAGTGATCCTTAGATGAGTAAGGTTGTGCATGCTTGTGATCCTTGGCTGAGGAAGGAGGATCATTGATTGCAAATTCAAGGCCACCCTGGTAGTTACAAATTCTTTTACCTTTTTTTTTTCCTTTTGTTTTTGTTTTTTCCAGACAGGGTTTCTCTCTGAAGCCCTGGCTGTCCTGAAACTCACAGAGATCCACCTGCCTCTGCCTCCCAAGTGCTGGGATGAAAGCATGTGCCACCACTGCCTTACTTTTACCTTTTTTGTAGTTGTGAAAATTTCAAAGTGGGCCAGTGAGACAGCTCAGCAAATGAAAGCACTTGCCACACAAGCCTAATGGCCTGAGTTTGGTTCCTAGAATTCACGGTAGAAGGAGAGAACCAGTTTTAAAAGCTCTCCTCAGTCCTCCATACCTTTGATGTGGCATTAATGGCCACACTCAGTACTCACTCAGACACATCATACAAATACACAGTAATAATAACAAAGAGAATTTCAAATATAGTAAAGCTTCTGAGGGCCTGTTCTGACATTTAAATAATTACAGCCTTGGGTGGTTGTAGTAACAGCCTCCCCTACTCAGGAGTTGAAGCCCTCTCCGCCATCTCCTTACCCTCCTGAAACCTACATGGTGTGGTAACACCACAGCTTGGATCTTTCCCAGTTCCTGGTCTGAGAAATGGTCAGTCACTGCCCTGGTCTGCCTCTTCTCCCATGGTTTGAGTGTTTCCATGTGCTCTGCTCTGTTGGGTGAAAGGTCGCTGGGTTACAGGCTTTAACATATTTGTGGCTATTATGTTTTTACTCAGAGCTCTGAACATGTCCGAGTTTGTCTGTGACCGGTCAGCAAGGCCTTATGTTTATGACCTAATTGCTGTGTCCAATCACTATGGAGCCATGGGGGTTGGTCACTGTAAGTATTGGCATCTGCTTCCTTCCTTCTGAGGGGTGGAAGTGCCCTGTCTGGTGTTCTCTCAGCCTCTTCCTTGATGCCAGGCACTGCCATGAGCCCCTGGCTTGTTTATGGTCTTGGGCTCTGGGCTTTCTCAGTCTCTCCACCCTCTTACCCCTTCCTTCCTCCTTTCTAAATTTTCATGTTCTTTATTTCAGTAGTGCTAACTTTGTGAGTTGTTTTTGTTTTTGTTTTTCAAGACAGCCCCACTGCTTAGCTGATGCTGGCCTGGGACTCATCATGTAGTCCAGCCAGCGTAACTAGAGCTCCTGGTAGTCCTTCTGCCTTAGCCTCCCAAGTAGGGAGCTTATAGGCATGAGCCCCCAGGCCTCTGGATCCCCTGGGCTTCTCTCCTAAGACAATGACATGACAAAACTTTATGCACAAACCATTTGCCTCTTTGTTTATTTTGCTTTTTCAAGTAAGGGTTTCTCTTGTGTGCAGCCCTAGCTGTCCTGGAACTAGCTGTGTAGATGGTAGCCCAGGCTGGCCTCCAACCCAGAACTCTGCCTGCCTCTGCCTCCCGATTGCTGGATTAAAGGTGCAGGGCACCGAACCGACTCATTGACCTGTTTCTAACGGTGTTAGTAACAGCATTTGGGGGCACAGCTGTCACTGTTGAGGGCCTTGATCAGAGGGTAGTTAGCCATTTCACAATGACCAATGGAAAAGACTACATAAAATCAGTGTCATTGCAGAAGTAGTATCCCAGCTCTGCAAAATCAAGAAGCAGAGAAAATACAAGGGGAGCAGAGCCCTAGAGTGAGAAATGCCAGAATTAGTTCACTTTGGGTTGGGTTTGGTTTTGAGACAGGGTCTCACTGTATAGCCCAGGCTGGCTTGTAACTTGCCCAGTATCGCTTGATGGCCTTCAACTCCTGCCCTTTCCAACCCTCCTGTTTACGTGCTGAGATGATGCATATACACTACCATACCCAGCAAAGACTAGTCTTTTCTTTCTTTTGCCCTATTTCCCAGAATTTCTGACATTTAAGTTCACTTGAATGGAAACCTTTTTGTGTTTTTTGTTGAGGTCTTACCATGTGGCTCTGGCTGTGAGAATCCATAAGTGAATCCTCAGCTTGGACTCCCACCTGGGTTCAGGTCCTCTGTGGCTCTGGATTCTACTCATGGCCATTTTTGTGTGATGGAAATCTCAAGCAAATGCTGTCATTGCACTGTCTCCAGCATTGACCATTAACTAGACACTGGGCAGCTGGAGAGAACTCAGGAGTGGAGAACACTGCCCTTCCAGAGGACCTAAGTTCAGTTCCCAGCACCATGTCATGTCAGGCAGCTTATAGCTGCCTGTACCTCCAGCTCCAGGGAGCACAGCATCACCTTATGGGCACTTGGCACCTGTGCTTATACCTACCACCCTCCATGTAATTAAATCACAGATACTTATTTAAAAGTAGACAAAGCTGGGTGTGGTGGCACACCTTTGATCCCAGCACTCAGGAGGCAGAGGTAGGTGGATCTCTGAGTTTGAGGCCAGCCTGGTCTACAGAGTGAGTTCCTGGACAGCCAGGACTACCCAGAGAAATAAACAAAAGTATTGTTACTTATATATATGTACATATTACTTGTTATATGATTTGGTGGTGGTGGTTTTTCTGTTTTGAGACATAGTCTCATTATGCAACCCTGCCTAGACTTGACCAGGTTGGCCTTGTACTGGGGGCAGTACTCATCTCTGCTTCCTGAGGGATTCACACTGGGTTATACATTATTCTTCATTTTAGTGTTAATATTTTTGGGTATGAACTTGTGCTTGTACTTAATGCTAGCCTAATAAAATAATCAGATTAGTTTTTTTCCGGTGGCCATTAGAGCATTTTGTTTGTAACTTGGCAGACACTGCATATGCGAAGAACAAACTGAATGGAAAATGGTATTACTTTGATGATAGCAATGTGTCCCTGGCTTCTGAGGATCAGATAGTGGTGAGTACCCTGCCCGGGCACCTACTTCTCCCCATCAGCCTATCAAGTAAAAGCCAGAAAGGTCCTCTTAGGCAAGATGGTTACTTCATCAGCTGGAGAGGCTCTGGGTGGAGTTAATAGACTGCCATCATTCTAGATCTTTCCTAATGGAGAAGCTCAGTTTTCCTTGAGGTATTGTATCATAGTAACCCTGCATTTCCCCACAGCCATGGCAAGGTCATCAGGAGCAGCTAGTAAAGGCCTTTATGGTTGCTCCTAGGTGTGGATATGCAAGACAAGATGTTGGAGTCCTGAAAGTGCTTGTTTACTGAGATTGTGCCTTCCTATATATTACTGACTATAAACTCATTTTGTATGTTAGGCTAGCTTAAACTTAAGGTAATTCTCCTGCCTCTGCTTCCTGAGTGCTGGGATAGCTGTGTGTACCACATCCAGTTTAAGATTGATTTTTTTGAGACAGGATTTCACTCTGAAGCCCAGGCTGGCTTTGAACTTGGAAAAAAAATCCTCCTCTCTTAGGCTCTTCCTTCCCTTGCTGGGATTCTAAGCAAGAGCTACCATGATGAGTTCAGTAACAGTGAGGAAAAGGTGGGGACAGGTGAGCTTGTTCCCAGTGATGGACTCCCTCCCTTCCTGTCTTTAGACGAAAGCTGCCTACGTGTTGTTCTACCAGCGTCGGGATGAGGAATGCCACAGTGCCCCTCCGCTCACCAGTTTCCCGGGCTCTTCTGACGGAGGGATAAGACTGGGCAGCTCACAGCAGGGCTTGGGGGACGATGGGGCTTCCAACATGGACACCAACTGATGCTGGTTCAGTGACTCTGCCACCACACAGCACCGATGTCACCCCAGGAGAATGTCTCTGGAACTCTTGAAGACTGCTCATGTCAATCTAAAAACCAGATGAGGAAATGACCTTCTTTTATAAGAAGAGGAAAAAGAAAAAAACAGAAACAAAGACCCTGCTCTCAGAAGGGTTATGTTAAGAGGCTGAATTATTTTTTCTTTTAAACAGGTGGTGATATAAAACCTGTGGAGCTGAAGTGTGGGGTGGGATTTGGTGCACAGTGGAGTGTGTCTCCTGGATTCCAAAGACTGGAGAGGAACACCCTGTACTTGCGTATGGTGCAGCCATGAGAACCTTGCAGGGCTGCTCTGAACTCCTGGGTTTTAGGTTCTGGTGCCCACACTGGTCACCCCAGTAGTCTGGCCACAGTAAACCAAGCCTCCAGTAAAGTCCATGTTGTCCTCGAGTTCTTTGCTGTTCACTGAGATGGGTTGATAGTTTATAAACATTAGCCACCAGAACCCGACTCTAGTCTCTGTTCTCAGAATTTCCCGGTTATTGGGGGTCTTGTTTTCAGTTTCTCGTGGAACCTTGAAGTTCTGTTATGACTCCACTGCCCTCGATAAACAGACTGATTCCATGTGGAACTTTCAGTAGCTCTCCCTTAAAAGAAGTCCATTCGTGAAACTGGGAGCAGTGTGTGGCACTGTTTGCCGTGTTGGCCTCAGAACTCGATGGGTGTTCATCAGGTCTTTGAACACTTCATGAGGTTTAAGAAAATACTTTTTCTGGCCCGTGGTGATGACGCATGCGTTTAATCCCAGCACTCGGGAGGCAGAGGCGGCCGATCTCTGAGTTCAAGGCCAGCCTGGTCTGCAAAGTGAGCTCCAGGACAGCCAGGGCGACACAGAGAAACCTGTCTCGGAAGACAACCCTGCCCCCCCCCCCCATACGTTTTCAGTGATAGCTCCTTCCAGGGCGAGTCCCTCCCTTACCCTGCCCCTTACTCCCGTCCGCTCACAGGCCCCTCCCCAGCCGGCCTTTGTTGCCCCTGTGGCCATGTGAGTCTTGTCCGACCTTTAACCCAGTCCGCGAGGGTTCGAGTTGCTGGTCTTGGCACGTGAGCGCAGCGACCGTTGGTCACTGTTGCGCGGCCACGGCTGGGTGAGGACGCAGCGGCCCTTCCGGCCTAAAGGGCCCTAGTTTGGGGACCGTGGGAAGGGCCTGGGCGGCGACCAGCTGAGGAAGCTGGGGGGGGGGGGGCGACCCGGGCCTTGCCCCGCGATCTGGATGATGCGGTGTAACGGTAGATCAAACTCGAAATCGGGGTTGAATCTCAGCCTTTGTATAGCATCATTGTTGCGTTGCTCTGTGCATTTCCAGTTATTAAATAATAAAAGGCATGGTCGCTTTTAGGGAAATGTCTGAGAAACTACGAAGATGCAGAAAGGAGCTGACTGCAGCCATAGACCGAGCCTTTGAAGGAGTCAGGCATTCCCAGGAGTGCACGGGCCCGCAGAGGTCGGACGCCGCCGCCGCCTCGCTAGCCTCCCTGCCGGTGCACAGACTGCCCTGCAGAAACCCACAGGCTGCGTGTCCCTCGGCTGCCCCCTGCGCTGGTGCCTCCTGTTCTCCTGAGAATGAGAATCCCGTCCCTGCGCCACACCATGTCCCAGTTAATACAAAACCCCTTCCATTATACCCCAAAAGAAAACCTCTGACCAGCAAGGAGAATGTGTTGATGCACTCTTCCATTTTGGCCCGTGAAAGACAGTTTTGGAGAGCTGCGGGAGATGGGGAAAACTGGAGGAAAGAAAGTTTAAGGTGATTCTAATTTGATAGCTTAATAGCATCAATTAGGAAAAATTGTTTCTTAAAAAAAAAGTTGAATATCACGGATTTGATTCATTCCTAAGCTAGCTTTCTCTTGGAAGTGCTAAGAATATATAGGGAATTATGTTCATCAGAATCTGACCCAACAGACAGTTATGTTTTGTTGTGTTTAGGTTAAAACATGGTTGATAACCCTAGATATCCAAACACTCATGAAAATAAAAGGGTAATCAATGTTAAATAATTAGTGTTAAATAGTTATTTTTAAATTTTTGGGTGGTGTTGATTGAACCGCATGCATGCTACACCAGGCAAGCATTCTACCACTGATCTATAAGCCTTAGCAATGTTTTCTTTATGCTTTGAGGGGTTTCCTAATTTGTATTTTATACGTGTGGATGTTTTGCCTGAAAGCATGTCTATGTACCACATGCATTCCCCCAGTGCCTGCAGAGGCCAGAAAGCTAAGGCATTGTATCCCCTGGAACTAGAATTACTAACAGCTGTCATGTAGGTGCTGTATATCTGGAAGAGCAGGCAGTGCTCTTAACTGATGAGCATCTCCAGCCGCCGTTTTTTGGTTGTTTTTTTTTTCTAATTTTTAAAAATTGTTAGTATGTAGATGCTTGTATGTGGTTTGAGTGTAGGCATAGGTATGCCTATGGAAGTCAAAGGAAAAACTTCAGGAGCTGATTTTCTCCACTGTAGGTTCAGGGATCCAACTCAAGTTGTCACGTTTCCATTTGCATTACTGAGTCATTTTGCCAGCCTGCTTTTTTTAAGACAGTCTAAAGTAGACCATCTGGCTTTCAACTCCTGTATACTGAGGGTGACTTTGAACTCAGATCTCTAAGTCCCAAGTGCAGGGATTACAGGCATGAGCCTGTCCTGAGTGATCTGATCTAAACCCAAACACAACGTTTGGCTGCAGAAACAGTCTTCTGTATTCAGAGCCAGGGCACTAGCCTTTACCTTCCTTTGCCCACACTTAGATCCATGGCTAGGCCCTACTTCCTGATTCATCTTTATCTTTGTTTCAGCCAGGCTGAGGTGACAGAGGCAGGTAGATCTCTGTGAGTTTGAGGCCAGCCTGGGCTACAGAGTCAGTTCCAGGACAGCCAAGGCACACAGAGAAATTCTGTCTCGAAAAACAAAACCAAAACAACTTTTGACTATCTCCTTTAGACCTACTAAGTAACTACAAACTGCCTCACAGCAGGTACCTTGACTTAGAGCTGGGCTGATTGTATGTGATATAAGTTAGATATGTGGCCATCTTGCCTATCCCAAAGTTAAGGAATTGAGAAGCCATTTAACTGCAAATATATGTGATGGTTTCATAAACATTAATGCAGCCTGTAGTGGAATGGGTCATTATGATGTTGCTATTGGTTTCCATTGATTTAGTTAGCAGTTTCTGGTTATTCTCATAGCATAAAAAGGAGTCACCAGTAAATTTTAGTCTTAGCTGGGCATGGTGGCATGTCCTGAATACTCAGGAGCTAGAAGCAGGAGATCTCTGAATTTGAGGCCACCCCAGTTTACATAGTAAGTTCCAGGCCAGCCAGGGCTACATAGTGAGACTGTCTTAAAACAACAGGAGCTGGAGAGATGACTCATAGGTTAAAAGCACTGACTGCTCTTCTAGAGGTCCTGAGTTCAATTCCCAGCAACCACATGGTAGCTCACAACCATCTGTAATGAGATCTGGTGCCCTCTTCTGGCTTGTAGGTAAACATGCAGACAGAACACTATACATAATAAATCTTAAAAGCAACAAGAAAATACCAAACCAGTTGCATTTTAGATTATCTGAAGTTTTTTAATATTTTCCTGAAAGAATGTCTAATTCCCCATCTTCTTCCCTTCCCCCACACCTAATCTGAACTGCAGGAAGGATATGGAGAGAGACTTAAAAGTTGACTCAAATATGCTGCTCAGCAATTCTAGCCAAGAGGTCACAAAGGATCTGCTAGATATGATTGGTAAGTAAAGAGCTGGGCCATCCTTTCCTTGGCCCTTCACACAGGCCAGGAGTCCACACATTTCGTTTGGTAAATTTAGTTTGCTCACAACAGACTCTGTAGAGAACAGTGAAATAATCAATACTGCCCCTTTCGTCAGTGAACAGCTAACCTAGTGAGGTCACAGGTCAAACAGATCACTACCTAAGTATCTTCTAATGGATCTGGGGTCCCTGAAGGAAGAGATAGCAGCCTCCAAGCCTTAGTGCTTAAATGTAGAGCTGAAGGAAATGGGGTACAGGCCTAAGGAAGAATAGAGAATAAATTCCACCCAGCATGGAAAACAACAATAGTGGAAGAAATCTTTCTTGTAGCTGAGTGGGGTGGCACCTACCTTTAACCTCAGCACTTGGAAGGCAGAGGCATGCAGATTAGTATGAATGTGAGGCCAGCCAAGGCTTCAGAATGAGACACTGTTGAAAAGAATAAAATCTTTCTAGAAGTAGCTACTTAGCATAGTACTATATGTCCCATTGGTTTCCCTTTTCAAATACTTGTGTTATTTTTAGTTATGCATATGGCCTGTGTATCTTAAGTGTGGGTATGTGTATGTGAGTGTGGGTCCCTCAAAGGCCCCCCTCTAGGGCAAGAATTACAGGTGGTTGTGAGTCACCAGGCATGGGTAGCAGGAACTCTAAACCTAGGTCCTTTGCAAGAGCAGTAAGTGCTTTTAACTACTGAGGCATCTCTCAGTCCCCCTCCAAGACAGGATTTCTATGTGTAACTTGCCTCTGCCTCCTAAGTGCTGGGATTAAAGGTGTGTGTCACCACCATGCAGCTCAATTTTTCTTTAAAAAAATTTTCTTAATTAATCTAGGCACAATTTAAAGATTATGTATATGAGTGTTTTGCCTGCATTTATATATGTGCACCATGTGTGTATGCCTTGTGCCCATAGAGGCCAGAAGAGAGTGTTGGCATTCCCTGGAACTGGAATTCCACGTGGGTGCTAGGCACCAAACTGTGTCTTTCTTCTACAATAGCAAGTTCTCTTACACTGAGCTATCTCTTCTAGCCCCTACCCACCTCACCCCACTTTTGTTATTTTTGTTTTGTTTGGAGACTCCCTAGGGCTGTGCCAAGCTGCTGCTGCTGCTTCAGACACTGGCTGGGTAGGCCAGGCTGATCTCAAACTTGTAATCTTCCTGCTTGACCTGATTACTAGGATTCATGCACCACCACACCCAGTAGTTAAGACATTTATCCTACACACGTTCTGTATCTGTATGTTCTCTGAACTGTGTGTCCTATTTCTAAATAAGTCCTATTGCACAGTGGACCAGCAGCTCCTGGTTAAGGGATACAGAGCCTCAGGCATTGCCAGAAACTGTTGACTGGAAGAATCTCCAAGTTAGAAAGGACTTGAGGGAGAGCTAATGAAGTTAGAGCTAATGAAGTTGGGCCCCAAACCTCTCTGGAACTTTGGAGGACTGAGTGTCCTCTCAGAGCCCCAAGAGATAAACTGAAGTCATCGCTACTTCTGCCCATCACCAGTCAGTGTTCTGATTACCCTGAAGACCTGCTTTTCAGCCATCTTGTCATCCCCACAGGTCAGGGGTTTCTATGAGAGCCTGAACCAGCATGTTCCATTCATACCATCCTTGGGAATGGAGGATAATTGGGGCTGGATGAATTGTGGGTTGTAAAAGGAAGGTATCAGGCCAACCTTATACTGCTGCTCACTTGTGTGTGCGAGGACAGGACACACACAAGTTCTGCACAGTCTCTAAAATGTTTACCATTTATGGTTTGTGTGTCTACTTGCTTGCTAGCTTGTGGTAGTAGGTATCAAGCTAGACGAAGGTTCTTTTACGAGTTACATTAGTTTTATGTTTTTTAACTTACGCCTGAAATGTTCTCAGAAATGTCTATAAAGGACTATAAAGCTAAATGTCCTTTTGTTGTTTTAAGACCATACAAGTATCCGAACTATTGAAGAACTGGCTGGAAAACTAGAATTTGAAAACGAATTGAATCGTGTGTGTGGACGCTGCCAAGATTCACCCCTCAAGGAGGAGGCCTGGGCCCTGCTTGTGGACGAGAGCCCTCGGAAGGCTTTGGATGCTGACCCTGGTAGCCTCAAGCAGGCTTTTGATGACCAAAATATTGTTGAGACTGTTCTGGACCTGGAGGAGGACTACAACTTGATGACCTCTTTTAAATACCAAATAGAGTAAGGAGAGTTCATTGTCAATAGCCTCAATGGTTCTCAGAAGCCAGTCTACCAGGGGTTGGCATATCCTGAATTGCCATATCCTGTTTAGTTCCTGCTGAATCCCAGAGCTGAGAGCCTGGGATTTAATATTCTATTATTTTGAAATGTTTGGAGTTTTTTTGACTTGACATTTTTTAAAGTGTGTTTTTGGTTGGTGTTCAATATATACAATACAAACCTTGGTAGGTTGTGCCTCTGCTCTTTCTCCTCGTATTCTTTTATACATACCCCTGGAACAGTATGGGAACTGTCACCAGGATGGATTTGTCACCTGAGACTAGCCACCACAGGTAAGCTCAGCTCAGAAGAGTCAGTCAGACTGAAGTTTGGCTTTGGCCCTCCCCTACCTGTGTACTCTGCTCTCCTCACACACTTTGCACACAGGGAGCCCTATTTCCTGTGTCCAGGTTTTCTTCATGTCCTGATTTACCTCCTTTAATTCCCTATTCCTACCCTACCCAGGGCAATGCAGATCTGCGTGAATCAGTTTCTGGTAGGATTCCAGGCTGTCTCATTTAGGACCTAATATATCCTCCACAGCCATGTGGACCCCTGCTGAGGGGGGCAGGTAGGGGGAAATCATTACAGGTTTACCTCTCCATCATCACACCTGAACCACATCATCCCACCATAAGTAGTTCTATAGCAAAGACCATGCTGAGCCAAGACAGAGGAGGGACCAGGCCATTGCCCTCCTGAGGTCGGCATAGCCAAAACAAAGCACAAAAGCATAGTAGCAGGCAAGATGACTCAGAGAGGGTGTCATTTAATTATTTTTTAAAAGATTTATGTATATGAGTGTTCTGTCTTCCTCTGGGTCTGTACAACAGAAGAGGGAATCAGATCCTATTATAGATGGTTGTGAGCTACCATGTGGGTGCTGGGGAATTGAACTCAGGACCTCTGGAAGAGCAGCCAGTGCTCCTAACCACTGAGCCACCTCTCCAGCCCTCATTCAATTATTTTAATCTTGGGTTTGGCTCAGTGGTACTCGACTGGTATATGCAGTAACATATCACTTATCATTCACGCCATCATTGTGTTGGCAGTCTCTCAACACACCTAGCAACTTTGTCAAATGCACCCGTGATGAGTGTTCACTGGTTTCCATCAGGGATGGTCACTGGCATTGCCTGCCTGAGCAAAAGAAAAGGAAGTCTAGCCAATCTGCCTGCCTCTGTCTCACAAAGTGTGCACCAGCAGACCCCGCAGATATAGAGGTAGAACTTAATTCCTGCCTTACCTCTTACCCCATCATCACCCTTAAGGATGAACTAGACTCGGTTACTCTTCTTTTTAAGACTTTTGTTTGTTTGTTTCTCTGTTGCTCTGTCTGTCCTGTATCTTGCTCTGTAGACCAGGCTGGCCTCAAACTAACAGAGATCTGCCTGCTGGGATTAATTAGTTAATTAATCCTGAGTGCTGGGATTAAAGGCAAGTGCCAACACCATCCAGCCAGACTTGGTTACTCTTATCTACAAACTAAAGAAAAGCTGTAAATGTAGAGAGGAGAAACCTGCAGACCTGACAATCAGGAGACATCTCATCACCAGCAGCGCCATGTGGACGTTAGAACAAGACCACAGGTGACGGCGGTGCATCCAGGACCCACAGAACTTAGGAGACCAAGGCAGGAGAATGGCAAGTTCAGAGAGCAGCCTGGTCTATATAGTGAGGCTCTTCTCAAAAGTGAGAAGGAGGAGGGCTGGAGCGATGTTGAGAGTACTCACCCTTTCCACAGGGCCTCAGCTTTGTTCTCAGCACCCATGAAGAGAAGCTCACAACTGCTCCACCTCCAGCTCCAGGGGATCCACTGTCCTCTTCTGGTTTCCTCTGGCACTTGTACTTATGTGACATATACTCAAACATACATACATATAAAAGCCAAGATCCTTCAAATAAAATAAATGTAAAACCTTAAAATGTAGATGTGGTGGCTAACGCCTGTAATCTAACACTGGGGGTTGAAATGAGGATTAGAAGTTCACAATCATCCTCAACAACAACACAATGCAGTGGTTCTCAACCTGTGGGTTCCACCCTTTGGGATCAAAGGACCCTTTCACAGGGTCGCCTAAGACCATCAGAAAATACAGATATTTACATTACAATTCATAACAGTAGCAAAATTACAGTTATGAAGTAGCAACAAAGTAATCTTATGGTTGGGGATCATCACCCCATGAACTGTATTATAAGGTCACAGCATTGAGAAGGTGGAGAACCACTGCCATAGTATGTTCAAGGCCAACCTGAAAAAAAGTGCTTCATATCTGTGATATGCTTACAAAATCCAAAGTTGTCAGTCTATAACCAAGAGGCAATGTTAGACAAACCCAGACAGGATATTCTAGGATCCCTGGCCAGAATTTCAGGATTGTCAAGGTCACAAAAAACTAAAGATTCAAAACCTCTCACCAACAGGACTAAGAAGAAACAGTGCCTAAGAAACATGTGAACCCTGGACTGTATGCTTGAGTGGTAAGGGGTGTTTCCATGAGTGAAATCTATATGAAGGCTGGTGTTTAATGTATTGATACTAGTTTCCTGGCTTTGACAAATACTTCAGTTATACACCAACACTGGGAAAGCTGGGCAGGGTTTATACATGCTCACTATATTTGAAGTTTTGTGTGAATCTAAAGTTATTCCAAAATTTAATATTTTAAAATGCAATTAACTGGGGCTGGAGAGATGGCTCAGCGGTTAAAAGCACTGGCTGCCCTTCCAGAGATCCTGAGTTAATTCCCAGCACCCACATGGTAATAGGATCTGATGACCTTTTCTGGCATGCAGAGCATTCTTACATAAAATATAAATAAATTTTTTAAAAATACGGGCTGGACAGACTTTGTTGACTACCATGGGAGGCCTTACCCACTCTGAGGAGTGGATGGGGGCAGAGTGGGAGGGAGGTGAGGAGGTGGGAGAAAGGGAGGGAAGGGGAACTGGGGTTGGTATGTAAAATGGAAAAACATTTTAATAAATAAACACTTAATACTAAAGTATGGGCTGGAGGGGTTGGGGATTTAGCTCAGTGGTAGAGCACTTGCCTAGCAAGCGCAAGGCCCTGGGTTCGATCCTCAGCTCCAAAAAAAATACAGGCTGGAGAGATGGCTCAGTGGTTAAGAGTACTGACTGCTCTTTCAGAGGTCCTGAGTTCAATTCCCAGCAACCACAAGGTAGTTCACAACCATCTGTAATAAGATCTGGTACCCTCTTCTGGCATGCAAGGATACGTGCATACAGAACACTGTATACATAATAAATAAATAAATTTTAAAAAATGCAATCAACTCCCAGCTTTTTTTGAAATGTATAAGCTAAATTTGTCCAGTCTGGTCTACAGAGTGAGTTCCAGGACAGTCAGGGCTACACAGAGAAACCCTGTCTTAAAAAAAACAAAAAAAGGAAAACAAAACTGTAGGGAAGCATCAAAGGGGATTACAGTGGTTTTAAATAATATTTTATATTTTTGCCAGACAGCGGTGGCGCACGCCTTTAACCCCAGCACTCAGGAGGCAGACGCAGGCGGATTTCTGAGTTCGAGGCCAGCCTGGGCTACAGATCGAGTTCCAGGGCAACCAGGGCTACACAAAGAAATCAAAGTGTGTGTGTGTGTGTGTCTGCAAATCAACCCCCAAGCTCAGACACACTAGGCAAGCATTTCTCAGTGAGCTTCACCTCCAGCCCTGAGATGTTTGTTCTAAATCCCCACCTCCATCAATGAACCATGGGTATTTGTCACTAGGTGCCTGTCTGTCACCAACTGTCACAGTTTGTGAGAACTGAAAGGATGGATTCTAGGGCCACACAGGACTCCTGTAGGACCCGTCCTGAGAGTGCTAGATACTCAGGCTGGTTGTCCTGTCTCACAAGACAGGGTCCCAGTTGAATTCACTGGTCAGTGTGTGGCTGCATGCAGGGCTTTGAAGGGGAGGTGGTTGCAGTGAATGAGGACAGGACCCTGACTATGGAACACTTTGAAGTCACAGGTTTGTTTTTGTTTTTGCTTATGGTGGAGATTAGCCCTTGGGAATGTGGGCCTAATACAAGGAGAGGATAGATAATTCAGGCTCACTCTGGCCAGACAGGTAGGTACATTTTGGTTTTGTTTTACCAAGGCTTTGTGTGTGTAAAAATATCATCTAAATGAGAGCTATTCTTCCTCACTAGTAGAAACAGATGTTTGGCAAAGTAGGCAAGCCCCAAGTCTTTGACATGCTAGCCCTAGATTACTCAGGTTGGCACACAGACCTCCTCACCTGTTTACTTTGCTCACTGATGTGCCCTTAATAGCCCTTCCTGCCTCTGTCCTCTGCTGGGCTCCGTGGGGAGGAGGAGGAATTGTTTTTCAGGAATTTGCTGGAGAGGATATAGGAGCCTAGAACACAGCATTTCATAAAAAACTAAAGGCTTTCAGGGTCCAAAGGCATTCATGGTGCATGACACTTGGCCCTGGTCATGTTGGAGAAACTTGAAAATGTTTGACGTCATTCAGTTCCATCCCCCGCAGTTCATCTTGGCACGCCAAACAATCGCTGAATTGTTTCCGTGGAAACACCAAACTGCAATTTGGATTACCGGAATCAAAATAGAAACAAGGCAAATTCAAGAATAAATAGGAGCAGTGGAACCTGCTGGCTGCAAACTGCAAATCCAAATCACAGCATAAGACATATGAGAAGCTGGGTCATTATCACCCTTATGATTTCAGGTTCTAAAGCTGCATCCCACCAAGATGTTAAAGCCAAAGCTTTAGAAGTAGACTGGTGGAATCTGAGATAGTCAGGCAAGAGCTAGTCTGCAGATGTTCCTAGAACAAAAGGCTGGAGGCTAGAGGCTTAGGTTAAACAGCAGGGGAAGGCAGGCCAGGCAGGGGCAGAGCCTGTTGTCAGAGCTGAAATGCTGACACCACCCTCAGCCAACAGCATGGCAGTGCTCCCCACACTCCCAACCACAGCTGCCCCTGGCTACAGAGATCTAGTTCAAGACCCTGCACTTGACACCTGTCATGTGTCAGGGCACTCCTATGAGCATGCCTTTGTACCTGTGCCTGGGAGTGAGTTCCATCGGGCACTTGAAATCTGTCTTACCATCTCTTGTTCTCAGTGTAGAATAAAAGGACCAGCCAAAGAATACACTCTGTCAGACCAACAGTACAAAAACCAACCTATCCCAGAGCAGGAAAACCTACGAATTCCTGAACACAAAACCAACCAATCCCTGGTCACAAAATCCAACCTATCTTTAAGCTTGTCCAAGATCAGGGATTGAAATCCAACCAATTCCCACCCAGAAAATCTCCACCCTGGAAAAACTCTGCCCCTAAGAAGCTCTACATATAAGCTTTGAGCCTGTTCAGTTTGCTGTGGCCTTTTTCCATCTTGGTAGAGTGGCTGTCATCCTGGATTCTTCCCTCCCAGTAAATGTCTTGAATGGGGTTTGGGTGAGACCTTCTTTCACCAGAATAGAGCAGAGCAGAGCAGAGAAGAAACTGAACACTTTCCCTGGGGAAACCCTCCCCTGCAGGAGCAGAGTTGTTGGATTGGGGAAACCTTTCCCTGGAGCAGGGCTGTAAGCTGCTACATTTTGTTTGTTTATTTTTAGAGACAGGGTTTCTCCATGTAGTTTTGGTACCTTTCCTGGATTTTTAGACCAGGCTGGCCTCGAACTCACAGAGATCAGCCTGCCTCTGCCTACCGAGTGCTGGTACTAAAGGCGTGCGCCACCACTGCCTGGCACGGCTAACATTTATGGTGACTTTGTGGTATTCCTCGGCTTCCGACTCAGGACCCCTTTCCATCCAAGCTGCACTGCTTAACACTCAGAATCCCCCAACTTAGGGACAGGACAGTGATTTCCTGTCCTACTTTCCCCAACTCCTTGGCCTTCTTTTGGGCTTTCCCATTTCAACCTCAGAGAAGATTCCAGAAGAATCAAGAGAACAGGAAGGAAACAGGCAGTTTGGCTGGGGTGAGGTGGGTGTACTTCACGTTCACACCCAGAAACAAGCTGGTAGGGTGTTACAGGCATCCTGACACAGATGTAATTGTAAGATATTAATGTTCAAGGAGGACCGATGAAGGTCTGTGAAAAGGGACATCTAAGACCCACGTGGCACTTCTCTGAGGCACAGAAGCTTAATATCGCAGGGGTAAGAGTCATGGAAATAGGGGGCTTCAGAAGTCGTTTACCCAACTGCTGAGAGCTGCTGAAAAGACTGTCATCCCAGATCTTGTAAGGTTCTGGCAGTTTTTCTCCTTGGTGTGGGAGAACATTAATATTTTAGGCTCCAATTAAGTATTTATAGAAGGAACAAAGTTTTACTCGGGAAATGTATTTGACAATGGATCCAAGTCCCAGTGTGGAAAGACTCTCTGCCCTAGGCTGTCTGGAAAATGTATGGTAAAGAGTTTTGGCCTCTGACTTAAAAAACACCTAAACTACAAACCTATCCAGGCAACTGTTTTCTGGGCACACTGGGTGAAGGAAGAGCTGCTAGGAATTGTCTGAGAGAGAAGTAGTCAAGAGCAGAAGCCTTTTGGAGCTTCTGAAGCAACAGGCGGAAGGCGGCAAAAGGATCTCTTTCTCAAGTCTCAAGGCAGGGCTTTTGTGTGTGTGTGTGTGGGGGGGTTGATTTTGGATTTTCAAGACAAACAGAATTTCTCTGTGTAGCCCTGGCTGTCCTGAAACTCAATCTGTAGACCAGGCTGGCCTTGAAATCAGAGATACACCTGCCTCTGCCTCCTAGTCCTGGGATTAAAGGCGTGCATCACCACACCTGGCTTAAAACAGGGTTTTTAAAAAGCTATTTGCCTAAAAATGCAGCCTCTACCCCAGTAAGTACCAAGTCAAACACTTTCCTGTGTGCTGGGGACACAAGGACAAGGCATGTGTTGTTCTTACTTCTGGAGTTTATAACTCTCATCAAGGCAAGTGATATAAGAACACTAACTCAGCTACATGAGTGTGAGATAAAACAGAGCAGAAGAATGAATGGCCCTCAGAGCTCACACGGTTCTGGCAGGTGAAGACCAGCCCCGCCCCCAAGTAAAAGGGCCATTTTGCCAGTGATATGGATGCTATGTAAATTGATGCTGGCCTGTCAGGCAATTAAGTGCTGTTGTGAGCTTCATTTCCATCCTGGAGTAAGCGAGGGTGGAGCACTCAACAGGCTCTCTGCCCGCCCACCCCTAGACCTCCCACTACATCCGCCCCTGTGTAGCTACATACAGCTCTAGGAGCATCTGAAGAGCTAAAAATGTGTGTTCCAGGGACGTGCTTGAGACTGTGTCATGCTCACCAAGTCTGGCAGCAACAAAAAAAAAGTATTAAGCCACAGGAATAAACTAAGAAACAGAGTACGCTTGCCTGACGACTGCCAAAGACAGGCAGTGTCTTGAGTTTCCCACTCAGTCTATAAACCAGCCCGCTCATGGAACACTGAATCACAAAGTGAAGGACTGCTGAAGACTAGAGCATCTTTGGCATTTTACAGTAAGACGGTTCAAGAAGGGCTCAGTCATTAACACTAACTGAAAAACACAGTAAATTCACAGGATCTCAACTTTGAATAAAAATATTAAAAAAACATCAACAAAGATAAAAATAAAGTATAACAACTACTACACTGTTCACCAGAAACCAGGTCCTTTGGTCTTGAAGCTTCCTTCCATGGTTTGGTGAGCAACAATAGTCTGGGAAGGGCTGGAAGGAGCCTTCTGGGTAGTGGGGCTGCAGCTTCTCATACCTCTGTGCACAGACAATGGAGCCCAGCAGGGGCTGCAATGGAGGCTTCAGACGGAGAGTAAATAGCCAGCCAGCCTATATGGTCCACAGGAAGATGAGGCCAGCACAGCCTGAGGCAGAATCCAAGCTTGAAGTAAGTTGGCCTAAAAGAAGACGGCTGTGACTGTCCACATATGTGGGAGGTCCAGGCTACAAAGGCCCTTGGTCTGGAAATAAGAGAACAGTCCGGCACCCTGCCAATGGTATCATAGGTAGATTCAAGTCCTACAGAATTTTAGGGGAACACACTCCTGAAAGAAAGGAATCAAGAGTCACTTCTTTCTATAAATAGCAGTTTAGTCTCCGGTGGCTGGAAACTGGCTTAGAAATGGGTAATTCTAGGAAACCACTCATTCCATGAAGCTTCTCCCTAACTGACTTCCTTCACTACCCCTTTTCTGTTCCTTCCTCCCTGCCTCTCTCTCTCTTTTGAGATGCAGTATCACCACGTAGACTGGGCTGGCACTGAACCTGGGTCCTATTGTTCCAACCCCCCTGAATTACAAGTATGTGCCACCACACCCAGAGATTTAGTTGTTTGTTGTTTTTCTTTTTCCACTTTGCACATGTGGTGTGTGGGTGCACATGCATGTGGAAGCTGAAGTTGATTTTAGGAGTCATCCTCAATCAATCACCTATATTACTGAGGTAGGATCTCTTAAACAAAACTCACAGATACGGCTAGTTTTGTTAGCCAGCTTGTTCTGTCTCCACCTTCCAAGGCTGGAATTACAGATGGGCTGACTCACCTATACAGCATTTTTATGTGGATTTCTAGGGAGCTAAACTTTTGAATGGCAAGTGCTTTAATTGCTGAGTCATCTTCCAGGCCATTTTTTGGTTTTAGTGGTTTTTTTAATTACAAAGAAATACTTATGTGTTGCAAAAATTAAAAAATTTCAGTCAGTCATGGTGGTTTATGCCCATAACCCCAGTATTTGAGAGGCTGAAGAAAGGGGATTGCCATGAGTCTGAGCCTAGTCTGGACTTTATAATGAATTCCATGTAATCAGTGTCTTCAAAAACAAAAATAGAGCCAGGCGGTGGTGGTGCACGCCTTTAATCCCAGCACTCGGGAGGCAGAGGCAGGTGGATCTCTGTGAGTTCCAGGCCAGCCTGGTCTACAGAGCAAGATCCAGGACAGGCACTATCAAGATATAAATGGAATGTCAAAGGCTAGTATAAAAGCCTATTGCTTGGCCAGGGGTAGGTGGCCCACGCCATTAATCTCAGCACTTGGGAGGCAGGGGCAGGCAGATCACTATATATTTGAGGCTAGCCTGGTTTACAGAGCAAGTTCCAGGACACAAGGCTACACAGAGAAACCCTGTCTTGACATTAAAAAAAAAAAGGTCTACTGCTTTCTAACAATATAGGAAGGTCTACAAATATATTAGCTGAGAATTGAGACATGCTTGTAGTACCAGCACTGGAGGCTGAGGCAGGAGGATTGTAAATACAAGGCCAGCCAAGCCTACATAATGAACTCCTGTCTAATAGTGTGTCCTGTAATATGTCCTCTCATGCAAAAGACAAAACTCTTTGACAGTATAACAAGATTAAAAAAATAATAAATAAAGGTATCCATCAGGTGTAGGGACTGTTTCAAGAGCTAGTTATGCAGCCATGAGAATTCTGAGTTCTTCTAGATTGTATTCATAAGGAAGTTATGCCCCTTCCTTTCACCAGATACACACAACTGCCTTCCTGATGCCTCACCACAGGCTAACTGAGCTTGTCAGCTTGTCACTGTCTCTTAACTAAGGATGTACTTACTTCTATATCTTTGTCATGGCCCATAATACTGGATTCTCACCCATTACCTACTGACCACCATTAGCCAGGGCCTCTCACTCTGAGGCTAGATAGGCCAGCTTCAAATACTGTATGCTACTGCCCAGTTCAAATGTTCCAAGGTTGTCTTTCTAAGATCAACGAACCATCAGCTGAAGTCACTGTAAGCAGCATTAGAAGTTATCATCACTGCTGTCAAAATCAGGATCGAAGAGCAAATTCTTCCCTCCCTTCCTACAGAGACGAGGCTCTGGGTTTTCAAGGCTGAGGTCACTGAACCAATTTATCTGCTGATCCCCCTGGGAACTGCTGGATAAGCACTCCTGGTCTGGGGAGGAGCGCTGGGTAGACTGCAGGATTCCCCCGTGTGCTTCCCTTGCTGTCTTACTGGTCCTCACTCTTCTTCCTAGACTATGGCGGGCTGACTTTGTGGAGCTTCTTGGAGCCCACCAACTAATGAGGGGTCCTTGTGGGCTAGAAACTGGTGACTGGAGACTTGCATGCTTAGAGATGAAAGTACAGGCCTTCCTTGGGGTTTGTTCTCTCTTCCTAGCTAGAAGCCTGCCTCTCTGTGATTTCCTGAGTTGCTGCTTTTTGCCTTTCCTCCCCTTTCCTCGGGTCCTGCCTTTCTGTTCAGTTGCTGACTGTTCAAACGAGTCAGAACACATGCTTTGGACTTCATATTTGGGGCAGACATTCTTCACTCTGGATTCAAACTTATTCAAGTCCAGTTGTGAGGCTTCTTGGGCAGTTAGTTCCTGGTCACTGCCAGCCTTCTGGCTTGGGAGGCTAGAGCAGTGGTTACTGAGGCTTCTGGTGGTGATAACCCAGTTCTTGCAGTAAGTCTGCATGGTCTTGTTCTTCAAATGCTCATTTCCTCTATGGGGCCCATCTGTTGGCAAAGCAGCCTTTCCAAAGTCATCACTCTCTGCTACTTCATCCAAGATGCCAAACTCCCTAGGCCTCTGGGAACTCTTGCTGGGATTCCCTGCAAGAGACACCTGGGCCTGCTGAGCAGCTGGCTCCTCAGAGGTGTATTTTTCCTGCCTGGTAAAATGAAGGCTCTGGGCCTGAGCTGGTGAGGTCTGGGAGGTGCTGTCTTTCAGACGCCCAGCTACCTGAGGTGCAGAGATGAGTTTTCCCAGCTCTCCTATGACACCAGGCACATTGAGCTGGCCCAGCTTCTCACAAAGCTGCTGGAAGTCCTTACTCTGCTGGGCAACTAATACTTCAAGGTTCTTCAGGTTAGATTTCATCTCCATAAACTCAGCTTGTCTCTGGGAAAGGTAGTGAAAAAGAGAGTGACGGTTACCATAAAATGTGACAGCAGATGTGGGTGTGGTAGCTCATACCCTAATCCCAGCACTTAGATAGCTCGTCAAGAGGATAGCATGATGGGGCTGGAAAGATGGCTCAGTGACTTAGAGCTCAGGTTAAAAGTACTCTGGGGTTGGGGATTTAACTCAGTGGTAGAGCGCTTGCCTAGCAAATGCAAGGCCCTGGGTTCGATCCTCAGCCCCCCCCAAAAAAAAGTACTCTGCAAGAGGACCCAGGTTCAGTTCCCAGCACCCACATGATAGATAGCTTACAACCATCTGTAACTCCAGTTCCAGGAGATCTAATGCCCTCTTCTGACTTCTATGAGAACAAAGCACAAACATGGTATAGAGACATATATGTAGGCAAAGTGCGCGCGCGCGTGCGCGCGCGCGCGCACACACACACACACACACACACACACACACACATATATAAAATAAAACAAATTAATTTTAAAATATAAAGTAAAAAGAGGATTAGCTGAATCTGAGGCTAGTTTGAGCTACACAGTAGCTTCTAAACAGCCTGAGCTATAGGAGAGAGACCCTGTCTCAAAATATAAAAACAAAAAAACTAAGGGAACCAACCAGTGGACAAAGTCTTCTGTTTGGTTGGAACCTTCACCTTACTCCTGCTTGATGATCCAGAAAGCCCCATTTTCTCTCTCCAAACCCTGCCCTCTCAGAGAATCTCCAACAAAGAAAAAGGGCCAACTTCCTCCGCTGTTGCTGCTAGCAGCCCAAGACCCTGCCTAGACCATACTAGACCAGCTTGTGGCGAACACATCATCACTCTGCACCTACAAACTATATAATCCCCTGCTTTAGTTCCAGGGTATGACTTCTCTGGTTCTTTGCTCAAATAAACCTGTTATACTTTTTCAGTTCAACTTGATCTAGCTTACTGTGTTTGTTTGTTTTATTTTTTGAGACAGGGTTTCTCTGTGTAACAGTTCTCTGGCTGTCCTGGAACTCACTTCATAGACCAGGCTGGCCTTGAACTCACAGAGATCCGCCTGGCTCTGCCTCCCAAGTGCTGGGATTAAAGGCCTGTGCCACCACCTCCCAGCTTGGCTTACTATGGTGGCAGAGAAATCTATTGTCTCTCATAGAGTAAGCACTGCCACACTCTGAACAAGGCCTGAGCACACATGCTGCCAGGGAACCCTGAGGGTAGGCTGTATCCTGACTTACTAAAAAGAACCATCCTGGTTTCTGGTCTTGGATGAAAATTTCTCACACACTAAGTGTCTCTCTTGGTCTTAGAGACAAAGCCAAAAGCACACCAGGGCATAGCATGTATCTTTAGCCTCAGCTACTTGGAAGGCCGGGACAAGATCACTTGAGTGCAGCACCTCAAGATAAGCCTGGACAACAAGGCAAGGCAAAGCAACAGCTTGCATTTATACTTACAGCTTCAAATCTCTTCTGTATCTCAAGGATGGCCTGTTCCATATTGCCTTTGTCTCGTACTGCTTCAAACATCAAGTCACGCTGGACCTGTGCAGTCTCTTGAACTAAATACAAAACAAGGACAGTTTTTCCTAATAAATTTTTTCCCCATAAGTACAAAGAGAAGCACCTATACCTTTCAGGATTATATAAAATACTTTGTGTGCAATGCCTGATGCAGAAAGAAAAATAAACAATAAATAATAAACAAATGACAAGATGGGCGGTGGAACTTACTCTGTAACCAGGCTAGACTCAAGTTCACAGACAGCCCCCTGCCTCTGCCTCCAGAGTGCTGGGACTAAAGGCGTGCACCACCGCCCAGCTCTCCTTTACTTCTTCTGTCATGGCAATGGAAAGCTTGACTGGAGCACTGACAACTGAGTCACCCTATCACATTATACAAGGGACATCCTCATTTGCCTTTGTTCTCAGCATTGCTAATTCTTGTGAGGGCAACAGTTCTAGTTCTAACATCTCTACACAGATGGACAGTTGCCCTGTGTGTAGCCAAGGTTGGAAATCAGTAGCTAAACAGTACAGTGCTTCTTTTCAGACAGATGGGAATTATTTTATGTGCTACTCAAAGGCATTGATTTTTGTAAATCATGAGTAATTCATCCCTTGGCATGTGAATAAGCTGACTTGAATTAGTTTAAAATAAAAAATAAACAAAATGAAACAAGTACAGATGCATAATTATCTATTTTTTTTTTAGAAAATTCTAGAGAAGTATTTAGCTAAGGAGAGTTGTGCATTGACTGTTTATAAGGGCGTTCATCTACATGTAAAAACACTTAATTGGTGGGGGAGGGGATTTACAAACCTCACACTATATCTGACATTGAGACCAAGGCTGATTCACCACAAAACAATGCTCCCTGAAACCAAGGCAGTGAGAAGAACAGCAGGAGACTGGCATATTTCTAACCCCTAAGTGGGTATGTCTACGGACAGCACAGCGGACAGCCACGTGAGACTAGGGAGGCTGCTGATTCATTGTAGGTATGAGGTATGAAGGCTGGCAGAACCACCACACCCCGAGACAGCACGATTACTGAGTAGAGGAGTAGTACAGCAGAAAAGCCACCACGGGATTAATGTTAGCATGGACTAGAAAGATGACTCAGAGGTTAAGAGCACTCCTGCTTTTCCCCAGGACTGGGTTTGACTCCCAGCACTTACACATTGTGAAGGTTTACAACTGTAACTCTAGTTATAGGGGATACATCTACATTCTAAAGTCTGAAATATCTAATAAGTGATGTTCTCTAATATATACTTCTATAACACAGCTGTTCCAGACCAGCCAGGCCGACACAGACAGACTTTTCTCAAAAAAAAAAAAACAAAAAAAAAACTCAAAGGTTTACAAGCAGGGTGTGGTAACACAAGCCTTTAATCCCAGAACCTGGGAAACAGAGATGGGCAGATCTCTGTGAGTTCCAAGACAGCCTGGTTATAAGTTTCAAGTCAGCCAGGACTATGTAGAGAGATACCCTGTCACAAAACAAAACAAAATAAAAACAAACAAAAAGTGTTGTCACAGAGCTGTAGGGTCCACTATCCAGGCCCAACTTTATCCACCTACCCTCTCATTTTAAACAGTGTAGAATCACACTCTGGAAACCTGGCTAAGGTCAGAAGGGTCACACTCATGGCTCACTAGTGCCCTCTGCTGCTAACATCAACCTTGAGAGGCTAACAAAAATTTACAAATAGAACCAAACAAAAATAAACCTGGGACACTCACTTGTCTTGGCTATAGTCTCCAAAGAATCCAAAATAGATTGGCTTCTTGAACTGAGATGTTCCTCAGACTTTTCCACAGATGTCTGCAGCTAAGAAACCCAAAATTAAGAAAGAATCACATGGGGACGGGAGAAGTGGTTCAGGTTGGGAGCACTGACTGCTCTTCCAAGAGACCAGGGTTTGATTCCCAGCAACCACATGGTGGCTCACAGCTGTCTATAATTCCAATTCCAGTGAATACAATACCTTCTTCTGGCCTCCAAGGGCACTGCACACACGTGGTGTATAGACATATATGCAGGCAAAACACCCAAACACATGAAATAAACATAATTAAAAAAAAAAAAAAGACAAGAAAGCACAAACTGTTGTCTGTCATCAAATCATGGAATGGTAAACATGCTGCTAGTCTACATTTACTGATGCCACTACAATGATTACCATTCCTAAGATACACAATGCTAATTTGCTGCAACTTAGCTCTACTTACCTTGTGAATGACTTCTTGAAAATGAGAAACAAAGTTGTACAGCATCTCACTATAGTTAAGAAAAAAAGGCGGGGGGAGAATAAATCTTTGTGCCATATTGAAATAGCATATAACATCTGATTATGGCAGGTGTTCATCTAGCATCAAAACACTGCTTGATCAGAGTTGGAAACTCTAACTGAGAAATCTCAGTTTCCAGCCAAAACTCAACTGAGTTCCAATGCAAATCACATTTTTCTTCTTTACATCCTGCTGCTTCTTTATTTTCCTTTTATTCCTATTTTTTTTAGATGTATTTATTTTGTGTGAGTGTTTTGTCTGCATTATATGTGTCTGAGCACCATACACATGCCTGATGTCCAAGGAGGTCAGAAGAGGTTGTTGGATCTTTTGGAACTGGAGTTAAGGATGTTTGTGAACCACCATGTGGGTGCTGAGAACCAAACCTAAGTCCCCTACAAGAGCAATTAGTACTGAGCCATCTCTCTGGCTCTTTTTCCTGATTTTAGAAGCAGGTGGATTCTGTGAGTTCAAGGCCAGCCTACATTGAGTTCCTGGCCAACGATGGCTACATGGTGAGACTGTGTTTCAAAACAACAAGCAAACAAAACCATGCACACAAATAGTTTTATTAAATTACAAATTTTGGCGCATGCCTTTAATCCCAGTTCTCAGGACGAATAGGCAGGGGGATCTCTGTGAGTTTGAGGCCAGCCTGGGGTACACAGAGTAAGTACCAGGACAAAAGCTGTCTCGAAAAACAACAAAAAAAAAAAAATTCTTTTTTTAAATTTACATTTGTTTCATGTGTGTGTGCACACAAATGCACAGCACCCATGGGGAGGCTAGAGAAAAACTTGAGGGAATTCGTGCTCTCCTTCAGCCACAGAGATTCCAGGAATTAAAGTTAGGTTGTCAGGGTTATCAATAAGTATTTTTACTGCTGAGGTTTAGCCACCAACTGGTCCCCTGCCTTTTTATTACATTCATTTAGAGTGTATGTGTGTATTGTAGACGTGGAGGTCAGAGAACAACTTGTGAAAGTTAGTTCTTTCTTTTCACCATGTGGGTCCCAGGGATTAAAATCAGGTTTTGTAGCAAGTTCCTTTACCCATGCAATGTATTTTCAGTTTTTATTCTAAATATTTATAATTTTATTTGTATGATCAGTCTGTAAGTACATATTTATTGCACCATGTATGTGCCTGGTGCCTGTGGAGGCCAGAAGAGAGCACTGGATCCCCTGAAAGTAGAGTTACAGTTGTGAGCTGTCATAAGTGCTGAGAACTGAACCTGGGTCCTCTACAAGAGTAGCAGATGCTCTTAACTGCTGAGCCATCTCTCCAGTGCCTCAGTCAGTGTTTCTAACACAGGATTACATATTAGTTCAGTCTTGCCTGCAATTCCTGGTAATGCTCCTGCCTCAGCTCTCTAAATGCTGAGAATTTAGAGAGAAAACCATCATGTTTGGCTTCCGATTTCCTTTCTTTTCTTATTTGTTTATTTATTTGTGTGTGTGTGTAGGAGGTCAAAGGACAACTTTTAAGAGTCAGCGCTCTCTTTCTGCCATGTGGGCACTAGGGATTGAACTCAGCTTCCTGTTAGGCCTAGCAGGAAGCACCATCTTGTTGGTTCTAGCTGAGATATATTTCTTTTCTTTTCTTCCCTCCTCCCCACCCATGACAGGGTTTTTGTATAGCCCTGGCTATCCTGGAACTTGCTCTGAAGACCAGGCTGGCCTTGAACTCAGAGACCCACCTGTCTCTGCTTCCTCAGTGCTGGGATTAAAGGTATACACCACCACTGGGCTTCTTTTCCATTTTTAAGATAAGGTCTCATTAGGTAGCCTTCATTGGCCTGGAACTTTATGTAGACCAGCCTGCTATTGAACATTAATGATCTGCCTGCCTCTGCTTTCTGAGTGCCATTACTGAAGACATGCACTACTATATCCAGTTCAAATTTTTGTTTTGTTCTTTTTTTTTTTTTTTTTTTTTTTTAAAACGGTTTCACTATGTAGCTCTGGCTGTCCTGGGACTAAATTTGGAAAACCAGGCCCTGAACTCACAGAGATCTACCTATCTCTGCTCAAATGCTGAGATGAAGGAATGTGCCATTATGTCTGGCTTAAATTTTAATTTTAAATGTATGAGTACATATATGTAAGCACAATGCCTACATATATATAAGTACATCATGTGTGTGCTTGGTGTCCCCAGGATCCAGAAGATTCAGGTTCTCTGGAACTGAAGTTATAGATGGTTGTGAAGGACCATGTTGGTGCTAAGAATTGAACCCAGCTCCTTGGGAAGTGCAGTAATAGTTCCCCTAATAATCCTAGGGGATTTTTTCTTTTCTTTTCTTTTTTTTTTCCTGAGATAGGGTTTCTCTGTATAGCTTTGAGCCTTTCCTGGAACTCACTTGGTAGCCCAGGCTAGCCTCGAACTCACAGAGATCAGCCTGCCTCTGCCTCCCGAGTGCTGGGATTAAAGGCGTGTGCCACCACTGCCTGGCTGGATTATTTCTTAATCAACTAAATAAGAAACTTCATATAGAACAGCACTTGGGAAGCAGAGGCAGGAGGATCTCTGTGAGTTCGAGGCCAGGCTGGTTTACAGAGCAAGTTAGTTCCAGGACAGCCAAAGTACACAGAGAAACCCTGTGTCAAATAAAAAGAGAAAAGAAAAGAAATTCTGTTCACATCCAGCTGTACATGGTGACTCATTCCTTTAGTCCAGCACTGGGAGAGGGGAGGGGGTGGAAGAGGTAGTTGAACATCTGAACAAAGTCAGCCTGCTCTACATAGTGAGACCCTATCTAAAAAAAAAAGTGAGAAAATAAGTCTTAAACTTTGACTTAGGAATTCATCTATTACACTGGATTGAGGGTATCATTCAGTGGTAGAACACTTACCTAATGTTTGAGAAGCCCTATGTTCAATTACCAGCATTACACAAGACAAAAATCATGTACCATAGACACATCTAGCCTGGTGTTGATAGTGGCACAGGCCTTTAATCCTAGCCTTCAGAAAGGCAGAGGCAGGCAGATCTCTGAGTTCAAGGCTAGCCTGGTCTACATAGTGAATTCTAGGACAGACAGGGGCTACACAGAAAAATCTTGTCTTGAAAGACCAAAATAATAATAATAATAATAATAATAATAATAATAATAATAATAAAAAATGTCATCTAATATCCTATGCTAGATGATCTGAAAAGATAAAAATTAAATTAGAAGGCAGAAATTTAGGCAGAAGTAATATAATATTAGTTGAATTTTGCATTTTTTTAAATAGAGTTTTTGTTTTCCAGAGACAAGAAGCTACATTCAAATCTACAAGTCACACTGAGGAAAGCAAAGAGGAATTACCAGCTTAGTGTTAGTGGCTCATGCCTATAACCCCAGCATTTGAGAGGCAAAGGCAGAAGGATTACTACAAATTTAAAGCCAGTCTGGGCTATACAGTGAGGTCCTGTCTCAAACAAAAGCATATTAGAAAAAATAAAAGGCTAGAGGTTTGAGTACAAGGGAAGACAGCTCAGTGGGTGAGTCTTTCTATATAAACATAAGGTCTTGAGGTCTATCCCAAGCACCCATGTTAAAGCTAGGCCATACTCTTTTTTTTTTTTTTTTTTTTTTTTTGGTGGGGTGGGGGTTTCGAGACAGGGTTTCTCTGTGTAGCCTTTGAGCCTTTCCTGGAACTCACTTGGTAGCCCAGGCTGGCCTCGAACTCACAGAGATCTGCCTCCCGAGTGCTGGAATCAAAGGCGTGCACCACCACTGCCCGGCCATACTCTTTTAATTGCAGGGTCTCAATAGCCAGCTAAGCTAGCCTAATTAGTGAGCCCCAGGTCCTGGTGAGAGACCTTGCCTCAAAAACCAGGGCAGGGTAGGTGGGAAAACAGCTTAGTGGTAGAATATTTGCTGTTTGGAGCCCCAGCATGTATATAAAAGTCAAGCACAGTGATGCATGTCTCTAATTCCAGGGCTGGGGCTACAGAAACAAGATCCTTAGGACTTGCTAACTACCTAGTGTAAGATGAATCCATGAGGTCAAAGTTCACCAAGACAAAAAATTAGGTGGAAAAGAAAAAAGGTGGAGAAAGATAGAGGAAAATATCTGAAGCTCACCTCTGGTCTCCACAGACAGGGACACACACACACACACTGTCATGGCTAGTTTTAATTGTCAACTTGACACAATGCAGAATCACCTGAGAAAGGAATCTCAGTAAGAATTATCCAGATTAAGATCATCTGTGGGTGTATTTCTTGGTGATTGTCTTGATTACATTAACTGTCATGGGAAGACTCAGACTAAAAGTGGGCAGCGTCATTCCCAGTTGTGGGTCCTGGACTGGGTAAGAAGGGAAGAGGACATGCTTGCGTGCATTCTTATCTACTCTCCAACTGTGGATGCGCTGCCAACCAGCTGCCTTACGTTCCTGCTGTCTTGACTTCTCTACAAAGATGGACTGTAACCTGAAATGTGAGCCCAATGAACTCTCATCGTTAGGTCGCTTTTGTCTGGGTATTTTACCATAGATAGCAACAACAGTGAAACTAATACACAAGCAAAGTGAAGAAAAGCAAGAGTGCTTTGCAGTTTCCGTTTGGAGATGGTCTTCAGCAGTTGGTCCAAACTGACCTGCAAATAGAACTCACTGTGTTGCCAAGGACGACCTTGAACTCCTGACCCTCCTAAAAGCTGGGATTACAGGTGCGAACCCCACCCAACAAACAGCTTCCAATGTTGTCCTTATTTTTCATTTAGTATTTTTTATTTTATTTTATGGAGATAGAGAATAAACCTAGAGTCCTGTCATGCTAGGTAAGCACTACTGCTGATATACACATGGAGGGCAGGCTACATGATACCCTTAAAAGAAAAAAAACCAAGTTAATCTTTATCAATGTGCAGGTACATTACCCAAAATAATGATGACCTGACCAGAGACAAAAGAAGGAAGATTCCTCTCATGGGTTGTGACATCCAGTTTCTTCTGCTCCTAAACACTGGAGCTCCTAGGTTAGACTTCCAGACTTAATGAGCAGCCATCTCTCACCTTCCTTCTATGGCCCTCTGATTCATACTTATATCACTGGTTTTCCTGGTTCTCTAGCCTGCATATGACAGATTTATGGGATTTCCATAATAAATCAGATTCTTTATCTTTCTCTGTCATTGATACCCACACTGTGTGTAATACTGATTCTGTTTCTATTTCCTACGCACAACCCTAATACATGCTATTATACTGAAACTGAATTTTTTTTTTCAAGACAGGGTTTCTCTGTGTAGCTTTGGAGCCTGTCCTGGATCTTGTTCTGTAGACCAGGCTGGCCTCGAACTCAAAGACTGGCCTGGCTCTGCCTCCGAGTGCAGGGGTTAAAGGTGCACCACCACCGCCTGACTGAAACTGAATTATTTGATTACTGACAGAACATTTGTTCCCTTCAGAAAACATGAGCTTTCTCATGCTCTTAAAAGGTGTATGTACCTGTCACATTTGTCCGTTGCCCTTCGTTTTTTCTCCTCGAACTGTTTCAAGAGTCCTTTTGATTTTCCAACTGGCAAAGGAAGAGAAAACAAGCCTTCATCCTTTGTATCGCCTCCAAACAACTGGGGCTTTGTCTGGTATTTTGTAAAAATACTAGGTTCATTCTGTTAAATGGAAAAAAAAACAAAAAACCAACATCAAATTCCACACACTCTTCTCTGTACAATGCAGAATATAATGGCATTTAAGTACCAAGCATATGGTTGAAAATAAAGCATGGCCGGGCGGTGGTGGCTCACGCCTTTAATCCCAGCACTCGGGAGGCAGAGGCAGGTGGATCTCTGTGAGTTCGAGGCCAGCCTGGTCTACCAAGTGAGTTCCAGGAAAGGCGCAAAGCTACACAGAAAAACCCTGTCTCGAAAAACCAAAAAAAAAAAGAAAAAAGAAAAGAAAGCACGGAGCTACATTATTTGTATCTACCAGGAAATTATAATAAAGCAATTTTCTTTTTTATTTTTGAGACAGGGTTTCTCTGTGTAGCTTTGCGCCTTTTCCTGGAACTCACTCTGTAGACCAGGCTGGCCTCGAACTCACAGAGATCCACCTGGTTCTGCCTCCTGAGTGCTGGGATTAAAGGCGTGCGCCACCACCACCCGGCTTTTTTCTTTTCTTTTCTTTTCTTTTTTTTAATATTTTCATTTTTTTATTTTTTTATTTTATTTTATTTTTTTGAGCTGAGGATCGAACCCAGGGCCCCAACCCTGCAATTTTCTAAGTTAATACAATTTTTGCCTTATCAGCACAAAAATATTAAAATTTTAGCTAAAATGGTTAAAACCAACTGAACTACATTTATAGGAAAAAACCAGAAAATGATTTACTCTGTCTCTGAGATGTGGTATTAAAGTTTCACATTAATATATTTTTAGCTTCTGTTGAACTCAGTATCTGTTGATAACTTCCACAAGGCTTATAAAGTACACAAGCTGTAGTACAAAGAGCCATTTCCTGTATTTCTTAGGAAAAATGTGTTCTAAATATTCAGGAAGTGAATGTATGCCTTTATATCACTAGCATCAATTAAATTATTTTTTGGTTTTGGCTTTTTTCTTTCTTTGTTTGAATTTATTTTTATTTTATGTACATTGGTGTTTTGCCATGGGTGTCTAGTCCCCTAGAACTGGAATTACAGTCGGTTGTGAGCTGCCATGTGAGTCCTAGGAACTGAACTCAGGACTCTGGAAGAACAGCCAGTGCTCTTAACCACTGAGTCATCTCTCTAGACCCTGATTTTGACTTTTTTGGGACAGGGTTTCACTGTGTAGTTCCTGGCTGTTCTGAACTTTGCTCTGAAGACCAGGTTGGCTTCCAACTCACAGAGATCCACTTGCCTCTGCCTCCCAAGTGCTAGGGTTAAAGGCATGAGCCACTGTTGCCTGACTTAGCATCAATTTTTGTACTGAAATCATACATATAATGATTTTCTAACCTAAAGCGCTGAGCTAGCATTATTCACCACATTATTGATACAGGCAAATCTAAATATAAAATTACATGTAATTCTAGACTAAAAAAAAAGTTAAAAGATGGTGGTACATGTCTTGAATCTTAGCACTCAGAGGCAGAGGCAGGAGGATGGCCTTTGAAGGGAGCAGGCAAAAGCAACTTGGCCTAGGCACTGCCATTTTGACTTGAGACTCCATTTTACCTACAGGGGGAAATAAAGTTCAGGTTCCCAAGCCCTGGGGTAGGCTTTCCAATGACTGATCAATTCCTCCTTAAACAACAGAAATGGTCAGTTATATCCCTTAATTCTCTTTAAATATTATCGCTGTTCTTAACAGAAAGAACAAATGAATCTGGCTGGTTGGACTAAAAAGCTTGCATTTTGTGTTGGTTGACCGTGATGGAACACACCAGAAAGTCCCTAATCTTTGACTCCTGATTGGTGAAAATTGTAACTGTAACTTGGCAACAAATGTTTGTGGCTCTTGAGCTTATAAACCCTGCCAGGAGAAACATGGTTTCCCGAATCCTTGTCCTTCAGCAATGACTAATCAGTCACCCTGTGGTTAAGGTGTGCGCCACTGCCGCCTGGCCAGCCTTGAGTTTTAAGTTAGCCTGGGCAACACAATAAATTCTAGTCTAATCTGAACTACAGAGTAAAATGAGGAGGAAGAGGAGGAGGACGAGAAGGAGGAGGAGGAGGAGGAGGAGGAGGAGGGGGAGGAGGAGGAGGAGGACTCTCTCATCTCCTTGAATGAGTGCAAGGTTACAGATATAAGTCTGACTTCAACATGAGCTCTAGGAATTCTAACTCAGGTCTTCAAGTTTATAAGCAAGCATTTGTCCCACTGAGTCATTGTTCTAACACCCTTTATTCCTATCTTACAAAAGCGTCAAGTATGATGGTGCATGCCTTGAATCCCAGGATTCTCAAGCAAGAGGCAGGCGGAACTCTGTGAGTTCATGGCCAGCCTGGTCTGCAGTTAGTTCCAGGCTTTGTCTAAGAAAACAAACAAACAAATAAATTCATCTTAAAAAGCCATTGTTTCTTATGAATTTTCATAATAGTATAAGATTAGGCTAGGAAATATGAATATTTGCCTCTCCCCAAAAACAAATGGTCAAGGGACTGACACTACTCTATGTTGTTTGGGCAATAAAAGAAACTATACATATAAGTGGTTTTTGTTTGTTTTTTTTCAAGATAGGGTTTCTCTGTGTAGTAGCTCTGGCTGTCCTGGAACTTTCTTTGTATACCAGACAGGCCTTGAACTAACAGAGATCTGCCTGCCTCTGCCTCCCTAGTGTTGGGTCACCACTGCCTGGCCATAGAAGTGTTTTAAATTTCAGACTTCTAGATTAATTAAGTCAGTCATGAATCAGCTGGGATGCTTTAATCCCAATACTCAGGAGGAGGCAGACAGATCTCTAATTCAAGGCTAATTTGGTCTATATAAAGGGTTCCAGGACAGCCAAGGCTACACAGTGAGACCCTGACTCAAAAACCAAGCTAAACCAAACCAAATGTCATCAATCAAGCATTAATCCATTTAGGATAGTAATCTTCAGAGTACAATTCTAAAGTATGTTCATATTCCAATAGAATAATTCTCTTTTTGGCTTATCTCCATAAGAACTATGAAATATGTGCAGAGAAATTCCAGAAATCAGAGTTAGGATGGTGGCTTATACCTACAACCCCAATAAACAGGAGGATGAAGTTTAGACTGGCCTACACAGCAAGATTCTGTCTCAAAAGAAAAATTTTACTAGCTGAAAATCAGACTCACGTCTACAGAATTCTGTTGTGTCTGTTTTGGATGTCTTGAGTAGGCACCAACATCCAAGGTCGTGGACAGAATCTCTGAATTTTCTGGACAAAACTGAGATCCAAAGAGGAACTGGGAATCACTGAGAGAAGAGCAATCAGTCTGATTACTATTCCAGTTAGATGGTTTAGTGATCCTGAAATGAAGCAAGAAAACATTAAGTAAACAAACATCCTGAACAAATGAAATCATAACTCATAGCCACTATTTCAGAATATTTTGTTTTGCTGTTGACACAGGATCTCTCTGTTCTGGAGCTCTGGGTGTGTTTGTGTTGACCTCTAAGTGCTCTCTACACTGCCTTGATGACCTCACAGAACCCCGAGGAAATTATGAATGCCCACATTTGGACTCTGCCAAATGGAGAACAAGCAAATGGAAATTCAACAGAAAGGATGGACACAACTATTCCTGTATCTCGGCATTTTGAGCTGTAACACCACTGTGGTGGTATTGTGTTCCCCGAAATAAACTTATCTGGTGTCAGAGAATAGGACAGCCACAATATTAAACATGAGGATAGGCAGTGGTAGCGCACGCCTTTAATCCCAGCACTCGGGAGGCAGAACCAGGTGATCGCTGTGAGTTCAAGGCCACATCGGAAATAGCTTTAATCCCAGGGAGTGACGGCAGAAAGAGAAAGATTATATAAGGCGTGAAGACCAGAAACTAGAAGCATTTGGGTGGTTCAGCATTCAGGCTTTGGAGCAGCACAGTTCAGCTGAGATCCATTCTGGATGAGGACTCAGAGGCATCCAGTCTGAGGAAACAAGAGCAGCTGAGGAACTGGCGAGGTGAGATAGCTGTGGCTTGTTCTGTGGCTTGTTCTGTCTCTCTGATCTTCCAGCGTTCACCCCAATAACTGGCCTTGGGTTTGATTTATTAATAAGAATCTTTAAGATTCATACTACACACCATATTTTAGACAAAAGTTTATAAAACTATTAGGGGTTAAGAGACTGACTCTTTTTTTCCTTTTAAGCTGAGGATCGAACCCAGGGCCTTGTGCTTGCCAGTCAAGCGCTCTACCACGGAGCTAAATCCCCAACCCAAGAGACTTCTTTTAAAAACAAACAAATTTGTGCTAGGCGGCGGCGGCGGCGGCGGCGGCGGCGGCGGCGGCGGCGGCGGCGCACACCTTTAATCCCAGCACTCGAGAAGCAGAGCCAGGCAGATCTCTGTGAGTTCAAGGCCAGCCTGGTCTATGAGATCCAGGACAGGCACCAAAGCTACACAGAGAAATTCTATCTCGAAAAAAAAATAAACCAAAACAAAACGAAAATAATTTCGTTATTGTTTTATTGCTTTTTTGCGACAGTGTTTCTCTGTGTAGTCCTGGACAACCTGAAACTTGTTTTGTAGACCAGGCTGGCCTCAAACTCACAGAGATCCACTTACTTCTGACTCTCAAGTATAAGGACTAAAAGTATACACCATCATGCCTGGCCAAAAATAATTTTGAGTACAAAAAAGTAAAAACTGTTAGGAAAAGTGCTCAACAGGTAGAAGCACTTGCCACACAAGCCTGGTAAGCTCACAACCTGGAACTCATAAAAGCAGGAGAGGAGAATCAGCTCCTCTGAACTTCACACACATACCATAGCATGTGTACCCTCCCCCAAACACACACACACATACACACACACACACACACACACACACACACATTTAAAAAGTAGAACTTGGGGTTGGGGATTTAGCTCAGTGGTAGAGCGCTTGCCTAGCAAGCGCAAGGCCCTGGGTTCAGTCCTCAGCTCTGGGGAAAAAAAAAGTAGAACTTTACTTAAAATGAATTCTATTACATATCATTTTTGTGAAATTTTTTTTTTCCAAGACAGGGTTTCTCTGTATAGTTTGGGTGTCTGTCCTGGAACTCACTCTGTAGCCCAGGCTGGCCTCAAACTCACAGAGATCCGCCTGGCTCTGCCTCGAGTGCTGGGATCAAAGGCGTGTGCCACCACTGTCCAGCCATTTTTGTGAATTTTAAAACCTATCTAAATACATATTTGTAACCTAACATTTGGAAAGTGAAGGAAGGGGAACAGGACTGGAGAGAGAAGGAGCTGTAACAATACAAACACCCGAGCCTGAGCTGGGGATGGCTTTAACCCTTTACAAGCCTTTAATCCCAGAAACTCACAAGGCAGAGGTAGGCAGATCTTTGTGAGTTAAAGGCTGGCCTGGTCTACATAGTGAGTTACAGAACTGCCAGGGCTATGTATAAACTGCCTCAAAAAGAAAACAACCACAAAGCCTGGTATGGTGGCTCCTACAATTCCTACTGTAATGCTGGCACTTAGGAGATGGGGGCAGGAATATAAGGTGTTCAAAGGCAGCCTGTGCTATGTAAGACCTTCACACAGCTGGGGGTGGGTGGCCCATGCACTTGGAGGCAGGTGTATCTCAGTGAGTTCAGGGCAAGCCTGGTCTACAAAGTGAGTTCCAGAATAGCCAGAGCTGTTACATAGAGAAACCTTGTCTCAAAAAACAAACCAACCCAAAACTAGAAATGGGCCAAGTGGTAGTTGCACATGCATTTCAAAACCCTGTCTAGACAAACAAGAAATGGGGCCAGCAAGATGGCTCAGTGGGTAAAAGTGCTTGCCCCTAAATTCAATCCCTGAGGCTCACATGTGGAAAGAACCAGCTCCCACATGTCCTCTGACCTCTACATACATGATATAAGTGTATGCTCACAAACAAACAAACACACACACACACACACACACACACACCACAATAAATGTAGAAAATTTAACGACAAATTAAGCCTTACTATGGACTGAATGCTTGTATCTCTGAAAGTCTTTCTTTCTTTTCTTTTGTTTTTGTTTTGTTTTTGTTGTTTTTTTGTTTGTTTGTTTTGTTTTTGTTTTTTAAGACAGGGTTTCTCTGTGTAGCCCTGGGTGTCCTGGAACTTACTCTATAGATCAGGCTGTCCTGGAACTCACTCTATAGATCAGGCTGGCCTGGAACTCACAGAGAGTTCCAGGCTGGCCTGGAACTCTGCCTCCCAAGTGCTGGGATTAAAGGTGTGCGCCACCACTGCCCAGCCTCACATAGGATTGTGCCTTAAAGCAATGATAGAAATGACAGAATTAAACAAAGTTTTCTCTACTTTATATAAACAGCAAGACTTTTTTGAGAAATAAAAAGAAGAGTAGGTTTTAAAATAATATTTACTTAATTTTATGTGGATGTGCTTGCATGTATGTATATACATACCATGTACCCCGTGTTTAGTGCCCAAGGAGGTAAGGGTGTCAGATCCCTTGGAACTAGAGTTACAGATGGTTGCAAACCACCACATGGGCCCTGAGAAATGAACCTGGGTCCTCTGCAAAAGCAGTAAGTACTCTTAACTGGAGCCATCACTCCAGACCCTAGGTTTTTCTTTTCTTTTTTTTTTAAATCAAATTGGCAAGTTTCTTTGGGAAAGTGTTAGGAAAGAAAGAAACTATCCAGTGATGAAGGCATGCAAAAAACAATTTAAATCCCTTTTCAGAGAGAAATGGGCGGTTTATTGCAGCCTGGTGGACACTCGTCTAAAACCTCAGTGGACAGTGGACACAGCATGCACAGTACCCCACTGGGTCTTGCTGGCAACTGGAGCGGCTCTTCTCTTCAGAGCAGCTACAAATTACATTACCAAACAAACAGACATTGATCACTGTGCTTATTTTATTTCTTTCTATTCCAAAAGCATTGCTTAATTCAGGTCAGTTTCAAGATTTGGGGCTCTATATCATATTCTCACAGATCCAGTCCCAAGACTGAATGTTGTATACAGAGCTGCATTGATACTATCTATGGGTGTGTCTGTGTAGATGTTCAAATGTATAGCCATGTGGATGCAGGTGTACCTATGGGGGTGTGTGTGTATAAACAGCATCTGCATGGAAATCAAAGGACAACACTGGGTGCTTGCTTGTCCTTAGGTGCCTTCCATCTTTTGTTGGAGACAAGGTCTCTCACTGGAACTCTGCCACACAGGCCAAGCTGGCTAGCCTGTGAGCTTCCAGAGCTGTCTCTATCTCCCAACTCATCATGGATGGGATATCAGGCACATGTCACTGTGCCCAACTTTTTATATGGGTTTGGGGATTCAAACTCAAGTCTTCACACTTGACAGGCAAACACTTTACCCTCGGCTATCTCCCCTAAGCTGACAAACCTTTTCCAACCAGAAAATAAGTGGAAGGAAAAGGACAAGCATAAAAAGGAATAGCAGTAATGGAGGAGAAGAAGAGAGGCAATATAGAAACTCTAGCATCATTCAACAGCCACTCCAGCTATAGGATGAGATTTTCTAGGAAATCAATAAAACCAGGACTTAAATATCAAAACAAAACAACAACAACAAAAAACAAAAATCTAGGAAACTTACCCAGAGCCTGAGGGAATGCTGAGCATCTCTTTGATATTCCAGACATTAAAATTCATTTTAATACTTCTATTGGAGAACAGAGAAATATTCAGAACATTAATACAGTAACATTTACAAATGTACTAATTACATGTAAGAACATTTCAGCAGTTTTGTTCTCATCCAAATGGTGAAAAATTCCCCTACTTAATGTGCCCGAAGTAAGACCTTATCAGCTACCAAATTGCACAGTGAGCCAGATGTGTTGGTTACACACCTGCAATCTTAACTCTAGGAGGTGGAAGCAGGAAACTGGGACAAGTTTAATGGCAACCTAAGCTGCATAGGGCGTCTGACAGAACTCTGTAAATTTGAAGCCAGCCTTATCTACATAGTGAATTCCAGGCCAGCTAGAGCTACATAGTGCTACCCTGTGATAGGGGCTGGAGGGATGGCTCAGTGGTTAATAGTACTGACTGCTTTTCCAAAGGACCCAGATTTGATCCTAGCACCTACATGGCTGGCAGATCACAACCATCTGTTAACTTGAGTCCTGAGGGCCCCGCCACCCTCTTCCGGCCTCCTCAGGCACTGAATGCATGTGCTATACAGACAAACATGTAGGCAAAACATCCACACAGATATATAAATTTTGAAAAACTTGTGGTAATGCCAATCGTAGTGGTGCACATCCATAATTTCAGCACTAGAGAAACCAGAACAGAGGACAGAGAGTTCAAGGCCATTGCAGACTACCTATCTTGAGGTGGTCTCCGACAAAGGGCAAGGGTATATTCTTATTATTCTCTTGACTATGTCTAAGGCCCACATGGGCTAATGTCCTCAGCCTCAGCTTGTCCTTTGTGCTTTTATTTGTTTCCTGTTAGCTAAATGACCTTTTAACTTTCCACAGAACAGCCAAAGCCCTCTCCTTAATGATTCTACCAGGCAAGAATACAAGGTAAGCCATTCTATCAAGGAAAATGACACCTTCAACGCACACATTTGAACCTTTCAAGCGCGGGGTTCCCTGCTCATTTATCAACCCATCTTTAGTAAAGAAAGTCTGAAAGAAGAAAGTGAAGCCACTACGTCTACAAGAAAAGCTCTGGAGGAATAAAGGATGTGTGTGGACAGAGAGGTCCCAGCAGGCAGAGACTCCTCTGAGAGTTTTTGTTTGGTTTTCGAGACGGTTTCTCCGTGTAGCCCTGACTGCCCTACAACTCCGCCTCCCAAGTGCTGGGATTAAGGGCGTGCGCCGCCACGGTCTGGCTTCCAGCTTAACCAGAGACCCGAAACTCCCCAGGGCGCTCAGGCCGTCCTGGAACCTGCTATCGCCCGTCGCAGCCCCGCGAACCCTCCCAGCGCCCCTCCACACCCTGGGTCCTACACCCCCACACCGCCCTCCCGCCCTGCCCGGTCTTCCTCGGACTTCCGCTCCTCTTCCTCACAACCGCCAGGAGGAACCCTTGCTCTCGTCGTCTGGTCAAGAATCTCCCCAAGGCTAAAGAACAGCTTAAGGGGAAAGGTGCCGGCTGCCGGCCCTGAGGGCACAAGTTCGATCCCCAAGACCCACACGACGGGGGGCAGGCGAGAACCAGTTCCCCCGAGTGGTTTCCAGACCTTCGCCCGAGCCCCGCCCCGTCCGTGAGTGTCCTAACACGGTTCCCGGCGCCCTCCCCGCTCCGGGGCCGTCATTGCTCCGCAGGTGCTCCCGGGACGGGCGGACGGGCGGACGGGCGGACGGACGGACGGACGGGAGCTTCGGCGTCTGCGATCCCCGTCCTGACGCCTCACCTCCGGCGCCCGCACCACACGCGCACGCTTGAGGCTTCGCGGAGGGACGCGTGCGGCCGGGAAGCCCCGCCCAGGTGCGGCCCCGCCCAGGTGCGGCCCCGCCCAGGTGCGGCCCCGCCCCCGGCGCTCGCCAATGAGAGTGCCGCGCCTTGGCTCCGCCCCGCGGCCGCGCGAGGCCCCAGGCTTCTAACGGTTTTAACCGTCCCAACGGTTTTCCGTCCCCTGCCCCGGGCGGGGACGGGCGGAGCCCCTGAGCGGTGAAGAGGCCTGCTGCTCCCGCGCTGAGGAGAGCCGGGCAGTGTGGCCCACTAGGCACGCCGCACCCTGCTGCCACAGAGGTCGTCCGTGTGTTTTTTGAGACAGGGTTTCTCTGTGTAGCTTTGCCTGTCCTGGACTAGCTCTGTAGCCCAGGCTGGCCTCGAACTCGCAGAGATCCGCCTGCCTCTGCCTCCCGAGTGCTGGGATTAAAGGCGTGTGCCACCACTAACCCCCAGCTGTGAGACCTTATTCAAAGCAAAACAACAGCCTGGCAATGGTGGCCTTTAATCCACCATTGAAAAAAACAACATAAACAAAACAACAAAGTAAACCCAACTAATAAAAACGACAGAACAGCCGGGCGGTGGTGGCGCACACCTGTAATCCCAGCACTCGGGAGGCAGAGGCAGGCGGATCTCTGCGAGTTCGAGGGCAGCCTGGTCTACAGAGCGAGATCCAGGAAAGGCGCAAAGCTACACAGAGAAACCCTGTCTCGAAAAACAAACAAAAAAAAGACAGAACAATTATTATAGCAGTGCCCACAAACCTCAAAGTAATTATACTAAGTAAAAGTCAGACACAAAAGAGCACATAGTGTGATAGTGTGTAGTTCTATTTATATGAAATTCTTAAAAATGCAAAGGTATCTGCAGTGAGAAAACATTGTGGCCAATGGTGTACACTTGCAATCCCAGCACTCTGGGTGGAGGAGGCAAGAGAATCAGAAGCTTAAGGTCTTTTTGGCTACTGAGCAAGTTTGGGGCCAGACTAGGATACATGAGACCCTGCCTCAAATAAAGTAACAATTGGAAGTCAGGTATGGCGGTACATGCCTGTAATCCCTGTAAGGAAAAGGGCTGGCTAGACCCTGACCCTGGAGCCCAGAATTAGGGAAGGATGGCTTAGATAAGGCCAGTGAGAGAAACACAGTTTAGCTCAGATCAGAGCCATCTCTGCCCCTGTCCAACTGACTTGTGAAATCAACCAATCACAGAGCAGGACAGCAGAATCCTGGCCCTAGGGCCCAGGACCAGGGAAAGAAACACAGCCTGTGTTTGGGACCTGAGCCAGAGAAATGAACACTTTATCCCCAAAGCCAGAACCCAGGAAATATGCCCTGACTCTGAAAGTAGTACCAAAATAACACCCTTGGCCCCTAGAGTCAGAGTCAGTGAAAGAAATGTGCCCTGGCCTTAGACATAGTGTTAAAAAGCCAAGAAAGGCCAGCGAAAGAAACACACCTCTGCCCCTCGCCAAAAAAACTGGCCAATCCCTGGGCAGAAAAAAACTAACCAATCACAGCTGACTCCGCCCCCTGGACATCCCATATAAACTGCCCTGCCCAGTTAGTTGTGGCTGTTCTCTCCACCCTGGTAGAGGCAACTACTCTCCTGGACTCCTCCTTCCCAAATAAGCGTCTTTCTCAGAAAAAGAGCTTTGGGCTTCATTCATTCACTGATGCACAGAAGAACCTTGCTGGGACGTCCCCTAGTGGACTGAGCAAGAGAGAGCTGGTGACACTGAGCTGGAGATTGCTGCTCTCCAGGAGAGGAGCAGCATTGCTGTGTCCTGCGGGGAGACCATCCCCCATCACACCAGGTATACCCTGACTTTCCCGACGAGTCAGGACACCCTTCCTTGCTGAAGCAGTTCCAGGCCTGACTCTCCAGAGAAGTTAGAAAAATTCCCCTTTCCAGGGTGGGGCTGTCTCTTTGCGGTCCCCGCCATTACAGCTGTCCTACACAGCTCCAGGTGTCCGGGACACTTCAGGGCAGAGCTGTTCCGAGCAGCTCCAGGTGTCCGGGATACCCAGCCCTCCAGGGCTGAACTGTCTCCTTGCAGTTTCAGCCATCACTGCTGTGCTACACAGCTCAAGGTGTTGCCTGACTCCCCAGGTCGTCAGGACAACAAACCCACAGAGATGCAAAACTCACAACCAATTTACTAACATTTTCCAGCACTTGAGTAGGTAGGAAAATCAATGCAAATGTGAAGCCATCCTGGCCTACATAACGGGTTCTAGCTTATCCAGGACCACATGGTAAGATCCCATCTCAAAACACAAGCAAAAACACAGAACCTGGGTTTTTGGGAACTATATCTTAGTGGCATATGTAACATATGGAAGGCCCTGGGCTCCATCATTGGTACAGCCAAAAATAACAGGCAAGTGTGGTGAGACCTAACATCCCAGAACCTGGAAATCTAAGGTAAGTGGATCAGGAATTGGAGATCAGCCTGGGCTACATAGCCAGTTTCTGGGAAGTCTGAAACACAGAACGGAAAAAACCTGTCTCAGAAAAAAAGATAGTTGGACCTAATGACTGGAAACTACAGTTTCAGGGCTTGGGACACTGAGGCAGTAATATTTTACTGTGAGTTACAAACCAATCTGGGCTACAGACCGAGAACCTAAAAACCAAAATAAGATTAAAACTTTAAAAAAGGCAAAGCTGGCTTGGTGGTTCAGGCATCACAAGGACTTCCATGTGACACAAATTATGTTCAAGACATGCCTGAGTGACTTAGTGTGACTGTCACAGATCAAAACAAAAGAGCTGAGGTGTAGTTTAATAGAACAGTGCTTGCTGAGCATACAGTGAGACCTGTGTTTGATTCCCACAAATAATGATGAGGTTGATAAAATGGTAGGATCATTACAGATAGAAACGTGGTGGTACATGTCGAAAATTCCAGCTCCCAGGAGGCAAAGATAAGGGAATTAGAATGTTAAGGTCATCCTGGTTTTGGAAAATAATTTAGCTAGGCAGAAGTGTATTACATTTGTTTATGCTGCATTGGTTTATTGATGTAACAATGTGTGATTAATTATGTAAAGGTAGGGGCTGGAGAGATGGCTCAGAGGTTAAGAGCACTGGCTGCTCTTCCAGAGGTCCTGAGTTCAATTCCCAGCACCCACATGGTGGCTCACAACCATCTCTAATGAGATCTGGCGCCCTCTTCTGGCCTGCAGTCATACGTACTGTATACATAATAATAATAATAAATAAATACATCTTAAAATTGTGTGAAGGTGTGTTGTATTTATTTTACCTTTCCTGACAAAGGCACCTGATTGCTCTGATAAAAAGTGGAGATCCATGGCCGGCTGCCAACCCAAGCTCCAGGAGTCCAATCAATGAGAGAGAGGAGGGATTCTATGAGCAAGGGACATCGAGAACATAATGGGAAAATGTATAGAGACAACTAGCCAAACTAGTGGAAACTCATGAACTGTGTACCAATAGCTGAGGAGCCCCCATGGTACTGGACTAAGCCCTCTGGATAGGCGAGACAGTTGTTGAGCTTGAACTGTACAGGGGGCCCCCAGGCAGTGGGATCGGGCTCCGTCCCTGGTGCATGAGCAGGCTTTTTGGAGTCGAGTGCCTATGGTGAGACAGACACCTTGTGCAGTCTTGGTGCAGGGAGGAGGGGCTGGACCTCCCTCAACTGAATGTACCAGGCTCTGCTGACTTCCCATGGAAGCCCTTGCCATGGAGGAGATGGGAATGAGTGGGTGGTTAAGGAGGGGAAGGCGGGGGGGGGGGGGCAGAAAGAGAGGGGAGAGGGGTATCCGTGGTTAGTATGTAAAATGAATAGAATATTTCTTAATAAAAAATTTAAAAAAAAAATTTTTAAGCAGAGTGGCCAATAGCTAGGCAGGAGAAAGGCTAGGCACAGCTAGCAGGCAGAGAGAATAAATAGGAGGAGGAATCTAGGCTCCAGAAGAACGAAAAGAAGAGAGAACAAGGAGACACCGGGGCCAGAAGCCAGGCAGCCGCGAGAAGCAGTGAAAGTGAGGTCTGCAGAAGGAAGAGGAGGAAAAGGCCCAAGACAAAACGTAGACGAAGAGAGACAGGCTACGTAAAGTTGAAAAAAGCTATCCAGGGGGGCACACACTTTTGATCCCAGCACTCGGGAGGCAGAGGCAGGTGGATCTCAGTGAGTTCGAGGCCAGCCAGGGCTACAAAGCAAGTTTCAGGATAGCCAGGGCTATTACACAGAGAAACCCTGTCTCAGAAAAAACAAACAATCCCCCCCCCACAAAAAAAAAAAGCTAGACAGAAACAAGCCTAAGCTAGGCCAAGCATCCAAAACTGATAATAAGTCTCCGTGTCATGATTTGGGAGCTGGTTGGTGGCCCTAAAAGAAATAGCTTGGTTGCACAGCCTCAGCTGCAAACAAGGTTAGTACCAGCCTAGGCTATAGGAGACTATCTCAAAAAGAAACAACAGATTACAGCTTTGAAGCCCTACTCCTCCATCCCTGATACCATTCCTCTCCAAGTTACTTCTGTTCCGAACTTGTTAATTATCAGCCTTATGCATGTTTTATATTTTGATCCTACATTTGTCCACGAGTAATATGTGGCATTGTTAGAGGCAGCAGCTCACTATGTAGCCCAGGCTAGCCTCAACTTCACTTTGTAGCCAAGACTGGCTTTAAACCTCTGATTCTCCTACCTTTACTTCCCCAGTGCTGGAATCACAAATATGCCACCTGGCTTAAGATTCCCGGTTATACGTTTATGATAGTTAATCTCAACTGTCAATTCCATGAGATCTAGCATTACCCAGACACAAGTCTCTGGGCAATGCCTGTAGAAGATTATATTGGTTAGATTAATTAAGGTGGGAGGACCTGTACCCCGCAGGTGGGACTGTACCCTGGGCCGGCATCCTAAACAGTATAAAAAGGAAAAAATAAACTGAGCACAGAATTCATTGCCACGTTCTCTCTTCCTCCTCTTTTTTCTAACAATTATTTATTTAGTGTTAGGTAGGGAGTTACGCATACTGTGCTGGGGAGATTTGAGGACAATCCACAGGAGTTGTTTCTCTCCTTCCACCGCATGGGTCCCTGGGATTGAACTCAGGTCTCAGGCTTGCCAGAAAGCATCTTTACCTACTGGGTCATCTCACCAGTGCGGCTTTCTGCTTCTTAAAAATTTTTGATGTTTTATATATTTTTTATTTTATGTGTGGAAGTGCCTGATGGTTTGTCTTTGGACCACGTGCATGCAAGACCCACAGAAGCCAGGAGGGCATCTGACTACCTGTGACTGGAGTTAAAGAATGTTGTGAACCATCATGTGGGTGCTGGGAATTGAACCTGGGTCCTCTGTAAGAGCAGCCGGTGCTCTTAACCACTGAGTGGTCTCTCCAGCCCCAGTTTCTGCTTCTTGACTGGATGTAAAATCATCAGCTACCCAAAGCCCCTGCTGTTGTGACTCCAGGTTGTGATGGATTGTGAGACAAAATACATCGTTCTCCCTTCAGTCAGGGTATTTTATCAAAGCAACAGAAATTAACCAAGATCATCCCCAAATCTGAAAACAATCCTGAAACATTTTGGGCCCCAGTATTTCCAGTAAAGGGTAGGAAATGTGTACAGTTACTATGCATCCTTCTATACTGATGTGTGCATGGGCTGGTTACACTGGGACAGACTTCCTGCCACTGACACCAACAGCATCTGATTTCTGTTGTTGGACTTTTTGTTTGTTCTTTTGTTTGTTTGTTTGAATTTGAGTCTGGAGAGATGGTTCAGCAGTTAAGAGCACTGACTGCTCTTCCAGAGGACCCAGGTTCAGTTCCCAGCGCCCACATGGAAATTCATAGCTTTCTGTAACTCCAGTTCCAGGGGAATTTGACACTCTCTTCTGGTGTCTATTGGTACTGCACACATGTGGTGCTCATGCACACACGTGAAGACAAGCACTCATACAAGTAAAATAATCTTTTTTCCCTCTTCCTAGCCTACCTTACACAGCTTTTTCCTTCCCTGACCTTGGAGTTGAGCTTCCATTGAAGCTTTCTGGAGAGCCAGCTTGTTTTGGTAAAAAGTATGAACTGCTCATGTCTCTGTTATAGATTAAAATAAAAGTATATAATTGGCTCAAAGTTGCCCAGAATTAGACCATAATGCCAAATCTCTTCTCCCTCACATAAGCCCCATGGCATTCACCTGAAAAAATTGGCATTCCTAGCCATCAGTGGTGGTGAGTGACTTTAATCCCAGTACTGGGGATAAGAGTGGGGAGGGCAGAGGAGACAGATCTCTGTGAGTTCAAGGCCAGCCTAATCGACAGAGCCAGTTCCAGGACAGCCAGGACTACACTCAGAGAATCTGTCTCGAAAAACCAAACAAGACAAAAAAAAAAAAAAAAAAAAAAAAAAAAAAGGCATTCCTAGTCACACAAAATCCATCAGATGGTAGCAGAACTTGATAGTGAAGCGGCGATTTTTCCTAAGAGCAACCAACCTTTTTGACATTTCCTCTGAATTCATAGAAAGCTTTCTAATGTATGTCCCTAGTGTGTCAGAGTTTTTAAGACGCAGTACTCCTCTACAGTGGTCGTTAGTATTTCTTCGGCCGTGAGTTCATCAGACTCTCCTGTGGAACTCTGCATGTTTGTGGAAAGACTCTGCCAGGTCCAGCATCACAAGAGCCGAAATTCCCTCACACAGAAGAAACAGAGCAGCAAGGACAGGAAGGCAAGAGGCTGGCTCCCGCCTCAACAGCAGCATTGTGCAGTCACAGCCTCCTTTTGTTACTAAGCAACGAGAAGCTGACCTCTTGAAATTCTCTCCTCAGATGTAGCACCAAAAAGACAAGAGGACAGTTTGCCTTTTTGGCTCCCTTCCTGGGAAGATGCAAAGTGCTTTAATAGGCTCCTGGGTAAGAGTTAATCCTAACCCTTTGGCCAGCATGTAGTCTTTGTGAGTCATGAGGACAAAGTGAGGTATCATCCATCTGCATCTGCATCTGCACCCGGGTGGGCAGCGGCCTTTGAGCTGCCCTCTCCTCCTCCTGCGACCTCCATACCTCTGAAGGTTGCTTTGCTTCCTGCTCTCCTGCTAGCCAGTTGAGCCTCTTAGTCCTCTAGCATCTAGCTCTTCATTGGTCCTCCCAAGCCTCATCAAACTACCTGCTCTCTAATTTGGCCAACCAGGATATCAATATTTTTATTATTTCCTGGGCCCACCCCCCATGTCTGGAACACAGTGAATGCTGTTAAACTCAAATATTGTTAAACTTAACTGAGTACAGAGTGAGAGGGTGTCCACAAACAGCACCGGAACAGGTAGACAGTTAAGGTGCAATATTCAATGAAATGGAAGGAGATGGCAAGGAGCCTGCTGTTGTGGTTCAAGCCCAGCCTCAAGCCAAGCCCCTCCGTTTAGAGTCATGATGATGGGAGACTTCGATCTTCAAAAGGACTCAGTACCAAAGGACTGGGCCACAGTGTGTCCATCTAACGATATCAGCACAGAACAGCCCTTCCACAGGCTGTTGAGATTTTTAAAAAATTTTATGTGTATTTTTTAAATTATTTTTTCTTATTTTTTAATCCTATGTTTATGAATGTTTTTGGTTATGTGTGTGAATGTTTTCTTTTATAAGTGTATTTTAATTTTTTTGTTATTTTATATGTATGAATGTTTTCTCTTTATGTCTGTGTGCCTGATGTACAAGGAGGCCAGAAGATGGCATCAGATTCCCTAAGACTAGGGATACAGATGGTTGTGAAACACCACGTGGGTGCTGGGGATCCAGCCCAGGTCCTCCGGAAGAGCAGTCAGTGTTCTTAACTGCTGAACCATCTCTCCAGCCCTAAAAATATATACATATTTTTATTCTTTGGCCATCTACTACATGTGTATAAATGTATTGGGTCATTTTCCTCCCCCACTTACCCTCTCCCATCCTACTTTGACTACCCTGGACCCCTTCTGTTTCTAACATGGCTTCTCCTTCTTTCTTTCTTTTCTTTTCTTTTTTTTTGGGGGGGGATACACTCTTCAACTGTAGTTGGCCAGCACACTCTATGTATCTCAGTATAGCCCTGAATTCACAGCATCCTCCCATCTCAGTTCTGCTTAGATTACAGGCTTAGATAATATGCATGAGCCACCATGCCTGGCTGGCAAGTGCTGATTTCTGGGTTTTGCCAGTACCTTCCTCTGACTTATATCCAGAAGGTTCTCTATCATTTATTTCCTCCGTTGGGAAGGGTTTTTGTTTGTTTGTTTGTTTTTGTTTTTTTGTTTTTCGAGACAGGGTTTCTCTGTGTAGTTTTGCGCCTTTCCTGGAATTTGCTTTGTAGACCAGGCTGGCCTCGAACTCTCAGAGATCTGCGTGGCTCTGCCTCCCAAGTGCTGGGATTAAAGGCGTGCATCACCAACGCCCGGCGGGGAATTTTTATGCCTTGTTTCAGTGCCCCATGTCCAGAGGTACCTCTTTTTACCCCAGAATACCAAGTGTATGGTAAATGAATGTTCACAACCTTGCCAATAGGTTCAAAAGGGATATCTGTCAGGTTCTTGGTTCCTGGGAGCCCTTGGTCCACTCCTAATATCGTGGAGGAGAAAGAAAGGGGACTGATTCACTCTCAGATCTCACGGGAGCACCACCCCGCTCAGCGGTAGCTTCGCCTACAGAAGTGCATTCTCACTAGATGCCCTTTCCCTCCACACGCACAGCATGAACAGATCAACACTTGTCCCAGTGAAAGATGGGGACAACTCTGTGCTGGCCCCACACCAGGAGTATGACTGTTCAAACTCTATGGTCAGAAACTCTAAGGAGGAGCTCCTTATCTCTTGGAAGCCTGGGGCAGGGGGTTAAGTGGGCTTTCCTACCGTTCCTACCTGCCTTGTCACAGCACAACAGTGGCTTCTACGGGCACTTCCGCGGCCAAGTCAAGAGTGAGAGTGCTGGAGAGTACCGCTTTGCAGCCAAGCCTCCTCCTCCAGCAGTGTTCCTGCAGAGATGTGAGGTACAAAGCATCCCTGAGGGCAGAGGGTGGGAAGGGCCATCTCAGCCCTTGCAGAGGTAGACCGACAGGACAGGTACCTGGGAATAGCCTCCCCCTGGGACAGCAGGAGGTCTGGGACCTTGTCCTTGAGATCAGAGATCGCTACCAAAAGGGTAGAGAAGATCAGGCACCAAAGTGGGCAGTTTTGTTTGTGGATCCTTTGGGATGGGGGAAGGTTCTAAGCCAAGGTAGTGTGGGTAGCAATGAGGAACAGAGCCTTCAAAACTGAGGAAGCAAACCTTGAATTTTGCTGAACTTCCCTTAATTTCAGATTCTTTGAGGCCACAAAAACCTACAACCAGCCTCCCAGTTCTAGGATTTGGGCATGAGTAGCAAGCCTCCTCTTAGTTGGGCAGGTGGTGGCTGGTTCCAGCCCAAATACGTGCCCAGGGAAGACTGGGGAGAACAGGGAGCGTAGGAGGGTCAGAAAAGCAGAAGCAGGATCCAGGAGCACAGGAGGAGGACGCAGGCCCAGCCCTCCACCATTTTCAGACCTGTAGACAAGGAGAAGCCGAGGTGTGTACACCAGTCAGAGTCACAACATTGAAAAGCTCAAAATAGGAAAACACAGGAGTATTTGCTTACAAAACAGCAGGTATTGAAGCCTCAGGAAAAGACAGTCTCACAAGATTTTGTATGTTTTGGAGGGATAATAAGATTTGAGACAAGGTCTCATTCTGAAGCCCAGGCTGGCCTAACTCATCTTGTATCTCAGGCTGGCCTTGAATATATAACAACCATCCTGTTCCAACTTCTCAAGTTCTAGATTATACTTATGAGCTACCACATCCAGCTAGTGCCACTGTTTAACAGCCAAATGTCTGGGCTTGGTTGTACATGTCAGTAATCTTAGCCACATAGTAAGACCCTGTCTCAAACACACAGGTTGGGAGTGTAGCTCAGTTGGTAGAGTGCCTGACTAGTGAGCATGAAGCCATGGATTTGATCCAGAGCATTGAATAAACAAGGCACATGCCTATAATCCCAGCACACAGAAGGCTCATATATTTAAAGGTTTCCTCGACTTTATAGTATGCTTGAGTCCAGCCTAGGGTACATGAGACTCTCAAAAACAAAACTGAGCAAACAAATAAAAAAGTGGGCAAATGGTCTTTACTGTTATCCCAGAAGAGCCCAAAGGGACGGGGCAGCATAGCTGCTAGAACCCAGAAGAGAAAGGTAGGTGTGCAGGGAAGAGCCCTGAAAGAACCAGTGCTCCTGGGGACAGAAACACAGTCAGTCGAGAGCAGAAGTGGGTAAGAAACATTTCCCTATTTTCCTGTCTCCTCCCAGGGCTTCCCAGTGGTCATAGTGATGTATGTACTCAATCTACCTTCTAAATAAGGCCAGGGAGGAAAGCCCAGAGAAACACTCTACCCACTGCACCTTCTCCCCTAGCCTTTTGCCAGGTCCTCTAAGATCTGCCGTCCGGGTCCTTCAGGAACTGCTTTCTTAGCATTCTTAGCATTTCCAGTTGGAAGGACTTATTGGCCATGCTTTCAAAACCAGGCCCAAACGCAGCTCCAGATTGCCCACCTTCCAGTCCAGCACTTGGGAGGTGAAGTCAGGAAGGTCAGGAGTTCAAAGATAGCCTTGTTACATACAGAGTCCAAGGTCATCTTGTCCTAAACTAAAGAGAGAGAAAGGAAAACGGACAGCTAGTAGTACAGAGGCAGAAGCAATCCAGAACCTTGCAGCTGGGTTTTTACAAAATCCTTCAGGCAGCTCTCATCCCAGAGAGCAAACATCCTCTTGATTTATTAACGCCACCCCTCAGGAAGCCACCCCTCAGGAACCCTCCACCTCAGGAACCCCACCCCTCAGGAACCCTCCACCTCAGGAACCCCACCCCTCAGGAACCCTCCACCTCAGGAACTCCACCCCTCAGGAACCCCCCACCTCAGGAACCCACCCCTCAGGAACCCTCCACCTCAGGAACCCCACCCCTCAGGAAGCCACCCCTCAGAATACCCCCACCTCAGGAACTCCACCCCTCAGGAACCCCCCACCTCAGGAACCCCACCCCTCAGGAACCCACCCCTCAGGAACCCTCCACCTCAGGAACCTCACCCCTCAGGAACCCATCCCTCAGGAACCCCCCACCTCAGGAACCCCACCCCTCAGGAACCCCACCCCTCAGGAACCCTCCACCTCAGGAACCCATCCCTCAGGAACCCTCCACCTCAGGAACCCCACCCCTCAGGATATACAGGAGACATGTTTTGGCTGATGATCCAATTGAAGACTTGAGGCATTTTCTTGCATTATCAAATGCTCCAAACATCTTGATCTGTATGTATTGGATCTGAGTTGAATAAATGTCAAGTCTCATGGCTCTTTCTCACTCTAAGCCTGTTTAATTAACAGGGCTGCCCAGGGAAGGTGCATATTTTACTTCCCATTGGCGGAGAGGCCCCAGCTTCAGCTGGCTGATTGTAGTAATTGTTGTTTAAAAGCTTTCCTGAAACACCGGAACACTTTTCTCTGGTTTAGAGATGGTGAAAATTTCATCTATGATATTTGGGTATGGGAAAAATTTTTTTTCTTCTTTCATTTTTCTTTGAAACCAGATGGATTTATTCTAGCCCTTACCTGCCTGGCCCTTGGGAACTGTAATATCAGTCCTGTTTGTTCCTAAAGTCAGACAGACGAATCATAAACACTCTTGGATGGAGCAGGTCCTTTGGCTGTGCTGCTGGGTACTACTCCCACCCTGTTGCACCCCATGTTTCCAACACAGAGGCTCCTCTCTCAGAACCTCACTGATGTGACACTGTGCAGCTTTCCCAGGACCCTTAGCTCTCCCACATGTAGACACTGCCTCTTCCCAGTGGAACCTATCTTTCTCCCCAAGGTCTCTTAATCAAGAATCATGTCTCTAGTCCCACCTGCTCAGATACCATGGGTACCTCAGTAGAAGAGAAGCCTAAATAGTTGAGAGACAAAACATGCAGCTGATACTTCTTCTGAAGGACGAGCATCCCCAGAACTGCCTGGGCGGAGAGGAAATGACTCCTTCTCACCAGGCTCCCACAGTTGTGAGAGAGCAAAACTGGAATCTGGGGGAGTTGATAGATTATCCTGCCACTGTAGGAATAATGAGTTTCCAGAATCAGAGCTGTCTCCAACAACAAAAGCATTCATTCTAGGCTGTGTGACTCTGCCCCTGAGAACAGAGATGAGAGAAACCTGGAGGTCAGTTAGAACTTGTCCTGGGCTTCCACATTTTAATTTGTGTGTCTGTGTGTGTGTGTGTGTGTGTGTGTGTACTTGTGTGCATATGTACATAGAGGTCAGAGGTCACCTTGACTGTTGTTCCTCAGGACAGCTATCCATGTTGAGAAGGGGTTTTCACTGGGACTAGGGGTTTGCTAATTCAGCTAACCTGGCTGGCCAAGAAGTCCCCAGGAATCTTTCTGTCCCTACTTCCCCAGCCCTGGGGTTGCAAGGGTGCACCACCATACTACCATATCTAGCTTTTTATGGGGGTTCTGGGGATGGAACCTAGATCCTCATGTATAGCAAGCACTTTGAAGACGAACCTAGCTTCACAGAATCTACTCCCTGACTCCTTTTTTTTAATTTATTTTTGTTGAGACTGGCCCAAGCTGGCTTTGAACTTTCTGTGTAGCTATGGATGAACTTGGACTTTGTTCTTGTTTTTTTTGTTTTGTTTTGTTTTGTTTGTTTTGTTTTTTTGGAAGCTGAGGATCGAACCCAGGGCCTTGTGCTTGCAAGGCAAGCGCTCTATCACTGAGCTAAATCCCCAACCCCATGTTCTTGTTTTGGAGAGAGGATCTTTTTTGTTTTGTTTTGTTTTTCGAGACAGGGTTTCTTTGTAGCTTTGGAGCCTGTCCTGGACTAGCTCTGTAGACCAAGCTGGTCTTGAACTCATAGAGATCCACCTGCCTCTGCCTCCCGAGTGCTGGGATTACAGGTGTGAGCCACCACCGCCCAGCTTGGGAGAGAGGATCTTTAATCATTTGGAACTGAAGATGGCCTTGAATTTTCTGATGGTGCTGAGATCATAGGACGATGCCCTCACTTCCACTGAAACGAGTTGTTTTCTGTCCCACCAGCCAGCTCCCAAATAATGACACAAAGACTTCTTATTAATTATGAAAGCCCAGCCTATAGCTTAAACTTGTTCCTAACTAGCTCTTATAACTTAAATTAACCCATTTATATTAATCTACATTCTATCTTCCATCTTGCACCTCCTGTTTCCTCTCTGTGTCTCCTGGCTTCTCCTGCATGCCTAGATTCCTCCTCCTCTTCCTTTCTCTCCCTGGAAATCCCACCTATACCTCCTGTCTATTGGCCATTCAGCTTTTTATCATAACAATCACAGCAATATATCTTCACACAGTGCACAAATATCCTACAACATTTCTACCTTTCTGTCTAAATAAAAAGGGTTTTAACTCTAACATAGTAAGACTATATACAATAAGAACAATTATCAGAGTTGGGTGGCACACGCTTTTTTTTTTTTTTTTTTTTGAAGCTGAGGAGTGAACCCAGGGCCTTGTGCTTGCTAGGCAAGCACTCTATCACTGAGCTGGATCCCCAACCCCCTTATCTTTCTCTGTGTAGTTTTGTGCCTTTCCTGGAACTCACTTGGTAGCCCAGGCTGGCTTCGAACTCACAGAGATCCACCTGGCTCTGCCTCCCCAGTGCTGGGATTAAAGGTGTGAGCCACCACCTCCTGGCTGAATCTGATTTTTTTTTTTAAGATTTATTTATTATGTATACAGTGTTCTGGCTGCATGCCAGAAGAGGGCAGGCACACACCTTTAATCCCAGCAATGGGAAGCAGAGCAAGGCAGATTTCTGTGAGTTCAAGGCTAGCCTGTGTTACCAAGTGAGTTTCAGGAAAAGCACAAAGCTACACAGAGAAACCCTGTCTCCAAAAAAAACCAAAAACCAAAATCAAAACAAAAAGAACAAAAAACAAACAAACAAACAAAAAAAAACCAAAGAAACAAACAAACAAAAAAAACCTAAGGAAAACTGTAACTATAACTATCTAATCTTCAATTCAATCAGAGACTCCAGAAGAATATAATATTACTTGATTAAACAGGAAGTGCAGAGTAAGAAATGACAGAGACATCTGGCTGCCTGGACAATCACCCAAGGTCCCTTTGCAACATTGGGGTATCCATCTTCAGCCTACAGGCCTAGAATATTTGACAGGCTTTCCTGTGAACTAGGAATTTTGAAGGACTATCCTACCTTGTCTTGGCAAAGCTTGATACTCACCTTCTTTTGTGTCCTGCTTGTCTGGTTTAGATAGCATACTGTCAGCAGTGGAGGCAAAGACAGTTGCCCAGTGGCTAACTTGGACACAGTGAGAGCAAATTCCATATGGAGATTCTTTGATGCCCATCATCCTTTTTGGAAGCAGATTGGTGCTGCCAGGAGCAAACACATCTCACTGTCATGAAAAGCTTTATGTATTAAAACATCTTAAATGCCATATTCTATAGTCTCTGAAGTGTTTGAAGACCATCTACCTATCTAAAATATATCTCTATTTGACCTTATACTCTAACATGACTCTAAGTTTGATAGTCATAGATGACTAATTACTAACCTGTTTTTCTTTATTACCCTAAATTTCTTTCAAGGACTAATTTTTTGTTTTGTTTTTTTTGAGACAAGGTTTCTCTGTGTAGCTTTGGAGCTTGTCCTAGAACTTGCTCTGTAGACCAGGCTGGCCTCGAACTCACAGAGATCTGCATTCCTCTGCCTCATGAGTGAGTGCTGGGATTAAAGGCATGTGCCACAACCACCTGGCTTTGCATTATATTTTTTAAATTGAGCTGCATAGGTACAATACAGTATAACAAAAATAACCTTAAATTTTTATCAATATCCAAATTGTAAAATATTTGAAACTAGTGGTTGTTCAAAACTAGACTTAACAATCAACATTTTATCACATTTCTATACTATAACCCCCTTTTTCCCTTTAGAAAGAGATCCCTGAATCTAATCTCCTTTGTTTAGCTCTTTCCCTGACCATAACCAGTAACAGTTTGTAACCAACCCCCCTAAATAATGACAATTATCTATAATCCACCAAATGACCAAAAACTACCCACTCCACCTCTTGGGAATGTGGGTATTGTGTTCTCTGGACTGCTTCCTGTTATGGGGGGTGGGGGGAAGGTGACAGCACCTTTAGGGGACCCTGAGAAAATTGAAATAATGATCAAGTTCTGAGAGAGCTGGCTATATTATTTTTCGTTTAGTCTCTTTTTGATTGGAAAATGTAGAGCTTATGAGAAGTCTTGGCTATTCAATCTAGGAGGCTGGACCATCTCAGCTAGCAGCTTTGAAATTGTTCTAGATGTAAAATTTTGAGGAAACTGCAACACAGGCATTCTGAAAGTCTAGATCACCTAGCTACTTGCCTTTATTGGTGTCTGGTCCTTTTTTCCCCTCCAAAACACCAACTTTTAAAGGTAGCATGTATATCTGCATTAACACAAATATGGAATGTGCAGAGTGCACAAGTCAGTTAAAGATGATTTTTTGCCAGGCAGAGCCAGGCAGATCTCTGTGAGTTCAAGGCCAACCTGGTCTACAGAGCAAGATCCAGGACAGGCACCAAAACTATACAGAGAAACTCTGTTTGGGGGGGGGGGGGGGTTGTTGTTGTTGTTGTTTTATGTTTCAGCAGGTAAAAGGCATCTGTCAACATTTTTGGGGGGGGTTGTTTCGAGACAGGGTTTCTCTGTGTAGCTTTGCACCTTTCCTGGAACTCACTCTGTAGACCAGGCTGGCCTTGAACTCACAGAGATCCGCCTGGCTCTGCCTCCCGAGTGCTGGGATCAAAGGTGTGTGCCACCACTGCCCGCTGGCATCTGTCAACTTTATAAGTCCATTTGGACTGTATAACCAAACCTCTATCCACGCCGTAGGAAAGGATAACATGTAATAATAAGTTAGGAGGACTCTGTAGCCAACAAGATTTATCATGTCTCATCCAGTCTGAGAGCTGTCCTCATGTAGAGGGATCAGCATATATGTCACCTGTCCAACATTTCACTTTGTGTACTGGTGAGACCAGCCCCAGGACGTCATGAATGATGGACACACACTCTACTAACTGAACTGCATTTCTAGTTTAGCCTTGAACTTCTGATCCAGCTGTCTCCATTCCTTTATCTTGGGGATTACAGGGGGTGCACAATAATGCTTGGTTACATTTATTTACTTACTTCACACATGTGTATACCTTTCACCTTACAGGCCTCAGACTTTTTTCACTGAAATGAGTATACATTAATAAATGCTTAGAAGAAATATTAGAGAACCCTTTTTCATTTTGTCCAGTTTTCTTTAACAGCAACTTTTTACAAAGCTATAACAATTGACATGATTGAAATTTACCAATTTCATTCAAATTGCCACAGTTATGCCTGTATTGGTGTATATGTACTAAGATCTGTAGTGTGTTATCCAGTGCAGGTTCACATAGCCACCAGCAGAGTTAACAATTTTCTACCCAACATCACCAAGAACCTTGGTGTTGGCCTTTTGCCAGTATACCTGCCTGCCTCCTGTGCCTCTGTTCCTTCCCAGTTCCTACCAAACTGCCTTAACTTCTAAAATTCTGTCAGTTGAGAATGTTGGGCCCAGTGTGATGGTTAACACTTAGAATACTTCTGATACTAAAAAGGCAGAAAACAGGAAGCCTTAAAATTCCAGGCCTGGAAGACCTCGTCTCAAAAGAAAAAAAAAAATTAGACAGGCGTTGTGGCCCACTTCTATAATCCCAGCATTGGGAGACTGAGGTAGGAAGATGGCTACAAGTTTGAAGCTAGCCTAAGCTACACAGTGAGCCCAGGACAGTTTGGGTTGCCATGTGAAATCCTGTCTCCACAAATCAATGATTTAAAGGGAAAAACTGCCATACAAGTGTAATAATACAGCACACAACCTTGGAGGTTGGTTTTTCTGGCTCAGTGTAATTTCCTGGAGAGTCATCCAAGTGGTTGTGGCTATAAATAGCTTGTTTCTTTTCATTACTAAGTAGCGTTCTATGGTTTGTATGTATTGGATTGTTTGAGCATTTGCTTTATTAAAGGGTATCTGAGCTGATTCCAGTTTTGGCTCTTATAAATAAAGCTGCTATGAACATTTGTGCAGATCTTTGGGTGAACATAAGTTTTCTTTTTTCTGGGATAAATGCCCAGAAGCTCCGTTGCTGGATCATATGGTAGTTGCATGTTTAGTTTTTAAAGAAACTGTCAAGCTGTTTTCCACTGTAGCCTTGCCATTTTACATTCCCACCAACAGTGCATGAATGATCCAATTTCCCTGCTTTTTCACTAACACTTGAAATTGTCTCTATTTTTAGGTTGAACCATTCTGATACACAGGTGATAAGGTTTCATTGTGATGTTGATCTGCAGTTCTCTAGTATTTAATAACGTTAAGCATCTTTTCAAGTTATTTGCTATCTGAATATCTTTTTTTGTGAAACATCTTTATGTTATTTGTCCATTTCTTATTGGATTGTTTGTTATTTTACTGTTGCAATGATATCATTATATATACTAAATTCTAGTCCTTGTTGAATATGTGGTTTGCAAGGATTTTTTCCCCTGTCTGTAGCTTGCTTTTCATCCTCTTCTTATGGATTTTCATAGGAAAAACCTTTTTGGGAGATAGGGCCTCCCTGTGTAGCCCAGGCTGGCCTTGAACTAGTGACAAGCCTCCCATCTCAGCCTCCTAAATGCTAGGATTATAGACATGGCACAACTTTTTTTTTTTTTTAGCTGAGGATCGAATCCAGGGCCTTGCGCTTGCTAGGCGAGCACTCTACCACTGAGCTAAATCCCCAACCCAGCACAACTTTTAAAAAGATTTATTTATTCCTATATGTATATGTATGTGCCTGCATGACTTTATGTTCACCAAGTGTGTGCAGGTGCTGGAAGAGGCCAAAAGGTGTCCATCCCCTGGACCTGCAATTACAAGTGGTTGTGAGCCACCTGATAGGCATGTGGTAACTGAATCTGGATCCTCTGCAAGAGCAGTAATTCCCAAGAACAGAAATATTTTAGGATCTGATAAGGTCTAGTTGTTTGTTTGTGTGGCTAGTTGGTTGGTTTTGGGTTTTAAGACAGGGTTTCTTTGTGTATCTGTAGCCGTCCTGGAACTCACTTTGTAGACCAGGCTGGCTTCAAACTCACAGAGATCTGTCTGCCTCAGCCTCCTGAGTGCTGGGATTAAAGGTGTACGCCACCACTGCCTACTGATCTGCCTGGTCCCACCACACCTGGCTTACTTTTTCATTTTTGGCTTTGATTTTAATGTCAAGTCTAAGAATCCTTTGCCTGCTCTAGATTCTGAAGAGTTTCTTCTATTTTTTTTTTTTCCTTCTAAACAGCCTTGAGCCAGGCAGTGGTGGTGCAAGCCTTTAATCCCAGCACTCGGGAGGCAGAGCCAGGTGGATCTCTATGAGTTCGAGGCCAGCCTGGTCTACAGAGTGAGTTCCAGGACAGGCACCAAAACTACACAGAGAAACCCTGTCTCAAACAAACAAACAAAAACTAAACAGCCTTGGTTGGTTGATTATTAGTTGATGTGTGTGTGTGTGTGTGTGTGTGTGTGTGTGTGTGTGTGTGTGTTGAACCTAGGGCCTTGCACATCCAAAACCCACTCTCAGCACTGAGCTAAACCCCCAGTTCCAAGAGCCCTGAGATTTTAGTGCCAACATGTCACCTTCTGTATAAGCAATGCTGGCCAGCTTCCTGTCTTCATTGAGTTATCATGCTGTGGAAGATCACGTCTGGATATGTGATAGCTAAGCAAAGAAGTGCCAAAAGGGTAGAGTGTTAAAGATATACCACAGACTTGATTTGAATTGAATCATCAATCTTTGATGGAACTAGTTTCTTTCCTTTCTTTCTTTCTTTCTTTCTTTTTCTTTTCTTTTCTTTTTTTCCCTTCTGGTTCTGGGGATAAAAATCCAGAGCCTCAAACCAGCTGTGCTAACACTTTACTACTGAGATACCCCAAACTCTGCATTTTATCTGTGCTTGTTGTCAGCCATTGCTAATGCCACTCCATCCATGGCAGATCTCACCAGATCAGAAGGAGCTGCTGGTGTGTTTAGAGAGAAGACTAGTATGGAGTCAGAGGATATGTGTCATGTGGCTCTCATGTACCACTATTATGATTTTGGTTGTTACAAACATGAAAAGCTGTTTGCAGATTTTTGACAAACCACATGTGCTCGCTCTGGTCTATGTGCTTAAGGAATTTCTGGCTACTGAGAGGACACCACACTGGGAGCGAGGATCTCGAAAGCACAGACATAGGTGGGAAGCTCTCAAAATACTTCAGGCAATAGAGGACGGTGGTTTCCACCAGGACAAGCCAGGTGCAGCCTTCCAGGATCTGGCAGGCTGAGGCAGAGGATCTTCAAGTCTAACCTGGGCTGTATAGTGAATTCTAACTCAGCTTGAGCTAAGTAGCAAGACTCTGTGTTCAAAACAACAAACAGGAGCTGGAGAGATGGCTCAATAGTTAGGAGCACTGGCTGCTCTTTTAGAGGTCCTGAGTTCAATTCCCAGCAACCACATGGTGGCTCACAACCATTTGTGATAAGATCTGATGCCCTCTTCTAATATGCAGGTATACATGCAGCGTACTCATACATAAAATATGAATTAAATAAAAAAAATTTTTAATTCAAAACAATAAACAAAAATAGAGAAGACTCAAGTATTTGGATCTAGCTGCTAGCTGCCATGGCCTCAGCTGTACGCAAAATGGGTTCAAGAGTGATTCATTCATCAGGGATGTGGTTAGAGATGCCCTGCCATGCCTTGCCACAAAGATGTGGAGTAGGCAGTTGGCTATTGATCCTGGGGTCCAGCAGATACCCTCAGATGGAGACAGACGTATTTACTTCCAGATGTCTTTTAGGGCTCAGAGCATGGCTATGCTGTGGAGGGAGAAGACTGAAGACCACTCCCAGGGAATTTGGATTTAAAGTCCTCCACTGAGGACTGGATGTCCCAACGCTTCTATTTAGGGCAAGCTCAGGACAAGAGACACACAGGGGTGGGGTGGGGTATTGCTTTCTGGGTGTTAGCACTTTGGCAATTTAGAAGTCGTGGCTCCTGCATCTTGTCCCAATAAGGGCCCTGAGACAGTATCTGCAGGAGCAGGTAAACACGGCCCCTCCCCTTACCTTCCTTCTCGTCTTCTTTCAAGGAGCCAGCAAAGCAGCACTACTTCTCCAAGCACGACAACCGCACTTCCTACGACAAAGTGAGTGCTGGAAAGAGGAAGGGGGAGGGGCCCCTGGCTGACAGAGGATGGAGCCAGTAGGGTAGAGAAAAAACCTTTAGGAGAGCAAAGGTTTCTCAAATAAGCATCTATTTCCCCTAATCTTTCCCACGGCTAAATATTCCACCCCCCAGACACAGGCAACTCGGCCGTGGTTTTCTTGGCTAGTTTGCCCAACAATGTACAAATATCCCAGGGGACCACTCAGGGGCTCCATGCTAAAATGGATAACATTACTGAGAATGCAGGGTAGAGGCTAGGGAGGTCAGGCGCAACCCCATCCTTCCCGAGCTGACGTGGGATTAGATGGGGTCCAAGCAAATCCTGGTTGCCAAGACTGTGGGCCAAGGGCCCGTACCGTTGAGGAGGGCCCCTACTGCCTGCTGCAGGGGATCGGAAGACGCAAGGACCTGGAGCGTCTGTGGAAGAGGCACACCTTCCTGCGCTGGGCGCCCTGCGAGCTGGAACTGAGCCAGCAGCCACCTCTGGAATCTTCCTACCAGACTGATTTCCGGTCAGGCACAGGACTCAGTAGGCTCCCCCAGCGCCTTGTCCACTTCGTGCAGGTACAGCCCCCCTATGCGAGCACCACCTACCAGCATAACTTCTGCCGGCCGGCCTGGGGTAGCCGCTGCGATAGCGCCAAGGTAAAGCCCCAAGAGCCAGTTGCTGAAACCCTGCCTGACCTCCCGGGGATCCCGAGGCCCAAATTGCTGCAGCACTACCTTCATGCTGGAGTATCTGAGTGTTTAAACTGGTCCCAAGCATTAAAAAGCTGACACAGCAGCGTGTTTGTACCGACAGCCCAAGATGTCTGAGGGGCCTGTGACCAGCTCTCTACCAGGTCCTGTGTCTGGCTCCCATGGCATTTGTGCCAATGTTTGTGTGCTGAGCTGAGGAGAGGCTGCCCAGGGAGCCTTGCCACTAAGTGAGAAAGGATAGGGCCTGCAACAGACTCAAGAGTCCAAGAAGGTTGCCTTGACCCTGGGTGGATTATAGGGACCCAATAACTTGAGTAACCTCTTGTACTCAGTGTAGCTACAGGAACACAGAACCTGAGGATCCTACTAGTGAGCAGCCAAGGCTGAGGGAGAAGCAAGGGCTGGCAGCTCCCTCCAGGAGCCAGGTGCCTTGAAGGGTTTGGCCACTCAGCCACACAGTCCTGCCCAAGAGATGCCTCCCAACAAGGAGACTGCCCCAACCACCACACCACCACGCCACCACGCGGCTGCTCCCTCCCCTTGTGGTTGTGCAGAACCTTTGAGGAGACCCCATATGACCTGGATCTGAAGGTCATCCTGACCTTGTGAAATTTCATTGTTTTGGGAAGTCCTCTGGTCATCCTACCAAGTCCCCTGACACCCAAGACACCTTATGTTACCTAATACAAAGCTGATGCTTAGGTGGAGTGGAGACACTGGGTCACTTTAGGTATGGTTATGAGGCTTAAGAAGCTCCCTGTGGACTCTCATCCCAGGGAGAGTTGAGGCCTTCAAAGGAGAGGAGGACAGAAAGACAAACATGAGAATCTGTGTCAGAAGCCACACACCAGATTTTATCAGTATTTTCATTTCTACACCAAAACTCCCTGGGTCCTCACAACAGCCCTGTGAGGTAGGTGGGGCAGGAAAGTTTCAGAGATCCCCATTTACAAATGAGGATGCCCAGGCACAGAGAGGTGAGACATCTTGCCCCGGGTCATACAACCATCGTATAGAGGCTCAAGCCGGCAGTCCTCTGGCCCTCCAGCATTCCCCATATTCTCCTGTTTCTTCTGTGATCTCCATCCTCAGAATACTCCTGGGGTCCACGGGGACCCTCAGGGAAGGCTGGGAGCTCAGGCTTTTCCAGAATGGCGCCTGGAGGAGGCCTGGTCAACTCTTGGGGCCTGTCCTGCGAGGCCAGCACTCTCCTCTTCACACTTCAGAGCAGACAAAGGGCCTAGTAAGTGCTAGGGCATGGGTAGAGCTAGCTATGGTTTGTGAGTAGATGTTGGTAAAAATAGGTGTGAGCATGTGTGTCCTGTGCTAAAGACAAAGGCTCCTCCAACCCCAGTCCCTAAGGCAGTAACTCGGGTACCCTTTCCTGTGCCTCCCTCATCCTACAGAGCTATGGGGAGCCTCTTCAGCAGTGAAAAGGAGCCCAATCTGCTTCTCTACTGAGCTGCTCTGGTAGACAGGTCTCACTAGGCCTTCAGACCCCATCGCGCAGACACAGTGCCTCCACAGCTTGACTAGGGCCCTGGGCCACACCCCCAATAACGAACAGCCGGGGCCCAGCCTGTAGGCTGGAACAGGAGCATCGGGCTGTAGGCATGGCAGGCAGTGCCTCCCAGCGTCGCCGCGCAAGGCTGAAGCTCTCCACGGAGGCCAGAGGGCATGGCTGGTTCCCTGGAGGAAGGAGAGATGGTGATGGGAGGCTGAAGCCCCTTTTGCTCCCTTTCCCAAACAATGGCCCCCCGTAAGTACCACCCCAGCACGAGCTATCAGAGCTTTGCCCATCCTTGCCCAGTTCATCTTTGTTCATTCACGCTTTGACCGTCGATTGGGTCACCTTCAATCATCTGTTCTGCTTCTGTTAGAGCCCCCAGGCAGGCAGACACCCTGAGAGCTGGAACAAGCGTGAGCTCCCTGGTTCACAAGTGGGCAAAGGGCCCACAAAGCTCTGACCCCAGAGTCTAAAGACGGCAGTCCTGCTAGGAGTTACTCTTTTCTGCTTTATGCCTTTTCCTCAGCGCACAGAGACTTACCAAGGCCCCCAATAGCCACAATGTTGCCCCCAAGAGAGCCAACCACAAAGTCGGCCCTCTTATCCCTCATTCGCAGGCTACGAGGCAGTTTAGTCCAGGACCCTGAAGGAGAGAAGGCTAAGATGTACACACACAGACAACATACACAAAGGTGAGGGCACAGGTGCACAGACATGCACAGGTGTGTGCGCGCACACAGACACACGCACAAGTGCTCTTGCATCCATCCCATGGGGAGCAGCACAGACTAGAAGAGGCATTGCTCACCATGCTCCAGGTCAAACATCTCCACAGTGTTGACAAAGTGTGGTCGGGAGTAGAAGTTGTGGGGCCCAGGCTGCTGTAGTCCACCCAGGCTAAAGACACTGCCTTCGGCCATGGCACAGCCAGCAAAGGCTCGGCGGCTGGGCAGGCTTGGGTGTCGGGTCCACGTACGGGTCTCCAGATCAAAAGCTTCAAAAGCAGTCACTGGGAGTTTGCCCTGGCGGCCTCCTGTGAAAGGAAATGAAGCTCCTGGAACAGAGCCCAGAGGACTTGGTGGCCTCCTTACTGGGTGGTGGAACGGTCCATCCCTGACTACTACACCCAGCTGTGTACACACCTGATTCTGGGTCATTCATGAGACCACATAAGCCCTCGGGGCACTGAATTTGATTTTCCAATCCCTGTTGGGCCCCACCAAGGAGGCCTTAGAATAGGTCTGGATTACCCCCCAACAAAACTTCTCAAATCCTAACATCTCAGACTAAGATTGATTCCTAATCCAGACAACCTACAGGGAAGGAGACATCTGGAATCCCCCCTCCCCCTTCCCACATCCTTCAGCCCTTACCCAGAACATAGATCTTGTTCCCGTGCAGGAAGGTGGAAGCCCCGTAGCAGGGTGTGGGCATAGAAGGTAGCGAGAGCCAGCAGTCCTGTCGGGGCTCATACACCCGTACCTGGGCCTGGGGGGCCGTGTCAGGACCCATTCCCCCCAGGGCGTACACCATACCATCTGCACAGAAAAGAGTGGTTCAGAGCTCACAACCATGTCTGGCTAGTGATCCCGGCCCTGACAGCTCCCTTGGTCAGGCCCAGGGGTGGATGGAGACCCATGTGTTTGTCAGAAACTTTGTTGCCCATCTGAAGTGGGAGCTAGGAGAGCTGGGATTCCAGCTTTGGCCTAGGCCCCTCTAAGTGAAGAGCAGGAGGCAGCCGATCTAATTATAATCCAGCACAGTCTCCTTGGAGACGCTATGGCAACCAAATCTGGCATCTAAACAGGCTAGCCTGGAGTGGTGGTCAGACCTGGAGGCCACAAGGTGTGTGTGTTTGTGTGTGTGTAAGGGGGGCTCCCTTAACGGGGGAGGAGGGGTAGATTAAGACAGTGGTAGAGGAATGAGGAGATTTGCTCCACATGAAGCTCAATCTGGGAAGGGAACTAAGGGGATCAACTGGGGAGGCCTAGGGCTGGGAGATGAGCTTGTCTGTAGGACAGAGCCTTGAGCCTGGCATCTGGTCAGCACCACCGCACCACGCTGTTTCACTGGAGTAGGTTCTTGCCTTCTGTTAGGTGCTCAGAGTCAGCTAGGGGCACATCGACAGGCCTTTGGGTGATGTGTCAGGCAGCTGGGGGCTTCCATGGCAACCATCTCCAGGTTGGCTTGGCCTTTGTCCACATCAGGATCCCTGGTGTGTATGTGGTGGGGGAGGTCTAAGCACTTAAGCACTTGCTGGGCTCAGAGCCAAGGCCTTGTTCCCCTCCCCCACTCCAGACTATTTATAACTATGGGAGTCACTAGGCCACACCCCCCACTGTCTCTTAGTAACAAAGAATAGGACAGGGTAGTGGCTGGGGTCTCCTATCTTTCTGGGGGTCTTCTGGGCTCTGACCCCCACCTCATAGCCCAGAAGAGGCAATTAACAGCAAATTGCAGGAAGCCTAGGTAAGGGAGGAGACAGGGGACAAAACCATGTCCAAGGCAATACCTATCCAGTCTCCGAGGTAACAGACCCGGTCAGGAGAAGAGAAAATGAAGACTGTTGGGGCACCTGAGGGACCTTCCTTGATGAGCCACTCACCTCTCTCCACAGTCGCAACCCCCATGGCTGCTTGAGGGAGGGTAGCCCGACGCTCCCAGCGGCCCTCATCAGCCAGGAAGGCCTCCACAGCGGCTACTGGGCTCTGGACTTCATCCACGCCACCCACCACTAGCACCTGCTTACCCAGAACCACAGCAGCTGCACCAGCCCGGGCAGTGGGCAGGGGCGCTAACGCTAGCCATGTGTGTGAGGCCATATCCAGTGTCTCAGCAGTGTCCAGAGGTAACCCAGCCCGGCCACAGCCCCCCAACACCAGCAGGTGCCCATCCTGGTGTGCCACTGTGCCATATACCCGGCAAGTGGGCATGGGGGGGAACACCTGCCAAGCAAAGGCCCGGCCACCTCCTGCAGCCATGTTGCTCACTGCCGGTGGCAGGCCATGCTTTTTGCTCAGGCTGTGGGCCTCACTGGGGGGACACAATAGGGCCTCATCTTGATTCTGCCAGGGCTGTAAGGGTGTGTCTGACCAGTCCAAGGGACCTTGCCTTCACCTGGAGGAGAGATGGGAAACAAAGGATCAGGGCCACTGTCAAGAAACAGATGAATAACACAGTAGCTAGACAGGCCAGGCCCAGATCACTGTGGGGAAGGACCCGCCCCCTTTGATTAGCACTCTACTGGTGAAGATCCTTCTTCTGTGGTGGGAAGAAGAATAGACTCCAGATACCCAGACGGCTTTCTCACTTCCCATAAGGGCATGAAGGACTCTCCCCATCCCCGACCTCAAAAACTAGCAAGTAGAAGCTTCATCACTTAGACTGGAAGTGGAGTCAAGTAACGAGACCCCCAACGCTCCATCTTAGTGCCCTTCCTTCCCAATAAGACTTAGCTTGGTTTTCCAAGAGAGGAGTCCTGAACCCTCTTGCTCACTGGCATCTAGTGTCCCTTGAACAACCATTAGGGTCCCTCACCCGCAGTCCTTACAACAAGGAGCGTCCCATTCTACAAAGTACAACCGTTTATATCAGCAAACAGCCAATCTCAGGTGTGAAGGCTTCAAAGGGACAGACCTCAGGATTCCACAATCCCTTTGAAGTCCATCCTCAGGGGTGTGGCAATGCCTGCAGATTCCCAGCATGAGTACAGGATTTGAAGGTCCCTGCCTGAGTCCAGGACTTTTCATAAGAATAAACAGCTGGATTCCTGAGCCCCCTAAGATCACATTCCTTAGTCCCCCTCATTTTGCTGTGTGTGTGTGTGTGTGTGTGTGTCTGTCTGTCTGTCTGTCTGTGTGTGTCTGTGTTGGGGGTCTCCATTCTCAGTCCCGGGATTTGGCAGGACGGCCTCCTGGCCCCAAACTTCCAACTCAAAGGAGAGTGGGGGGCGGGTCTGGCTAGTGGGATTAATTAAGGCTCTAAGCTTCATGCCCCAAACTTCCCCTGAGCGAGCCTCCCGCGGGACTCACCCGCTGGATCTCTGACGCCGCCAGGGCACGGGGTCCGCTGTTCCGCCTCCGCTGACGCTGGCTCTGGCTAGGGCTGAAGCTGGGCTCTGGTGGGGCTCCCGCACCGCTCCGGCGTGGGGCGGGGCCGGTCCAGGTCCGCCCCTCGCTCCCCCCTCCCCAGATTCGGGGAATCCTCCTCCCGCCTTAACTCTGCACATGCCACGGCAGGAGTAGGGCGCACCGACCCACGATCACCCGAAATGAACAGACAGGCATATGGACATCCGGCCGGCTAGCATCTGGGTTCCACCTGGGGCGGTGACAGAAATAAGGCAGCAGTGAGCAACACAACACCGGTGTGGTGAGATCGGAGGCGGGTGTCGTTCTGAGTCGGATTCACACTGGGTGCATTCGGCAGGAGCTAACCAGTGGAACCTGAGGCCTTAAGGGGTCGGAGCCCGCCCATCACAACTGAGCCTGGAGGTGCCCAACCACCAGCTTTGCTGCGGCGCCCCCTGGAGGCCAGTAGGGCTGTAGCCTGGGCCTCTGGTTGGGGAGCCCAGCTGCCTTGTGTCCTAACCAGGACACAACCGTGACACAAAGCCAGCCGCAGAGTAGAACCTACAGAGTACACTGAGACCACTAGCAGGTGGGGTGGAGGACCCGACTGTACTAGTCCTGGGGCCGATCCGGTCCTTCGTTACAGAGAGCTAGGTTATTCTTGGTTAGATCTGAGCAGATGAGCTAAATCAGCCAGAGGCCAGGGGTCTCTCTGCCTAATCCTATACATCCCGAGACTGAGGCTACTCTGAGGCCTGGGTGACTATCCATCTTCAGGGTACAGGGCTTGCCTCTCGCCAACTCTGTGGTCATGTTGAGAGCAAACTGAGGTGACAAAGACCCACTTACCTTCGACTCAAACCTTGGCCCCGCCCATCTTAGGAGCATTCAGAATCCTGGGTGAAGAGCTGCTTGCAGTGGTCTGCGTCTGCTTCCTGCTTCTTCCCCTTTCATGGACAGTGTTTATCTGAATTTCCCAAAGCAGATCCAGAGACAATGACACAGTGCACGTAGTTAGTGTGGGAGGTAGACCCAGGAGGCACCAGCAGCAAGAAGACCAAACAAAGCAGCCAACAAAGGAGGTGCCCTCAAACAGGTCACCACTGTGGGTGACTGGGACCAAATCCTTCTGGGGATTTTGGGAGCTGATTGGGAGCATGGGTCTCTGTCGTATGATATTTTGTTTGTGTTCTGACAAATAAAGCTTGTCTGGAGATCAGAGGGCAGAGCTAGCCACTATTTAACCATAGAGGTCTGGAGGTCTGTATAGACAAAGAACAGGAAGTGACATGGCTGGGAGGAGAGAGGACTATAAGCAGGTGGAGACAGGATCTCTCCCCTTTTCCGTCTGAGGACTTGTGGAGGTAAGAGGTCACTTTGGCTGCTCCTTTGCTTCTCTGATCTTTCAGCATTTACCCCGATATCTGACTCTGGGTTTTTATTATTAAGACCAATTAGAATCGCTACAATTCGAGCTACAGGTCTCACATTGTTACTCCTCCCAAGGGCAAGGGGAACTATGGAATTCATCTTCACACCCATCAATCATATGTTGAGAACTGTTTGGGGGCATTAACGTCTTCGCCTGCTGGACTTTTTGCCTGCACAGAATGTGGGTGGACCCTTCCTCAGGACTCCATGGAGCTGTAGCTCTTTCCAAAGTTGGCGGTTTGAGGCGGAGGGCGTGCACAGACTCTGAAAGGCCTCTGCTCTCCGGGCCACCTGCCCACTCCCCAGGTTGCTCCTCTCTGGGGACACTGCTATCTACCACCCCCACACACACACACTATCCTAGTCACCACTGTCCCCTGTCTTCCTAAGCCCCTTCCCTTCTTTCCAGCTCTTAACCATTTACAAGCTAGCTGCTTTTAAATGCCTCCTGGTTCTAAGTCACGGTCATCTCTTCTCGCTGCCTCCAAATTTGAAGCCATCTATCCCTGCAGACTCCACCATCTTATCTGCCACCTCAGTCCACTGCCACTCCTTCCTCCAAAGTGCTTTTGAAACAGTTGGTTCTAGGGGACTGGAGAGATAGATAGCTCAGTGGTTGAGATCACTGGCTGCTTTTCCAAAGGACCCGGGTTCAATTCCCAGCACCCATACGGCAGCTCACAACTGTCAGAAACTCTAGTTCCAGGGGATCTGACACCCTCACACAGACACACACGCAGGCAAAACACCAATGCACATAAAATAAAAATAAATTAAAAAAAAATTTTTTTGCTGCTTTGAGACAATGTGTCCCGTAGCTCAGACTGGTCTTGAACCTGCTACATAGCCAAGGATGACTTTGAATTTCTGATTCTCTCATTTCCTCCCAAATGCTGGGATTACAGGCATACCACCTTGCCCAGTTTGTACAGTGATGAGGAGTGAACCCAGGGCTTTCTGCACGCTAAACAGCACTCTACCAACTGAGCTGGATCTCCCGCCTCCAAAATTGCTTTTGAGAAGTCACCATGTGTACTAGTCAAAATTGGGAAATAAAACCAATAGAATGTATACATATTACAAGGGGACTTAGGTGGTGGCACACACCTTTAATCTCAGCACTCAGAAGGCAGAGGCAGGCAGATCTCTGAGTTCTAGGCCAGCCTGGTCTACAGAGCTAGTTCCAGGACAGCCGGGGCTACACAGAGAAACCCTGTCTCAATAACAAACAAAACAAAAATGAGATTTAGACAACAGATAGATGGTTCAGAGGTTAAGAGCACTGGCTACTCTTATAGAGGGCCTGGGTTTGGTTCTCAGCACCCACATGGGAGCTCATAACCATCTGTGATGATCTGACATTCCCTACTGATCTCTGCAGGCACCAGGCATGCACATGATAACATGTATACAGGCAAAACACTCATACACATAAATCTTTAAAACATTTTTAAGGAAAGAAGGGGATTTCCTAGACTGGCTTAAGTCACACAGTCTGAGCAGTACAACAGTGGCTCTCTGTACTGGGCAGGCTAAGGACCCCGGAGTGACTTAGTCCTGCAGTCTGGCAGCCTTGGCAGTCTCAATCTCCTGCTGAAGGCCTGGACATTTCCTGGAGAAACCACTAGTCTTCAGTCCACATTAGAATCCTAAAGAGCCAGGCAGTGGTAGCGCATGCCTTTAATCCCAGCACTCGGGAAGCAGAGCTAGGCAGATCTCTGTGAGTTCAAGGACAGCCTGGGCTACAGAGTGAGATCCAGGATAGGCACCAAATCTACACAAAGAAACCCTGTCTCAAAAAACCAAAAAAGAAGAAGAAGAAGGAGGAGGAGGAGAAGACAGAAGCTGGGTTCTGATACCAGTGAAGGAATGAAGTGGCAGCTGGAGCAGCAGCAGTATAGAGGAACTTGCTAGCAAGATTCATGAAGATAAGAAGGCAAAAGCCAAATCCTTCCTGTCAGACCTCCTTTGTCAGCTGCTAATGGAATGTGCTGCCACAATTAGAATGAGTTTTCTCACTGGTGTGTCCAGCAGCTGTATCTCATAGTTGATTCCACTCCCTGCTAAAGGCAGGCGTGGTGAGTTTGATTGCAACCACATGATAGAGGGAAACAATTCCCCAAAGGTGTCCTTTGACTCTACACCAGTGCTGTGGAAAAGTACACCAAGAGTGAAAACACACACAAAATAAATGATGTTAAAAAATGAAAAACTGGGCTGGAGAGATGGCTCAGAGGTTAAAAGCACTGGCTGCTCTTCAGAGGTCCTGAGTTCAATTCCCAGCACCCACATGGTGGCTCACAACCACCTGTAATGAGATCTGGTACTCTCTTCTGTGTACATAATAAATAAATAAGATTCATTGTGAGCTACCATGTGGGTGCTGGGAATTGAACTCAGGACCTCTGGGAGAACAGTCAGTGCTCTTAACCTCTGAGCCATCTCTCCAGCCCCATAAATAAATCTTTAAAAAAAAAAAGAAAGAAGAAAGAAAAGAAAAACTAGTGGCACACACCTTTAATCCCAGCACTTGGGAGGCAGAGCCAGGCAGATCTCTGTGAGTTCCAGGCCAGCCTGATCTATAGAGTGAGATCTAGGACAGGCACCAAAACTACACAGAGAAACCCTGTCTCAAAAAACAAAACAAAAAAAAAAAGGAAAGAAAAGAAAGAAAAACTGCCAGGTGGTGTTGATGCACACCTTTGATCCCAGCACTAGGGAGTATCATGCCTTTGATCCCAGTACACAGGAGGCTCATTCATTGGGAGGTGTAGACAGGAATATAAAGCAGGTGGAGACAGGATCTTTCCAACGCCAACCCCCCAATTTGGTCTGATGATTCATAGAAGTTTCTAGTGGCTGCTGCTCTGCTTCTTTGATCTTTCAGCTTTCACCCTTGATATCTGATTCTTGGGTTTTTATTGTTATGACTAATTAGGATCACACTTCAGGCACAGTTTCTCTGTGTAGCCCCAGCCATCCTGGAACTCTGGAATCCAGAACTGATCTCTGAGTGCTCAAGGCCACCATGGTCTGTCTATGCAGTGAGTTCAAGACTAGTCAGGACTACATATTGAGACTCTTGTCTCAAAACAACAACAAAACATATTTGGCTCTGGCTTTCCAAAGCAACAAACCTAGAACCTCTTGGGAAAACCTTTCCCAAGATGCAACCTTCTCTACCAGATTACCAGTTGTGCCTGCTCAGGTGGATGTGGGTTGACTGTGGTAGTAATGTGTTCCCTAAAATATTGTGAACCCTAATAAACTCATCTGGGGTCAGAGAACAGAACAGCCACTAGATACTGAGTCTAGAAAATGGTGTCACTCACGCCTTTAATGCTAGCATTCCAGAGGTAGAAATTTGTCTGGATCTCTGTGAATTTAAGGCCACATTGGAAACAGCCAGGCATGGTGACTCACGCCTTTAATCCCAGGGAGTGATGGCAAAAACAGAAAGATATATAAGGCGTGAAGACCAGAAACTAGAAGCATTTGGCTGGTTAAGCATTCAGGCTTTCGAGAAGCAGTTTAGCTGAGAGCCATTGGGATGAGGACTTGGAGGCTTCCAGTCTGAGGAAACAGGATCAGCTGAGGAAATGGCAAGGTGAGGTAGCTGTGGCTTGTTCTGCTTCTCTGATCTTCCAGAGTTCACCCCAATACCTGGCCTCAGGTTTGATTTTATTAATAAGACCATCTAAGATTCCTGCTATGGTTGACCTCACTAATAACTATGTAAGCTGTCAAATGGAGACTAAGGGACGGGTCACTGAAACACATTGTGTCTCTCTCACCTCATGCTCATCTCACTTGGGCTATGCCTGTGTAGGGTCAGCTGCTATCAAAGACCAAGGTCAAAGATCGAAGGTCAAGTGATAACTCTGCTCTGATGACTGTGTCCTGAGAGTTGCACCTCGGGCTTAGTACCAGGACATCCCTTTGATGGCTGGGTACTCCTAACCTTCACCATCCCTTCAGTAACTATAGATAGAAGGGACAGAGATAGAATGGACCTAGCCTTCTTGTCTTCCATTTTGCTCTGACCTCTGGACCGGACAAGCCAGAGAAGAATCTCCTCCTAGGACACACCTGGGCCACTGTCATCCCTGGAGGCACCAAACTCTGCCTCTTCATGAAAGTGGCTTCTGTTTGTATAGTCGTGGCTCATCTGCTTTGGAGGACAATTTTGCTTGAAGGTGAAGTTAGATTGGTCCCAGGAGTGAACAGACAATCCTGACCCCCAACAATGGACAAGGACAAAGGTAGAGCTCACCCATACTTGAAAAATAGAGATGTTGTTGGAACTTCCTGATGTAGGCCCATAAGGCCCTTTCTTTTTCTGTACCAAGACAAACGGTTAGAAGCACTGATCCCAGACTATCAGGAAATTCTGGGGTTCCTGTTGGATGCCTTGGCCACCCTTGAAGACACTCAGGACTCTCTCCCATCAGTGTCAAGGCCCTGAGAAGTGAGACCTTGGGCATTGCTAAGTTGAATGGATAATTCCCTTTAGGGATGCCTGGATCCCTCTATACAGGCTGGGAAATAGAGAACAGCTAAAGGATCTTGGGGTCATATGAAAAATGAAGAAGGCTTATATCCAGCCCTTACATGAAGCATTCCAGCCACTCTCTTCTATCTATCCCAAACTCCGAAGGTAGCACCATTGTGAAGGCCTGAGAACAGAGCTGTAGCATATATCTATCTTCTGGCTCAGGTTCTGTGAAAGGGCCAAATGCCCCCACTACTTCAGCCATGAAACCAAAGCTTTCCTGATGACTCCCAATGTGGACCAGGAAGCAGCTATCAAGGGGGCGTCTTTTTAAGGGCCGTAGAGCCAGGCATGGTGCTGCATGCCTTTGATCCCAGCCCCCAGGGCTATGCAGAGAGATACCTTTAAAAAAAAGTTTTGGAAACCATTTTGACTGTTCATCTGAGGTCTCAGATTCCTAAGGTTAATTTGACCTGTGTCCTGTGTGCTGCAGTGGGCTCTAACCATCCTCTCTTGCCTAGGGAACAGATACAAAGACTGAGTTTGCAGTCTCCCCAGCAGGATGGGGATGCTCGGCGATGTAAAGACTGAAAGTAGGACTTTGTGCCGTTGAAGTGCATTGCCTGAACCAGATCTTGGCACTCCATCTGTGCACACATACCTGGGCAAGTATGTTCAGGCCCACGTTGATGTACTATGACTTACCGGCCCACTAGAGAGAGCCCCAGGCTTCTGTGTATCACTTGTACCCACATGTATATACCAGCCTTTCATGCAATAGGCCAGGGGCAGGCTCCATTCTCAGGAAGAGAGGAGGGTCTACTGTCCTTACAGGAGATACTTTTGTGGTGAAACAAGAGGACTATCTGAGACACCCCCTATCAGGCATACTCCATTTTAACCTTCTGATCAGTTGCCAGAGAAAGAAGCAGGCCCTGGGGTGTTGAATGGCCTAGGCCTTGCCAGGAGTCACCCTGAAACCCTATACTATAAACCAGGTCATTCTAGAGAAATGTTAAATAGCCTCTAGTCCAATCCTAACTGGGCACCTGTGACTCTTTGTCATCTAAGTGCCCTCGACTCCCATACTGGATCAGATGGCTTTGGAGTTGTCTTTGTGGCCACCACCTCCAGGCAGCCCTCCCTGGTACTCAACCTGCTCCGCCCCCAGACTTGGGGGAAGTGCTAGAGGTCAAGGGTCACCAGGCGGGCCAGGTCCCGGAAGCGGAAGCGCAGTGCACTTCCGGAGCGCAGCAGGCGGCCATGTTGGAGCGGCGGAGGCGGCGCAGAGGTGCGTCCTGGGTCCCCGCGGCGGCGCCGGTAGGTTGTAGCCGCGGGTCTAACGGTGCTGCGAAGTGGCGGCCCGTGAGGCCGCAGGGCGGCAGGGCGAAGGGACTGGGTGGCCGACCCTCCCGGTTCCCCGTTCTCCCCGGGCTTGGCCGAGGCACCCCACCCCCACCCAGGACCCCACCCTGGGGCTGTGCGGATGCTGTCGGGCTACCACTGTCCACCTTACAACATTCCGCCGTCGCCGTTCGGGCCCCGGGGACGCGGTCTCCCAGCCTGAGGGCCCCGATCTGCCCCCGACCCCAGGCTGCCTGATTAGTAATTCTCCCACCCCCCAGTCTTCGGTCAACTTCCCCGGCTGGCTGGCCCCAAAGGAATGTGTGCAAGTGTGCCCGGCTGCAGCGTCTCTTTACAAAGCTGCTTGAAAGCCAAGAAGCACCCCGCAAAGGTTCAGACCGCCCTAGGTCCCCGCCTCCCAATATCAGCGCTTGAGGTTTGGGTACAGTTCACAGCCTACCCCGTCAAACAATAAATAAAAGTACTAAAGTCATGCGCAAGGATTGTGCTTGGAGAGCATCCTCTGGGGGAGAGGAAGTGCCTCAGACACCTGAGGATCCAAGAATGTTTCCAAACAAAGGGCCCCAGGGCGCTTTCTCTGGGGAAATCTCAAGACTGCATATCTGCTCCATTAGAGCTGAGCAGAGCAGCGGCACAGACCGACCTCGAGGCCCCAGGGATCTGTCTCATCCCAGCTGATCTTTTAATGCTCCGGTGCACTGGGGAGTTTACCTCTAGAGGCCCTCAAGTGCTTCGAGGGATGCTAGATGTAACTCATGATTGACGGGCATCATTCCTTTAAGGGAATGGGGGCCGATTTGAGGGCTCCAGGACCACTGCACCTTTGCTACACTGAGATCTGCTACCCTTTAAAGTCCAGTTAGGACAGACAGCTCAGACCTTTAGTGGCCACTTGACATACCTTCCTAGATGGATCTGTATCTTCCATTGTCTTCAAACCTTGGACTCCTTGGCCTAGCCGGCTGGCCCCTGCTTTACCTTAGAGATGTTGCTTTGTTATTCAACAGCTTTTTTTTTTTTTTTTTCTTTCTTTTTTTGAGAGTCTGACTCCTTCATTGGGGTTGAACTCCAAGACTAGAGTGAGAAATTGGGTTTATGGAGTAGCCTGTCCACAGACCCTGAAAGTAGAGTCTCTGGTAGTCAGGGAGATCAACCACCCCTGCACTGGAACACTGACAGCTGGACGAACATGCCGGGGTGGACATCGAGTGTAAGTCTGGGCCTTTGGGCCTGTGTTCAAAGCCCTCGATCTGTCTTGCAGGTAGCCCCCCACCATCCCACGTCTTCCTTCCCCCTCTTACTTCACCGCCACTTGGTAGCTGTCGCCTTTTTTGGTCCATTTGTGCCTGCTGTCCTTTTTGTCATTCATCTAGAGTTACCACTGCTCCCAGGAGTCCTTCCCTAACCATACTTATTAGTAAGTGTGACCTGGGTAACACCACGTACTCCCAGGAAACTTTATGGTGGCTGTGTCTTGACTTCAGGACTGGTCTCTTTGAGGATAGAGATATTTTCCTGTATCCTAGGACTGATCTGGATATTTGGCATGGGGTGGGGGTGCAGACGGCAGGCACAGTAGTGCAAGCATGTGGTCCTAGCTGCTCAGGAACCTGAGTGGGAGGATCACTTGCATCAACCAGTTCGAGACCAGCCTGGCAACATAGCAAGCTCCATTTCAGAGACTAGAAAATGCAGAATTTAGCTGAGCTCTTGACACACACTTATAATCCTAGTACTTGGAGGCTGCCGCAGGAGAAGTACCAATTTGAGGCCAGTTTGGACTATATAGCAAGCTCCAGAACTGCCAGAGATACAGAGTGAGATCTTATGTCCCCAACAACAGAGTATGGTAGTGCCTGCCTGTAATCCCAGGACTTGAAAGCTAGTGGCAGAGGAGGGATCAGGGTTCAAGGGCAGGCTGGCCTATGTGAGACATTGTCTTAAAGCAAGAAAAGAAAAATGCCACTGAATTAAAATAAGCCAGATTTAAATCTTCCCAGAAGCCCAGCAGTAGGATCGATGGCTCTTAGGTGCTTCTGAACATGTATCCTTAAGAAACACACCAACAGGGCTTGGGGATTTAGCTCAGTGGTAGAGCACTTGCCCAGCAAGCACAAGGCCTCACATTCGATCCTCAGCTCCAAAAAAGAAAAAAGAAACACACCAACAGAGGGTCAAGTGACTCTAGAGAATGATTTATCCCGACCAGGCCATTCTATCATCGAGTGGGAGCCTTGCTTGACTTGACTTGCCATCCTGTTCTAGCTCCATACCTTGGTACCATTCTTTTTTCTTTTTTTTTCTTTTTTTTTTGTTTTTCGAGACAGGGTTTCTCTGCATAGCTTTGCACCTTTCCTGGAACTCACTCTGTAGCCCAGGCTGGCCTGGAACTCACAGAGATCCACCTGCCTGCCTCTGCCTCTCGAGTGCTGGGATTAAAGGCGTGTGCCACCACTCCTGGCTCCTTAGTACCATTCTTACTGATTCTTTTCTTTTTGCTTTGGAGGTACCAAGTACTGGTTTGCGGATACGCAGGCAGATCCGAAGTGCCTGATGCCATGAGCATGGTAGTGCATCATGTGGAGGAGAAAGCTGTGCACTCCTGGTCACGCATCTCCACGGCAGGGAAGAAAGCCCTGGAAGAGGCGCTGTTGGTGTTTAACCCCATGAGCCAGGATCTCAGTGCCACAGAGGCCCAACTTGTGGCCTTCCTACAGGGCCTGCGAGATGATGGCTTCCAACCGACCATTTTGCGAAGTGGTGATGTTTACGGCTATAGCTCATGCACAGCCAACCCCCCCAGCCAGACAAAGCTACAAGCTCGCACCACCAACCCATCTGCCACATCACTTCCAGCCAGGGCTCCCCAAACTGCTGTGTCGCTACCTGCAAGAAAGGACACACTGCTTCCTGTGCCACTGTCTGGCAGGCTGGCTAAGGGGTCCACACCAGCCCTTGCCAAGCATGCCACCACTAACCTGCTGCTGAGCTCCCTGAAGGAGTCAAATGTCAGTCACACCAGTGGCGCAACAGTAGGCTTCCCTGCCCACCTCTATCCAGGTGTCTGCCCTGCCATGCGGCTCTCTGTGGTCCTCGAAGCACTAGTCCCACTCAAGACTCCTTGCTTGGGTGCCAAGCACAGGGCACAGTCACTGCAGCTGTCCCTTGCAAACTCTTCCCTGAAACTGAAGAAAGGTTCGGGGAACCCACAGTCCAAAGCATCCAGAAAAATCACAAGTAAGGGCCTCAAATGCCTGAGCAGGAAAGGTCCTGGGGCTGACCGACGAGGTGCTGGGACCCAGAGCAGTGGCATACGCATGAAAGGGTGTTCTTCCTTGGGCACCAAAACAGTCCAGGCCAAGGCATCTCGAACACTGCCCAAAGCTGCTCAGGCCCATGCCAGTAGAGCGCAAACCCAGAACAAGACAGTAAGGGTGAAGGCCAAAGCAACGAAGGCCAAGCCCAGGGCGGCCGGAGCAAAAGCCAAGGCCACTGTAGTGAGGGACAAGGCTAAAGCCAAGGCATCTCGGGCCAAGCACAGGGGAAGGCCAAAGGGATCCGTTAAGACCGGAACTGGAAGGACGAGCCTGAAGAATCGCTCTGAGACGGTGGGGAAGAAGAGGAAGAAGGCTGAGGAGGTGAAGGGTCTTCCTCCAAAGAAGAGATCACGGCTTGTGCTCCGATCCCCTAAGGCACGGCTGGGGCCTGGAACAAAACCTTGCAAGTCCCAGACTATAAAGGTAGACAGGAAATCTTCAGATGATGAGGTCCGACAGTGGGCGCAGCAGGTCCTCCGTGTGAACCTCTCTCCAGTAGTGTGGCTCCAACCTCTGCTGTCATCTTGACCCCTTACTCAGCATCCCGAGTCACCCTTGCATCTCGGCCTGGGAGAACAGCTGAGCTCTCCATGTGACCAGCAACAGTGTGCCGGGCTGTGCTCGTGGACTCTGGGTACCTCCAGGACCCCTGCGGTCCCCAGCCTCCTTTCGGAAACTGAGGGTTTGGGATGGGGTGGGTGGCGGGAGGGGTGTTCTCATGGCTCAGTGCACTGTGACTTGCTCTTTAAGTTGTACGTCTGATGTGCCATCTATCATGTTTTATACCTTTCCACCTTGCGGTCTCCCTGCTCACCCTCCATGGTCTTATTTATTGAATGATTTTGGTGTGTGGGGGCTGCTGGCAGGAGCCTGCTAGAACTAGCCCTGGTAGCTTGAAGCAGGTCATCAATGTGGATGATAGGGTGATATTATCGAAGGGCAAAGCTCCCAGGCTTCTGAAGAGATGTGGGGAATTCAGGTGCTGGCTTCTGTAGATGCGTGAGAGAGATTCTGAGGGAGGGGCAGAACCACTATAAAGTAGGACATCTCACCTCAAGTGTCCCAGTTCTGAACCAGAAGGGCCCCATTCAAGATTGTGAGTCACTCTGGGAAATCCTGCAGCTCACAGGTTTTTAGGCCAGGGAAGAAGCCTTTGTGGTACTGCTCTCTAGGGGCCAAGCTTTAAGGCTTTGCCTGGGCTTGTCTAGAGGGAGGGAACAGGGAAGTGCTGCTTCTCTACTGAAAGGGACTAGCCTCAATTTTTCTTGAGAGGCTGGGCTTGGAATCTGGACCACAAAACCTGCCCTTACTGTCCAAAGAATTTTCTCTCTGGTAATTAATGGAGGATCTAGGCTTCTACCTGTACTCAGCAGTGCTTTCTGACTGGATTCCATCCACATGCTCCATCTTACTCAGGTCCAGCCTCACTGTGTCTCCTAACATGATCTGTGTGCTTTGGACATTGTTGGTACCTTCTGCTTTGAAGAAGAGCTGGGTCCTGAGTGGAAGCAGCTGCTACCCATGTGTAGTTCACTGTTAGCCAATAAGGCTGGAAGGTAGTGGCTAGGAGATAGGGAACCTGCAACCCCTGCACTTGGGAATTTGAGTGTGAGTTTGAGGTCAGCATCAGCTACATAATGAGGAAACACCACCACCACCCCTCTCTCTCTCTCTCTCTCTCTCTGTTTTTTTTTTTTTTTTTTTTTTTGGTGGTTGTTGTTTTTGAGACAGGGTTTCTCTGTATAGCCCTGGCTGTCCTAGAACTAACTTCTTTTGTAGATAATTATGCTGGCCTCAAACTCAGATCCATCTGCTAGGATTAAAGGTGTGTGCCACCAGACTAAGTCAGGGGACTGGAGGAGAGATGGCTTAGTGCTTAAGAGGATTTAATTGCTCTGCCAGAGGATCCAAGTTTGGTTCCCACAACAAGGCAGCTCACAAACACTGTCCAGCTCCTGGGATCTCATACTTTTCTTGCTTACATGGTCACAGGCAGAAAGACACACACAATTTTATTTCTTTGGGAAAAGGCTATCTTGGGAATCTTGAACTTTAGTGATGTTGATAAGCAAAGGAATGGTGTGAAATCCCTTAAATAAAAACTTACTGGCTGGGCTGGAGAGATGCCTCAGAGGTAAAGAGCGCTGGTTGCTCTTCATAAACCCAGGTTCATAAAGTGCAGTGCTCTAGACAACATTTCCCTCTCGTCCTGGAAGCCCCGCCCACCTCTCCACCACTATTCTGATCCTACCCAAGTCTCCTTCAGCTTTTGGCAGCCACATCACACTCTGACTTCTCACTGGCTTATGGTCAACTGGGCAAGCAAGTCTTCCCTTAGCAGCATCTTTATTCCCAAAACAGTCCTTTCCTGTCTCAGACAGAAGGACTTGAGAACAGTGTGTAAATGTCTACTATATTTTACACTTAGGTTTTCACACTGTTATTCTTTGTCCGAATAATCAAAATCATTCATATTTGAGAAAGGAATTAGCATTTAATGCAGTCTAGGATGGCCCTGAATTCACAATATAACCAAGAATAATCTTGAGCTCCTGATCCTTCTCGCTCTTAAATTCTGGGGTCACACTAATAAAAGATTTAAAAAACAAACAAAAAAAAAAACCCAGGTTAAGTTCCCAGGGCTTACCTGGCAGCGCTCAGCTGTCTTAATTCCAGTTCCAGGGGACCTGATGCCCTCCTCTGGATTCACTGGGCACTAGTCAGACACATATTGTAGACATGCATGTAGATAAAACACCTATACACATAGAAATAAAATAAATGTATTGTCTTTACAACAACAAGAACAATGTTAATAATAGAGCAAGCCAGGGCTGAGAGATAGCTTTGTAGGTGAACTGCTCTCTGCAAGCTTGAGGACATAAGTTCAGATCCCTAGAACAAGTAAAAGCCGGATATGTGCCTGAACACCAGCAATGAGTCAGGGCAGAGCCAGCCAATGTGGCTAAAATGACAAAATCTAGAGTCAATGAAAGACCAGATCTCAAAAAATAACATGGAGGCTGAGCAGTGGTAATGCACGCCTTTAAGTCCAGCATTCAGGAGGTAGAGGCAGGTGGATCTCTGTGAGTTCGAGGCTACCCTGGTCTACAGAGCAAGATCCAGGACAGGCACCAAAAAAAACTACACAGAGAAACCCTGTCTTGGGGGGGGGGGGGGGGGGGGGGAGGCTAAAGGTGGCTCAGAGGTCAAGAGCATGTATTGTTCTCACACACAAATAGCTCCAGGGGGTCTGATTTCATCTTCTGTCCTCCATGGGTACCTACATTCACACACTAAAAAAATAAATTTATCTCAATCTCTCTTGCTGGGTGTGGTGGCACACATCTTTAATCATAGCACTCAGACTGCTGAGATTGGTGGATTTTTGTGAGTTCAAGGCCAACCTGGTCTGCTTAGCCAGTTCAAGGATAATCAGGGCTATGTAGAGAGACTTGAAAAAAGTCTCTGCCTCTGTCTTGCAGACTGGGTGTTACTCTAGCTCTGAGAGACCTGGCACTTGCTAAATAGACCAGACTAGTCTTGAACTCCTAGAGATCACCTACCTGAGCCTCCTGAGTGCTGGGATTAAAGGCATGCACCACCATGCCCAAAATAATTTTTTTGTTTGTTTTTTGAGATGGGGTTTCTCTGTGTAGCCATGTCTGTCCTGGAACTCACTCTGTAGACCAGACTTGCCTAGAACTCAGAGATCTGCCTCCTGAGTGCTAGGATTAAAGGCATGCACCACTGCCCAGCATAAAATAATAAACATAAGATGGGGAACTAGAGAGGTGGCTCAGTTGTTAAGAGCACTGGTTGCTGTTGTTAAGGACCAGGCTTAGGTTCCCAGCATCCACAGGGTGACTCCAGTTTGAGTTGATTTTGCCCTCTTCTGGCCTCCAAGGGCACTGCATGGGCATGGTATACAGCCATACATACAGGCAAAATAAAAATATATAAATCTTCCAGGACAGGCTCCAAAGCTACACAAAGAAACCCTGTCTTGAAACAAACACATATATCTTTTAAAAAAAATAAATAAGATGGGGCTGGAGAGATGGCTCAGAGGTTAAGAGCACTGACTGCTCTTCCAGAGGTCCTGAGTTCAATTCCCAGCAACCACATGGTGGCTCACAACCATCTTGTAATGATATCTGGCGCCCTCTTCTGTGTACATAATAAATAAATAAATCTTAAATAATAAAAAAAAAAAGATGGAGAAGCAATTGAGGAAGGCATCCTATCAACTCTTCATGTGCACTTGCATAGGCAAGAATGCCAGTATGTCACACACAGACACACACACACTCGAGACCAAGCCAGAAAGGAGGAGGTAGAAAGAAGGCATCCCAAGTCACATGTATTGATGCATGCATTTAATCCCAGAACTAGGGAGGCTGAAGCAAGAGAATCTCAAGTTTGAAACCAGCCTGGGCTGCACAAGACTCTTGTCTCAGAAAAGAAAAATCATACAAGTGATGGGGATGGGAAGAGGGAAGGCATCCTTGGGACCAAGTGGTCGTGATGCCCTTACCTGCCTTTCCACACTCTACCCAGATCCTTCTGCTTTGAACTGGGAACACGCCACTCAAGACGTTGATGGTTTATAGAATAAAGGGAGTACAGTGGCCTATGCGGACCCCCATCTTTCTGGATTCTGTGAAGTTCTAGGTGCTCTACCCTACCTCTGGTGGAAACAAATACAGTAGGACAGGATTCATGCAGTGAAGCTGTCAGTTATTCGGGAGAGCACAGATCTAGAAGTGTACCAAGAGGGTTGACACCTAGCAGTGGAGAGTATAGGAAGAATAGTATATGGAGAAGGTGAAAAGTGAGACTAGGGTAGGGACTAGAGTTCACAAGACCAAAAGACATGCACCACGGAAAAAATTTTAGCAGCAAAGTGGGTTGTTTGGAAGGAAAGCCTAATAGAAGCTGCTTAAATGGTTCTGAGTGAGAGTTGGCATTGTCTGGAATAAGCTTGGACCTTTGGGGAGAGAGCAAGTAAAGATTGAGAAGATACTAGGAAAGGAAAGGGCACCAGTGAGCTGTGAGGGCCCAGGTGAGGAGGGGTGGCAGGTGTGAGTGAGTGAAGGTGGGCTTACTGATCCCACCAGTGCTGTCTGCCCTGCAAAATGGCGCTCCTGTCGCTGATAAAGGTGCCACCTGAGCTGAAGTCTTAGACGCTGGGGCCACACCAACGCACATTTGCAGGAGCCCCGGCATTCTTCCTGCGAACAATGAAGAAAGGCTCACCCCAACACTGGCTGAGTCGTGATCCTGGGGGCCACCCGAATGGTTCACTGGCCACTAAGTGTGTCTTGAGTGGACAGTGCCCCCAACTGCCCCCAAATCATTGATCAATACCTACGACCGCCCTGCCTGCAATGGACGCTTCTTGAAGGAGTGTCTGCAGTGATGAGTTTCTAGGACCAGTAGGTTTGAGGTCGAGGGCCAACCATCTCCTTTACCTGAATGACTAAATGTCCTGTCACTCTGCCCAGGGTGCCACACTGTATTGTGTAGCAATTTTCACTGAGGTAAAACCATCCATTTTGGAGGGAAGCTCTCTAAGACACTGGATGTTCTAAACTTTAGAATCTAAAGGGAGGCTCCTTAAGACACAGGATGTTCTAAGGGGGAGTGAAACATTCCATCCTTTAGGGAGGCTCCATAAAATACAAGATATTCTGCCAGGTGGGGGTGGTACATGCTTTTAATCTCAGCAGAGGCCAAGTGGCTCTCTGAGTTTGAGGCCAGCGTGGTCTACAGAGTGAGTTCCAGGACCGCTAGAGCTGTTACACAGAGAAACCTTGTCTCAAAAAGCAACAAAATGATACAAGATATTCTAAGGGAAAGTGAAACATTCCTTTCTACAGGGAAGTTCCTTAAGCTCAGGAATTCAGGATGTCTTTGAAACTGATGAGCTTCACTAGGCCCCTCCCTTCCTAAACGTTTAGAAGTAGTAAAGACGCTGAGAGACACTCCCAGACAAGTTAAGCTGACCAGCTAGGCTCACACTAGCTAGTCTGTCTGGAAGAAACAGATCTGCCAAGCCACCCAGAAGCAGCAGAGGTAAGAAAGCTGCCTGGAAGAGGTCAGACCGACTGATTCTCTAACCTGTTGTGCAGCCTGTCAGCTGGGCATTATGCTCTAGGTTTCCAGCTTTCATGGTCTGTCACTGATGCTGGGACAGGCTTTGGTGATACAGTTGTCTTTGGGTCATCTCTGCTCCTATAAGTAACCCCAATAAAATTCATTGGTTCTCCAAGTTGGACTTCGGTGGTGTCAGTACTTTGTTCTGTCCTTGGTTGCCCACCTAGAGTGAGTAGACTTTGCTAACGTATACCTGCTCTGGTGGAAGCTCTACTCAGCCCCTGACACCCATGTAACCCCAAAAGTCTGGAATGTTCTGGTGGAAGTTCCACCTCAATTCCCCTGCTCCAACTCTTTCTTCCCAAACCCTGCCCTGTTTCAAGCCCACCAAACATTGCTCCTGCCCCAGAATTGCTCAAGACCACTCCCACAGGGTATTTAAACTGCACCCCAGAAAACAGATGTGGTTTTTCAGTCTCTCTTCCCCATCTCCTCGTGGAGGCAGGGGGCGGGGGGGGGAGCAGAAAATCATCTAGGAGTACTTTACCCATTAAACTGGGGCTTTTTCTGATATGGTCTGATTTGGTCTGATTTTGATTGCTGCGTCAGCAGAGAAACTTATCAGGATGCAGAAACTATAAAATCCCCAGGAAGAGTGTCACACAGAACACTGATAGATTACTTAAAGGCAACTTCCTAGAATGCCATGGGCCTGTTCATGGAAGATAACAAGTCACGTGTTTTCAGTTCTATAAACAAGATTGCTTGCCCCAGCTGCACAGAAGAGGCTGGATCTCATGTAGTGGGAGGTACACAGGCAGGAAGTACATCAAGATGTGTGCTTGCCTCTGATTGGACAAAGGCAGAAGTATGTAGCCTTGTTATTTTTGCTCTTATTTATTATTATTATTATTATTATTATTATTATTATTATTATTATTATTATTTGGTTTTTTGAGACAGGGTTTCTCTGTGTAGCTTTGTGCCTTTCCTGGATCTCGCTTGGTAGCCCAGGCTGACCTCGAACTCACAGAGATCCATCTGGCTCTGCCTCCCAAGTGCTGGGATTAAAGGTGTGTGCAGCCGCTGCCATAGCTGCCGCCGCCGCCGCCACCACCGCCACCCAGCTAGTTTTGCTTTTATAAACACCTGTCAGAGGTTTTTCTGTGTCCCACCTGACCCCACAGTCCCACAGCTGCTTCTAAAATAATCATTCAGAAGCTTAATATTAATTACCAATTGTATGGCCGTGGCTGATGGCTCAAGCTTCTCGCTAGCTAGCTCTCATAACTAAACTCAGCCCATTTCTACTAGTCTATATGTCACCACGTGTTCCATGGCTTCACCAGTGTGCCATGCATGCTGCTCCCTGGACGGCAGGATGGCATCTCTGGCTCTGTCTTTCTTCTTCCTGTCTCTTTCCCCAATTTCCCACCTAGCTATAACCTGACTTGCCATAGGCCAAACGCCTTTATTTATCAACCAATTAGAGCAACACATATTCACAGTATACAGAAAGAGATCCCACAGTATTGGTGAAATTATTAAGGCCACTCCACGTAGTTAAAAGGGAGGTTTATTTTGTGGGCTAACTTACAAATGAAGGGATAGGTTGCAGGGTCTGGCAAAGGTATAGGGCAGTCCGGCGGTGTTCTCTGGAGAACTCTGCTCGGTCTACCTCCAGCGTCCAGAGCCCCGAACCAAGAGAGCCACCTCCTCCTGATCCTCGGTCTTCGGCTCCCTCCTCTGCCCCGCCTCAATGGGGGTTGGAACTTCCAGGCCAATGCTGGGTTGGCTATCCACTACACCACAGCAAACACCCGACTAACATAATTCATGGCCATTTTCTAGGAATCCCAGGTATGGACCTGGCCAGTGTCCATTGTCCTGGTCAGTATTTAATAAAGTTTGCTTCAGATTTGGCTAAAAATTTGTGATAGTGGCCTTCTTCTCAGCCAATGGGATAAGACAGGCTTGGGGCCAGGCGGTGGTGGCGCACGCCTGTAATCCCACCCAGCACTTCAGAGGCAGAGGCAGGCGGAGCTCTGTGAGCAAGACTGTGACTGTTGCTTCTTCCCTAGCTAGTGGAGCCTCCTGTACTTGCCTCCTACTTACAAGTGTCTGCCAATCATAGCAGGGAGGAGGAGAGCACTATGGGTTAGCACTGTGAAAGGTGAGCACTTCCAGACAATTTAGCATGCCCTGCCTTTAGATGCTTGTGTAGCTACTTGTAGCCTATCCTGGGCTTGGACCAGCAGGGGCAGCCCTTCCTCTGACTTGAGTACCTTGACTCTGGCCCTACTGTAGGAGTTCTTGTCATGTGGGTACATGAATAGGTGCATCTTGTGCTTCTGGCACCTGGATATAAAGGTGAGGCATGCTTTGCAATGGCAGACACACAAACATAGTCACTTTGTTGACAATTCCAATTCCATCAAGGCTACATGACAAACTTTTGCCCATCCTACCTGTGTACTGGACACATTCTTTTGTTTTTGTTTTTCAGTTTTTAGAGACAGGGTTTCTCTGTGTAGCGCTGGCTGTCCTGGAACTAGGTTTGTAGACCAGGCTGGCCTCAAACTCACAAAGATCCACCTGCATCTGCTTCCTGAGTGCTGAGGTTAAAGGCAGGTGCGACCACCTCCTGTCTTGGACACATTTTTTTAATTTAAAAATTATTTTGCCTGGCCAGGCAATGGTGGCATGCTGTGGATATCGCTCTGTATAAATAAAATGTTTTTTGGCCAGTGGCCAGGCAGGAAGTATAGGCGGGACAAGAGAGAAGAGAATTCTGGGAAGTGGAAGGGCACCCCCCTGCCAGCCGCTGCCATGGCAAGAAGGATGTAAGGTAATGGTAAGCCACAAGTCACGTGGCAAAGTATAGATTTATAGAAATGGGTTAATTTAAGATAGAAGAAGTAGAAAACAAGAAGCCTGCCACGGCCATACAGTTTCTAAACAATGTAAGTTTCTGTGTGCTTTCTTGGTTGGGTCTGAGCGACTGTGGGACTGGCGGGTAAGAGAGATTTGTCCTGACTGTGGGCCAGGCAGGAAAACTCTAACTACAGTGGCACATGCTTTTAATCCCAGCACTTGGGAGGCAGAGCCAGGCAGATCTCTGTGAATTCGAGGCCAGCCTGATATACAGAGCGAGCTCCAGGACAGGCACTAAAACTACACAGAGAACCCCTGTCTTGAAAAAAACAAAACAAAACAAAACAAAACAAAACAACAAAAAAAAAACACTAAAAAATTATTTTGCCTGGTGATGATAGCACACTTTTAATTCCAACACTCAGGAAGCAGAGGCAAGTGTATCTTGGTGAGTTCAGAGGCCAGCCTGGTCTACAGAGTGAGTTCCAGAACAGCTGTGGGTACACAAAGAAACCCTGTCTCAAAAAAAAAAAAAAAAAAAATCCAAAAAATTATTTGATTATTTTGTGTAGGAGTGTTTTGCCTGCTTGTTTATATGTGCCTTATGTCTAGGCCTGGTGTCCACTGAGGTCAGAAGATGGTATCCTGGAGTTTAAGACAGTTGTGAGCTACCATGTGGGTGCTGGAATTGAACCTGGGTCTTCTGCAAGAGGAAAAAGTGCTCTTAACTGCTGAGCTATCTCTCCAGCTCTCCTTATTATTTTGTTTGTTTGTTTTGAAACTGACTGTCTCTCTACATAGCTTTGGCTGTCCTGGAAATTACTATGTTGATTAGGCTGGCCTCGAATTCACTAATTTCTCTGTTTTTGTCTCCAGACTGGGCTGGGCTTAAAGACATGCACTACCATGCCTGGCTGCTCTTTTTATTTTTTATTTTAAAGTCTTTTTTTTTTTTTTCAGTAAAGTTCTTATTTCTTGTGTGAGGAAGTGTGCCACAGCATGTGTATGGGGTCAGTGACTTGGTTCTTTCCTGTCTTTGTATGAGTTCCAAGAACTGACCTCAGATTGCTAGGCTTGCCCAGTAAGTGCCTTTGCTCACTGAGCCATTGTGCTGCCCTAGACATTTATCTTTATAGACTACCTGTTGTGGGAAAGGAGGACCAATTAGAGGGAGTAACACGCACAGCGGGAAAAGCCAGGAAGATGGGTATTGTAACTGCTGTGTCTTCTCCCAACCCAGCCAACTTACACTTGCTGACGGTGTATGTAGACTCCACAGGCCCTCAAGATACGAGATAACTAGGACAGCAAACATATGTCAATCCTGTCCAGACCTCTACTGCTCTTGGTACCTTGGGCACCATTAGTTGTGAGAAGATCCCAGGAAGAGTCCATGCTGACCCCGCCAGTGCAATAGCGATATTGATTCTCAAGACCCTGTGGGCTGTGACCCCACAGATGGGTGCTGCCAGCATTATTTGCACACTAGCCACGGCCCTCGCTCTGCCTCTAGCATTCCTGGCTGCATGGCAGTACCTGTGCCTGGATGCTGGCAGTGTGAACACGCACACGGAGGGAATGAGGACACCTCACACAGTTGGATGTGGTCTCTCTCTCCATAGACACTGCACATCTTTCTTCTCTTTACACTGTAGCTGTGACTCCTGGGCCCTGTCCCTATGTGGTATCAATCTGAAACTAAAACCTGTTTCTACAACCAAACCAGCAAGCAGACCTCCTGCCACACTCACACCCTTAGGTGTTAGTTATTTTTCCTCTCTCTTCTGAAACCTTGGAGGACCCCAGGGCTGCAAAGTTGGCAACTGCAATGCCCAAGACACTTTGCAACCAATGTGTCATGCATTATGTGAGCCACTGTCATATAGAGCATGCGACATTAACCAGTTTTGATGGAACACATGCCTGCCTATGATGATATGTGACTAATAGCTGGTATTAGTGGCCATCTGATCACTAGTACTAGTGTATGTGGTTACAAACATTGTAAGAGTCTTTTTGTCTGAGAATGCATGTGCCCAGTGATATGTACAGCTATGCATTATTGTATGGACAGACTGTTATGAGTGGGTCATGGGAAGCAGTGAGTATGATGAGCTGGGTGGGTGAGGCAGAGAACAGCCTGAAGAGGCACAGGTGGAGGGTTAGGATGGAGAGCTGGTACAGGCAGATCCCCAGGAAGCAAGTGTTTCTAGGAAGTACATGATCAGTGACTGAATGGGATGAAGCCTTAAGCATGTTTTGTCTCCTTGGTGACATAGGAGTGGAAGTCAGAGTCAAGAGGTGAGTTGGGTGGTAGTGGCACATACCTTTAATCCCAGCACTCCAGAGGCAGAGGCAGGAGAAGCTCTGTGAGTTCAAGGCCAGCCTGGTCAACAGAGTGAGTTCCAGGTCTACCTAAATAAACACTGTCTTGAAAAACAAAAAACGGGCTGGAGAGATAGCTCAGAGGCTCACAGGTTAAGAGCACTGATTGCTCTTCCAGAGGTCCTGAGTTCAATTCCCAGCAACCATATGGTGGCTCACAACCATCTGTAATGAGATCTGGTGCCCTCTTCTGGCCTGCAGGCATACATGCTGTATACATAGTAAATAAATAAATCTTTTTAAAAAAGAAAGAAAGAAAAAAACAAAAGACAGGGGCTGGAGAGTAGTTAAGAGCACTGGCTGCTCTTCCAGAGGACCTGGGTTCAATTCCCAGTACCCACATGGCAGCTCACAACTGTCTGTAACTCCAGTTCCAGAGGATTTGACACTTTCACACCAATACACATAAAATAAAATTAAAAAACAAAACAAAACAAAAACCGAGTCAAGGGGTGAGGGAGGCCTGAGGACTTGGTAGGACATGAGGAAGCAGAAGGACAGACAGTCAGGAAGTGAGCCTCAGCGGATCTAGGGAAGGCTGATGATGGCAGAGGGAAGGAGTTTGCCACTGCTGACTCACACGTAAACATGTGCCCCTGCCGGCCAGAGTTTGGAACAGAATAGAATGGCTGTCCAGAGTAGGAATGAAGAAGTAAATGGATGTCTTCTTGAAAGAGGGCACAGTACCTTTATGGCTTCACCCACAATCAAACAAAACAAACAAAAGACTTAAAGAAATACTTGGGAAGAGATGGAGGAAATAGTTAACAAATTTAAGCAGTGGTTTCTTGCAGAGATCTTGGGTAGCTTTTTCTTAGCCTTGTCTGTAAGCCTTTGACCCTGGTTGAATCTGACAGATTACTAGAACCTCTGAGGCCTGTGCAGTCCTACCCAAGGGCTGTTGTGCGATATGGCCTGTCTGTGAGGGTAGACGCCAGTGCCCGTGTTGGTTCTAAGCAGGTAAGGCTGGCATGCTCACTTACACTTAAACAGGACCACATATGTGTGTATTGTTTTGCTTTCCAATTTTTTCTTTGTTTTTGATATTAGATTTTGTTATATATAGCCTTGACTGGCTTAGTAATTATTATATAGCCCAGGCTGGCTTTGAACTCACAGTGACCTTCCCCCAGAGGCCTCTGGAATACTAAGACTATAGGCCTATATCAAACCTGGTTTTTTTAAGTTATTTTGTTGCTGTTGTATTTTGAGAGAGATGTTTTTAGCTCAGCTGGCCTTGAAGTTGCTCTGTAGCTGGAACTGTCCTTGAGCTAATCTTCCTAACTCCACATCCTAAATCCTGGGATTACAGGCAGGTACCACCATACCTGGCTCACACAGCACCATTCCTGAAGCTAGGGATAGTTCTGTATGCTGTCCTGACCCAGTTTCTCTCCGATGGCCTATACCCGTGACCCACAAGGCTCCATACTTATTTATGTCATATGTGTGTCTGGATATTTTGCCTGCATGAATGTCTGTATACACAGTGTATGGAAGCCTGTTGGAACTTGAGTTACAGCCCATTGTGAGCCACCGTGATGGTGCTAGGAATTGGACCCAGGTCCTCAGGAAAATCAGTCAGTGCTCTTAACCACTAGGCCCTCTCTCCGGTCCCAAGGCTCCATCTTTATGAGCTGTGACTATCAAACAGGTACTGACCACACAGAAAGGACACCTCCAGTGTAGTTGCCAGAAATATGCTCCACGCTGCAGCTTCCACACTGCATTCCTGCCCTGTTGCTTTACTGCCTGGGACCAATGCCTGATTCTCCTACAGTTGCAGCCCAGGACATGGCTACCTGTACAAGGAGGTCTGTGACATTTTCTTTTTTTTCAAGACAGGGTTTCTCTGTGTAGCTTTGGAGCCTGTCCTGGATCTCACTTTGTAGACCAGACTAGACTCAAACTCACAAAGATCTGACTGCCTCTACCTCTTGAATGCTGGGATTAAAGGCATGTGCCACCACTGCCTGGAGAGCTCTATGACTTTGATATTTGTATGTCCTACAGAAGGCATTGCATCAGGTGCAGTTACTAACAGACAGTCTCCTGTCTCTGTGGGGACGATGCAGCAACCTATCAAGTCGACAGGGATTCAGGCAAGGAATCTGGAATCAGGAGAAATAGAATTTCCAGTCAGCTTCCCGGAGTCCAGATACATAGGGTCACAAGATGGCCTGCCTGAGTTTGAAAGTTAGTCATCGTGGAGCAGAGGCTATCTCTAGCCAGGAGAATGCTGACTCTCCCTGTAGGCAGGAACTGACTATGTTGTCCTGGACACTATGTGCCATGAACAGGGTACCTCAAAGTATTATAGTGGGAACTAGACCAGGTCAACAGCTTGGCATGACCTAAGAGGGCCATAATAGTGCAAGGTGAGGCCAAGTAGGCACACGCGTGGGCAACAGGTAAAGGAAGGGCTAGGGTGTGACAGGAGAAAGACAGATAGCTATGTACTATGCATCTTGAGAGTCCAGGGAAATTGAACTTACCACAGACAAGAAGCACTGAGTACTCCTCTGTCTGCCTGTCCCATCCCCCACAGATACTGAGATCCAAGCTCAGGATTTGAGGGAGGCCATGCTCAGAGTCCAGGACATAGAACACTCAGAAGACTAAATAGCATCCTGGTGCAAGCCTAAGAGGCCTGCTATGGACAGAGCACCTGCTTTGGGGAACTGGGCAGCCCACAGGGTCAGCTCAGTGGGAACTGAAAAGGAATTGGTCAATAGATGTACCCACTTATGTACCTGATGCTGTACTCACGTCCTCTGGGGCCCCTAGTGAGAACTGGAGAGTGGATGGAAACGTGGATGACTGTGAGGATGTTACCTTAGGAGTGCTCTCTCCTGGGGTAGGCTGGGGCAGGACAGCATATCTGAGACATATATTCGTCAGTCTGTTGCCCATCTTGTTTGTAGTAATACAGGACCAGGGACTTGGTAGCCCATGTTTCTGTTCTTCATGGGATTCTGCTTTTGTGTGTCAACTTGACACAAGCTGGAGTCATCAGAGAGGAAGGAGCCTCAGCTGAGGAAATGCCTTCATGAGATCCAGCTGTAAGACATTTTCTCAAGGAGTGACCAGTGCAGGAGGGCCCAGCTTGTGGTGGGTGGTGCCATCCCTGGGCTGGTGGTCCTGGGTTCTATGAGGAAGCAGGCTGAGTAAGCCATGGGAAGCAAGCCGGTAATCAGCACCCCTCTATGGCCTCTGCATCAGCTCCTGCCTCCAGGATGCTGCCCTGTTTGAGCTCCTGTCCTGACTTCCTTCAGGGATGAACAGTAAGGTGGAAGTGTGAGCCAAATAAACCCTTTTCTCCCCAACTTGCATTTTGGACATGGTGTTTCCTCACAGCAATAGAAATCCTAAGGCATTTCCTTACCCTTGAACCCTGTCTACTGCACAGGAGCCTCTGATTGCCTCCCCCAGGTTATATGGAACAGTACCAGGAATGGGTGCATTATTCAGACGTGGCAGCACACACCTGTTACTCAAGAAGAAGCAGGAGAGTGAGGTCAGCCCCAGAATCAGGAGCGTTTGCCTCAAAAAATCAAAAACAGGCCGGGCGGTGGTGGCACATGCCTTTAATCCCAGCACTCGGGAGGCAGAGCCATGCGGATCTCTGTGAGTTCCAGGCCAGCCTGGTCTACAGAGCTAGTCCAGGACAGGCTCCAAAGCTACAGAGAAACCCTGTCACAAAAAAACAAAAACAACAACAACAAAAAAATGTCTGGTAGTTAAGGGGACTGATTTGGATCTGGGCGGTGGTGGCACATGCCTTTAATCCCAGTGTAGCCAGATAAATCTTTCCCGCCCGCCAGTACCCAAGTAACCAGTCAGTGGCTTAATATTAATTACAAACTGTTTGGTCTATGGCTCAGGTTTCTTGCTACCTAGCTCTTTCATCTTAAATTAACCCATTTCTATTCATCTATGTTTTGCCACATGGCGTGGCATTACCAGTCTGCTGGCATGTTGCTCCTTGAGCGGAGGACTGACATCTGCTCTGACCCCGTCCTCTTCTCTTCTCTCTGCATCTCTCTTGGATTCCCTGCCTGGCTCTTATCCTGCCTTACCATAGGCCCAAACAGCTTCTTTATTAGCCAATAGTAGCAACACAGATTCACAATGTACAGAAAGACCATCCCATAGCATCCCAGCACTCAGGAGGCAGAGGCAGGTGGATTTTTTTGTGAGTTCAAGGCTAGCCTACAGAGCGAGATCCAGGACAGGCTCCAAAGCTACACAGAGAAACCCTGTCTCGGGAAAAATAAAATAAAAATAAAAATGGGGGTGGGCACTGATTTGGAGCCTGTAACCATTTTCAGATTGTGACCTACCGTGGTTGCTTTCAGTATACGGACTGTCTTAACGATGAATTTGCAAGGTTTCTGCACGTTCCTAATTGTTTTTTCTTTTAGACTTACTTCTATTGTTCTTACTATGTAGTCCAGGCTGGCCTTGGACTCATGGTGATTCTCTTTGCCCCTGAGTTTTGGGATTACAAGGCCTGGCTCTAACAATTGGCTCTTGTAAACCTCATACAACTGAGCAATTGTTAGAGGCAGGTGAAGGGTCTGTGAAAGGTTAGAATGAAGGTGTGTTAGGTTATCAATAAGGTTCTTCTGTAGGTCTGTGGTCTCTGCACCACCCTTCTCTAAGATGGTGCAAATGTGCAGCTAGTGTTGTAGCCTAGGCTTTGCCTATTCCTTATGATGGGGCATGTACCCTGCTTCTCCACCTCAGTGCCCTTTTATCTAGTCAAAGGCTGCTATGGGGCTGGAGAGAAGGCTCATAGGTACATACTGCCCTTGCAGAGAACCAGAGGTCAGTTCCCAGCACCCACATTTGGCAGCTCAAAACTGCCTGTAAATCCAGTTCCAAAAGATCCAGCACTATATCACCTGAACGACACAGGAACCTGCAGGATACATTACACACCTACACACACACACACACACACACACACAAACACACACACACACACTCACACCTTTACTAAACCCTACTTGCTAGACGGTGGTGGTGCACGACTTTAATCCCAGCACTCAGGAGGAAGAGACCAGTGGGTCTCTGAGGCCCATCGTGGTCTACAGAGCAAGTTTCAGGACAGCCAGGACTGGCAACAGAGAAAACACCAAACAAACAAACACCCTGCTGTGATCCCCATTCTCTCCTGGGATTCTCCACCATGTACTAATTACCCATATGAGATGAATGAATACTGAACCTAGTTGGTACCTTGCTGTGATTTCTCTACATCCCCAAGTCTTTTGCCCCAGGTGACAGGAGTATTCAGCTACTAGCTGATACAGCCCTGTCCTGTAGCATGTGTCCAATGGAGCTGAGGATCTCAAGACTTTTTTTTGCCTCGAGTTAGTGGCAGGCCCAGGTGGCAGAGTAGGCAATATGAGCCATGGGCATATCTAGAAATCTAGGCTAGTTGAACAGGGGATTAGGGTCTCAAGGATCCTTCTAGAACAGTAGGAAGTAGGGTTCAGACTGGAGCTGAGCTATATGGGGCTAAAGCAAAGAGGTCTGGTTCTAAACTTCCTGCCTCCCAGTAGCCTTGAGCAGTGTTGACTCAGGTTCCTAGAGTCTGGGCAGGATATGATGCTCGACAATGCTCTAGAAGTTGCAGACCGCCAAACAAGCTCGGCAGAGCAGCAGAAGGGCAAATGCAGCCTGGCAGCCATGTTGCAGAAGAGCTGGTTTAAGCAGAAGCTGAGGGCCAAGAATGTGGTGAAAGGTGGAGCATCTGGAGCCACCTAGAGAGGTGTGGCTGGGCTGTAGTGGCAGCCAATCTGTAGGCCCCAAAGCAGTGATACTTTAAGAGCATATTTGCCATAGCCATGCCAGCAGCTGTTTACCCTCTATGGGTGCCAGGTGAAAGGGAACCTGTCACACTGGAGAAATTAAGCGGTTAAGTGCACTGGCTGCTCCTCCAGAGGACTTGGGTTCTATTCCTCGTGAATAGAGCTATCATGCACCCCCTTGACATCCTCTAATGCCTCAACTCCACCCTACCCCCACCCTACCCCCACCTTTACCTCTGAGTTATCTAAATTCTTTCTTTTTTTCCGACAACATGATCTTTTGTAAATTATTTATTTATGTATTTTACATCCCGACCACAGGCTCCCCTCCCTCCTCTGCAGATTGGCTGCCTTCTTGCCCAGGACCCGGTCATTCTGTGCCAGTCAGTACCCCAACTCTGGAGATCAGGTCATCAGGAGTCAGGGATGTAACTTCTGACCCTGGCCCAAATCTCCATCACAACTGTGACCCCAACCTTAACCCGAATCAACACTTGACCCGTTCTGAACTTTACAGCAGCTCACATCTCCTCCCACTCCCTCCTCTTCTTCTCCTCCCCCGCTTAATCCACTCCTCCTGCACTCCTCCTCCGAAATCGCTCAAAAAAGGGCAGGCCTTCCAGGGGCTTCTGCGAAGCGGCATACCAAACTGCCAGACGACTAAGCACCGCCCCCTGTATTCAGGCTGGGCAAGGCCATCCAGCGCGAAGAATAGGTTCCCAAGAGCCAGTCAAAGCACCGGGGACAGCCTGATCTAAAATTCTGATTGATCACCTCTAGTATCCCAGAGCTTCCCTAGGTTACCCAAAGGACTGCCTAGGTGATTGCACACACTCCAGAGACAGAGAAAATCCAACAGATTGCCCCGCCCCCGTTCTCCTTTGTGCGGCGGAAAGTTTCCTCTGAAGAGCTCTCAGCTTTCCTACAGGCGCCTGCAGCTCCCAGTAATCTTTGCTTGATCTCCAGCAATCTGTTCATAGCTGTAGCACTCAAAGCAAACCTTACAGACCCTGGACCCACCCTCTTCCCGCCTGAAGTCCCAGGGGTCTGGGTGGGGCACGCGCCTAGTGGGTGCGCGCATTCCAACTCTAGGCTCCGCTCCGGGCTGCCAGAGGACTGGAAAGTCTGGAATGGATAAATAGCCACAAGATTCGGATTCACTCGCTGCTGCCAGGGTCCAGGGTCTGTCACCCAGACCCCATATCCGGGTAGCTGAGTAGCCACAGCCTATTTTAAGCAGGGAAACAGGCAATGATTCTTGCAACCCATTTGCTATAGTGACTATGGACGGTCGAGTTCTTCAGAGTTGTGCTTCAGGCATTGTATGGTCTACCCAGTGGCTCCCAGAGCTCAATCCTGTTCTGTCCTTTGGGTGGTCATAAACCTTCCCACAGGTCCAATAGAATTCTGGTTTGCACTTATTTCATCTTCCTGCAGATGCTGTAACCCTGGGAGCCAGAGGATGATTTGACAGTGGTTTCCATAGTGACACCGAGGACAAAGGCCCTAAGCTCCTTAGCTCTGCCTTCCAGATCTCAAAGATCACAAACTTCCTCTTGACCTTTTCCATTCCCCCAGTTCCATAAGTCCCCTTCCTGATCTTCACCCCGTCTCTGTACAGATCCCGACTTTAGAGATACGTTGAAGATAAGCGGACAGGCTGCTCTCTGTCTTTGAGCAGCCTACTCCGAATTCCCCTTGGAGTCCTCACTTATTAGCTCTTCTAACTAACGTGCTTCTTTGCTAAATACACCTCTGCTACTCTTCTCAATAAACCTAACCTTAAAAAAAATTGTGGGTGAAGTGGCCAGTGTCTGGTTCTTGGGATGAGGGTTGTTTGCGAGGGACAGGGAATGACAGAGGCTGGGGGCTCCATCCTCAGTTATAATCCTAAGATCCACTCCATGTTTTCCTTCCCTCCTTGCTTTCCAACTTTACTCAAAGCCGTCAGACTCACAGCTAGTGGAGGAGTGACTGCTGGACAGACCCTGGGACCGACCGAGGGCCTGGAGGGAAACCGCCTAGTACCTACGCGGTCAGGGTCAGCATCAACCCCAAGGGAGGTGGTGGGCTTCGTCTTTGGACTCTTTATCCTACCCCCCCCCCCCCATCTCTATTTTACTTCTCTTCAGGATGGAGTGGGCCTCAGGACAACCAGGTCGGGGCCGGCAGGGACAGCCTCTGCCTTGGGAACTTCGATTGTGCCTACTTCTAAGTGGTGAGGGGGCCTGGTGAGGCCTAAGGTTATGGGATGTGATGGTAGGTCCAGGGGTGGCTGGCTGTCCCAGGGGCCCAAGGGATGGGGCTACCTAATAGAATCAGTGCTGAACTGGTTGACCCACTGCCCCCAGGGCTGGCTGCCACTTTGGCCCAGGTCCCTTCCTTGGATGTACCTGGTTGTTCTCGAGGAAGCTGCTACCCAGCCACTGGTGACCTGTTGGTGGGCCGCGCGGACAGACTGACTGCTTCGTCCACATGCGGCTTGCACAGTTCTCAGCCCTACTGTATTGTCAGCCACCTGCAGGTGCTGCTGGGGCCTGGATGAGAGCTGGGTCAGGGTGGGGTTGGCACTGGTTAAGGCACTGGTTCTAACCTCCACCCAATCCAGGATGAGAAGAAGTGTTTCCTGTGTGACTCCCGGCGCCCCTTCTCTGCTCGAGACAACCCCAATAGCCATCGAATCCAGAACGTAGTCACCAGCTTTGCACCGCAACGCCGGACAGCCTGGTGGCAATCGGAGAATGGTGAGCCCATGAAGTGGGTCATTAGAGTGATCAGGGCTTGTTCACCAGTCACCTCAAAGTCTTGACCTCTGACTCCTGCTCCAGGTATTTCAAGGGTCACCATCCAGCTGGACCTGGAAGCTGAATTCCATTTCACCCACCTCATTATGACTTTCAAGGTGCCTGCATGTCAGTGGACCTGCCCGAATTGCCCTGCCTTGGTCCCCCATGCCCCTGGACAGATCTCCACAACCCAGCTTCCCTGAGCTCATGTGTTGTGTTTTGACTACATATGAAACGTGGTCATTTCTTGCATAGCTTCCATTGCTGAACACTCTCTAGGCCTTTGCACATGCCCTCCTGTGCCGCATTCCTAGACTAGATCAGATACCGTCTCCCTGGGCCTTCTGATCTTTTAACCCACCCGTTAGAGGTGGCTATCATCCCTGGTCTGATCATTACTTGGTTTTCATAGTCATGCCCGCTTGTCTGTGAGCTGCTTGGCAGTGATCATGACTAAGCCGCTTAGGTTGGGCTGAGGTCCTGGTTCCTGCTAATCAGACATGTCCCCCTTCCCCAACCAGACGTTTCGTCCTGCTGCCATGCTGGTGGAGCGCTCTGCAGACTTTGGCCGCACCTGGCACGTGTACCGATATTTTTCCTATGACTGCGGGGCCGACTTCCCAGGCATTCCACTGGCCCCCCCACGACACTGGGACGATGTGGTTTGTGAGTCTCGCTACTCAGAAATTGAGCCATCCACTGAAGGCGAGGTAAGGGTAGGATCTGGGCAGAGGATAGGAAGGGATCTATGAGTTTTGTGCTGCACCTGAAGCAAGGTCTGATATCTCTGTGGGCTTCCTGCCATGCCAGGTCATCTATCGTGTGCTGGACCCTGCTATCCCTATTCCAGACCCCTACAGCTCACGGATTCAGAGTGAGTACTCTACCCGTGGAGACTGGCACAGTCCCAATGTCCGGATGGGAACTATTTGGAACCTCAGTAACTATTTTGGGTGCTTCCTAGGGGAGATGCCAAGCCCAGTTTAGCTCTGGTAGCAATAGAGAAGATGTCTCCCAAGGTGACCTTGGCAGCTGCAACCCCTGGGTGGGTATGAGGCAACCAGAGCTTGCCCATCTAGTTGGACAAAGCTCTCTTCCCCTTCTTAGATCTGTTGAAGATCACCAACCTACGAGTGAACTTGACTCGGCTTCACACACTGGGAGACAACTTGCTGGACCCACGGCGGGAGATCCGGGAAAAATACTATTATGCCCTCTATGAGCTTGTTGTCCGTGGCAACTGCTTCTGTTACGGACATGCCTCGCAGTGTGCCCCTGCACCAGGGGCACCAGCCCATGCTGAGGGCATGGTAAGGGCCTTCAGATGACTGGAATAGGGTTATGGAGAGGGGTGGGCGTGGCTAAAAAGTGCTGTCTGTCAACCTTCCCGTATATCTTCACAGGTACATGGGGCTTGTATCTGCAAACACAATACTCGCGGTCTCAACTGTGAGCAGTGTCAGGATTTCTTTCATGACCTTCCCTGGCATCCTGCTGAGGACGGCCATACTCACGCCTGTCGGAGTGAGTAAGACACAGAGCTCTGTAGCCTGGCTGTGCCCTGGTTCGAACCAAATGCTAGTTGGTCAAGCTCTAAATACCTAGGCTGTGTCTAAAGGGTATTCAGGCCTTGATATCCCCGATGACCTTCAACCCTCCTCTATAATCTGCTCTGGTTACCAGTCCCATATGACTCTGAAGCCCTGAAGTCCTTATATACATTCTGGCCTATGGTACCGACATAAAGTGATGACACTAGCCCCCCCCCGCTCCCTGTGCCCCTTATCCTAAGGACCTGTTTCTCATTTGGCCTCTGTCTTCTCCCCAGAGTGTGAGTGTAGTGGGCATAGTCACAGCTGCCACTTTGACATGGCTGTGTACCTGGCATCTGGAAATGTGAGTGGAGGCGTATGTGATGGATGTCAGCACAACACAGCTGGCCGCCACTGTGAGCTTTGCCGGCCCTTCTTCTACCGTGACCCAACCAAGGACATTCGGGATCCAGCCGTGTGCCGTCGTAAGGCTGGGATTGGGTATGAGGGAGAGAAAGCTGAGCCTGAGTCAGGAACTAGGAAGCCAGAATTTGTGTGGTAAGGGCTTGGGGTGGAACCAGAACAGGAATAGAGGAAGGCTTAGGACCGGTGCTCTGCCATTGGGATAGGGTGACTTTGTACTCTCTTTTGTTCTCAGCCTGTGACTGTGACCCTATGGGCTCTCAAGATGGTGGTCGCTGTGATTCCCATGATGACCCTGTGCTAGGACTGGTCTCGGGCCAGTGTCGCTGCAAAGAACACGTGGCTGGCATTCGCTGCCAGCAATGCCGAGATGGCTTCTTTGGACTCAGTGCCAGTGACCCTCGAGGATGCCAGCGTATGTGCTTCCCTCCCTAACTCCTATGCTGACCTTTAACCCCTGGCCTCTTATTCCTGAAGCAGATAAACCTGAGCACTGCTTCTACTTCCTACGGTGCTAATGGGCCTCTTTCTCTACAGGTTGCCAGTGTAATTCACGGGGCACAGTGCCTGGGGGCACCCCCTGTGACTCCATCAGTGGAACCTGCTTCTGCAAGCGTCTGGTGACTGGACGTGGCTGTGACCGCTGCCTGGTGCGACTGAGGAATCTGGGGTTCCAGGGTCCTGGACTTGTCCTCCAAGCTCATGGCTGAGGGCAAAGTCCAGTGGGTGGGTACTGAGGACTTAGGGTCCAGTCCTTGGGAGGCCAAGGGTATAGACCAGTAGTCTGGGGACTTCGTGTTCACCAATTGGTGGTAGGAGGCTTCAAGTGTGATTGGACTCACTGATGGGTAGCAAGGAAGTTGGTTCCTGGCTTCCAGCAATCTCTTTTTCCTAGCCTGGCCACTGGGGCCTGAGCCATGACCTGCTTGGTTGCCGCCCCTGTGACTGTGACATTGGTGGTGCCTTAGATCCTCAGTGAGTGGTGTAACCTTGGGAGGTGGTTGGGAAGGCAAAGGGGGTGGTCCTTCAGTAACCACAGCATTCCTCAGGTGTGATGAGGCCACGGGTCAGTGCCGCTGCCGCCCGCACATGATTGGGCGGCGCTGTGAACAAGTACAGCCTGGCTACTTCCGGCCTTTCCTGGACCATTTAACTTGGGAGGCTGAGGATGCCCGAGGACAGGTAGAAGCACTCACAAGATGTGGGTGGGATGGCTAGAGATAGGGGGTTGTGGGTGGTGTCTTGGAGGGACTGGGGTACCAACCAGTCTTAGGGGAGGTCCTGGCAGGAGAAATGGGTTTGGGGCTGGCTGTGGCAGCAGAGACGGTGCTTCACCTGTGTTCTTATCCCTGCGTTGACCGTGTTGACTCCCAGGTGCTTGAGGTGGTAGAGCGTCTGGTGACCAACCGAGAAACTCCATCCTGGACTGGCCCAGGCTTTGTGCGGCTGCGGGAAGGTCAGGAAGTGGAGTTCCTGGTGTCCTCTTTGCCAAGGGCCATGGACTATAACCTACTACTGCGCTTGGAGCCCCAGGTTAGACCCTGTGCCAGCTGACCTGTGCTGACATTCTAGATGTGAAAGAATCCTCTCCAGTGTCCTCTTCCCCCAGGTTCCTGAGCAATGGGCAGAGCTGGAACTGACGGTGCATCGCCCAGGGCCAGTGTCTGCCCAGAGTCCCTGTGGGCATGTGCTGCCTAAGGATGACCGAATTCAGGGGATGCTTCAACCAAACACCAGGTGAGGGCACAGTGGTAAGATTTGGAGGGTCAGCTCTTATTCCACACAGATTACCTGAAAGACCACATTGCTTTTTCATCTGTCCCTTCTTTCAAGTATGTCCTCCTGGGTGCTGCTTACCAGGTCCATGACTGTGCTCACAGGAAAGTCATAGATAAAACAGGGCCTGCTTCTCAAGGGTGTGAGTTGCAGAGGCCACGGCATTAATTGATGAGAAGAAACAAAGGTCTGGGGATGTAGTTCAGTGACGCCTTTTTTTTTCCTGAGACAGGGTCTCTTTGTAGCTATATAGCCTGTCCTGGAACTCACTCTGTAGCCCAGGCTGGTCTCGAACTCACAGAGATCCGCCTGCCTCTGCCTCCCGAGTGCTGGGATTGAAGGCGTGCGCCACCATCTGGCTCAGTGACACCTTCTTAACTAGCAGCTACAAAGCTGTAGAGTCAATTCCTGGGACTACAGAATAAATAATTACTTAGTCACTAATGTAAGAACACCTGACGGATTGGAATGTCAGGAGATACATGGTTGCTAGGCTCTGTGCTTTCAGTGACATTGGTCTGTGTGGTGTATGATTCTAGAAAGCCACATTTACCGGACTCTTTTGTTCAGATCCCCTGTCAGGGCCTCAGCAGGTGTATGTGGGCCGAGTCTGGCTTGGCGGCAGTCCCTGCCTTGGCAGTAGGTTTGATTGCTATGAGCAGCTGTGGAAAAGGCCCAGGATTGGAGCTCTGTGAGTTCGAGGCCAGCCTGGTCTATAGAAAGAGTTCCAGGATACCCAGGGCTGTTACACAGAGACACCTGACTTGAAAAAACCAAAACAAAACAAAACCAAACAAAAACAACAACGACAACAAAAATAAGTAAAAGGCCCAAGATGATGGATTCACTGACCCTGAGTGTCACCCTGTGTTGTTTCTCCCCTCTCCACCCCCAGGTTTTTGGTGTTTCCCAGACCCGTCTGCCTTGAGCCTGGTGTCTCCTACAGACTGAATCTGAAACTGATTGGAACAGAAGGGCGTGCCTATCCTGAAACTGGACTACTCATTGACTCGGTGAATAAGCCCCGCCTTGCTCTTACCATCCAAGATGGCAGGGCCTGTGGGGTGGAGATAATGCTGGTGGTGATGCTTAGGAGGGGTCTGTGAGAGAAAAGGCAGGCCAATGGCCGGGCTAAGGAGGTACTCTGGCAGTACTGATGTGGTCCTATGTGAGCTGCACTCTCGCACATCTCTTCAGCTGGTGCTGCAGCCCCATGTCTTGGTGCTAGAGATGTTTAGTGGGGGTGATGCTGCTGCCCTGGAGCGCCGTACCACCTTCGAACGCTACCGTTGCCACGAGGAAGGTCTGATGCCCAGCAAGACTCTTCTGTCTGAGGCCTGTGCCCCCCTCCTCATCAGTCTGTCCTCCTTGATCTACAATGGTGCCTTGCGTAAGTACTCCTGATATGAATTGGTAGGCAGAGGTGGGGACCTAGCCTAATCTGCTCTCCCTCTTCTCCTCACAGCATGTCAGTGTGACCCCCAAGGCTCACTGAGTTCCGAGTGCAACCCTCACGGCGGCCAGTGCCTGTGCAAACCTGGAGTGGTTGGACGCCGCTGTGACGCCTGCGCCACTGGCTACTATGGCTTTGGCCCTGCAGGGTGTCAAGGTATTTGTCTGTCTCTTAGTCTCTCCTGTTCTCTTTCCTTTCCCACTTCAAGGCTCCCTCTTCTCCCTGGCTTTGCTTCTTCCTTCCTCAACTCCGCTGTGGATCCTACATATCATTCCTCAACCTTCCCACCCTGACTGTCTCTGTCTTATCCCCAGCCTGCCAGTGTAGCCCCGATGGGGCACTCAGTGCCCTCTGTGAAGGGACTAGTGGACAATGTCCCTGCCGAACTGGTGCCTTTGGTCTTCGCTGTGACCACTGTCAGCGTGGCCAGTGGGGATTCCCTAATTGCCGGCCCTGTGTCTGCAATGGGCGTGCAGATGAATGTGATACCCACACAGGCGCTTGCCTGGGCTGCCGTGATTACACAGGGGGCGAGCACTGTGAAAGGTGAGCCTCGAGGAGCTATGAGTGCTTGGTGGCTGGGCAGGTTGCCTGTGGATAATACTTCTTCATTTCCTGGCAGGTGCATTGCTGGTTTCCATGGGGACCCACGGCTGACATATGGAGGCCAGTGCCGACCCTGCCCCTGCCCTGAAGGCCCTGGAAGCCAGCGGCACTTTGCTACTTCTTGCCATCGGGATGGATACTCGCAGCAAATTGTGTGCCACTGCCGAGCTGGTTACACAGGTGAGTGGGTAGGGTACAGGTATGGGATCAGGGTGAGGCAGCTAATCTCAGCACTCACAGTTTCCTCTTGACTGTGGACAGGGCTTCGGTGTGAAGCTTGTGCCCCTGGGCACTTTGGAGACCCATCAAAGCCAGGTGGCAGGTGCCAACTATGTGACTGCAGTGGAAACATCGACCCCATGGACCCTGATGCCTGTGATCCCCACACGGGGCAATGCTTGCGCTGTTTACACCACACAGAGGGGCCCCGCTGTGGCCACTGCAAGCCTGGCTACCATGGGCAAGCAGCCCGACAGAGTTGTCACCGTGAGTATGGATATGGGAAGAGAAGGCTGGGGTGGGCTCCGCTGGAGATACACCCCTTGATTTTTGTGTCTCTCTTGGCTTGCCCAGGCTGCACCTGTAATCCTCTGGGCACGAATCCCCAGCAGTGCCCATCTACTGACCAATGCTACTGTGATCCAAGCAGTGGGCAGTGCCCATGCCTCCCTCACGTCCAAGGCCTTAGTTGTGACCATTGTGCCCCCAACTTTTGGAACTTCACCAGTGGCCGTGGCTGCCAGCCTTGTGCTTGCCACCCAACCAGGGCCAGAGGCCCCACCTGCAATGAGGTATGGGGGATCCTGGAGCTATCTGGGTAGAGGGAGCCAGCGATCTGCCTCACAGACTCAGCGTTTCCTCTGTTTGTACCCTAGTTCACAGGGCAGTGCCACTGTCATGCTGGCTTTGGTGGGAGGACTTGTTCTGAGTGCCAAGAACTCCATTGGGGAGACCCTGGCCTACAGTGCCGTGGTGAGACATCTGGAGAGACGGTGGGTAAAGATGGTCTTAGGACGCATCACAAGGGCCCTAATACTGTGGTTGTCTTTTTCTGCAGCCTGTGATTGTGACCCTAGAGGAATAGACAAGCCTCAGTGTCACCGCGCCACGGGCCATTGTAGCTGCCGTCCAGGCGTGTCCGGTGTGCGCTGTGACCAGTGTGCTCGCGGCTTCTCGGGTGTTTTTCCTGCTTGTCACCCCTGCCATGCATGCTTTGGAGATTGGGATCGTGTAGTGCAGGACTTGGCTGCTCGTACACGCCGCCTGGAGCAGTGGGCGCAGGAGTTGCAGCAGACGGGTGTGCTGGGGGCCTTTGAGAGCAGCTTTTTGAACATGCAAGGGAAGCTGGGCATGGTGCAGGCCATCGTGGGTGCCCGAAATGCCTCAGCTGCCTCTACTGCAAAGCTCGTGGAGGCCACAGAGGGACTGCGGTATGGATGGGACTAAATAAATATGGTCTGGCCGGGTGGTGGTGGCACATGCCTTTAATCCCAGCACCCAGGAGGCAGAGGCAGGTCAATCTCTATGAGTTCAAGGCCAGCCTGGTCTACAGAGTGAGTTCCAGGACAGCCAGGGCTGTTACACAGAGAAACCCTGTCTCGAAAAACCAAAAAATAAAAAATAAGATAAAACAAATATGGTGGGATGGAGCAAAGGCCCAAAAGATCTGGACTGAAGCCTCTCTAAACATGTCCCCTACTGATATAGCCATGACATTGGGAAGACCACTGAGCGTCTGACTCAGTTAGAAGCAGAGCTAACAGATGTTCAGGATGAAAACTTCAATGCCAACCATGCACTCAGTGGTCTGGAGAGAGATGGGCTTGCACTTAATCTGACACTGAGGCAGCTTTACCAGCATCTGGATATCCTCAAACATTCAAATTTCTTAGGTGAGTTGTTGGTTAACGAGGCAGTGGGCCAGGGCCAATGTTCAGCTGACTGACCCCTCTGACCCAACTCAGGTGCCTATGACAGCATCCGACATGCCCACAGCCAGTCTACAGAAGCAGAACGCCGTGCCAACACCTCCACCCTCGCAGTACCCAGCCCAGTGAGCAACTCAGCAGATACCCGGCGTCAGACAGAAGTGCTTATGGCTACCCAAAAAGAAAATTTCAGCCGCAAACACTTAGCCAACCAGGAGGCACTGGGACAGCTCTCTGCACACACCCAAACCCTGAGTCTGACAGGCATAAATGAACTGGTGAGGTGCAAGTATGGAGTGGGATAGGTAGATGTGGAGCCTTGCCACAGAACCTTGATTTGTTTTTTGCCTGCCAGGTGTGTGGGGCGCCCGGGGATGCACCCTGTGCTACCAGCCCTTGTGGGGGTGCCGGATGTCGGGATGAGGATGGGCAGCCCCGCTGTGGTGGCCTCGGTTGCAGTGGGGCAGCAGCCACAGCCGATCTCGCACTGGGCCGGGCTCGGCACACACAGGCAGAGCTGCAGCGGGCCCTGGTAGAAGGTGGTGGCATCCTCAGCCGCGTATCTGAGACTCGTCGGCAGGCAGAGGAGGCACAGCAGCGGGCACAGGCAGCCCTGGACAAGGCTAATGCTTCTAGGGGCCAAGTGGAGCAAGCCAACCACGAGCTTCGAGAACTTATCCAGAGTGTGAAGGACTTCCTCAGCCGTGAGCCTCCCATGTGACCCAGGCCATGTGGTTGTTTCCCTTGTGTCTTTGTGTACTTGAGTCTCAGGGTCTGCAATGGACATGTGTTTATGACCCGATGTCTGGCCCCTGAGTCCTTGTCCAGTCAGTGTCCTTAAGTCTCTGCCCCTTATATAGTCCCTGTCCTTGGTTTACATCCTTATGCCTTTGAGCAAACTCCTATGGCATGTGCAGTCTGAGAACCCACATATCAAGATTATGTTCCCAAGCTGATGCTGGAGACTGTCCTTAAGCCTTTGCCTGTGTCTCCGTAGAGGAGGGAGCTGACCCTGACAGTATTGAAATGGTAGCGACACGGGTGCTAGAACTCTCCATCCCAGCCTCACCTGAACAGATCCAGCACCTAGCAAGTGAGATTGCAGAACGTGTCCGAAGCCTGGCAGATGTGGACACAATCCTGGCACATACTATGGGCGATGTGCGTCGGGCTGAGCAGCTACTACGTGATGCACAGCGGGCACGGTCTGACCCCCACCCTGGCCCCCATTCCTGACACCTGGTCCTGACACCTGCAGGCCCTGACCTCCCCTTTTCCTCAGGAACCGGGCTGAGGGTGAGAAACAGAAGGCAGAGACGGTACAGGCAGCACTGGAGGAGGCTCAGAGGGCACAAGGTGCTGCACAGGGTGCCATCCGGGGAGCAGTGGCCGACACCCAGAACACAGAACAGACCCTGCACCAGGTGTGGTCTCCCTGGAACACTAGTGGGACATGGGCATGTACTGTGTATCTGTTTTTTTTGGGACAGGGTCTCACCATGTAGGCCTGGCTGACCTAGAACTCACAGAGATCAACCTGTCGCTTCCTCTCAACTGCTGGGACTAAAGGTAGATCTGTTTAAACCTGGGCCCCTCTGTGGCAGGTACAGGAAAGGATGGCGGGTACAGAGAAGTCTCTGAACTCTGCAAGTGAGAGGGCTCGGCAGCTGGATGCCCTCCTCGAGGCCCTGAAACTAAAACGGGCGGGAAACAGCCTGGCAGCATCTACAGCTGAAGAAACAGCAGGCAGTGCTCAGAGCCGTGCCAGGGAGGCTGAGAAGGTAAGTTGAGGCAAAGCCATCCGGAAGGAATAGGGGCAGTGTAGTTAGGACTCTGCTGTACTAGCATACTGACCCTACCTTTTCAACCTGCAGCAGCTTCGGGAACAAGTAGGTGACCGGTACCAAACTGTGAAGGCGCTGGCTGAGAGGAAGGCTGAAGGTGTGCTGGCTGCACAAGCCAGGGCAGAACAGCTGCGGGATGAGGCTCGGGGCCTGTTGCAAGCTGCTCAGGACAAGCTGCAGCGGCTACAGGGTGAGGACCGTAGTGGGCGGGAGCTAGAGAGGAGGGATTGTGGGAGAAAGAACTAAACTATGTCTTGATCCTTCTAGAACTGGAGGGCACCTATGAAGAGAATGAACGTGAACTGGAGGGCAAGGCGGCCCAGCTGGATGGGCTGGAAGCCAGGATGCGCAGTGTGCTTCAGGCCATCAATCTGCAGGTCCAGATCTACAACACCTGCCAGTGACCACGCCGCAGGGCCTCGCTTTGTCCCTAAGCACTGTTGCACGTGTGTGTTTGCCCACACTTTCAAAAGCTGTTGGCTAGCAGGTGTTTTCAATAAACCAGTGTGACCCTCCACTGTGTTGTCGGGACTTTAATGGGAGGGGCAAAAAGGCTGCTCTACATTGTCACCAGTAGGATTTTAGCAAAGGCCAAAGCACCGGAACCCCTCTTCTTCCTTTCCGGCCCTTCCCAGTGCTGCCCTTCATTACAGCCCCCACTCTTGCCGGAAGTGCGTCATCAGCTCCCCGCTCCGCCTCCCAAAGCCGTCTCTAGAAGTCGAAACAAAACAAGCGGCTGAAGCGGCGGTGGCGGAGCCGGGACGGGGGAGGGGCGCGCCGGAACCGGAACCGACCCGACGCCGGAACCGGAATCGAGAGCGGGTTGCCAGGGCCCGGAGAGGGCTGGTGGCGGCGGTCTCGCTCGGTGAGTGCTGCGGGCCGCAAGTCGCCGGTTTGGCCGCAGCGGGAAGGCCGCGGCGTTGGCCTGCGGCGGCCTGCTCAAGGTCACGGGCCGTGGCAGCCCCGACATCTCGAGCCCCACGGTGTGCGGGGCCCGCCGATGCCGACTGAGCCGTTATGCTGCACCTGTGGCCGCCTCTCTGTGTTTAAGCGGGCTAGCGGCGAGCGAGGGTGGCTTCCTGGAGGAGGTGGTGGCAGGCCTGGGATTCGGAGGTTGGGGTCGGGTAGCAGCCTAGCTGGGGCGTCGGTCTGTGGTCAGTAACTCTGCGCAGCCTTTCCGACCAGCTGGGATCTCTGGATCGTCCCTCTCCCGCCTCGTCGTCCTCGGAGCCCGGGGGAGGGACTCAACGTGTGAACAGGGCCTAGGTGTAAGGAGGAAACCGCGGGTGTTCTGCCCTCAGGCCTGGACAGGCTGTCACTAAAGATTCAGCCCATCCCTCTGACCGTACAAGGGTATTTTTATCACCCCATCTCCCCCAGGGGAACGTAGACTAGTCATATCTCTTCTAGCTGTGCAAGCCGGGCTTGAGGCCGCTAGGGGTCCCAGGTCCTACATTCCATCTCCATTCTCACCTCACTGTCCGGTGTTAAGAACTTCATTTTGGATGGAGAGAGCCAGAGTCCTCACACAGGTGGGAAACTGAGTAGGCCTCCGTGAATCAAAGCTGATGAATGACAGAACCTGGAAATAGGGTGATGCCTGTTTCAGTGTCAAGCTGGATGCCCACCACTATGTCTAGACACTCGAGTCCACTCTTCTTTGGAGCTGGGGAGAGAAATGTCCTCTTTAGATGGAAACAAGAAGACCAAGTAGTTGCAGGAGCAGGCTTATGATAAGAATAGGAGCCGGCAGGAAGCAGATTAGACACCTGAGTACCAGGACTGTTTCTGGGCATTGGCAGCACCTGGGGAGGGTCCATTATCAGCTTTAGAGGCTGGCCTTTCTACAACTGCTTGATGGCCTCCGCCTCTCCTGCCTTCCTCCGGCACTTGTCTGCTGGTGACTAAGCAGCCAGTGAGAGTGAAGGATGGGAGCATTCTGCTCAGGGTGCCAGTCCTGTGGGTTGGAGCCATGGCTCCTGTCCAGAGGGTGAGTCTGGTCCTAGGCCATGACTGCCTTGACCTAGTACTTCTCGCAGCTTCCAGCATTGTGGGTCTTTGGTAGATACCCAGGAGGTGTGGCCTGAAGCAGCTGCTGCTACTTGAATTATTTATTTCCTCATAGAGTAGCCTCAGAGTATGGATGGCTGCCTCAGATGGTGGCGAGATACTGCCCGTTAGGGTCAAGAGTGTCCTGAGCTGCTGAGCCCTGGTTATAGTCAAGGAGCAAATTGTTTGGCTTTGGCAGTGAATCGTGGTCTGTTCTCCTTAGGCTGTTGGTTCCTTGCTGAAGAATTTGGCTACAAAGAGTTGCCAAGATAGCTGGGCCAGGAAGAAAGCGCCGCAGCCCTGACCCAGACGCTGTTGCCGACCCTGGGGCACTCTGGCTGGCTAGCAAGCGGCTCAAGATGTCTGGAGGGACCAGTGCTACAGGCCCAAGGAGAGGGCCCCCAGGAATGGAGGAAGCTGCTAGTAAGAAGAAACAGAAGGATCGAGCAAACCAGGAAAGCAAGGATGGAGACCCTAGGAGAGGTAGGAGTGGTATTTCAGGGTTCTCAGGACGGCTGCTTCCATTGTCTCTGGACATGTGATTTAGGGGTGTGTTTCCCCCTCCTTTATCATGGTTTGATGCTGAGGAAAAGACCTTTGGCTGAGATCCAGACGGCGGGGTCAGGGAATCTGGCTACTCATTATTGTTTGTTTTCCCCTTTGTTGCCAGTGTCCACTCCTCGAAAGGAGCAGACCAAAGAGGGTGAGTAATGAATAGGGCTTTTGAGTGCTGCTCGAGGGGAAGTTGAATTGAGCTCCCATCTGGAGCAGTAGGTTTGGCTGTTACCTGTCTGTTACCATAGCAGTGACTCTTCGATCTCTTGGCCATTCTCCACATAGAATTGTTGTATGATTGGAGACAGAGTGCAGATGAGGTGATTGTCAGGCTGCGGGTAGGAGCAGGTCCCCTGCGTCTGGAGGAAGTAGATGCTGCTTTCACAGACACAGACTGCGTGGTGAGATTTCCAGGTGTGTTCATCTACCCAGTGTACAGTGCTGCCTTTGAGTTGTCTGATGTCCCCTACTTCAGGTCACTGTTTCCACTCTTTCTCCAGATGGTCGGCAATGGGGCGGTGTCTTCTTTGCTGAAATACAAAGCTCTTGTACCAAAGTGCAGGCTCATAAGGGTGGTCTTCTACAGTTGGCCCTACCCAAGAAGGTGCCTCTGCTCACCTGGCCCTCTCTCCTGGTAAGTCCCAATTGAGTGTATGGGAGTTGGGGATACCCAGTCTTTTCAACAGGACCTAACTGTTGTATCTTTGGCAGAAGAAACCTCTAGGGACCCAAGAGTTGGTGCCAGGGTTGCGGTGCCAGGAGAATGGGCAAGATCTGTCTCCCATTGCCCTGGAGCTAGGCTCTGAGCCCCGCAGAGCTAAACAGGAAGCCCGAAACCAGAAGCGGGCCCAGGGCCGTGGTGAGGTAGGCTCAGGGGCTGGCCCTGGGGCACAGGCAGGGCCCAGCGCCAAGAGGGCCGTGCATCTCCGCAGAGGGCCAGAAGGAGAAGGGTCTAGGGATGGCCCCGGCCCCCAGGGTGATGCTCCACCCTTTCCGTCTTCTGACTCAGCCACCCAGGTGAGAATTAGATGCCTGTTTGGGTATTTGGAGACTAAGGAGGGAGTGTGGAATAGAGTGGGTGCCATCTGTCAGACCCAGAGCTAAATATTGCCCTTTTTTTTCTTTTTCCGTTTTGTGTGATTAGGTTGAGGTTGAGGAGCAGCTCCATGTACCACCACTGAACCCTCAAACCAGTCTCCTGGGCTCAGAGAAGAATATAGCTCTTTTGATAGGAGACAAGACAGGGTCTCCCAGGAGTGACTCAGTAGCCCCGGCCATGGTCCGGGACAGAGACCCCGAGAAAGAGGACCACATCAAAGAGGAGATGGCCGTAGGGGCAGACTCTGCCACTCTGGTGGATGGTAAAATGGGGATTGGACAGGCAGACTCCCAGGTTGGGTTGCAGGATTGATGGGTGGGTAGGGAGGAGTATAGTACCAGGCTAGAATTTGTCCTGTGTTGGTGGCACTGAGCCATGGTCTCCACATAGAACCAGAGTCCATGGTGAACCTGGCATTTGTCAAGAATGACTCGTACGAGAAGGGGCCGGATTCAGTGGTGGTGCATGTGTATGTGAAGGAGATCTGCAGGGACACCTCTCGAGTGCTTTTCCGAGAGCAGGACTTCACACTCATCTTCCAGACCAGGTGAGTGGCTGGGCTGGGCAGACAGTGTGTGGCAGATGGGGATGTGTTTCAAGTTTTTTCTTTTGTCCTTTCCCTTCCCTGCTCTGCCTCTGCAGGGATGGAAATTTCCTGAGGCTGCATCCGGGCTGTGGGCCCCACACCATCTTCCGCTGGCAGGTGAAGCTCAGGTTGGTGGTGCCCAGCACCATTACTGCTTCTCTCTCTCTTGGGTTTCCATTTCTCTGGCTTGTTTAGTGTGGCACCTGCTTGATCTGAAATCTCTGAACTCAACTTTTCCCTGGCAGGAACTTGATTGAGCCAGAGCAGTGTACATTCTGTTTCACGGCCTCTCGCATAGATATCTGCCTCCGGAAGCGGCAGAGTCAGCGTTGGGGAGGACTGGAGGCCCCAGCTACACGAGGTCTGCACACAAGCTCCCTTCATTGCCCTAGCCCTGCCCATCAGGACCCCCATCACACATGCTGCTAACCACCAGCCCTCTCATTCCCCCTTTTTAAGGTGCAGTGGGTGGTGCAAAGGTCGCCGTGCCGACAGGTCCAACCCCTTTGGATTCAACCCCTCCAGGAGGTGCCCCCCACCCCCTGACAGGCCAGGAGGAAGCCAGGGCTGTGGAGAAGGAAAAACCCAAGGCTCGAACTGAGGACACAGGCCTGGATGGTGTGGTGGCCCGCACCCCTTTGGAGCATGTAGCTCCAAAGCCAGAACCACACTTGGCCTCGGTGAGAACCCTAGGTTGGGAAGGGCCACAAATGAGGCTGGAAGCTGGGTGGTGGTGGTGGTACACGCCTTTAATCCTAGCACTCGGGAGGCAGAGGCAGGTGGATCTCTGTGAGTTCGAGGCCAGCCTCGTCCACAAAGCGAGTTCCAGGACAGCCAGGGCTGTTACACAGAGAAAATCCTGTCTCAAGAAACCAAAATAATAATGATAGTAGTAATAATACTCATAGTAGTAATAATAAAAATAATGAGGCTAGAGAGCCTTAGGGCTGCTCTGACATGTTCCTTTTGTTCCCATAGCCCAAACCCACGTGTATGGTGCCTCCAATGCCTCATAGTCCGGTGAGTGGAGATAGTGTGGAGGAGGAGGAAGAGGAAGAGAAGAAGGTGTGTCTGCCAGGCTTTACTGGCCTTGTCAATTTAGGGAACACCTGCTTCATGAATAGTGTCATTCAGTCTCTGTCCAACACTCGGGAACTTCGTGACTTCTTCCATGGTGAGGTCATGGCCAGGAGCCTGGGGCACAGGCAGAAGGGGTACCTTTGTCTCTGACACCTTTTCTTGACTGTTCTAGACCGATCCTTTGAAGCTGAGATTAACTACAACAACCCACTGGGGACTGGTGGGCGACTGGCCATTGGCTTTGCTGTGCTGCTCCGGGCCCTATGGAAGGGCACTCACCAAGCCTTTCAGCCCTCCAAGCTAAAGGTGACTTGTGATTCCCCCACCCTTGTTTAGAGAGGGTTGGGCGGACTAGCTACTGAGGGGCTTGGTGAATGGGTACTAAGATTTCTCATTAACACTTTGGCCTCCCCATTCAGGCCATTGTGGCAAGCAAAGCCAGCCAGTTCACAGGCTATGCACAGCATGATGCCCAAGAGTTCATGGCTTTCTTGTTGGATGGGCTGCATGAGGACCTGAATCGGATCCAAAACAAGCCCTACACAGAAACTGTGGACTCAGATGGACGTCCTGACGAGGTCAGTCAGGGTGGGATTGTAGAGGGGGCTTTGTGTGTCCTAGCTCTTAGGTCTCCTCAGTTCTCACCATTTTTCCTCAGGTGGTGGCTGAGGAAGCCTGGCAGCGGCACAAGATGAGGAATGACTCCTTCATTGTGGACCTGTTTCAGGGCCAGTACAAGTCAAAGCTGGTGTGCCCTGTGTGTGCCAAGGTGCGGTGGACTCTCCTAGAGAGGAGCCCCTAGTTGCTGTAGGCTGGTTTGGTCAGTTTAATTTGAAGTATGTGCATTTTCAGGGAGTGCTGGGCAAAATCTGGGGAAGTAAAGTGGCAGAGAGTCCTGAGGTTCTGTGGGGTCTGGAGAAATTGGGCAGAGGAGGTTCCTGGCTGAAGCTGGGGGTATGGGTGGGGTGGGGGATGGGGTGTATTTGGACGGAGAGGTATGGTGTTGCAAAGATAAGTAAGGTGTGCCAGAGTTGTGTGTTGGGTTGGAAAGGGACACAGGATGCAGATGAAGGGAAACTTGGGAAAGAGGCTAAGCTGCCAGAAAAGAATTGTGACTGAGAATGGGCACTGGTGGGCCCTGTCCAGTGCTCTAGGACCGAGAGCACTGCCAGCCGTCAAGAGGGCCTGCAGTAGCTCTCCTCAGAGGGTCTGGATCCTTTGTGTCCCTGGAGTGTCACCCTTGCATCCACAGGTCTCCATCACCTTTGACCCGTTTCTTTACCTGCCTGTGCCCTTGCCACAAAAACAAAAGGTTCTCCCCATCTTTTACTTTGCCCGGGAGCCTCACAGCAAACCCATCAAGGTGAGTCACGAGCCCTCCCTCTGGGCTGTCCTAGGGAACTGACTGGTGTCTCCTCCCCCATGCTGACTTGACCTTTGTTACCCCAGTTTCTGGTGAGTGTTAGCAAAGAGAACTCCAGCGCAAGTGAAGTTCTGGACTCCCTCTCTCAGAGCGTGCATGTGAGGCCTGAGAACCTGCGCCTGACCGAGGTATGTCTCCACCAAGTTTCCAATGTTTTATGAGTATTTTGCCTGTTTGTGTGTATGAATGTATACGTACCATTTTGTGTGCCTGGTGCCCATAGAGGCCAGGAGACAGGGTATTGGACCCCTTGGAACTGGAATTTTGGATGGTGGTGAGCTGCCATGTATATACTGGGAATGAACTCCCCTCCCCATCTTTTGGAAGGGCAGCCAGTGCTCTTAACTGCTGAACCATTTCTCCAGCCCCATGTATGTATTGAAGCACACACAGATACGTACCATTAATAGCATCCAAACACATGTACGTGAATATAAATGCTTCAGCCGAAACTTAGATTGTGTGTTTTTGTGTGAGACATCATTGAAAGTAGGCATTGGACTTTGTAACATAAATTTCTCAAGTTCTCAGCCACCACTTAGTTTACTCCCCCTTTGAAGGTGAATTGTAACTGCCTTTCCCTGTAGATAAGGAGCTTTGGCAGAGCTGGAGCTTGCCAGGAGCTTGCCTGTGAGATAGGGTTTCCTTTTTTGTGTAGCCTTGGCTGTCCTGGAACTCGCTTTGTGGACCAGCAGGCCTCGAACTCAGAGATCCACTTGCCTCTGCCTCCTGAGTGCTGGGATTACAGGCGTGCGCCACCACAGCTTGGCTTATTTTCTCTATTCTTTGTCTGTCCTGTTTTCTCTCATTTTATCCCAGATCTGCATGCTAGCCTTCCTCGAAAGTTCTTAGCCTTGTAATTCAACAGTTCCCCTTTTTCCTTGGAGTGTGTGTGGAAGAGGCTCTTTGAGTGTGGACCTACCCTGATAACACCTTGTAGTCTAGCAGCAACTTGCTATTTATCATCGGGGTAGAAGCCCTTACTATGGGGCGTCCCAGGCTTTGTCTCTCAGGTACTCCAATGTGCCTTCTGCCACCGGGCAAGCAGACTTCCCTTTTAGGCCACCGACCCTGTTCTTCTCCATCCCAGAAGACCCCACTGCAGGACTAAGCCCATCTTGGTGCTGTGGTTAGGCCTAGAGAAGGGCTTACCACATGGCATCTCTATGTTCTTTATCTCTAGGTAATTAAGAATCGTTTCCACCGTGTTTTCTTGCCCTCCCACTCGCTGGATGCCGTGTCCCCAACTGACATGCTGCTCTGCTTTGAGCTGCTATCCCCAGAGTTGGCTAAGGAGCGGGTAGTGGTGCTGGAGGTGCAGCAGGTGAGTGGGGGCCAGCCTGACGCCATAGGGCCCTGGTGGGGGCTGGTCATTCCTACCTGGCTTTGCTGAGCCAGATGACCCACCCTAGCGCCCCCAGGTACCCAGCATCCCTATCTCCAAGTGTGCAGCCTGCCAGCGGAAGCAGCAGTCAGAGGATGAAAAACTGAAGCGTTGTACCCGTTGCTACCGCGTTGGCTACTGCAACCAGTGAGGAACCCCATGGCCTCCCCTCCCATTTTCTCCACCTGCCACTTGCCATCCTGTCCACCTCTCCACACGGAGGCGCATACTTTAAGCCCTCCACCCACTTGTTCATTTTATCAGGCGGGGCTAATGGGGGGAGGCAGGGCTGGCGTACCTAGTCCCCAGGGCTTCAGACAAGCCCCTGATTTACAGTTGTAGCATGAAGGAGTAAGGCTCTAGTTTTACCTTCTGCTTCCCTCGAGGTTCTGTCAGAAAACTCATTGGCCTGACCACAAAGGCCTCTGCCGCCCTGAGAACATTGGCTACCCCTTCCTGGTCAGTGTGCCCGCCTCACGGCTCACTTATGCCCGTCTTGCTCAGCTACTAGAAGGTTATGCCCGGTAAGAGCTCCGAGGACTAGTATGGGTGGGGAGAAGCGGTGCTCTGGTCTTGGACCAGCAGGTCAGAATTCTTATTGGCCTTGTTGTCTGCTGCCAGATACTCCGTGAGTGTATTCCAACCACCCTTCCAGCCTGGCCGGATGGCCTTGGAATCCCAGAGCCCCAGCTGTACCACATTGCTTTCAACTAGCTCCCTGGAGGCTGGGGATAGTGAAAGAGAAGCCATTCAGCCTTCTGAGCTCCAGTTGGCAACACCTGTGGCTGAGGGGGATACGGGGGCTCCCCGTGTGTGGGCACCCCCTGATCGGGGTCCTGTACCTAGCACCAGTGGAATTTCTTCTGAGATGTTGGCCGGTGGGCCTGTTGAAGGTTGTTCGTTGCTTGCTAGTGAGAGGGTGTCCCGGCCTGAAGGTAAGATCCGCTGAAATGTTCTGGATGCTGCAGTAGAAGGTTGTTTAAACCACAGGGATAAGTAAGCATCGATTATCATGCTTTGTCTTAGCTGCAGTGCCTGGGTACCAACACTCAAGTGAAGCCGTGAATACCCACACCCCCCAGTTTTTCATCTATAAAATTGATGCATCAAACCGAGAACAGCGGCTTGAGGACAAAGGTGTCTGATGCTGTGGGTGGAAGCGGTAGGGTAGCTTGGGCTGGCTGCTCTGCACAGCTGCGTGACAGCTGTCTCTGCTCATCCCCAGGGGAGACACCTTTGGAGCTAGGGGATGACTGTAGCCTGGCTCTGGTGTGGCGGAACAATGAGCGCCTGCAGGAATTTGTGTTAGTAGCCTCCAAGGAGCTGGAGTGTGCCGAAGATCCAGGCTCTGCTGGTGAGGCGGCCCGTGCTGGCCACTTCACCCTCGACCAGTGCCTCAACCTCTTTACTCGGCCTGAAGTGCTGGCACCCGAGGAGGCCTGGTGAGCATGGGGCAGCGAGCAGATAGCGGGCAGGCTGGAGGGGAGCTTGTGCTTCTGACTCTTCCTGTCCTCTGCCAGGTACTGCCCGCAGTGCAAACAGCATCGAGAGGCCTCCAAACAGCTCTTGCTCTGGCGCCTACCGAACGTGCTCATTGTGCAGCTGAAGCGCTTCTCCTTCCGTAGTTTCATTTGGCGTGACAAGATCAACGACTTGGTGGAGTTTCCTGTTCGGTGAGCTATGAGTGAGCCCTGGTGACTGGGCAGGGCATGGGGATCAAGGGGCATCTAACTGCCTCACCTTTCTCTGCCTGGGACTACAGGAACCTGGATTTGAGCAAGTTCTGTATCGGCCAGAAAGAGGAGCAGTTGCCTAGCTACGACCTGTATGCCGTCATCAACCACTATGGAGGCATGATCGGGGGCCACTATACCGCTTGTGCACGCCTGCCCAACGATCGCAGTAGCCAGCGCAGTGACGTGGGTGAGGGCACGCACAAGCAGCAGGCTAGGTGGTGGGTGGTGGTCCGGGCTGCGCTCATCCCCTTCCCGCCCTGCTGTAGGCTGGCGCTTGTTCGATGACAGCACAGTGACAATGGTGGACGAGAGCCAGGTGGTGACCCGGTACGCCTATGTACTCTTCTACCGTCGGCGAAACTCTCCTGTGGAGAGACCCCCCAGGGCAGGCCGCTCTGAGCACCACGCAGACCTTGGCCCTGCAGCTGAAGCTGCTGCCAGCCAGGTGAGGCATGGGGGAGGCCTTCCAGGCTAGTTGGGGGACACGGCTGGGGGAATGCAGCTTCCTTTCCAGTCATAAGCCCTTCAAGCCTGCAGAATTTAGAGATGGGGTTCCTTGATTCGGGCCTCACCCAGGGGCATCCTGGAAGATACCCTAGGAACGCAGTCAAAGGTATACATATATAAACATGCTACCACCAGTATGCACAAAAGTACAGGTCAGAGAACTGCCCTGAACCTCAGCAGGCGTGGTACTGTACACAGACTAAACCTGACTTCTCCCAGCTCTCCCCCACATTCTCCATATGCCAGCCTAGAGACCCTCATTTGTGATCACCCTTGTGTTCTGGTGTGTACTCGAGATATCCCTGTCAGACATGGCTGTCTCCTCCAGTGGCTGTCACACTTTCTGTGGTGAGCAACTGTCCCTACTGAACCTTCAGGCTCTTGTGTCTCATTTGCTGACAGTGTTCCATAGGTCCATGAGCACAGTGACTTTGTTCTCTAGACCAATCTCCTTTCTGTTACCTGTACTCCCTTGAGACATCTCTGTCAGGCTCAGAGACACAACACAGTGGTCAGGATCTGGACATGGGTAATCTGGAGGAGATTGCCATGGGGTTGCCTACTTATCCTCTGTGAGCTGGTCCCTTCTGTGGAAGGTCTGGACTAAAATCTGACCAGGTAACTCCACTTCCTTGTCTGTGAGAAGCTAAATGTGGATTAAAAGCTGTCTGGAGGAAGTCAAAGGCTGTCAGGATTCTCATACCCTAAGTTCTCAGTTTAGAAACCTCGATACTGGCTACCTACCTACTTCCCTGCTGCTTGATCTGGAATGTGGGGGCTTAGGCCCAGTCACCTTGATGTGACTGTCTTGCCTAGGGGTCTCAGGGAAACTGGGGCCTCCCCATCCTCGGGTGCTGATGGCCCTTTCCACATACCATAGGCTTCCCGGATTTGGCAGGAGCTCGAGGCGGAGGAGGAGATGGTGCCCGAGGGGCCTGGGCCTCTGGGTCCTTGGGGGCCCCAAGACTGGGTGGGGCCCCCGCCACGTGGCCCTACCACATCAGACGAGGGCTGCCTCCGATACTTTGTCCTGGGTACCGTGGCGGCTTTGGTGGCCCTTGTGCTCAACGTATTCTATCCTCTGGTGTCTCAGAGTCGCTGGAGATGAGCTCACCGGCAGGCACCTCCTGTGAGCTGGCCTACCCGCCTGCTCACCAGGCCATGCCTACCTTTGTGGTGGGGAACAACTCTGGGCTCTGGGCCTCAGTGTCTGTATCGGGTGGGAGACTTGTGGGACTGCAGCCTCTGTAGGGCGGAGTATCCTAGGGTATGTGTCCATCCAGTTGTCTGTTCCCCCTGTTTCTCTGACCCTTGTCCTAGGGCTTGGCCCTGCTGGCACTATTTCCTGTATTTAAAGTGTTAATAAACTGAGTATTCAGGCCCGATCTCGTCTCTCTGTCTAAACGCCGCTGCTGTCTGCGCCTGCCTAGGGGCCCTCCCTTGGGTGCCGGGGCTCTGAGCCAGCACCCCGGGATGCCAGGCAGTATGCTGGGCAACCCCCAACCCCTGTCCTCGTATTCTGTTGCAGGGACTAGGCCCTGGCCAGGCCCCCGAGGTGGCCCCCACGCGGACAGCCCCTGAACGCTTCGTCCCCCCTGTGGACCGCCCAGCCCCCACGTACAGCAACATGGAGGAGGTCGATTAGCAGGTCCCTGGCTGATGGAGGGACTGGGTTTGGGGATCCCCTTCAGAAGGCCGTCTCTTTGCCACTTCTCCTTCTGTCACTTAGAGGACACTGGTTCCACCAATGGGAAGTTGGGGGGCATGGTTTGGGGGTGGGAACCTCACAAATTGTGACCTTGTGTCAACTTGGTCCCCAGATCAGTGGGCCTTGCCTGCCTTCAGTGCTGCGTGTTTCTCAGTTGTACCTTTGATTCTTTCTGACCTGCATTATAAACAGTATAATTTTATTCTAAAAATTGTAATTTTTTTGCATTTTGGAAGTGATTGCTGCTGTTTAAATATATTTTAAAAATAAATAATAAATAAGCAGACTTAGTGACTGATCCACAACATGTTGTGGCTCCCCCTCGCCCCTCATGATCTGGTCCATGTGTGTGTTTGTTAAAGATCCTAAAGTTCTCCGCTCTGAGGGGAGGTAGGGCCACAGCTCGTTTTCTGTGGGTCATTATAGAACTTTAATGGTTGCTATGACAGACTGCCTGCCAAAGCAGCTTAAGGAAGACAGGGTTTGTTCAGTTTCGTAGTCGGAGGGCACAGCTGTCATGGCAGAAACGGCATGATGCAGTTGGTTTCACCTCTCTGAAGTGAGGAAGCAGGGAGCAGTGAATGCTGGCAGCTGAGAGCTCATTCTTCCTTTACATTCCGACCCGAGTCCAGGGGTTGAATGGTGCTGGCCACACTCAGGGTGAGTCTCCTAGGTGATTCTAGATTCTAGGTGTGTCAAGTTGACAGTGTTGACCATCACAATCATGAAGCACCCCCACCCCCATCATCTCCCTGGAGGCTGCCTGCTACCTGACAATCCATTGCTTCTGGCTCCCATGTTGAAGTGGCTGTGATTGGCATTAGTTAAGATTGTAGGGCATCCAAGGAGAGAAACTCTAGAGCTGATAACATGGGTTAAGAGGTGAAAACCTAGTCGGGCGCTGGAGGCAATCACCTTTAATTCAGCACTCAGGAGACAGAGGCAGGTGGATCTCTGTGAGTTCGAGGCCAGCCTGGTCCACAGAGTGAATTCCAGAACAGCCAGGGCTACACAGGAAAACCCTGTCTCAAAAAAACAACACGTGCAAACCCCAGAGCAGCCTGGGGATAACCAAGCAGCAGGTTAGAGACTACCTGCAGGGAAGGAGAGTCTTGAGGAGCTCTCCCTTTTTTCTTCACAAGCCCCTGCAGTTTAAAAACACCCGAATCCCTTGAGAGAAAGCACCCTGCTGCAAGAGGACCTGGGACAATCTTACTCAGCTTCCCACTTGGGGGGGGTGTTCTGGGCTCTCACACCATGGCTTCTGGCAGTTGCACAAGGCTACTCACCCATAGGTCAGCAGGCATACCTAGTGTCAGGGTCTGCACCCTCGTCCAGTTTCTTCCAACACCAGGGATTTGTGTAGTCAAGTGCTCTACCTCTGAGATAAGTCCCAACTCCTGTACAAACACGAGGAACCTTGCTTCTGTCTGGATCGCACTGTCCTCTGTAACCTCCAATTACTTGAGAGTAGAATAGGCCTTTTTAGGGAATGGTGGGGAGCAAGGCTGGGGAGATGGCTCAGTGGTTAAGTGCTTGCTTGCCAGGCTTTCGGAGGATCGAGTTTGATTCCTGACACCTACCTAAAACTGCAGCTTCAGAGCATCTGACCCTCTGACCTGCTAGGTCACCTGCATTCCCACTTTCCACAGCAGCCCTGCATGCAGTTACACCTAGAGAAGCCAGAAGTAGAAAGACGAGGCCAGTGTGTGGATGGGGCCGGCAGCGTCTTCAGGTCCACAGAGCGAGTTACATGAAACTCAGCATGCAGATGTCACTAGTCTCCCTCAGAGTCGCGAGTTAGGGCAGCAGTGCACTACTGGAGAACCCTACCCACATGCTCACCATTGACTTTTTCCGGTGGGTACACAGTATGAAAAGGCCGTGTGGTGGTGGTAGCATTGGTGGCCGGGTGAGGGACCTAGTAGAAATGGAAATGTTAAACTCCGTTAGTCCTGTCAGCCGTGACTGCTGGAGGACCTGGTGGGTATGGACTCGCTAACAGGATGCTGCTGGCTCTTAAGTGTGTGCAGCACTGTTACTGTGGAGCCACGACACTGCCATTCTGTGGCCTCTAATACCTGTATGCTCTTAGTCTATGCCATTTAGACTTGCTTATGGACCTGGCTCCCCACATGCTCTGATGTTTTTTTTTTTAAAATATTTATTTATTAAAATTTTTCATTTTACATACCAACCCCAGTTCCCCCTCCATCCTCCTTTCCCACCTCCTCACCTCCCTCCCACTCCACCCCCATCCACTCCTCAGAGTGGGTAAGGCCTCCCATGGTAGTCAACAAAGTCTGGCATACCAAGTTGAAGGAGAGCCTAGCCCCTCTCCATTGTAGCTCTGATGGGTTTTGCTGGCTGCTACCTAGCTTTTCTGTCTTTTTTTAAAATTAATTACTTTTATTTTATGTACATTGGTGTTTTGTCTTCATGTATATTATTGGTGAAATTATTAAGGCCACTCCACGTAGTTCAAAGGGAGGTTTATTTTGTGGGGTAACTTACAAATGAAGGGATAGGTTGCAGGGTCTGGCAAAGGTATAGCACAGTCCGGCGGTGTTCTCTGGAGAACTCTGCTCAGTCTACCTCCTGCGTCCAGCGTCCCGGAACCAAGAGAGCGACCTCCTCTTGATCCTCCGTCTTCCGCTCCCTCTTCTGCCCCGCCTTGTGGGCGTGATCATTACTGAAGCCTCAATGGGGGTTGGAACTTCCAGGCCAATGCTGGGATGGCTACCCACAATAGTATATCTATATGAGGGTGTCAAAGGATCCCCTGGAACAGGAGCTACAGGTAGTTGTGAGCTGCCATGTGGGTGCTGGGAATTGAACCCAGGTCCTCTGGAAGAGCAGCAGTGCTCTTAACTGCTGAGCCATCTCTCCAGCCCCCTACCTAGCTTTCCTACTTGGTTATTTTTCTTGGATGAGGTACTCCTGCAGGAAGGGTACCATACAGGGTAGGGCAATATAACTGCTTCTCGTTTTTGTTCTAAGTCGTGGATCCTGAGGTCCTGACTAAACATCCTGTTGTCATCTGTCACTTGTAACATGGCACTGGCAGGGCTAATATCTCATGCTGTTACACTGAGCTGTTGAACCCACAGGGTGTCATGAGGAGACTAGGTAAAGGAGTGCAGGTCTTGACCCGATTCAGAAGGCCATTGCCAGACCTGCAGGGCTGAGTGATGATGGCTACTGAGTTGTAATGGTGATCCTTGGGGTGGCATCAGGTACTGAAGAAACATTAGCAGGTTGTTTGTTTGTTTGTTTGTTTTGAGACAGGGTCTTGCTGTGCAGTTGAGGCTGGCCTCAAACTCATGGCAATTCTGCCTCAGCCTCTTAAATGCTAGGATAACTGGCATATACCACCATACTTGGCAAGGTGTGGCTTTGCTCATTGTGGGCACCTTCATGTTGTGTTGGCTGGGGTTCTGCAGTTGCAGACTAGTCACAATGCTGGAGCCTGTCTATGGTACCACTGTCCTGCGTCATTTATCCAAATCCCAAACCTGGCCTTCCACATGAATGCACTCTAGGGTAAGGCCTCAAGATATAGGATTGTATCTGGATCGTGGTTTAACATGTGGCGCTGGAGAGAACCTAGCAAGATAGTCAATATGTGAGACCCATATGTGAACTCAGGCATGAAACTTGATCATTGGTGGGATGTCAGCACAAAGCAAGTCACAGGATATGGTTACAGCCTTGTTAGACTCCTGCCTAGTCCAGAAGAACATCAAGGCTTCCAGTAGCCTGAACTCCAGTTCTGAATTTGGGAATTTCCTTTTTTTTTTTTTTTTTCTTGAGCTGAGGATGAACCCAGGGCCTTGCGCTTGCTCTACCACTGAGCTAAACCCCCACCCTGGGAATTTCTTTACCATTCTACTAACAGCAGTTGGCTTTCCCGCTTTGCACGTGAAGAACTTCTTGAGTGTTTTATCTTAGTTGGCAAATCTTGGAAGTTAGCCACTGGAGAACTGCAAGCACTGTCGACAGAGCCAGGATTAGCCCATCTCTGTTTCACACTGTCCCCACATTAAAGGTCCTGAGGAAGGGGCTGGGGATTTAGCTCAGTGACAGAGCGCTTGCCTAGCAAGCGCAAGGCCCTGGGTTCGAACCTCAGTTCCAAAAAAAAAAAAAATCGAGCTGGGCGGTGGTGGCGCACGCCTTTAATCCCAACAATTGGGAGGCAGAAGCAGGCGGGTCTCGATGAGTTGGAGTTCAGCCAGGGCTACACAGGGAAACCCTGTCTCGAAAAAACAAAACAAAACCTTGGGCTCTGTGGTTTGTTTGTTTGCCTTTGTGTGATATTTGCCTGCTCAGAAATGGTTAAGTGTGGCTCTAGACCTTAAAGTTTGGTTTAGTTTAAAATTTTAGTTTAAAAAACAACCCTGTGTTGCCCAGGCTGGCCTTTAAGTTACTATCCTTGCCTTACTTTTCGGGGGAAGCTTAGAGAACAGGTGTAGGCCACTGCACGGGACCTGGCACAAGGCTTCTTTCTTTCTTCCTTTTCTTTGTCGTCTTTTCTTTGTAATATTATGTTTTTCATTTAACATTTTATTTTATGTATATGGATATTTTGCCTGAATGTGTGTCTGCCCACCACTTTCATGCTGGTGCCTGTGGAGGTCAGAAGAGGGCATTAGACCCCCTGCAACTGGAGACACAGATGGTTGATGTGGGTGCTGGGAATTGAACCCAGGTTTTTTTGAAGAACAGCCAAGACAGAGTATCCAGCTCCCAGAATATCTTTTATTTATTCCTTGACAATTTCATATATATAAACAATGTGTCCTTTTTTGCTCTCTCTCTCTCTCTCTTTTGAGACAGTTTCAATTATGTAGCCCTGGTTGGCCTTGGACTCACAGGAATCCACCTGCCTCTGCTTCTGGAATTAAAGGCGTATGGGGCCTCTCCCAGCAACAAAGTATCCCACTCCCTCCTCTTACTGTCCTTGGGAACCTCCACAGGTTTGCTTTGGTAACACACTCAATTCAATCAGTGCTGCCGGAGGCATGTTTTGTTGGCATGAGATTTTAAAGAAATCACAGGACTTTCTGTGAAGTCGCGCCTGGTCTGTCTTCTCTTTCCCTCTCCTTGCTGTGTCCCAGTAGGCACCTAAAAAGTGCCAGGTTATGAGGCTCCAAATAGGCCATGTTACACATTTTCTGCAGTGATCTGGACGGGGAAAATCTGGAATTCATTTTGTCATCTGTTTCCATGACAACTCAAAAGCTGTGACGTTGAAAAACGCGACCGGAACAGGATGGAGTTGGATTCCTAGGGCTGAGGGAGAAGTGGCCAAGGCTGAGTCTGCTTTGTTTCTAAACACTTTCACTCTACATGCCCGAGGCAAGTTTTCGAAGTCGCGAGGACTCCACCCTGCCACTGCCTACAACCAGAGAGGCGGAACCCAACTGCCCGGAAGAGCCGGTCCGGGCGCTCTCCGGTCTTAAACGGCGTTGCCGAGCTGGCGGGCCCCGCCCCTCTCTCTGAGAAAGGCCACTATTGGGTCTCTTCCAGGCTTCTCATTCTGATTGGTTAGTGAGCGAAGGTCGCTGTGCAGATGCGGCCTAAAGTTTCTTTTGGTTTCCGGTGTCTCTGCTATGGCTACTCCGGATTCGCTGACGCTGTTCACCGGCCTCGGCCTGAGCGAAAACAAGGCGCGCGAGACGCTCAAGAACGCGGCTCTGAGCACTCAGCTGCGGGAGGCGGCGACCCAGGTGCGAGTCCCTTCCCCATGACCTCAGCTGCCTCGTGTGCTCCAGACCTTGATTAGCGCCGGGTTCCCCGCTGTTGCATGTGGGAAGAGGAAACTAAGCTTCACTGTAAAGTGATTCATCCCAACTCGCTTAGGCATGGAGCTTTTTTCCTGATCCCTCTGACTCCAGGCGCAGCGGACTCTGGGCTCTGCCATTGACAAGGCTACTGGGACTCTGCTATATGGCTTGGCCTCCCGACTCAGGGATACCGGGCGGCTTTCTTTCCTTGTGAGCTACATAGTCAATAAGAAGATCCACACTGAGCTCCAGCTGAGCGGTGAGACCCCTGCCTGTTTTACCAGTTCCACCTTCCATCCCTCCCTTCAGCCAAGACTCCTGTTTGCTTTTTCTGTCAAGTTCCCCAGTTGCTTTCTGGACATCAGGTTCTAGACAGGCACTGGGGCATGGAGGGGGAGACCCTTGGTATGGCTAGGAGAATTATCACAACGAGAGGCCTGCTTCAGAACACATGTCCCTTTCCTGTAGCCTCAGGGCTTCTTTCCAATGGTGCCAGGGCTTAACCTCTTAGGCATCCACGTAGCCAAAATAGTTGGAGGTTACATGGCATTAAGGCCCTATGTATTTATCCACTTCTTGGAGCTGAGATGTCCAATTGCCTTTCCTTTTTCAGCTGCTCTTGAGTATGTGCGGAGTCATCCTCTGGATCCCATTGATACTGAGGACTTCGAGCAGGAATGTGGTGTGGGTGTGGTGGTGACACCAGAGCAGATTGAGGAAGCTGTAAGTCCTTTCCCCCAGGCGTCAGACATCTCCTTGTTGTGGTCCCGGAAAAGTGCTGTGGCTTCTTTACTCAGACCTAGAGCAGAGTGCGGGTATCCAGAATGTTTCGGAAGAGGCATTCCTGAACCATATGGTCTGGCTTTCTGCAGGTGGAGGCCACCATAAATAGGCATCGTTCCCAGCTCCTGGTGGAACGATACCGTTTCAACATGGGGCTGTTGATGGGTGAGTGGAATCTGGGCAGAGAGTTACTTAGAGGTTGACCATTCTGGTTGTGCCCTCTAATCTGTGCATTTATGAGAGGGAGGTGGGAGGGGAGCAAGGAACGCCTTCAATGTTCTGACTGGGCCAAGGTTCTGATTCCTGTGTCAGCTAGGACTTCCTTGAGGAGGAGGGAGGAAGTACCCCCTTTTGCCTCCTTGCAGCTTCTTGTGCTCCTACTCTTAGGAGAGGCCAGGGCAGCACTCAAATGGGCAGATGGCAAGATGGTCAAGCACGAAGTGGATATGCAGGTGGGTACCTCCCCAAGCTGAAGCTAGAACCCACTGAGGGATAGAGCGGAAGGAGACCCTGTTCTTAGTCTGACAGAGATAGTAGAGCCCAGTGTGGAGTGGGGGGTAGTACCTGACTTGGGCCTCAGAGTTAGGAAGAATCACTTTCTGTGAAGCTCGGTTTCCTCTTCCCACAAATGGGTGATGTGGCCTTCATCCTGATACACTGGCAAAGAATCACACGATGATGATGACTGAGGTAGACTGTTTTTCTTGATGCTGGGCCCACGTGATTTCTCTGTAAAAGGCAACATTTGTTACCTGGGCCCAGGATAAGCCCTCAGAAAGGAAAAGCATTCAAGACCAGTAGAAACACCCGAGGAAGCCTCGTGGGCAGAGACAGGCAGGTCTTTATGAGTTCAAGGATAACCTGGTCTACATAGTGAGTTCCAGGCCAGCTAAAGCTTCATAGTGAGACCCTGTCTCAAATAACAACAAAAGAAACACATGAGGAGATAAGGTGACATGGGCAGATAGGCTCTTGTGGTGCTGGCTGAGAGGCAGGAAGGGCTCCATCAGGAGGTTCTTGAGAGAGGATACTGTCTACTCTTGACTCTGGTATCTGCTCAGGTCCTCCACCTTCTGGGTCCCAAGATGGAAGCCGATCTGGAGAAGAAGCCCAAGGTGAGGCTGGGCGCTGCTCAGGGTCCCTGAGGGTGAAGCAGAGAGAGAGTGAGGATGCTGGGTGTTGCTCAGGGTCCCCATGGGTGAAGTAGAAATACTGTGAGGCCTACGGCTGGAGTAGGGGGTGCCTGAACCTATTTGTCAGCAGGTCTTGCCCAAAGAGAGTCTGATGAGATTTCTATGCTTCTCTTAGGCAGCAAAGGCCCGGCTGGAAGAAACAGACCGGAAGACAGCAAAAGTTGTGGAGAATGGTGAGAAGCCCGAGCGGGGCTCCTGGTATATTCAGCTTCTGACTTCCGGACATTCTGTCTGAAGGACCTTACAGCACAGGCTTCTCAGGCCCTCATCTTATCTATCTCTTTTTTTCTCAAGCCTGGGATTCCTGGAGTTTCCTTTGTTCCCTTTTGCCCAGAGACTGGCCTTAGAGACCTGAGGAGTTTGGCTCTATAGCTCTTGTCTCGGGGAATTGGAGAAGAGGGGCCTGTGCAGATCTGGTTTCAGGGTGTTGATAGCAGCCGTGGATATTTTTCTGAGTTGGGTATGGTAGTTATATCTAGTAGGCAGGGTTCTTGATTTCTTCCCTGTAGGTGAGGTTGCTGGCCAGACCCTGTCTCTAATGGAGCAGCTCCGGGGAGAGGCCCTTAAGTTTCATAAACCAGGTAAGGGGGTACCTTGAAACTCTGGGGTGGGCTGGTGATTAGCATTACAGCCAGGTCTGTAGTCAGGATCCTTGGCTGCCAGCCTGGTCATCAGATTTGTTCTGATCCTGGCAGGTGAAAATTACAAGACTCCAGGTTATGTGACCACCCCGCATACTATGGATCTGCTGAAGCAGCACCTAGAGATCACTGGAGGACAGGTGTGTAGGGATGGGGCCAAGCAAACACTGGCTTATGCGCCTAAGCTGCCTCCCTCCTGCCTCATCTCACCTATCACCATGACCTCCTTAGGAAATGGCATCTGTTTTTTGCAGGATGGTCTGAGCTCTGATCTCATTTCTTCTATCCCTTTCCCTTCACTCAGGTACGAACGCGGTTCCCCCCAGAGCCCAATGGAATCCTGCATATTGGACATGCCAAAGCCATCAATTTCAACTTTGGTTATGCCAAGGTAAGTATGTGTCTCTGTCTCTGGCAAGTATGTAATATGATCATTGGCTGCTCCCATTACTGGATTCTAGAAAGATACAGTTCTGTCTTGCCTTTTGTAGCTGATGACAGAGGCCATAGTGGGAAACCATATGTAACAGCTATCCTCAGGAAATGGTGAACTAAAATGGTTCTTTAGATAGGGATTTACTGTATAGCTCGGGCTGGCTTTGAAATCATAGAGATTACCTGTCTTTGCTTTACAAGTGCTAGGATTAAAGATATGTACCACTATGTCCTGTGAATGATGAATTGCTTGAATACCTTTTATTTAATATTTAAATTTTCTAGTGTTGGCCATCAAAAGAAGATTTAATTAAAAAAAATATTCTTCAGGCTGGGAGGTGGTGGCACACACCTTTCACCCCAGCACTCAGGAGGCAGAGGCAGGCGGATCTCAGAGTTTGAGGCCAGCCTGGTCTACAGAGTGAGTTCCAGGACAGCCAGGGCAATTGCGGATGTGTGTACACACATCTGCGCTTGTGCATGCACTCATGCACACTTCTGCTGTTGCACATAGGTGGACGTCAAAGAAAAAACTGAGAGTTGGTTCTTTCCATCATGATCTTTCAGATCACACTCAGGGTCCGAAGGCTTGTGTAGCAACTGCTTTTATCTGCTGAACCATCTCCCTGGCTGTACTTTATATTTTGATAAGCTTGAGTTCTGAGAACGTCTGAGTTTGATGATGTGAACTATAGGGGTGATGGATATGTAGGAGCTCACAGATGCTCCAACTCTTCCAGGCCAACAGTGGTATCTGTTTTCTGCGCTTTGATGACACCAACCCGGAGAAGGAAGAAGCAAAATTCTTCACTGCTATTTATGACATGGTGACTTGGCTGGGTATGGATTGGGTGAGGCCTGGGCAAGGCTTGTGGTGAGTGGACCTCTTTGTGGGCCATGGCTTTGCCAGTTAGTGTTTCTTGCTGGCTGCTCATACTGTGTGTGTGTCTCTACTGCCCCAGGTTACACACCTTACAAAGTGACGTATGCCTCTGACTATTTTGACCAGCTTTATGCCTGGGCTGTGGAACTCATCCACAGGTGAGGCCAGGCCCACCCATAATGTTGAGCCAGGTAAGCTGACTACTAGGTCATAGGCCACCTGCACATTCATATCCCTTTTTCACAGGGGTCAAGCTTATGTGTGTCACCAGAAAGTAGAGGAGCTCAAAGGCCACAACCCTTTACCTTCACCATGGAGGGAGCGGCCTATTGAGGAATCACTGCTGCTCTTTGAGGTGACATCTCAGAAGGGCAGCTTGGTTTGGGTAGGCCAGTGTGCTAAGGATGAGATGCTCTTGTGTTTAGAGCTAGCCTGAGCTCTTGTCCTCCTCAGGCAATGCGCAAGGGCAAATTTGCAGAAGGTGAGGCCACGCTTCGAATGAAGTTGGTGATGGAGGATGGCAAGATGGACCCTGTGGCTTATCGGGTCAAGTATACACCACACCATCGCACAGGGGACAAATGGTATGTATTGGCATGGGGAGGGTGGTGAGGTAGCAGGGCTGTGGATTAGAGCAATGGCCAATGGGATAGGGCAGAGGGCCTGGCTGCTGGGGTCTACTGCCTATGTCCCTTCCACAGGTGCATCTATCCCACCTACGACTACACACACTGTCTTTGTGACTCCATTGAGCACATCACTCACTCACTGTGTACCAAGGAATTCCAGGCTCGGTGAGGAGGCTGAGGTTATGGGGTGGGTAGGGTCAGGGGAATTCCTTTTTGTTTAGAGTGTGTATGTGCATGTGAGTGGGTGTGTGCTCCTTTCGCTAAGTGGGTTCCAGGGATACAACTCGGTTCTTCAGACTTGGCATTAAGTGTCTTTACCCGTTGCTCCCTCTCGATTGCCTCTAGTGCCTTTTCTGTGGTCTCTCCCTGGCCGCACAGGTGGCCAGTTCTAACCCTACTCTTCCATCCTAGACGGTCTTCCTACTTTTGGTTATGTAATGCGCTGGATGTCTATTGCCCTGTTCAGTGGGAATATGGCCGTCTCAACTTGCACTATGCTGTTGTCTCAAAGCGGAAGATCCTCCAGCTTGTAGCAGCTGGTGCTGTTCGGTAGGTATGGACCCTGGGTTCACTAAGGTTCTAGTACAAGTGGCTTGTGCTGTTTACGGTCTTTTGACCATCCTCTTATTCATAGGGACTGGGACGATCCACGGCTCTTCACACTTACAGCCCTACGACGACGAGGTTTTCCACCTGAGGCCATCAATAACTTCTGTGCTCGGGTACAGTCCAGTAGACTGAGTGGGTAGAAACAGGCCAAGTGTGGCTTTGTGGTTGTGGCTATGACTGATGAGTTTTCCTGGCAGGTGGGGGTGACAGTGGCACAGACCACAATGGAACCACATCTTCTGGAAGCCTGCGTGCGTGATGTACTCAATGACACGGCTCCACGAGCCATGGCTGTGCTAGAGCCACTACAAGTTGCCATCACCAACTTTCCTGCTCCTCAGGTGGGCCTGCCTCAGTGTGTGTGTGAGTGCATGGGCACATAAATGCCTGGGCATGGGGTGCTAGTGTCTGGGATGACTCAGATACCTATCTCCTGCTACAGCCCTTGGACATCCAAGTGCCAAATTTCCCAGCTGATGAGACCAAGGGCTTCCACCAGGTTCCTTTTGCTTCCACCATCTTCATTGAGAGAACTGACTTTAAGGAGGTAAATAGGGGTTTACTACTATGTCTGTTTTGAGGTGTCTTTTATATCCTCATCCTTTCTGTACGTCCATGTCCTTCCTGCTTTCCCGTGAACCAGTCCCTGACAGACATGGGGTTGGGAGAAGCCTTGCATTGCATGGTGTTCCTATTTTCCAGGAGTCAGAACCAGGCTATAAGCGCCTGGCCTTGGGCCAGCCCGTGGGCCTGAGACATACTGGCTACGTCATCGAACTGCAGCGTGTTGTCAAGGTAAGAGGCAGCTGCAGTCTTTCCAGACAGCGCCTGCTCGGGCCAAACCCTGTGTGTAGCCAACAGCCTTAGCGTTGGTTCCCTGGGCTGGTTGCATCTTCCTCCCTTCTAGAGCTCTAGTGGCTGCGTGGAATGCTTGGAGGTGACTTGTAGAAGAGCTGATTCTGGAGAGAAGCCCAAGGCCTTTATTCACTGGGTGTCACAACCTCTGGTGTGTGAGATTCGCCTCTATGAGCGACTGTGAGTGAACCTAACTGGCCTTGGGGCAGTCACAAGATGGAAATTGCATGCTGTGGCTTTCCAGCTGGGGCCTGATTTTCACTCTGCTCACAGATTCCAGCACAAGAACCCCGAAGACCCTGTTGAAGTACCTGGTGGATTCCTAAGTGACCTGAACCCGGTAGGCTCCTGGCGTGTGAGTTGTGGGTGGTGGGCCTCTGAGCTGTGCAGCTCCTTGAACTCTCTGTCTGCAGGCATCGCTGCAGGTGGTGGAAGGAGCACTGGTGGACTGCTCTGTGGCTTTGGCAAAGCCCTTTGACAAGTTTCAGTTTGAGCGCCTTGGATACTTCTCTGTTGATCCCGATAGCCAGCAAGGACAGGTGCTTGACCCAGCTACACCTCTCTGCAGTACTGATGTTGACAGCTGTTCTCTGTACTAAACACTCCCTACATTCCCTTAGCTTTCACCAGTTAAGGGATGGGTGGAATTCGTGGATTACTTTTGAGGAAACTGGTTCAGAGGGTTAGGGTTAGGTCTAAGCACACAATTTTACAGAGATCCTATTTTTTTTTAACTCTTCAAAGTAGCATGTATGCTTAGAGGTTGGCATAATCCTCATGAAACTAAGACATGGCACAGTCACCTAGTCCCTTATCCAATATTAGAGTTATGAGAACCACGATGTTCTGTCCCTTGATAGATGACCTCCTTGGTGGGAGGGAGAGGAAGGGGCCTGGTTCTGGGCTGTTGGTCATTTTTCTTGCCTTTCAGCTTATCTTCAACCGAACTGTCACACTGAAGGAAGATCCAGGAAAGGTGTGAACTGAAAACATGTGGACCTACCTCATCCTGGAGGCTGGGGGTACCCTCACCACCCCATACTCCATTTCAATAAAGAATAACTAAGTCTCCATGGAGTCTGTGTGCTGTGTGCTTTTCTAGTATTTGAGCACCCGAAGACATGCTGTGTGACACTGGGAGAATGGGCTTCCCCAGAACGGGGGTGCGGACCCAACCACTAGTGTACTTCTTGCTTCTCAAAGCAGGCACACGGCTGGGATTAGATCTGAGGGCCCTGGAGATGCTGCCCCACAGTTACCAGCCTGATGGAGAGGTTTAGGTTTGTGTCTGTGGGGCCAGGCAGATCAAGAGAGGCATGACCCCAGGATGATCATTCAGAAAATAAAAACAAACAAAAAACCTGTCTACTTCTCAAGCAAAGTGAGACAAATGCTGTCGTGGCCTTAAGCTTAAAAACCCAAGCAGTCTCCCTGGATGCCTGCAGTTCCTGACCAAGCTGCACTTTAGGTTGAGCCATCTCAGAAAATGACTTCTGAGGAGTCTGGAGCCTGGAGAGTTTGCCAGGACAAGAACACGTGCAGAAGGCAGACAGCTCGAGCACAGGCTGATCCTTCTCTGGGTTGGTGTGAGCTGCTGCTGAGGCTGTAGGTGAGTGCCTGCAGCTTTAAAGCCTTCCACATTTTCCCTGTATACAAACACTAGACTACCCGAGGCCCGCTTTAAGGTGGACCTGGCTGTGGCAGCTGATCTCAGACGGTAGCTCTCGGTGAGCATTCCAGAAGCGGTTTTCTCCATGGTCTCGGCAACCCCGAGCATCTCCCAGAGGTGGTGCAAATGTTAAGTCTGGGCCCCGCTTCGGGCTTTGGGGGGCCACCTTAACCACGAGGCCGAGGTAGGCCGGGCCACGCCTCGCGAAGAGCAGTGCACCTCGGGGAGGCGCCAGCGGGACGCCGTAGGTGGGTTTGAGAAGCACGCCTCCAGACCCCGGGCAGGAGCAAAGTAACCCCGGGGTATCGAACCCCAGGCCTAAGCTCCTCCCCGCCACGGAGGGGCGTCCATGGGCGTGGCGCCCCTTTCCACGACCAGGGCTCCGCTCTTCAGTTCCACCAGCCTCCCTTGCAGTCAGAAGCGTTCCCTTTAAGTCTGGCCGGCAGCTCTCGCGGGATCCGACGCTTCGATTCTCGCGAGAGCGGCACTCGGCTCCCATTGGTTGTGAGGGTTGAATGTAAGATGGCGCCCAGGGAGCTGTGAGGAGAAAATCCTGTCGGTCTTGGAGCGGCGACGGCAGAACCGAGGCCCCGGGCGGTGAAGCGGGGCCGGCGGGCAGAGCGGAGGCAGCGGCGGCGGTGGCGTCGCCGGGTGAGGGCTCTGGTGGGGGCGGGAACGCAGCAGGGCCGCGGGACCGGGGCGCCAGGCCCACTCCACACAACGGCGGGCGGGGGCGGGCGGACCGCTGCCGCGGGGCCCAGGCGACCTCGGGGCGGCTTGCGGACGGAGAGCGTCCCTCGGCCCGCGTGCCTCCGCCCCGCGGGGGGGGAGGGGCGGGCCTGGGGCTGGGGTGGGCGCGGCGCACGAGTGCGCGCAGCGGCGGCGGGCGCGCGCGCGCGTGCGTGTGTGTGTTTTTTTTTTTTTTTTTTAACCCCGCGGTAACGCGCGCGCTGTGCGGTCCTCCCATTGCGCGGAGCCGCTCGACGTGCGCGTTCCCGTTGGCTCTCAGCTGTGGCCCGTGGGCTAGAGCGGCTTCCGGGGCGCGCGCCGGCCCGCGACCCCCGCTTCTGCGGCGCGCGCCCTGCTGTTGGCTGGTCGTGCTGTCCCGAGTGCGCGCCGGACGCCCCTGCGGAGCCGAGCCCCGGCAGCTTGGAGGGGAACGTCGAGGGTTGTGGGGCCCTTCCTGCCCTGGTGACGTCCGGGGCAGCCGTGGCCTAGGTCTGCGGAGAAACCTCGCGGCTCCGCCGTCCGGCTTGCGGCTCCGCTCCTCCGTGAGGCCGACAGGATCGCTCGTACTAGCTGAAGAATGCTGTTATTTAAGCGAGGCCCACGCACTGGGTGGGTGCTTGGGGAGGGAGGGTGCTGCCTTGCTTCGGAAACCGAGTCCTATTGGCCAGAGAGGGCATTGGGTTCCCTTGGGTTTTTTCACCTTGTACTGGTGCTTTGTGCCGAGGAGAGGTTAACATCGCCAGGCCCTGGGTTAGTACCTGCTTTTCTTCCATCAGGAGCCAATTCGTCCGTAAGCGCAGTTGATACACGTCACCTCTGCGCTCCGGAAAGAGATCTTCAAATGTGGATAGTACCCAACTCTCCGAGCTTTAAAATTCCGCTTTAAATCCTTAAATGTAGCCTCCCCCACCCCCCAGTCCCCGCATGGGTGGGAGGGACTTGCTTTTCTGTTCCGAATAAGGGCCAGTTCTTAACGTTGATAAACTTGACCGATGATTTGCTTTTTTCTTTGTAATTTCTAAAGTATTCAGCAGAAATTTCTAAAATCTGCCCGTGTCACTATAAGAACCAAGTGACCTAAGTCCTCAGTTTTTTGTTTTTGTCCTAGCGCTGTGATCTGATGTCAAGGAAATTCTAGGTTTGTGAAGGAGAAATACGCACCTCTTTTTTCTAACACAAAACATCTGCTAGTTTATTATACAGTTTTGGTCCATTAAGACTGAGGAAAAGCAAGCTAAAGGACTAATAGTGGACATCAAATTTGATAGTAATGTTTTTTTTTTTTTTTTTAATACACTGTATTTTTTTAAGAACAAAGTTAAAACTTAAAAAGAGGCTGAGGATGGAAGGAACTTCTTTGTTCTGTCTTCTTCAGAATGTTAGAAGTCTTAAGAACTCAGGACAAGCAGCAGACATACATGCAACATGGTGACTGGTGAGTTAAAATCATTCATATGCTGGAAGTATGTGTGCAGTCCGTTACCCCCTTCCCCCCTTAGTAATATTGAAACTTTACAAATCCTGTCATTCATTCTTGGTGTTGTCTGCTAGAAGCACTAGCTACTGGAAAACTGCAGGTGGGAACTGTGGCTTGGACAGTGGTCCCTTAAACCTAAGTCATCCCAACGTGCAGGGTTAACATTGCAACGCCTCAACTAAGAACCTAAATGGTTTAAAAACAAAAACTGTCAGGTTTATTGAGTCTGTTTATAAGCTTTTTATACCTTTTAAGCTTGCTTATTCTGGATTGTCTTTTTTTTTTTTTTTCTTTAACAATGTTTCCATCAACTAATACTTATTTACCTGGGAGATAACTTTCAGTCCTTTGGGATATTTTTCTACTTCTCCAAGAACTTACACAGTTCCATAGCTCCTTGAAAAAGCTTATGTTGATGTTGTGTATCCAAAAAAAAAAAGCTCAAAAAGTGGTTGAATTTTGCTGTGAATTTGAGTTTCTTGAAAAAATAAAAACAACACAAATCAAAGCCCAGTTAGGGATTTGGGTGTGGCTGTCCTCCTTTATAGCAGCTTCAAAATCAAGGCTGTCTTCCTATAAGCTTGCATGCTTGTAGTCAGTGAGGTTTGTACTTGATGTGCCATGCTTCTTACTTCTCTGCTTTTTAAACGGCTGTGCTTTATCCGTGACTGTTTCTGAGTTGGCCTCAGAATGAGGTGTTAGTGAACAACTTTTCTTTGCCTGCCTGCATTTAGTTCCAGGTGTAAGTCCTCTGAGCTTCAATATTTTCCCCTATAATTGATTGTGATTTCTGTTTTTAGCAGGTTCTTGTTTGTTTTATTTTTATTACTTTGTACCTAGAGTCTTGCACACGCTAAGCATGCACTTTACCACTAAACTAACTTCTCTGGCTCTGGGTTGTGGTGTGTCTTATTAAACTGACTTGGCTGCATGAATAAAAAGGTGTAAATTTTTGCTTTCTTCAAAGGGGAAAAGGAATGGTTTTTTGGACCCACTTAGAAAGCTGATCTTTTTCTCTTTGAGATAGGGTTTTAGGAATTTTGGGCTGGCCTGTTGTGGAGCGTGATCTTGAACTTCTGATCCTCATGCCTCTGCCTCCCAGGTGCTGGGATTATAAGTATGCTGCCACCAAATTCATCCTATGGGTTGGAGATCAAACCCTAGGCTTTGTACAGGCTAAACAAGCACACTACAACACCCTCCCTTAAGATTGTGAAATATTTATGTATTGTTTACAGATCAGATTAGTGTAACTACATATAAGAAATTGAATGCCATCATCCCTGTATCTGTTCTTCCTCATAGCATCTCAGTTCTTCTTGGAAACAGCTAAACTCAATCTCTTTTTTTTTTAATGTGTATGGGTGTTTTGTCTGCATATGTCTGTGCACTATGTGCGTGCAGTATACTCAGAACCAGAATAGGGTAGTGTGTTGGATCCCCTGGGACTGGAGTCAGAGGCAATTGTCAGCTATTATTTGGGTACCAGGAATCAAACACAGGGCCTCTGGAAGAGCAGCCAATATGCTTAAGCTACCTTGAAACCATCTCTTCAGCTTGGTAATCTTGTCTTTTGTCTTTATATTTACCACCTTTGTATCCCTAAACATAGTTGTTTTTTTTTTTGTTTTTTTAAATCTTTGTACGTACACACAGTCACTGTTGCTTTATGATTATTATTGTTTTCGAGATGGGGGTCTCACTGTGTACCTCTGGCTGTTCTGGGATTCACCATGTAGACCATGCTGGCTTCGAACTCAGGAAGATCCACCTGTCTGCCTCCTGAGCTTACTTTGTATCTTCTGCTTTTATTATTGTTTTTTATGTGTGCAGCCCTGGTAGTTGATGTCCATTTCTGTACTGTTTTGTTGTTATTCCATAATTTTATATCCCATGCTGGCAAACATTAAATTGCTTCTAGTTTATAGATATCAGTGCTCCTGTGAACATTTGGATGTATTTGGTTGTCATATACATTTAAGGTTAAGGTTGCTTGGTTTTATGGAAGGAATATTGGGGGGGGGGCAGTTTCTCTGTGTAGTTTTGGTGCCTGTCCTGGAGCTTGCTCTGTAGACAATGCTGGCCTCGAACTCACAGAGATTGGCCTGGCGTTGCCTTCTGAGTGCTGTGATTAAAGGCATGCGCCACCCCCCCAACGCCCCCCCCCCATCCCCACTCCACTCCACTCCAACCCCAGCTGGAAGGGATATATATACACATATATATATGTATATGTATATATATATATATATATATATATGTATATTATGTGGAGCTGAGGATCGAACCCAGGGCCTTGCGCTTGCTAGGCAAGCGCTCTACCACTGAGCTAAATCCCCAACCCCTGAAAGGGATATTTTTAACTTTGCTAGTCAATGTAAGTGGTTGTACAAGTTTACAGCCCACTAGTATTTGATAAAATGTGGATTTTAAATTTTTGGTTGAAAATGTGTTTAAAAATATAACCGTGATGGAAATGCTCTTAAATCTGAGGTTTCTCAGTAAAGGTACAGGATGGATGAGCGGCTCCAGGCCATAGTTTCTTTGACAAACTAGTGGGTTGTTAGTACCTGTAAGTAGGTTTTCCATTCTGCTTTGATAGCAATCACTTACCTTATTTAGAGCAAATATGGCTAACTTCTTAAAATTAGTCTTTTGGGGTTTTTTGTTTGTTTGTTTTGTTTTTCTGAGACAGGGTTTCTCTTTGTAGCTTTGCACCTTTCCCGGATCTCGCTCTGTAGACCATGTTGGCCTTGAACTCACAGAGATCCGCCTGCCCCTGCCTCCCAAGTGCTGGGATTAAATGCGTATGCCACCACCACCTGGCTAAAATAAGTCTTTTTTTTAGCATGTAAAAATGCAATTTTTAAATCAGACTAAGCTGTGAGGAACCATTATTAGAGTAGGTACTTTGGAAGAGGTTTGGGTCTCAAGAAAGAGGCAACTTGGAAACTGAGGCAACTTGGGCTATCTTCTCTTGGAAATTCAAAACCTCAAAAAACATAGCTAATCTAAAGGTAGCGTGTTATCTTGATTGTTGCAGTCAGTCACAGATTGAACTCCTTGTTATACACACCTCCCCGTTACTGCTCTACTTGACTAGTGAAACAAACCAAGGCAGAAATAAATGGCTCAAGAAGTGGTGAGTACTAGAATTATCTTTCTCTCTCTCTCTTTTGTTTTTGTTTTTTTCAAGACAGGGTTTCTCTGTGTAACAGTCCTGGTTGCCCTGAATCTCACTCTGTAGATCAGGGTGGCATAAAACGCACAGAGATCCGCCTGGCTCTGCCTCCCGAGTGCTGGGATTAAATGCGTGTGCCACCACTGCCTGGCTAGAATCATCTCTTAATACCTAAATGGAAAAGAAGAAATGAATTAGTGAAAGTACCCTTTGGAAATGTTTTTTGAGAAGTCTTTTCCATGAGTACCATTTAGTAATAAAATAATAGTTTGTATGTTAAACTTCTGTCAGGCATTGTGTTAATGACAACTCTACTAAACCAGGTAGAGTGGGGCCGAAAACTAGCGTAGAGAAAGGAAGTGTCTTGGATCCGTTGGTGGGAGCTGTTTACAGATTCTACCTACTAGGGGCTTTACTGTGTTTTCTCTTTTTCCATTGTTAATCTCACCTGATTTGCAGGTACTGGGGGTACTCAACATATTCCCACAGCTTCTTGGTTTTTTTGTTTGTTTGTTTGAGACAGGGTTTCTCTGTGTAGCTTTGTGCCTTTCCTGGATCTCACTCTGTAGACCAGGCTGGCCTTGAACTCACAGAGATCCGCCTGCCTCTGCCTTCCGAGTGCTGGGATTAAAGGCGTGCGCCACCAACACCAGGCCTTCTTGTTTTTTTTAGAAGTCTTATGTAATTAATTCTTTCCTGCTTTTCACCTCTTCTTTGGCTTGGCACTAGTTAGGGAGTCTTTTATCTCTGAGTGTTTAGTGTGTAGTTTATTATGGAGGCTCAGCTTTTGTGTCTTGTGAGTAGCATTTTTGTTTTTGTTTTTTTGAGACAGGGTTTCTCTGTGTAGCTTTGCGCCTTTCCTGGAACTCACTTGGTAGCCCAGGCTGGCCTCGAACTCAGAGATCCGCCTGCCTCTGCCTCCCGAGTACTGGGATTAAAGGCGTGCGCCACCACTGCCTGGCCTCATTATGTAAAATTTTGATGTTTTTTGGGGAAAACATACTAACAGAAAGAATTGTTTTTGTCTTACTGTTACATATAACCACTAGGGTGGGTGTGGGAATTGCCTGTGGAATTGGGGCAAGAAACACCTCCCTCATTCCATTTTTGACATACCTTATTCTTAGTTTAATTAAAAAAAATTTTTTTTTGAGCCAGGCTAGTGTATCCCAGGCTTGCTTGAAACTTGCTGTGTAGTCTAGGTTAACATATTTTCCAAAAATAGTTGTGGAGCCAGGCGGTAGTGGTGTACGCCTTTAATCCCAGCACTCGGGAGGCAGAGGCTGACAAATCTCTGTAAGTTTGAGGCCATTCAGGGCTATTACACAGAGAAACCTTGTCTCAAACCAAAGAAAAATATTGTGGTTATATAGATGGGTCAGTGGAATCTCACTGAAAACTTAACACTTTTTTTTTTTTTTTTTTTAAATACAGGGTTTATCTGTGTATCCCTGGCTGTCCTGGAACTAACAAGAGATCCATTTGCCTCTGCTTCCCAAATGTTGGGATTAAAGGTGGGCACCACTAATCCTGGCTTACAGTATTGTTTTAAAGTACACCTAGGACACTAAGGCTATATCATTGGTAGAGTATGTACTTAGTATGTGCAAGGCTGTGGGTTTGATTCCCAGCCCCACTTAAAAAAATGCGCAGAAGACAACATTATAAGTGAATGATTATCTGCACTTAATGGTAGGGAGAGCTTCCTAGCATTCCCAACATTTAGGAAGCAGAGACAGATGGATCTCTGAGTTCTGTGGCCAGCCTGGAGTACATAGTGAGTTCCAGCTTGTGTGTGTATGTAGCACATGAACTCTTGGGGAAAATGTACTATAAGGTTTTTGTTGTTTTGCAAAACAGCGTTTGTGTGTCAGGTTGAAGCTTGATTGATGAACTTTTGTTTATTGGGATATTGTAGTGTGACGGATAGTTGCAAGTTTGCAGGTTAGTTAAAAGGACAAGAAATGAAAACTAGCTGTGTTTTCTGTAAAAATTTGCAGGTTTGGAAAGTTCTTTCAAGGTAACCTTTTCTAATAAAAAAAATTTAAGTTCTGTTTTAGGGATGGCTCAACAGGAACAGGCACTTGTTACCAATCTCTACAGTTTAGTTCAATCCCTAGAACCCAAATGATGGGTATCAAACCCCAATAGATTGTCCTCTGACCTCTACACACATGGGGATATATACACACAAATAAATGAGGTTTTTTTATTTTGTTTTTGTTTTTCGAGACAGGGTTTCTCTGTGTAGCTTTGCACCTTTCCTGGAACTCACTCGGTAGCCCAGGCGGGACTTGAACTCATAGAGGTCGCCTGCCTCTGCCTCATGAGTGCTGGGATTAAACATGTACACCACCATGCCCTGCTAGGTTCTCTTGATTTTGTAGACCTGTAGGGTCTAGAACATTGGGAGCTAATTCTCAAATGTTCATTGGATCTTCCTTGAAACACCACGTGGGGTTAGCTGATTGTAAGCTTAGACTTACAAAACTGCTGAGTTTTACTGTGGAGTCTAAAAGAGTTAACTTTAGAAAATACTTATTTTTTTATGTGTGGTTCAGCAGTGAAAATCATTGGTTGTTTTTTTCAGAAGACCAGGTTCAGTTCCCAGCACCCACATTGTGGCTCACAGCTCTCTCCAGTTCCAAGGGATCTGGTGCTCTTTTCTGGTCTTTAGGGATACTAGGCATTTCTCTATCCTCATACATAAACTTAAAAAAAGAAAACCAACACTGTTTATGAGTCTGTATAGAGGCTGATAGCTATGAAAATGATCATTGCAGAATTTAAAGATGTGATTGGTGTAATTGATGAGAGGTTGAGGAGATACTCAAATGACTCGGCTCTTAGGTGGTAAATGTTTAAAATTTGTAAAGAATCAGAACAACCAGGGAGCTGTAGCGAACACCTGTAGTCCATATTTCAGACACAAAGTTGATGTTATAGGGACTCCTTCTACTGGTTTTGTTCCTTTGCAACAAGGTCTTACTATGTAGCCTGGCTGGCTTCAAACTCATAGCAGATAACTCAAGTGCTTGGATTATGGATGTGTACTACTATTATTGCCTGGCTTCCATTTGCTTTTGTGTATATTCCTCTGTGTGTGTGTGTGTGTGTGTGTGTGTGTGTGTGTGTGTGTGTGTGTGTAGACCAGAGGTTGGTGTAATGTGGTCTTCTGTAGCATGAATCTTAAAAGTTCTTATTAATGAAAACAAACCTGGAGCCAGGTATTGGGGTGAATGCTGTTCAGAGAAGCAGAACAAGCCACAGCAACCTCACCTTGCCAGTTCCTCAGCTGATACTGTTTCCTCAGACTAGAAGCCTCTGAGTAGTCCTTATCCAAATGGCTCACAGCTGAACTGCTCAAAAGCCTAAAAGCTTAACCAGCCTAGTTCCTTGTCCTCACGCTGAAATACCTTTCTGCTTCCTGCCATCACTTCCTGGGATTAACGGCGTGAGTTACCATGCTTGGCTGTTTCCAATGTGACTTTGAACTCACAGAGATCCAAATGGATCTCTGCCTCCAGAAGACTAGGGTTAAAGGCATGTGCTACCATTGCCTAACCTCTATGTTTAATATTGTGGCTGTTCAGTTCTCTGACCCCCAATAAGTTTATTGGGGTGCACCACTGCCCAGTGTTCCACCTTATTTTTTGAGATAGGAGCTCTCATTGAACCTGGAACTCATGGATTTTGCTAGGCTACTGTGAGCAGGTTCTTTAACAACTGAGCCATTTCCTCAGCGCCTTTTTACTTTTTTTGTTGTTGTTGGTGGTGTGTATGTATGTACATTGTCATGTATGTGTGTCCTGGTTCATGTAGTTGTGGGAGGCCAGAATTTTATAACGTCAGGTATCTTTTAGTAACATTCCTTAGTTTTTGAGACAGGTTCTCATATTGATCCTGGAAATCATCTTTTTAACTTGACCCCTAGGGTGTGTGTTTCAAATGACCCCTTCTCAGAGGTTGCCTAAAACCATCAGAAAACACATATTTATATGATGGTACTGTGATTCATAATAGTAGCAAAATTACAGATAAAAAGTAGCAATGAAAATAATTTTATGGTTGGAGGTCATCACAACATGAGGAACTGTATTAAAGGTCACAGCATTAGGAAGATTGAGAACCATTGAACCAGTTGGTTTGTCTTGCAAGCCCCAGGGATCTGTCTCTGCCTCCCCAATGCTTGGATTACAGTCTCATGCTACAGTGCTTGACTAGGGATTGAATTTAGGTACTCATGTTTGTGTTTACTGATTGAACCATCCCCAATACCTATTGTGTTTTGAGACAGGGTCTTGCTATGTTACATAGCCCAAGGTGGGCTCACTATACAGATAGGCTGGCCGGAAACTAAGCCATCATGCTGTCACCTCAGTGCTGACATTTACAGGCAGCTCCCTTTTAGCTACTTCAGCTTCCTGTGTGCGTGCATGTGATACAGGAATTCGTGCACCTTAGCTTGCATGTTGAGGTCACATGTAGGAGTTGGGTCTTTTCTCCTACCTTGTAGGCCCTAAGGATGGAAGACTTAGACTGTTGAGGCTTGGTGGCAAGTGTCTTTATCTACTAAGCCATTCTACTGGCCCTGCACATTGGGGAACCAAGTATCCTATTTTAAACTATATCCCCTTTGTAATGGAGATGAAAAACTGAATTATGTACCAGCATTGTAGAAGATATGTTAATTGGTTCTCATGTAATCTCACTTTAGTCCCCTTTAGAGCAGAAGGGTGTTTGTTGTTAAATGAAGAGTCCTACATGTTGTGAACTTTATAATATTGAGGGTTTTGGTTTGGTTGGTTTGTTTTGTAAGATTTATTTTGTATATATATGGTGTTCTGCGTGCATGTGTGTCTATATTACAGGTCAGAAGAGGGCACCGGAACACATAACTAGTTGTGAGCCACCATGTGGTTGCTGGGAATTGAACTCAGGACCTCTGGAAGAGCGGCCAGTACTCTTAACCTTTGAGCCATCTCTCCAGTCCAGTTGGTTGTTTTTTCAAGACAGGGTTTCTCTGTGTAACCCTGGCTGTCCTGGAACTCACAGAGATCTGCCTGCCTCTGCCTTCTGAGTACTGGGACTAAAGGTGTGTACCACTGCTGTGATATAAAGAGTGTTTTTGAGACAAGGTTTCCTCTATCCCGAGCTTCTTTGTAGCTGAGGATGACCTTGTGTTTTTTTTGCTCCTTCTGTTTTAACCTCCCTAATGCACCACTATGTCCAGTTTATGACGTTTTCGGGATTGAACCCTGTAGCCTTGGCCTAAAAGACAAACATTTTATCAACATGCCTAGCCCTACTATTTGGTCTTTATCATGAGGGACATCTTCTTAAGAAAATTCTAGGATTGATACATTCTGTGTGTCTATATATAGTGAATCAGTATTTTGGGTCACCCACACTGAAAACCTGCTTTGAATCTAATGAAGCTGGTGGTACTCTTAAATACCAACATTTGGGAGGGAGATGCTTGAGGATCTCTTGAGTTCAAGGCCAGCCTTGTTCCTATAGCAAGTTCCAAGCCAAGGTAAGATGGTCTTTAAAAATTATGGTTATAGTACTCGTGAGGCAGACATAGGTGAATGTCTGTGAGTTCGAGGCCAGCCTGGTCTACAGAGTGAGTTCCAGGACAGCCAGAGCAACACAGAGAAACCCTGTCTCAAGAAAAACAAAACCCAAAACAAACAAAAAAATGTGTAAGAAGGACAAAAGAATCAATTTCAGGCTGGGTGTGGTATCCCATGCCTTTAATCCCAGCTCCCAGGAGGCAGAGGCAGGGGGATCTCTGTGAGTTGGAAGCCAGCCTACAACAGAGCAAGATCCCGGACATCTGGTGCTCTTACAGAGAAACCCTGTCTCGAAAAACCAAAAAGAAAAAATGGAGTCAGTTTCAGAAGACAAGAGGCCATCAATGGGTTTCTTGGGAAGTAGATACCCTCCTAAGGGTAGTAACCTGGGAATACTGAGTTCCTACAGGATGAAGGTGTATCTGTTGTTGTTTTTCTTCTCGTTGTCGTCCTCCTATTTCTTTCTCTAATTTATGGGCCAGGTGTGGTGGTGTATGCCTTTAATCCCAACACATGGAATACAGAGACAGGCAGATCTCCAACTTGCTCTACATAATGAGTTCCAAGCCAGCCAAGGCTACATGGTGAGACTCTGTCTCAACAGGTGTTTTCTTTTAAATGTTTTTATGTCTATGTGTATATGTATGTGCACACGGGTGTCTACAGAAAACAAAAGAGAGTATCAGGTCCCCTGGAACTGGAGTTAACTGGTTGTAAGTCACCTGACACAGGTGCTGGAAATTGAATTCAGGTCCTCTGTTAACTGCTGTGTCATCTCTCCAGTCCCATGTTGTTGTATATTGTAGAGAAAAGTAGTCACAATATATGCATTGTTACAAAGAATTGTCGTAGGATCGCTTTGTTTGAAAGTATAATTTGTATATTATACTTACATAGCACCCACAGATGTTAATAATGTCAGTAAATTAATAGCCATAGGACCGTCTGTTTTTCTTTGGTCTCACTGTTGACACTGTGTATATGTAGAGTTTTTATTCCTCTCAAGGTGTGCACTAACAATTTGAGAAAATTAGTACACTTCTTAGTGTACTCAACTAGATTGTTCAGTTTGTGGTTGTGAGTTAAAGATGTAATAGGAAGAAAGAATCTTTTTACTTTTAGTTTTATTCATGTGTATATGTGTCTGCCAATGTCAGGGGCCAGGGAGGGGGCGTGGTGTGGGTGGTGTGTGTGTCAGAGGATGGTATTGAATCTCCTAAAGCTGGAGTTACAGGCAGTTGTAAGCTGTCTGACAAAAGGGTGCTGGGGATTTGCTCTTCCTCTGGAAGAGCAACAAGTTCCGTTACTCACTCGGCCACCTCTCCAGCCCGGAAGAAAGACTCTTTAACTCTTCCTGTTACACCTAGAATTATAAATGTAAAAAGTATATAAGCATGTGCCATATTGTGAACTATTTAAGTTTTGTCTGCCAGGAGTTTGAGAGTCAGATGGAAGAAAGTAGATGATTACCCACAAACCTGAAATCTGTAGCATAAGGTAGAACATCTCAGTAGTAAAAGAAACTAGTGTTTCTTGCCTGATAGCTCAGGGGAACAAATCACTTTTCCAGACATTTGAGATAAACTGAGAGCCCTTTTTGGCAAGAAACTTCACTTGGTCTGTGTTACTCTTTCATCTGTGTTTGCTTTTGTTCTTAAGATGGGGCTGCCTAAAAGAGGATACTGCAGAGGCAGTGTTGACAATCAACTTAGTGTCCATAGGTCATTGTGCTTTTTGTTCTTGTTCCCATGTTTTTAAACTTTCTTTCATTCACTCATTCATTCATTGCATGTTTGTGTGCTTGTGTGTGCGTGTATGCCAGGACATGTGTGTGTGAGTGTCAGAGGACAGTTTGTGGGAGTTGGTTCCTTTCTTCCATCATATATGTTGTGGGGATTTTGTTGGTCCTTTTGTTTTGAAGCCTATCAGTTGCTTGTGCTGGTCTTGTAGATGACCTTGAACTTCTGTTTCTCCGGACTCCCTCACCTGAGTGCTGAAGTTACAGACCTGCAACTTCTTGCTCTTTTTCTGTAGTGTTGGGGACTAAACCCAGGGCTCTGTGCATGCTAGGCAAGCAAGCACTTTACCAACTGAACTATGTCCCCATCCCTTATTTTTGTTTTTTGAGGCAAGGTCGAATGATGTAGCCTGATTTGACTCCCTGAGTACTGGAATTATAGGATTGTGGTTCTGCCTGGGCCCAGATCATGTTTTTGTCTTAGATACTTGATGAAAAAGTGTGCAAAATTGATTTCTGAATTTTAGTAGTGACTTAGTTATTTAGTTCTTTCCAATTTATTTTAGATTTATTTTTTTTTTCTCTTTTTTTTTTAAAGTTTTATTTATTATGTACACAGTGTTCTGTCTGCATGTATCTCTGCACACCAGAGGAGGGCACCAGATCTCATTACAGGTGGTTGTGAGCCACCATGTGGTTGCTGGGAATTGAACTCAGGACCTCTGGAAGAGCAGCCAGTGCTCTTAACCACTGAGCCATCTCTCCAGCCCCGATTTACTTATTTATTTATTTAAGATTTATTTATTTATTATGTATACAGCATGTATGACTGCAGGCCAGAAGAGGGCACCAGATCTCATCACAGATGGTTGTGAGCCATCATGTGATTGCTGGGAATTAAACTCAGGACCTCTGGAAGAACAGTCGGTACTCTTAACCACTGAGCCATCTCTCCAGCCCCGATTTATTTATTTTTATTTGATGTGGATATGGGTGTTTTGTTTACATGTACCACATGTATGCCCTACTGCCACAGAGGCCAGAAGAGGTTGTCAGATCCCCTGGATTGGAGTTACAGGTGCTTATGAGCTGTTGTGTGCTGGGACTTGAACCCTGATTCTCTGCAATAGCAGCCAGCTCTTAACCACTGTGCCATCTCACCAGCCCCACTTACGGTTATTTTAATAAAATTAGGCAATATTACACGGTACAAGCACTTCACAAACATTCGTTGTTCTTCTTTCCTTTTTCCTTTCTTTTGCTTTTTTCTTAGTGGTGTCTTAGTATATGTAGCATGTAGTTTTCCCTGGCCTCTGACTTGGGATTCTCTTGCCTCAGCCTGCCATGTGCTGGGATTACATGTGTATAGGTGAATAAGGAGTGCACCACTAAATCCAGCAGATTTTTGGTGTTTGTTTTGTGTGTTTGTTTCTTTGTTTCAAGACAGGCTTTCTCTGTGTAACAGTCCTGGATATCCTGGAACTCGCTGTATAGACCAGGCTGGCTTCAAACTCAGAGATCCTGCCTCTGCCTCCTGGATGCTGGGCTTAAAGGCATGTACCCCTCTACTACCTTGTGTTTTTTGGTGTTTGTAATGGGAGATAAAGAATATAACACTATTTTTTAGGTCTTTAGATGGCATACATAAATAACTCCGTACTATAGATTATACCTAGTAGTGGAAATAAAACATGTCATAAGGGGCCAAGTGACCAGCCAAAGTTACATACATAGTGAGATCCAGTCTCAAAAAACAAAAACATGTCAGTAGGTAGGAGTCTGCTCCTTGCTCCCTCCCCTTGTTTGGTAGTTTTGAGGTGGTAAGAGAACAGTTTATTTATTTTGAGTCAGGGTTTCACTCTTTAGACCTGATTGGCCTGTAATTTGCTATGTAGAGAGCAGGTTGGTCTCAAACTTTTAGATATCAGGCCTGCATCTGGCTCCCAGGTGCTGAGAATAAAGAAAGGTATGTGCCACCAGGCATGGGAGTGATGTGATTGGCCTGGTGCTGGATAGAGAAGGTCATTTCAGCCTATTCTATCCAGTACTTAAAGAATATGTTTGGTTTTTGTTTTAGTGTGATAGTTTGGTTTAAGAAATGTTGAAGGGCTGGGCAGTGGTGGCCCACGCCTTTAATCCCAGCAAAGCCAGGCGGATCTCTGAGTTCGAAGCTAGCCTGGTCTACAGAGTGAGTTCCAGGACACGCACCAAAACTATACAGAGAAACCCTGTCTCAGGGGGAAAAAGTGTTGAAGGAAGGTAGGCAAATTATATTGGTTCATGCTTGAAATCCTAGGACTCAGGAACCTGAAGAAAGAGGGATTACCTTAAGTTCAAAGCCACCATGAGCTACATAGAATTGTAGGACAGGGTGTCAGAGCAGGTGAGAGGTACTTACTGTGTAAGCCTATGAGTTTCATTCCCTGAACCCATGTAAAGGTAGAAGGACAGAACAGCCTATACTTGTTTTCTAACTATATATACTTTCATGGCACGTGTGCCCATGTATTATCTTGTACACATACTAATGATAATAAGACTGAGAAATCTAAACATTAAAAACAAAAATACCTCACAGAGGCCAGGCTTAGCACTCTGAAGATGCAGGTGAATATCTGTGTGGTTTTAAAGCCAGCCTGGTTAACATAACAAGTTATAGGCCAGCCAAGGGTTCATAGTGAGATCCTATCTTTTTTTTTTAACAGTTTCTTTTCTTTTCTTTTTTTTTTTTTTTTTTGAGCTGAGGATCGAACCCAGGGTCTTGCACTTGCTAGGCAAGCTCTCTACCACTGAGCTAAATCTCCAACTCATGAGATCCTATCTTCAAAAACATCCTAAGTTTGATTTTGGGGGTGGGGAAGATGGTATAATAAAATTTGGCTTTGGAATATATGTATACACACACACAGATACACACACACTCCATTCTCTTACAGTAGGCTTGGTAAGATGGCTCAACGTACAAAGCCATCTATTGCCAAGCCTGATGACCTGAGTTTGATCCCTGAGACCCACAGTTGGGATCATGAAGAAGATGGAAAAAGAGAACCAATTCAAGTGGGTGGTCTTCTGACCTCCACACGCATGCCTTGGCATGTGCATGCTCCTCTCAATAAATTAATTAATGAAAAAAATAAAACAGTATGCTAACAATAGCAAAATGTTGATTGTCTATTTTAATTTTAGGAACCCTAAGGATTCTGCAATATGAATAATTCTCTGGAGAACACCATCTCATTTGAAGAGTACATCCGAGTGAAGGCGAGGTCTGTCCCGCAGCACAGGATGAAGGAATTTCTGGACTCACTGGCTTCTAAGGGGCCAGAGGCTCTTCAGGAGTTCCAGCAGACGGCCACCACCATGGTGTACCAACAGGGTGGGAGCTGCATTTACACGGACAGCACTGAAGTAGCCGGGTCTTTGCTTGAACTTGCTTGTCCAGTCACAACCAGTGCTCAGCCACAGTCTCAGCAGGAGCCGCAGCAGCAGGTCCAGGTGAGGACACATTAGGTGGAACCTGTCACTAAAGTCTTATTATCTGTCAGTTTGGTTAGTCACAATATATCTACCTATACAGATGTTAGAGGTGTTGGAAGTTATTTTACAAGGTGGGGAATCTTTCATATTTAATGTGGATTGACACTGTCTCTAGCTGCTGTAAACTATGAAAACTTTATTGTTTGCTTCAGAGAGCTTGAACAATACAGAAAGTAGAGGCTAGCACTGAATTTGAATGTGATAGCTTCATGTGACTGAGACTTTCTGTGACAGAATGAGCAGAAAGCACAGGAACGCTAATTTTGCTCATTATGGAAAGTGTAGCATTTGGAACTTGCTTTAAAATTAAAACCTGAGGTATGGTGATCTTCATTTAATTTATACATCTCAAATCTTGATCACCTGTAGATTTCTAGGTTGGCATTTTCTACCTATTAGCCTTAGATAATGCTGACATTAAACTTATTCAAAATGGAAGAGTGAATGCATGGCTGCTGAGGCATCGACTTTTCTTTTTGGGGGATCTTTAGATGAAACAGTAGTCTCCTTCAGGAAGTTTTGTGTGTTTGTTTTTTTTGTTGTTGTTGTTGTTTTGTTTTTTATTGGGGGGCATTATATTGTGGTTGAGTTTCATTTTATTTTGGATACACATTTGTCTGTGTGAGGGTGTCAGATCCCCTGAAACTGGGGTCAGAAACAGTTGTGAGCCCCCATGTGGTTGCTGAGAATTGAACTTGGGTCCTCCGGAAGAATCGTCAGTGTTTTTAACCACTGAACCATCTCTCCAGCTCCCCTTTTTTTACTTTTTAATTTGAGAGAAACTGTCACTAAATTGCTTGAGCAGGCCTTGAACTCCTTCTGTAGGCCAAGCTGGATGGATCTGCTTACTTCAGGTTCCTGAGTAGCTAGGATTACAGATTTGTGACAAAATACAACTTTAGGGACTGGTGACCACTACTTTCAGATGTGTGCATGGCATTTATGCACCTACCCTTCCCCACATCATACACTCGTGATGATAGTTTTGTTTTTGTTGTTTTTTTGACACCAGATTTCTCTGTGTAACAGTACTGAACTCCCTTTGTAGACCAGGCTGGCTTTGAACTCACAGAGATTTGCCTGCCTCTGACTCTCAACTGCTGGATAATAAATTTTTTAAAAATAAAATAAGATTGTATCCAGGGATGGTGGTGCACGCCTATAATCCCAGCACTCTGGAGGTGGAGCCAGGTAGATCTCTGTGAGTTCAGGGCCAACCTGGGCTACAGAGTGAGTTCCAGGAAAGGCTCCAACACTACACAGAGAAACTCTGTCTCAAAAAAAACCTTAAAAAATAAAATAAATAAATTATATATATATATGCTTGAAAACATAATTTCATTTAGTTATATTTCTGAATGATATCAGACTCAAACTTTGGCTAGTAGTGTAACAGTTACTGTATACATGCTAGATTCTACTCTTTGGTGGTGCTGTTTACTGAGATAAGATTTCACTAAATATCCTCTGCCTCGGTCTGCAAAGTGCAAAGATGTTAGGTGTGAACTATCACACCCAATATAGCTAAACTTTAAGTTATTCTTCCCCTTTCATAAAAGACTACGAAAGCAAATATATTTTTCAGTTACGAACTAGTTTAGGTTTTTTCCTTTTTGAGACAGGGTTTCATGTACCTCAGGTAGATCTTAATCTCGGTGTATCTTAGCCAAGGATAAGCTTGAAATTCTGCTCCCAAGTGCTAGGATCACAGACCCCTGTACCCAGTTCATCTCAAATTTTAGGCAAGAACTCTACCAACTGACAAGCTGAGCAATATCTCTAGCCTTTGTGGTGGTGGTTATTGTTTTGTTTTTGAGACAGGGTCTCATGTTTCACAAGTTAGCCTAAAACTCAGTATATAGTCATGACTCCTGATCCTTCTTACTCCACCTCCAAAGTGCTGGGAGTGCTGGTGTGCACCATCTAGTTTATTTCTTGCTATAGGGATTGAACCTAGGGTTTAGTACAGGGTAGTCAAGCAGTCTACCAATTGTGCTACATCCCCAAAATAAAATTTGGTTCATAAAGCAGTTTTATAGTTATAAAATAACATAATGTTTAACTCAGTTGTAGTATGTTTTTGTTATTGTTGGTTGGAATTAGGTCTCAAACTCCCTGTCCTCTTGTACCAAGCTTCCCAAGTGCTGAGATTAAAAATGTGCACCATGACACTTAGCAGAATCTGTTTTCATGATTAATTATTTTATATGTATGTATGCACATGTGTAGATCAGGTTGGCCTCCTAACTCACTGAGACCTGGAGTTAGATTTGATCCAAATAATTGGGTGCTGCTAGATTTTCTTTTTTCTTTTTCCTCATGCCATACAGAAAATTTTAATCAATATGATTTGACACTTTAATTTTATGTGTATAGGTGTTTTGCCTACATGTATGTCTGTGCACTGTGTGTGTGATGCTCTTGGAGTACAGAAGAGGGTGTCAGATCTCTTGGAATTAAAGTTATAAAGGGTTGTGAGCCACCATCTGGGTACTGGGATTCAAACTTAGATCTTGAAAGAGCAGTCAGTACTTTTAAGCACTGAGCCAACACTCCAACTCTAATAAAATTTAAACATATACTTAAGTATATGCTTATACCACACTACTAATGTGCAAAAAAACCAAAGGGGCACATTTTCAAAGAAAAAATTAAAAGTGAACAAATTAAAAGTCTGATGTGTTGTTCTTAGATCCTTGTTGATCATTTTTATCTTATTTCCTGGGATGGATATATCTCACTGTAAATTCAGTGTGATGCTGAAGAAATTTTCATTTGGTTTTTGGGGCATTGTGACTGCAGAAGCCATGAATGATGCAGTCCCCCTTGTCCCATTATAAACGGTCCTTGCTTTACTCACTGGTGAATCTTGTTCCTGCAGGTACAGGTGCAGGTACAGCAGTCTCCACAGCAGGTCTCGGCTCAGCAACTCTCCCCTCAGTTCACCGTTCACCAGCCTGCTGAGCAACCCATCCAGGTCCAGGTGCAGATCCAGGGGCAACCACCGCAGTCAGCAGCCCCCTCCATCCAGACCCCATCTCTGCAGAGCCCCAGCCCCTCGCAGCTGCAAGCCGCCCAGATCCAGGTGCAACACGTGCAGGCGGCCCAGCAGATCCAGGCTGCAGAAATCCCAGAGGAGCATATCCCACATCAACAAATCCAGGCTCAACTGGTGGCTGGCCAATCTCTTGCTGGGGGTCAGCAGATTCAAATCCAGACCGTGGGTGCCCTTTCCCCACCACCATCCCAGCAGGGCTCACCCCGGGAAGGGGAACGGCGGGTTGGCTCAGCCAGTGTCCTTCAGCCAGTGAAGAAACGCAAAGTGGACATGCCCATCACCGTGTCCTACGCCATCTCAGGGCAGCCAGTGGCCACCGTGCTGGCCATTCCACAGGGCCAGCAACAGAGTTACGTGTCTTTGAGGCCAGACTTACTGACAGTAGACAGTGCCCACCTGTACAGTGCCACTGGGACCATAACTAGCCCTACAGGAGAAACTTGGACCATCCCTGTTTATTCTGCCCAGCCCCGGGGGGACCCTCAGCAGCAGAGCATTACCCACATTGCCATTCCCCAGGAAGCCTACAACGCAGTTCACGTCAGTGGCTCACCCACAGCCCTAGCAGCTGTAAAGCTGGAGGATGACAAGGAGAAGATGGTGGGCACCACATCTGTAGTGAAAAACTCCCATGAAGAGGTAGTGCAGACCCTTGCAAACTCTCTCTTTCCAGCACAGTTCATGAATGGCAACATCCATATTCCAGTGGCTGTGCAGGCTGTTGCAGGCACGTACCAGAACACAGCTCAGACTGTACATATATGGGACCCACAGCAACAGCCACAACAGCAAACTGCACAAGAACAGACACCACCACCACCCCAACAGCAGCAGCAGCTCCAGGTTACTTGTTCAGTAAGTGAGACTTAATCTGTAGGGCATTTTGTTTCCTTGGTTTCCAGTGTAACGTAGAACTCACCTATAGTGTGTGGATTGTTTAATTCTATCTTGTTTGTCTTGACAGTGATAGTATATGGGGGAAGGAAGAGAAGCAATAGGTGAGGCTGTGTAAACAGACAAGAAGTTTATAATTCTTGGAATTCAACAAAATGATCAGTAATTCTTTTGTAGTCATTAGAGAGTATTAGGATGGGGTGCCTATAATATTTCTTTGTAATTATCTTTTTATAATGAGTAAAGTTAATGGTATGATGAATGGAAGACCCTACAGTGTTATATATGTCTCTGGGTTACTTATATTAACACCTGTCATTCAACTGTTAATTTAGCACACAGGTAGTAAATTCATGGTAGAGAGCTTGTGAAATAGAATTTTCCTTTATTTATCTTTGAATATAGTATAAATAAGTTAAAAGACCTAAAACACAACACCTCTTAGTAGATCTCTTGAAAGGTTCTGGATGTAGGGGTACACATCTGTAATGCTGACACTTAGGAGGCAGAGGCAGGTGGATCTCTGAGTTCAAGGGCAGTTTGTTCTATATAGCAAGTTTTAGGCCATCCAGGACTACATAATAATAACTTGTCTCAGAAAATAAAGGAGGAAAAAATGGCAAAAATAAAATAGCAACTGGCCTGTTGTACATACCTGTTTAATATCAGAACTCCAGAAACTGAGACAGTAGGACCACAAGTTCAGGGCCAGCCTAGGCCACATAGCAAGACCATCTAAAACAAAACAAGACCATTTCTTCCATGTTTATCTCATGGGAAGACAATAGTGCTGTAATTTGAACCTAAAGAAGAACTGGTGAGAAAGTGTGCACTCCACAGTTGCAGTGGATTGGGGAGAACCATGCCTTTTCTGAAAGCCTTCATTTTTCCTGTTTTTATAGTGAAACCTTCCTCCTTTGACCTCATTTTCACCTTCACCTGTTTCTATATCCATTTCATTCTTAGTAATTTCCAGACATTATATGTAGAAACTAGTTTTATCTGGTTTTCTTTTGGAGTAGGAATATTATTGGTTTGATCTGGGTTTAACTGGTTCCCCTCCTCAGCCTCTCAAGTAGTTGAGACCAGATGTGTGTACCACTGCATCTGGCTTCAGTTGAGTTTCTGTTGTTCTTAAGTCATGTCTATCTAAATTTTTATTTATTTTTTTGTTTGTATTTTTGAGGCACAGTTTCTCTGTTTAGACCTGGCTGTGTCCTAGAACTTGCTTTTAGACCAGGCTGGCCTCAAACTCAATACGCCTGCCTCTGCCTCCTGAGTGCTGGGATTAAAGGCGTGGTCCACTTTGGCACAGATGATTATTTTATTTTATGTATATGGGTGTTTTGCCAGTATGTATGTCTCTGCACCATGTATGTATATTACCTGTGGAAGCCAGAAGAGGATGTATGATCTCCTGAAACTGGACTTACAGATTTATTTATTTAGCTGGGCGGTGGTGGCGCACGCCTTTAATCCCAGCTCTTGGGAGGCAGAGCCAGGAGGATCTCTTTGAGTTGTGAGTTCGAGGCCAGCCTGGTCTACCAAGTGAGTTCCAGGAAAGCTACATAGCTACACAGAGAAACCCTGTCTCGAAAAAACAAACAAAAACTTATTTATTATGTATACAGCATGTATGACTGCAGGCCGGAAGAAGGCACCAGATCTCATTACAGGTGGTTGCTGGGAATTGAACTCAGGTCCTCTGGAAGAGCAGCCAGTGCTCTTAACCTCTGAGTCATCTCTCAAGCACCCTTCCACAGTCCTTCCCCCCCCCCCCCCCTTTTCCTGGTGTTTTTTTTTTTTTTTTTTTTTTTTTTGGTAAGGACCAAACCCAGGGCCTTGGGCTTGCTAGGCAAGTGCTCTACCACTGAGCTAAATCCCCAAACCTCTTGTTCTTTGTTTTTTGAGACAAGGTTTCTCTGTGTAACTCTGGCTGTCCTGGAACTCACTCTGTAGACCAGGCTGGCCTTGAACTCACAGAGATCCTCCTGCCTCTGCCTCCCGAGTGCTGGGATTAAGGCATGCGCCACCACTGCCCGACTCCACAGTTCTTAATTGGGGATAAAAGGAATATTTGTGAACTATTCTTCCATTACAGAATATATAAAAGAAAAAGGTGTTGGCCACCATGCCTGACTGACCTTATTTTAAAAAGAAAGAAAAAGAAAGAAAGAAGGAAAACACAGAAAGGATGTTGGGTGTTGTAGAGCAGAGGCAGAAGTTTAAGAAGTTTAAGGTCAGTGTTGAAGATGGGGCTGGAGAGATCCCTCAGCAGTTGAGAGCACTGGCCGCTCTTCCAGAGGACCCGGGTTCAATTCCCAGCACTCACCTTGTGTGGCCCACAATTAACTCCAGGTCCAGGGAAACTGATCCCCTATGTATACAGTGTTCTACCTGTATGTCTGTCTGCAGGCCAGAAGAGGGCACCAGATCATATTAGGAAAGGTTGTGAGCCAACATGTGGTTGGGAATTGAACTCAGGACCTCTGGAAGAGCAGCCAGTGCTCTTAACCGTTGATCCGTTTCTCCAGCCCCAAATAATTTTTTTTAATTAAAGGTCTAGAGAAATGGCTCAGTAGTTAAGAGCTCTGGCTGCCCTTCTAAAGGACCTGCGTTTGATTCTCAGTGCCCACATGGTAGTTCACAACTGTCTATAACTTGAGTTCCATGGCATCTGTTGCTGCCTTCTGCCCCTCATCCCCCACCCTTATTTTTATTTTTATTTTAAGACAGGATTTCTCTAGCTTTGGAGCCTGTTGTGGAACTCAATCTGTAGACCAGACTGTCCTTGAACTCAACAGAGATCCGTCTGCCTCTGCCTCCCAAGTTCTGGGATTCAAAGTGTGGGCCACCACCACCCGGCCTTGTTTCTGTTTTTTGTTTTTTGTTTTTTTGAGACAGGGTCTCTAGATAGTTTGGTTGTCCTGGAACTCGGTATATAGACCAGGCTGACCTCCACTCACAGAGGGAAGTCTTTCTGCCACTGCCTTCTAAGTGCCAGAATTAAACGTGTGCACCACCATATCTGGCCTCCCTCAGGCCTCTTTTATTTATCTATGTGTATTTATTTATATATTTATTTATTTTGTATACAGTGTTCTGCCTACATGCCAGAAGAGGGCAACAGATTTCACTACGGATGGTTGTGAGCTACCCTGTGATTGCTGGGAATTGAACTCAGGACCTCTGGAAGAGCAGTTAGTGCTCTTAACCTCTGAGCCATCTCTCCAGCCCTCCCTCAGGCCTCTTAAGGGTACCAGGCACACACATGGTGTGTGAGCAGACATGCATGTAAACAAAGCACCCATATGCATAAAGAAGAATTTAAATTAAAAAGAAAAGATGGGTTGGGGAGATTGCTCAGCACCCACATAAAATTCCAGGCATCACAAAGAATGTCTGTAACATCAATACTGGAAGACAAGTGAATTCTAGGAACTCATTGGCTGACCAGCCTAGTCCAAACTGATGAACTTGAGGTTCAGTGAGACAATCTGTCTCAGGGGAGGAAACCTAGGAGTGATGATAGAGCCGAACCCTCTTGTCTTCCCTGCCCTGTTGAGGTATGCACACAGGTATATGTACCCTCTGTCTTTCCTGCCCTGTTGAGGTATGCACATAGGTGTCAGGTGTATGTGCCCATGTGAACACGCAAGAAATCTTTTGAGCCAGGCATGGTCATGCACAAATTTAGTCCTGGTACTCATGCAGGAGGCAGAGTCAGGCAGATCTCTGTGAGTTCAAGGACAGCCTGGTCTACACAGAGAAACCTATCTTGAAAGACCACACCCAAAAAAATCTTTTGAAAAATATTCAGAAAGAAAATACAGAACATACTATTTTATCAGTTAGTCAACACTGATTACTACTTACTACTTTTTTTTTTCATTTTTTGTGTCAAGCATGTGCATACCACTGTGTTACATGCTTAGCTCTATTACAGTTTGAATAGAGAGAAAACAAGTTTATTTCCATGACTGCCTTGTACACTTAACCCTTTTTGTGTCCATTTCATATATGTAACTATATACCTATGTAAATAAAACATCAAATGTTCTAGTTTTATTAAATATGTATTTCCTATGTAGTCTACTTGGATGAGTGTAGTCTTAATTTTCTAACCTAACCAATTCCCCCCTCATTTTAAGTTTTCCCATGATACTAAACAGCTCTTAACTTTTTTGTTTGTTTGGGTGAGTAGTAGTGCTAGAGACTGGTCCCAGCGGTTTGTGAATGTGAGGCAAGTACTCTATCATGGCATTTATGCAGATTTCCTTTAGAGTAGAATCCTACACAAACATGGAACATTTTTTTGAGTCTCAACACAGTTCCATGAACACTTACGGTTTTATCTCTCTGTTCCAAGTATTTCATTGTCTGGTGGTGGCGTAAGCCTTTAATCCCAGCACTCAGGACACAGACAGGCAGATAGATCTCTGTGAGTTCAAGGCTAGGCTCTGGTCTACAGAGTGAGTTCTAGGACAGCCAGGAATACATAGAGAAATCATATCTCTGGAAAAAGTATATTGAAGTTGTGTGTGAGAGCAAATTTTCAAGCATCTAGAAACAATTTTGTCTTCAATTGAAATTACTTGATATTTGGGGCTAGATAGATAGTTTCAGCAGTTACGAGCACTGACTGCTCTTCCAGGGGACTTGGGGTTCAATTCCCAACACTCACAACTGTTTGTAACTCCAGTTCCAGGGGACCTGGCATCCTTACACAGACATGGATGCAGGCAAAACATAAAATAAAAATACATCAACAAAAGATGTATTTCTTTAACAAAAGAAATTACTTGATATTCTTCAGATTTTAGGGGTATTTGGGGTTAGGGTCTGATAGGGTTGCTTAAGAAGCATTGTTCAGACTTAGATATGTTGTAACAACCAAGAACCGATATTAGGTATTTGTTGTTTAGCCTTTTGGGAATTGTAACTAACACAGATGTTTTCACTTGTCTTACACAACTTAGCTGCAAAACCATTGTTGATGTACCTATTAGTTTAGAACAGTGCCTCCTATCTTTAGTGGTAGCAAATGCCTTTAAGTCCCAGCACTGACAGGTTGTGGAGCAGAGGCAGGCGGATCTGAGTTTGAGGCCAGCCTGGTCTGCATAGCAAGTTCCAAGACCGCCAGAGCCACATAGAGAAACCCTGTCTCACAGAAAAAGGGGTGGGGGCGGGGCGGAGAAAATGGATTATATTCCTAGGGGAGAGAATGTAGTTTGAGAAAAATCATGCAAAGTAGAACTTTAAGCAGGCATGGTTTCACATGCCTGTAGTTCCAGAATACTTAGGAACCTGAAGCAGGAAGATGAAGGGTTTGAAGCCAGCCTGAAATGCATGGATCATGACCTGACCTCATCAGGAAGGGGTTCCTGGAACTTTGTACCTTTGCACTTGTAGGATTACAGGCGGGATTATACTTGTATACACCCTGTCTCCTGAAGTGCTGAAGACTGACTCTAGGGTTTCATAAGTGGTAAACCAAGCACCAGGGCCAATTCCAGTCCTTCATCATGGAAGACCACTCAGATTATAGTTATGTGCTGCCTTGACCTCTTTATCCCCCCTCCCTTTCTTTTCCTGTCTTCCAACTGCTGGAATTATAGGTTTATACCACCAGGTTTGCAACTAAATTCTAAGGATCCCTTACTCTGCACATTTGGAATTGGATATGTAATCTTCAGTTTAGCAACTTTGTTTCTTCTTGAGAGTTTGTTAGATAAGTGGCCTTCTTAGATCCCAACCCAAGATGTCACTTTTATAGACATTTTAGTAAAATGCCTAAGTGTTTTCTTTGCAGAGTGAATGGTTTTTAAAGATTGATTTATTTATTATGTACACAGAAGAGGGCGCCAGATATCATTACAGATGGTTGTGAGCCACCATGTGGTTGCTGAGAATTGAACCCAGGTCCTCTAGTAGAGCAGTTGTGCTCTTAACCTCTGAGCCATCTCTCCAGCCCCTACTTAGGGGGTTTTTAAAGATTTATTTAAAGACTGAAACTTGGACTCTACCCTTTGGAGAGATTCTAAGGCAATTTGAGGTATTGACCTTGTAGGTTTTTTGTTTTCTTTTACACGTATGTTTCTTTTCCTTGCCTTTTTTGGAGGAAGTTTCTCTGTGTATGTTTCTCTAGGTTTCTCCTTGGCTGTCCTGGAACTTGCTCTGTAGACCAGACTGGCCTTGAAATCAGATCTGCCTGCCTTTGCCTGAAGTTTTGGAATTAAAGGTGTACACCATCACTACCCAGTCCTCCTTATAGCCCTAGCTGGCCTTGCATTTGCCATAGAGCCTGGGCTGGTTTCAAACTTGAGGTGACTCTGCAGCCCTGCCTCTGCCTTCCTTCTTCGTATTGGCAGTACATCATGTATTGCCATGCTTGGTTTATATTAGTGTTTTTCAATAAGAATCAAGAACTAGCAAAATGGCTTAGTGCTTTCTCCAAGCCTGTCATCCTGAATTCAGTCCCTTAGAACCATGTGGGAGAGAGAGAGCTGACTCCCACAGTTGTTTTCTGCCCGTCCCAGGAACACCGAAGGCACACATACACATACACACACATGCAATTTAAAATGTAACAAAAATATTAAGTGAGAAGTGGTTAGAGCTCAGAAACCTGGCGTGGGCAGTTATATTGCTGCCATTGCTGTTTGTGCAGTCAGTTTGAAAGTAGGACAGCAAAAGCAGTTGGCTTTTATTTCTCCCAGTTGAATGAGCAGTTAAGATTCATTTTCTGAGCCGGGCGGTGGTGGCGCATGCCTTTAATCCCAGCACTCGGGAGGCAGAGGCAGGCGGATCTCTGTGAGTTCAAGGCCAGCCTGGTCTACAAAGCGAGTTCCAAGACAGGCTCCAAAGCTACACAGAGAAACCCTGTCTCGGAAAAAAAAAAAAAAAGAAAGAAAAAAAAGTTTCATTTTCTGACATTTGTATTTATTAAAGGACCTAATGAAAAACAATGTTAACATTCTGATGGTTTCTATCTCCTAGGCACAAACTGTACAGGTTGCTGAAGTTGAGCAACAGTCACAACCACAGCCTTCACCAGAACTTTTGCTTCCAAATTCTTTGAAGCCAGAAGAAGGGCTTGAAGTATGGAAAAACTGGGCTCAGACCAAGAATGCTGAATTAGAAAAAGATGCTCAAAACAGACTGGCCCCGATTGGGAGTGAGTATTTGGGAGGCCGGGGAGGCTGGGATCTGTCTGAAGTTTAAGTAGAAGAAAAACAGAATGGCAGGCATGTAGCATCTCTGGCTCTGAGGATGAGAGAATATACTTGGAAGTATATTTTGTGTCATGATGAACAGGATGCAGTCTTCACTCTCTGAAATGAGCAGGATTTGTGGGATTTGCCCAAGACCAAATTTTTAGATATGTGAGTTTCTAGAGTCAACACAAGACCGAGGAAGAACTGGCAAGTGCCAGTGAGTTGTGCTTAGAGCCTGTCTTGATTGACTTGTTCATATTAGAGTGTGGTTTCTGTGTTTTTCTGTTTTCATTTCTGGTCCTTAGTGAAAGGAAACCTATTGGTGTAATAGTGTAACAGCATATGTTACTCAATTAATAGCTCAGTTCTGATTACAGATGCCAGTGGCCACTCCTGTTGGGCAGTATTGTCCCTGAGCCCTCCTTTAGCAGTGTGAACAACCAATTAAGACACCACTATTGCCAGGACTCCCACTCACCCTTAGGACTTGTGTCACAGGGCGTCAGCTGCTTCGATTCCAAGAAGATCTGATCTCCTCTGCTGTGGCCGAATTGAATTATGGCCTCTGTTTAATGACACGGGAAGCTCGAAATGGAGAAGGTGAACCCTATGACCCAGACGTGCTCTACTACATCTTCTTGTGTATACAAAAGGTAGGAAGCGATCTTGACAGGAACTTGTTTGGACAGTGTTCCTCCTATTGGATGCTTTCACGTTACTCTAATTCAGGAAAATGACAAGAAGGGAAAAAAGGGCTATGCAGCACGCCTGTAACCCCAGCAGTCGTAACGGGCGGTCTTTGTGAGTCCTGCTGGCCAAGGCTACATAGATCCTGCCTTTTTTTTTTTTTTTTTTTTAATGCCTGTGTGTTTACGTTAGAAAAGAATATATGCAAGTATGTATGTATAATTCTGCCACCTAGAAAACCATGAGGGTGGGGCTGGAGAGATGGCTCAGGTTAAGAGCACTGACTGCTTTTCCGGAGGTCCCGAGTTCAATTCCCAGCAACCACATGGTGGCTCACAACCACCTGTAATGAGATCTGGCGTCCTCTTCTGGTTGGTCATATCTGCTGTATACATAATAAATAGATAAATCCTTTAAAAAAAGAAAAGAAAACCATTAGGGCTAGTGAAGGGCTCAGCCCTTGAAAGTACTTACTGTCCAGGCCTGGTGCCTGGTTTTCATCCCCAGAATTGATGGTGGAAGTATTTAGTGATTAACTTCTTTTTCTTAAATTAAAAGCATTTATTTATTATATTTTCTTAAAGTAAGTGCATAGTTTTCATAAAGTTACTCAATCTGGTGCTAGAGTATAGCTTTTATTGTACCTTACATTAGTACAAAACAATTGTTTGAAGGAGTATGGCTAAAATTGTATAGAAATCTCTTTGGTTTTTTCAAAATAACAGAGACTTGTAGATGGGCAGTTTGGGGGAGCAGAGGTAGATTTCTTCTCATTCAAGACTCCAGAGTAGGATTCCACAGTATGATGGTCGAAGGCTTGTTTTTCTGTTGGAGCTCACTGTATTGACTGGCTCTGAGAACAGTTAGCCTCCTAGTTTATTCCTTTCCTTCTGGTCCTGACCCAGAACTACCTGAGTTACCTCATATGCTGTCTTTATTCACAGAAGGTAGTCTAGTGTAGTCATCTTCACTTATAAAAAAGGAAATTAAAAGATGTGTGGAGAGATGGTTCAGCAGCTAAGAGTATTTAGTGCTCTTATTGAAGACCTGTGTTCAGTTCCCAACACCTACATGGTGATTCACAGCCATCCCTACCTTCAGTTCCAGAAGATCCAATGCTTTCTTCTGACCCCTGAGGGCACCAGGCATACATGTGGTACACATGAATATATATAGATTAAGCACTCATACACATAAATCTAAACAAAATTAAAGATGGGCATGGTAGCATCTGCTTTTAATTCCCAGCAGGGTTGTGGGGAACAGAGGCTGATAGATCTCTGAGTTCAAGGCCAGTATGTTCTACTTTGTAAATTCTAGGCCAGCCAAGGTGACAGAATGAGTATCTATCTCAAAAAACTAAGCCAAATTAAAGAAAGAAAGGAAGGAAGGAAGGAAGGAAGGAAGAAAGAAAGAAAAAGATTCGCATATGTTACCACAATACTCGTAATAAGAAGGTATCATGCCCACCCACTACTCACCTCTGCCCTTTTTATTTTACTTATTTATTTTGGAGATGCAGTTTCTCTGTAACAGCCCTGGAACTCACTCTGTACACCAGGCTGGCCTCGAACTCACAGAGATCCACCTGCCTCTGCCTCTGAGTGCTGGGATTAAAGGCGTGCTCTGTCCAGTCATGATTTTTTTTTTTTTGATGATTTATGTGCATTGGTGTTTTGCCTACATGTATGTTTATATGAGGGTGTTAGGTCTTGGAGTTATAGACAGTTATTAGTTGCCATGAGGATGCTGGGAATTCAATCCAGGTTCCCTGAAGAACATTCAGTCCTCTTAACAGCTGAGCCATCTTCAGTTCCCGATTCTATTCGTGATTTTTAAGAGTCATTTTATTTCGTGTGTATGTGTGAGTACCTCTGTGTATGTATGGGCACTGTGTGTAAGCAGTAGGGGCTGTGTGGATGCTGGGAACTGAACCTGGGTCCTCTGTAAGAGCAGTGAGTCCTTTTAACTGCTGAACCATGTCTCCAGCTCCCACCTCCATGATTTTTTGCTATCATGCCTTGCTTATATGGATAGAATTCACAAAAGATCCCTTATTAATTCAGCTCTCAGAAACATAAAGATGTATTCACGTGATTTGAGGTATGCTGTGGAAATAACACCAGCTGGATAATTCTGGTCTAATACCTTTTTTTTTTTTTTTTTTAATTGGAGAGAATGAGTAGGGTAAGGAAGTGGTTGGTAGTAGAGAAAAAAATGTTTTTCCAAAGATTTTACTTAAGAGACTACTGGTAACATTTGTCAATTACTTTTCTTTTAGTATCTTTTTGAAAATGGAAGAGTAGATGACATATTTTCTGATCTTTACTATGTTCGTTTCACGGAGTGGTTACATGAAGTTCTGAAAGATGTCCAGCCCCGGGTCACTCCGCTTGGTAAGAGTTTCCTTTGTCTTAGAATTTCCTTCTTTCCCACTTGAGTTTATTCCTTTTCTGCTTTTTTTGGGGGGAGGGGGTTTCAAGACAGGGTTTCTCTGTGTAGCTTTGTGCCTTTCCTGGAACTCACTCTGTAGACCAGGCTGGCCTCGAACTCACAGAGATCTGCCTGCCCCTGCCTCCCGAGTGCTGGGATTAAAGGCGTGTGCCACCATTGCCCGGCTCCTTTTCTCCTCCTCCTCCTCCTCCTCCTCCTCCTCCTCCTCCTCCTCCCCCTCCTCTCTCTCTCTCATGTACATTGGTGTTTTGCCTGCACTTGTATCTATCATGTGAGAGTGTTGTGACCGGAGAATTGTGAGCTGTCGTGTGGGTTCTGGGAATTGAACCATGGTCTTAACCACTGAGCCCTCTTTCCTGCCCTCCACTTGTCCTTGGCAGTGGTGGAGCATGCCTGCCAGCCTGGTCTACAAAGAGAGTTCTAGGACAGCCACAGCAGTTGCACAGAGAGACCTTCTCTTGAGAAACAAAAAAAAAGAATTATAGCCAGGATTAATAGAATGTACTTGTCCCAAATAGTAGGAAGGCTAAAACAGGAAGATTGCTTGTATCAAAAAGCAAGTTTAAGGCTAGTGTGGGCAGAATTGTGACACCATTATCTGAGAAAAAAAACTAAGTGAATAAAACAAACTTGGAATTATCATTACTGATTATTAAAATGTATTCTTCAGGGGCTAGAGAGATGGCTTAGTGGTTAAGAGTACTTGTTTCTTGCAAAGGACTGAGGTTCTAAGTCCTGGCACCCACATGGGATATTACAATCATCTGTAACTCAATTTCCAGGGAATCCAGTTCCTTCTCCTGGCCTAGCAACTGAAATTAAATACAAATGGTTGTCAACTGTGTGGGTCCTAGATATTGATTCCAGGTCTTCTGCTCTAAACCATCCAACCATCTCTTCTACCTCCTAAGTTTTTATTTTTCAAATAGGCATGGTAGTCGATTTTTTTAATTCTAGCAATTGGGAGGCAGAGGCAGACTGATTTCTGTGAATTCCAACAACAAACTATTTTCATGTCTGAAACATCAGGTCCTGTTGACCTATTCAATCCTTCTCTTCCTTCAAGGCTCTGAATGGTTTTAATTAAAAAAAAAAAAAAGAAAGAAAGAAAGAAAAGCAAGCCAGCTGGTGGTGGGCACACATCTTTAAACCTAGCTCTCCAGAGGCAGAGGTAGGCAGATTTTTGTGAATTCCATGCCAGCCTGTTCTACAGGGTGAGTTCCAAAAACAAAGAAAAAAATTTTAGCTGCCCTACTGATTGTTTTCTCAACATTCAGAAGCTGAGATGGGATGATTTTGGCTTCAAAGCCAGATTAAGCTATGTGTCAAGACCCTGATTCAGAAGCAAAAATTATGAACCATTGTGTCTCTAGAATATAACTATGATTTATCCAAAGCCAGCATCCTGGATAATATTTATGTCAAAAGAATACAAATTTTTGCTGGGCAGTGATGGCACACGCCTCTAATCCCAGGAGGCAGAGGCAGGCAGATCTCTCTCTCTCTCTCTCTCTCTCTCTCTCTCTCTTTTTTTTTTTGTTTGTTTGTTTGTTTGTTTGTTTGTTTTTCGAGACAGGGTTTCTCTGTGTAGCTTTGTACCTTTTCCTGGAACTCACTTGGTAGCCCGGGCTGGCCTCGAACTCACAGAGATCCGCCTGACTCTGCCTCCCAAGTACTGGGATTACATACAGTTGTGTGCTACCACTGCCCGGCAAGATGTATCTCTTGAGTTCAAGGCCAGCCTGGTCTACAGTGTGAGTTCCAGGACAGCCAGGACTGTTTCCTGTTTCATAGAGAAACCCTGTCTTGAAATGAACAAACAAACAAATAAATGATAATACAAGTTTTCAATAGAATATCTTAGTTAATTTTTGTTTTACGTATATTTTTTCCCTGGGTAGTTTTAGAGGTCCAGCAAAACTGAGGGGGATTACAGACAATTCCTGTATAAAGCTGGGTGTGCTGGTCCATGCCTGTAATCTCAGCACTTGGGAGGTGGAGTCAAAGATGATCTGGAGTTTTAAGTTTTGTTTGCAGTATATGTTTGAAACTCTGTGTCCAAAATAGAAGTTCCCATTGTCTAGCGGTCAAAGTTTTACAGTAGGAGGGCTCATTCCTAGACCTTCAATGGGTTTTGGTAAAGGTATGGATACATGCATCCTTCATTGTGGTATCAGTACAGAATGTTCATGTGTATATAGCACGTGTGCAGGTTTCTGCAGAGACCCGAAGAGGGCGTCAGTTTTCCCTGGAGCTGGCTTGGTACGGTGTTGGTTGCTAGGAAACAAACTTAAGTCTTGTAAAAGCACAGATTGCACTCTGACGAGTGTGCTCTCCCCATCACTACAAAGTATTTACTCTAGAAATTTGCTTCTCATTAATTTATCACTTTTCCCAAAGCTTTTGGCAACCATTGATAGTTTTCTAACATCTCCATAATTTTGCCTTTCCTAGATTGTCGTAGCTGCTTCCACTGCTGCTACTGATGCTTTGATTGACTGATAGATTGCTTGGCAGTGTCTCACTGTGTAGTGAGTCCTGGCTAGCTTGGAACTTGAGAGATTTACCCACCTTTGCCTTCACAGTGCTTGGATTAAGGACATACATTGCCACGGAACACACATATCTGCCTATTTTTTGCCTCTAAAATATGTCGTCATGGCCCAATTGGGATGACTTATTTATCCTTGTGATTCATTTTCTTTTTGGTTTTTCAAGACAGGGTTTCTCTGTGTAACTTTTCGCCTTTCCTGAACTCACAGAGATCCGCCTGGCTCTGCCTCCTAAGTGCTGGGATTAAAGGCCTGCGCCACTACCGTCCGCGTCCGTCCCCCTTTTTTTTTTTTGGTTGTGATTCATTTTCAATTAGCAATGTGCATTTAAAGCTCCGGTGTGTCTTTAGTTGTGTTGTTTGTTTGTTTGAGGCAGAGTCTTAACAAATCCCAGACTGGCCTCAAACTATACAGTGCAGGGTTTCTGATCTTCCTGCCTCCATCACCCAAGCTCTGGGGTTACAGGTTTGTGTTACCATCCCTAGTGTAGATGGTGCTGGCAATTGTATATACCCTTTGTGAAAACTAGACAATCATTCGACCAACTATAGCCACCACCTTGTTTGACTTTTTAAATTAAATTATTAAATTATTAATTATTTAAATTATTTTTGTATTACGTCTTATGTACTGTGTGTATGTGTAGTGATCACAGAGGCAAGAAGAACTGGAGTTATAGCTGGTTGTGTGAGCCACTAGGTTACTTCTGGAAATAGAACACGGGGCCTCTGGAAAAGCAGCCAGTTCTCTTAACTGCTGGACCATCTTTACTGTCTCTTTTAAGACAAGGTCTTATGGGGCTGGAGAGATGGCTCAGCACTTAAGATCTTCTTCCAGAGGATGTTCTTCCAGAGGACCTGGGTCCAATTCCCAGCACCCACATGGCAACTTACTATTGTCAAATTCCAGGGGATCTGACATCCTTAATACAGTTGTCATACATGCAGGCAGAACATCAATGCACATAAAATAAAAATAAATAAAAAAAAAAGACAAGGTCTTATGTAGCTCATGCTGGTCTCATTTATTCTTCAGCATTCAACTGTTTCTTGTTTATGACTTTGGGTTTTTGTTGTTGTTGTTCTTTGTTTTGAGATAGAGTCTTTCCATGTATCCCTGTATTCCCTGGAGCACACTCTGTAGACCAGGCTGTCCTGGAACTCAAACGCTAAGGAGTCCTGATTCTTAGGCATTAAAGTCCTCTTTTGGTTTCCAGCACAAGGCTTTTCTGTGCAGCCCTGACTGTCCTGGAACTCACTCTGTAGACCAGGCTGTCGTGTATCTCACAGAGATCCTCCTGCCTCTGCCTTTTGAGTGCTTCTGGGATTGAAGGGATGCACCACCACCACCCAGCCTATTAAAGTCCCTTTTAATTGCATAGATGAGAATAAAGTTAGGAAAGAAAAAACAAACAAACAAAAAACCAAAAACCTAAACTGTTGAGACAGGTGGCAAAGTAATCCACAAAGAACAGAATATGCCATAGTGTACTTGAGGAGAGGGCTCTGCTGTGCTGTTCATCCTATATTGTAGGGGCTGCATACATGGAAAGAGGAAAGCACTTGGCGTTGCTCCTTTGCTGTAATGTATATAGTAAATAGACTAGAGTGAAGCCAGAGGCAGACATAGTTGAACACTGCAATTCCTGCACTCCTGAGTCAGAGAGATGGTAAGGTGGTAAGTTCCAGGCCTGCCTGGGGTACATACTGACTTGCAGGGTAGCAATTAGGGAAAGACTTGATCAATGAATCAAAGAAACAAGAAAAGAGCCAGAAATGCCTTCAAGAAATGGAAGTGCTTTAAGTAATAATAGAAATGAGGACTGTTGAGGCAGGTAGATCTCAGGGAGTTCAAGGCCAGCATGCTTTATAAAGTGAGTGTAGGGATGGAGAGGTGGCTCAGAGGTTAAGAGCACTGACTGCTCTTCCAGAGGTCCTGAGTTCAATTCCCAGCACCCACATGGTGGCTCACAACCATCTATAATGAGATCTGGCGCCGTCTTCTGTGTACATAATAAATAAATAAAATCTTTTTTAAAAAAAAAAATACTATCCTTCAAAAAATAAAGTGAATTTCAGGACAGCTAGAGTTATTAAACAGAGAAACCTTGTTGTTGTTGGTTTTTTTGGGTTTTTTGAGGGTTGGGGGAGAAAAAGAAAAGAGGACTGTATCAAGCAGAATGTTTTTTTCTTCCTCTTAGGAATTGCCACCTTCATTTTCTGACTATGGCATCTTAAAGGTCTTGGAGAAGTAGGCTATGTCAGCTCATCTACTAGGCATGTCCCCAGTACACAAATACTTGCACATCTTTAAAGGACTTGAACACACGAAGATGCCATAGTGATCAAATCAAATGGCGTGTTACTGTTTATCCAGGTTCAAACTGTTGGCCTTTTGAACCCTGTAGCTATATGTTTATTTGGGTATGAGAGTAGTACCTGGTATTTTGGAGGAAACGTAAAGCCTTCCCTTTTGTTCATGAAATTGCCTTGCTTTCCAGAATTGGTGGATATATATTTTCCAAGTCTCTATGCCTTAACACCCTGAATTATGATCTAAGTGCTAGAGAGGTGATTCAGGGCTCTTGCAGAGAACTGGGGTTCAGTTCCCACATAGTGCTTCCAAACCAACTGTAACTCCATATTGGGGATCAAATACCTTCTTCTGATCTTCACAGGCACCAGGCATTTCACACAATGCACTTACACACGTACAAGCAAAACACTCATATACATGAAATAAACCTAAAGAAAAGAAAATATGACCTAAGCTTTCTTTTTTCTTTCTTTCTTTTTTTTTTTTTTTTTTTATGAGCAAGAGAAGTTTATTGAAGGGTATTAAAGGGAAGGAGTGAAGATAGCAGTCTTGAGAACAAAACGGGCCATGCTTTGGATCAGCAATCACCAGAGCTGTCCAAAAGGAGGGAACTTGTAGTAGGAATCTTAACAGGTCTTATTAATAAAATCAAACCTGAAGCCAGGTACTGGGGTTAACACTGGAAGATCAGAGAAGCAGAACAAGCCATAGCCACCTCACCTCACCACTTCCTCAGCTGGTCTTGTTTCCTCAGATTGGATGCCTCTGAGTCGACCTAAGCTTTTTTAAAGTATATAAGCAGAGTTTGGGTCATAGCTTTATATAGTTTACTTTCCTTAAGCACATTCCTTTTGCCCTAATAATCTTTGATGGGTGTAGAGGGATTAAGTATCAACAGTCATAGAAACCTGTTTTTCTCCACAGAAGTCTGGTTCTTCAGAGCAGGCATCAGTGGTACCACCTTGAAACTTAATGAAAAACAAGTAGTCATTATCAGTTCCTACCCGCAAATTTGATTGTGACCCAAGGGTCTTTGCTTTAACTAGCTCTGGATTATTTAACCACATCCTAGGGATATTTCCCGTTAAGACTGTTCCTTTCTGGGCGGTGGTGGCGCTCACTTTTAATCCCAGCACAGAAGCTGAGTTCAAGGCCACCCTGGTCTACAAAGTGAGTTCCAGGACAGGCTCTGGAAGCTACCCAAAGCAACCCTGTCTGGGGAAATAAGACTGTGTTTCTGTGTAGTCCTTGTCACTTCTGGTCCTAGTGTTGGTGGACGGACCTCTGTCATCCAGTTGTTGCAGTGGTGCTCTGTTCTACCTAGGCTATGTTCTGCCCAGCCACGTGACCGAAGAGATGCTGTGGGAATGCAAGCAGCTTGGGGCACATTCCCCTTCCACACTGCTGACCACCCTCATGTTCTTTAACACCAAGTAAGTGTTCTGGAAGCTACATGCTTAGATCCTACTGTTATCTAACCAGTGCAGAGAGTTGAAACACCAGGAGGAAGTTCTGTATTCCTCTGGTACATTTCAGAAATTGTGAGCTAATTGGGTTCCATTTGGTTTCTTTTTTGTATAGTGAATGGTAAGGTGCAAAAACCTTGCCAGACCCTTTGAATCCATTTTAACATTGCTCTTTCTCTGGACAATGTGTTTAGACATGGCCCTGCCCAGATCCTGGGAGTGGGGAATGGTTTATCTGAGTCAGCGATGGGCTAAAGGTAAGTTATTGTATCCTCCTGGAATCCCTCTTTTTGCCTTGTTTGCGCTTGTGGTCCAGGTACTTCCTGTTGAAGACAGTAGATCAGCACATGAAGCTGGCTTTCTCCAAGGTCCTTCGACAGACAAAGAAGAACCCCTCGAATCCTAAGGATAAAAGCACGAGTATCCGTTATCTGAAGGCCCTTGGGATCCACCAGACTGGCCAGAAAGGTAGTGAAAGGAAACAGGAACGATAGCAACCAGTGCTGCTTCTCTTGCCTGCCTTTGTCTTTCTGGGGGTGTATCTAAAGTTGAAGTCTGGATAGAATTGTCTGCCTCCTTCTCCTTGACCAGGAACTCCAAACATTTCTCATAGAGTCAGGGATGCCCTAGAGAACAAAGCTTGTTTCCTCCTGGTCAGTCCCATGCCTCCTCCCTTTCCTTTTTACCCAGTTTTTCCTTGTTGGGGTGGTTGAATGCTTAAAGCTACTAATCTAGGCTTACACACACTAGTGCCAGGTCTGTCCTGTATGCGATTGTTTTTAGTTATGTGTGTGTGTTTACACCCACACACATGCATGTCTTTGCACACGTGCCACCTTCCAAGTGGTCAAAGCACAACTTGGAAGGAATCGGTTTTCTCTTCCTTCCTGTTGAGTCCTGGGTATTAAACTCGTGTTTATTTAATAGTTACAGATGACATGTATGCAGAACAGACAGAGAATCCAGAGAATCCATTGAGGTGTCCCATCAAGCTATACGATTTCTACCTCTTCAAATGGTGAGGAGGCCTTCTATACTTAACCATACAAGTGAATGTGTGTGTTTGTGTGTTGGTGATAGGATGGGCTTGAATTCCGAATTCACTCACCTACCTTCCAAGCACTGGAATTACAGGTGTACACCACTAAATCTGACTTTATATTTGGCTTTTGGAAATGATTTGCTCTCAGATCGAAACTGCAAAGTGCCTCCCTATGACAAGATGCACATACAAAATAAGCATGCACACAGATACTGAAAGGAAAGTGGGACTCGGGTTGCCCAGGGTTAGAGTGCTTGTCCATTGTGCCCTGAATTGAACCCCAGTACTACTAAAGAAATAACTTTTTGTTTGGATTTTTTTTTTTTTTTTTTTTTTTTTTTAAACAGGGTCTCTTTGTAAACCAGGCTGTCCTGGAACTCACTTAGACTAGATAGGCCTTAAACTTGACCTCAATAGAATCTACCTGCCTTGGCCTCTTGAGTGCTGGGAGTAATGGTGTGTGCCACCATACCCGGCCAAAGAAATAACTTTTGTTTGCTCTGACAAAATGTGTGATATACACAATACTGAACTCTTGACAGCTACCCTTTTGGAGACAGGGTCCCTCTATGTAGCCTGGAATTCAGTCAGCCAGTCTGGTCTACCACTTACAAGAGATCTGTTTGCCTTTGACCTAAGATTGCTGGGATTAGATGTGTGTACCACCAGGACAGGCTCTATGAACATTGACTGGTCATAGAGGAGGTATAAAAGTTCAAAGCCTATTTTTTTAATCATATAATGAACATGGTCCTGTACCATTCTGCCTGAGACTTGTTACTGCCATCACAGTTTGGTATATCCTTCATATTAATGTCAAAGAGCCTTTGTGGTTAATGGTCTTTCTATTAGATTAAACCCTCACTTGTTTTTCATTATTCTACAAATCACCCTTATTTGAAGATCAAATCTCTAGTGCACCCTCATTGCTTGTTCATGCCTGCTGCTTCTGGCCCATAACCATTCTGTGCATCTAAGGGCATTAAGCTTTCCCTTCTCCACTGGACACAGCTCCTCCAAGGAATCGTTTCCAGATCGCCTGTCTTTGCCTCGACTAGTTCCTCTGTAGCATTCAACTGCTACCAGTTCTTGCATATTTGTGCATCTTTATTAGGAACTATCTACTAATTGCTTACTTCTTTACGTCTGTACCTAATATAGACCGGGCACACATAGCCCTTCATTGCACTTGGGATGACTGGATGAGTGCTTGTGAAGTGGAGTGTGCAAAGTGCTGAAGAGGCGCAGCACTATAGAGACTACAGAGGAAGGGGGCCAGTGTACACTTACTGGTGGAGCAGAGAACAGTGTGATTAGACAGCTGGAGCTAGATCTTGTAGGTGGTGAGGTCTGCTGCAGTTGTTACGTAGATTAAATGTTAGTATCTTGTGGGGCACATTCTGAGGGACACTAGGCAAGGACAATGATTGATCACAGCATGTTTATAATAGCGGCCAAGAGAGAGGCAGCTGTCACTGGCATCTCCAGTGGCTCCAGTTGAGTTGCTGGCATGGTGTCTAGAGTCCGTGGAACTCTGTAGCTGTGTTACACCTTCAGATCCGCTGCCTCAAGAGCTTTTCATATAATGCATACTTTGGAGGATCAAGCTGGAAGTGTTAAAATTATGCTATTATCCATCTTTTACTGGAATATTCTTCAGCCCCCAGAGTGTGAAAGGCCGAAATGACACCTTTTACCTGACACCTGAGCCAGTGGTGGCTCCCAACAGCCCAATTTGGTACTCAGTCCAGCCTATCAGCAGAGAACAGATGGGACAGATGCTGACCCGTATCCTGGTTATACGAGAAATTCAAGAAGCCATTGCTGTGGCCAGCGCAACCACCATGCACTGAGGTGCCTCAGCCACAGTAGGAAAAAAAAAATTCCAGGAAAAACCAGACAAAGACTTTTACACTAAAGAAGAGGCCTCCATTTTTTCTTTTTTCTTCCTTTTTCTTTTCTTTTCTTTTCTTTTTTTTTTAATGTAGTTACAATTCTTTTCAGGCTACTTCTGTTAAAAATGTAAAAGACAGCATTGCCCCTTTTCATCTTCATGGGCCTGGGCAGACCCCTTGGTTCATGGGGCTTTTCTGAGAGCCAGATGTCCTAGGAAGTGGCTGGCTTTTTCTTTCTCTTTCTCTTGTCTGGGGTATGGGGAAGGGGGCTTGGACTGTTACGGGACAAATATGGGCCCTTCCCTTCCTCAATGAAGATGGAGCTGCTGATGGATCAACCCTCCTGGGAATCTCCACCACATGACCTTCGCTTCGGCCTGCCAGGCTTGACTGACTACATGGAGCTACAATTTTTTCTTCGTGCTCAGACATAAACTTAGCATCTTAATGAAAGAAAAATGAGGGGAACTTCAATTATGATTTTATTAAAGACAATTTCTATTACACCCTCCTTTATGACAAGTGACATAGATGTTAAAAACTTTACCATGCCTTTTGTTTTTTTGATTTTTTTTTTTTTTTGGCCTAACGTTGAGGCCTTAAAACTGAGGCTCCTGTGCCTGATGGAATTCTTGTAACATACACTTGTGTATCATATAAAGATACCACTCTTTCTCTTATGTATTCTTATTCTAGTTGTTTATTAAGAATGACAAGCACGTCTTTTCAACACTGCAGTGGACAATGTGTCTTTATTTGGGGGAGGAGATTTTCGCGAAAGTGGAAACAAAACTTAATGGGCCAAGAGCCTGAGGGGGCGGGGCGTTGCGAGGGGCGGGACGCTGGTAGGGATGGGACAGGAAACAGCCCTGCGGCAGGCGGGCCTATGACTGCAATGAGCATGCGTTCATCCCTCCCAGCTAACTACGCCTCCTTATGGGGCGTTGCACAAATACCCACCCCCGTACGCTCTGACGTCAGCGACGCACGCGGCGTAGTGACGAAATCGCCTGGTTTATATTGGCGCGGTCCGGACGGCAGAGGCCTCTGCGGCGCGGTCCTCGGAGGCGCGTCCGTGCTCCTCGTTGGTCATGGCGGACTACCTGATTAGCGGAGGCACGTCTTACGTGCCAGACGACGGACTCACCGCACAGCAGCTCTTCAACTGCGGGGATGGCCTCACCTACAAGTGCGGGCGGGTCTAGGGCAACCACCTGGGGGAGGCGAGGGGGCCGGATGAGGGCTTCATGGAAGCTCTCCTGGGAGCGGCCATGGGGAACAGGTTCCGGGAATTACTTATCTCCGCAGAGTAACTTGGGCAGATGTGGAGACAGGGCTGGGGTGGAAAGGGTCGTTTCAACAATACGTAGTACTTGAATCTCGAGACTGTTCTCTGGACGCATGGAATTGTCAGTGTGCAGGAGCACTAATGACAGCTAGTTCGGTGGCAGACGACTCCCCTGTCTCTAATCCACCCAATGCCATCTTGCCTGTGGCACACGGGCTCGGTACAGCTCCCTGCTCAGAGCTTTATGGGATGATATATGGAGTCGGGGTCTCCTTTTATAAGCCTGAGAGTCCTGCCTAATTCCCTCCTACAGCGATTTTCTCATTCTTCCTGGGTATATCGACTTCACTGCGGACCAAGTGGTGAGTATAAGGGACTAGGTTTTTCTATTTTGTCTTTGAGATTGTGTCCCTGTATAACTTTGTAGCTGATCTGGAACTAGTTGTTGACCAGGCTGACCCCAAACTAGTATCAGCCCTCTTGCTTCTGGCTTCTGAGTGAGTGCTAAGATTACAGTAGGCACGTGCCACTATGCCCATTCTAGGAATTGGGTTGTGAACGTCTAGGAAGGAGGAAGGGGCGGTTGGTTGGTTGGTTTTGGTTTTGGTTTTTTGAAACAGGGTTTCTCTGTGTAGCCTGACTGTCCTAGAACTCTCTTTGTAGATCAGGTTAGCCTCAAACTCAGAGATCTATCTACCTCTGCCTCCTGAGTGCTGGGATTAAAGGTGTGCATTATTACACCCAGCTGGTGCTACTATTTGTTAATGTGAGCTACACCAGAATGGGGTTTAGGGAGTTGGGTGGAGTCTGGAATGGTCTTTCTGGTGAGCATGCAGGTCACCCAGGGCCATTTTATGGACCTTGAGGAATAAGCTGTGTTTTCCTTTAGTACTTTATCTCCTCAGGATTTGACCTCCGCTCTAACTAAGAAGATAACACTGAAGACCCCATTGGTTTCATCACCTATGGACACTGTCACAGAGGCTGGAATGGCCATTGCAATGGCGGTGAGCCTAGAGGGTTATGGGAGGACAAGGCAGGGTGCCATCTCCGCCAAATATTGTGCTCTAACTCATCACTTACTGACGTGTGTTCATCTTGTAGCTTACAGGAGGTATTGGTTTCATCCACCACAACTGTACACCTGAATTCCAGGCCAATGAAGTTCGGAAAGTGAAGGTCAGAAGGGCAAGGATCGTGGCCAGGATCTCCTGGGAATTACAGAGGTGGAGTGGGGTGGGAGTGGAGGGTTTGTTCTACTACGGGTCCTTTCTTCCCACTGTGGGGTTGAGTTACTGAGGAGAAAGACCCAAGACCCCATTTCATAGGATAGTGCACAGTGTTTCCATCCTACCCATGTCCTTATTAGAGGGGTTGATTTGGTTCTGTGGCACTGCCGTACAGGACAGTTAGGCATGGACCTTATGCTTTAGACCAGGAAGCTGATGAAAGTGACTGCAAAGCTGCAATGATCTTCTCACCATAACTCTTCCAGAAATACGAACAGGGATTCATCACTGATCCTGTGGTACTTAGCCCCAAGGATCGTGTGCGGGATGTTTTTGAGGCCAAAGCCAGGCATGGCTTCTGTGGTATCCCCATCACAGATACAGGCCGGATGGGGAGTCGATTGGTGGGCATCATCTCCTCAAGGGACATTGATTTTCTCAAGGAGGAAGAGCATGACCGTTTCTTGGAAGAGGTAGGTCCCTATAGCAGGGAACAACCAAGGTGTAACAACCCAGGCTGAAGAAAGGCTGTTTTCTTTTACCTGTGTGAATTACTGGCCACAAAAACGCCCAGCCATGTTTCTTACTTCCTGGGGTTGGTTTCTGCATCCCTTCTCCCTGCAGGACTCTGGTGATAGAGTGTCTGCGAGCATTCACGCTTCATTTTTTCCATGCTTAAGGTGGGGGCAGTTCTTAAGGGCCTTTCTGGTTCTCTTTGCTCCTGTGTGGATTTTCCTTCTCTATGAGAGGCTGCTCCCTGTACTGCGTTCTTACTCAAGTATCACTCATTTCAGTGGTATAGCGACTACTGAGGACCTTTCAGGAGGGACAGTTGGGGGCCTGGATGTGATGAGGGAGGGTCCTTGTCTGACTTGTCTGTCCTCATGATTCGTCTAGATCATGACAAAGAGGGAAGATTTGGTGGTGGCCCCTGCAGGTGTCACTCTAAAGGAGGCAAATGAAATTCTGCAGCGCAGTAAAAAGGGTGAGTCCTGAAGGTGGGAAGGGGCACAGAAATACTCAGGGTCATCATTCATGTCCTGTCTTGTGTTCAGGAAAGTTGCCCATTGTGAATGAAGATGATGAGCTAGTCGCCATCATTGCCAGGACAGACCTGAAGAAAAATCGTGATTACCCACTGGCTTCCAAAGATGCTAAAAAGCAGCTGCTATGTGGGGCGGCCATTGGCACTCATGAGGATGACAAGTATAGGCTGGATTTACTGGCCCTTGCTGGTGTGGATGTAGTGGTTTTGGTAAGCCACAACATAAGTTGGGTGGATCTGAAGGGGTGATTGCCATATCATACTATAGAACGTCTTCCTGTCCTAGGATTCTTCCCAGGGAAACTCCATTTTCCAAATCAATATGATCAAATACATCAAAGAGAAATACCCCAATCTTCAAGTCATTGGAGGCAATGGTAAGAGGAGCCGCACTGGTGGGTGAGGACTTCTGACCCTTCTCAGCACCTGGACCCTCACTACCCTTCTCTGTCACTGCAGTAGTCACTGCTGCTCAAGCCAAGAACCTCATAGATGCAGGTGTGGACGCTCTGCGGGTCGGCATGGGATGTGGTTCCATCTGCATTACCCAGGAAGGTAAAGATAGGCTTTGGTTGGGGCCAGTAGCTCTTAGGGGAACTACACTTGAGTCCTCCAACATGGGCAACTATAGGGCCAAACAGGCCTCTTGGATGGGCGACATGGCTGGAAGCAAGACAAGTTCTTGTCACCCCTCACCTGCCACTCCTTGCCTCGCCTGCCTCCTTGCACCTGCTGTGCCCTGTCTAAACTCTGGTCTGTTTGTTTTATTTAGCGGCTCCCAAGATCCCACCAGACATAAAGTCCCACAGCCCCAAATGCCCCTCTACTGTCACGGGCTGCTATAGTAAGTCTGGCCCGGCTCACTGGCCCGGCCCAGCTGCCCACTGCCCGGCTGCTTGGTTGACTGTAGCTGTAGCTCCCAGGGTTTGTGGTGCTGTTGGGTGGGCAGGGCAGACAGATGTACAGACCATGGTTTGGGGGCTGCTTGAGATTATAGCTCCTTTCTAGGGTGCTCATAGAACAGGACCTCCTTCCTGAGGCAGGCCCTGCTCTGCCCTCATTCTTTGCAGTTGGCATAGCTCAGTAACCAGTTCTTGAGCCTGCTCTGTCTTCTAGATTACCATTGCCCTGATCTTGCCTGAACTGCCCACAATGCAGGAAGGGCTAGGCCTGACTTGGTTCATCTGGATACTAACTGCACGATCATTCTTTCCCTGTCTGAAACCAGCTGGGCGGGGCTTCCCGGCTGCTATAAACTGCATGTGCCTGAGGCTGCATTGGGCCCTGAGCCCTGCACACCTGCACGTGCACACACAGGTGCAGCCAGCACAGCTGTTTGTATTATTCAAGGCAGATGAACAGCAGCCATACCAGACACATCTCTTCATCAGCTATTGACTTGGTATAGGTCTTTCAGAGCTCCTGGGTCCTGTGAATGGCCCCTTGTATCCCATCCCAATATCACACAACCATCTGTTCCTCCATCTCTCAACAGTGTTGGCCTGTGGGCGGCCCCAAGCAACAGCTGTGTACAAGGTTTCTGAGTATGCTCGGCGCTTTGGTGTTCCTGTTATTGCTGATGGAGGAATCCAAAATGTGGGTCATATTGCCAAAGCTTTGGCTCTTGGGGCTTCTACAGGTAAGGCCTAGTCACCAGGCCAGGTGGAATCCCCTTTTCCGTACTGCTCAGATTCTGCCTTAGTTTACTTATCTGTCTGCAGTCATGATGGGCTCCCTCTTGGCTGCCACTACCGAGGCCCCTGGGGAGTACTTTTTCTCAGATGGGATCCGGCTAAAGAAGTACCGTGGTATGGGTTCTCTTGATGCCATGGACAAGCATCTCAGCAGCCAGAACCGATATTTCAGGTAGGACAGGCAAACAAGTCACTCTGCCAAACCCTGCATTTAGTCCCATCCCTGTGGCAACTTTGCCTATTTCTTTGCCTGTTCCAACAGTGAAGCTGACAAAATCAAGGTGGCCCAGGGAGTCTCCGGGGCTGTGCAGGACAAAGGGTCCATCCACAAGTTCGTCCCTTACTTGATTGCTGGCATCCAGCACTCCTGTCAGGACATTGGTGCCAAGAGTTTAACCCAAGTCCGGTGAGCTAGGGGAGTGGTACAAAGGCCAGCTACTAATCTACTAAGGTCTGCATCTAATACCTGCCTTTCTACAACAGAGCCATGATGTACTCTGGAGAACTCAAATTTGAGAAGAGAACATCCTCAGCTCAGGTGGAAGGTGGTGTCCACAGCCTTCATTCGTAAGTAGCCCTATGCCTGAGTGGTAGCTTCTGCCAGCCTCAGGCCTCCTCCTTCCTGCCCTGAACTCACAGATGGTCTCTGTCTGCAGGTATGAAAAGCGGCTTTTCTGAAGAGATCCAGTATATGCCTTGAATTTTTCAATAAAAAGTTTTGGAAAAAAGTGACAACTGGTCTTTAGTTCAGTAAGCACATGGGACTCTGCACCCACCGTCACAGGTGTTAAAAGTACAGCCCTTTCCTTTCTGGCAGAGCACTGGGCCATGAAATAAACATACTGTGTGAACCCGGAAGTTAGTTTTTGCTCTAAAGAAGTCAGGAAAGGGGGGCTGGAGAGATGGCTCAGGGGTTAAGAGCATTGGCTGCTCTTCCAGAGGTCCTGAGTTCAGTTCCCAGCACCCACATGGTGGCTCACAACCATCTGTAATGAGATCTGGTGTGCGGGCTACATGCAGGCAGAACACTGTGTACATAATAAATCTTTTTAAAAAGTCTGTTGGGTCCCTTGAATCTGCATATGAGCAAGTGTTGAACACTGCCTCCCAACCTCTCAGGGGCCAGAGGATCCTACATTGTCTGAAGACGATTAACCCTTAAGTTTCCAAACCCCCAGTCAGCAACAACACCCAATAACACAACTGATACTTGCACATAGAAGTCTAAGTTATTATCCTGAGTAAGCACGGCAAGGGTTGACAGTGCCAAGAGGGATGGGAAGACAATGGCAGTCCCTGCATTCGGCAAGGTGCCAGTGCCCTCCTTGACTGTTCCTGGTGTTTCATTCTGCAGCATGACCCAGAGAAGTGAGTATAGTCTCTCCAGGAGGGGGAATGAGGGCGGCTCCTGTCACTCGACCTTCGTGACACAGGAAGTTGAAAGTGGCACAGGCATTGGGCTGCAATGAAAACATCGGAATTAGCATGCCTGGGCTAAGTAGGCCTGAACTAGTCAGGTTTCCACGTCTGAAGACCTACCGTGTCCTGCACCTCCACAGCGATGCCCCGTTTCCTCAGGGACTGTAGCACTTCCGAGTGCAGCCGCTCAGTCTTGTTTCCAGTGCCCACCACAACGATCTCTAAGGGAGAGGGGGCCAAGTGTTGAGGGGCTGAGATAGCCTTAGGACCCAAATCTACCCACGCCCCCATACCTATCCTGGGCTCCAGCATCCAGAAAAGGGAGAAGCTCTCTTCAGTGATGTCCTGATGGGAACCCACCTGTGCGGGGGCAGAGGCCATTCAACACGTCAAATCTACAGTCTTTACCCACAGCGGTACCAGAGACAACAAAATGAAGCTAAATCTGCCGGGAGGGAATGGATTCCACTCCAGGGCAGGGCTTACATTCCACTGGACCACCGTCTGTGGGAGCAGCGCGCACGGGCCAAACACGCGGTTTCCGCTCACGGTGAAGCCTCTGCTGCTGTAGCTGTCAATGTACACGGCCTGAGGGAGCTCGTTCTGCAGCACCGAGACGCGGGTCCGCTGGTACAGCTCGTCGTCCGCGGGAGACAGCCGGTGGCCCCGTCGCGGGCTCCTCCTGCGGACAGCCACAGTCAGGGGCGAGGTCTGGGGCCAGGTGGGCAGGGACGGGGCGGGGGGCTCACCACAGCGGATCCGCGCGCCCAAGGAGCCGCGCAGGCTGCGCCCGCCACAGGCAGCGGAAGCCAAGAGCGGTGGCCATGGCTGCACGGCGCCGCGGACAGGGTCCAGGGGGCGACGGGATCGCAAGGACGTCCGGCTCAGCGCGGCCACAGCGCCCCCTGCGTCCCGGAGGGCTCCGCGCAACTGGCCGGGCGCAGTGGGCGCCGACATCTGTCTGGGGAGACGCCGGCCGCAGCGGCTTAGTGTCAGCACCTGTTGCCCAGCCCGCCCCAGGCAGGCCTCCGCCGCCGGTCCCTGCGGAGGGGCGCCTGCTAGCACGGGCGCCCGCGGGGCATTGTGTTCGGCCCCAGCTGGGGCCTGTTCCCCGGCTTCTCAGCCATTATTCCGGGCTCCCGGGGACCGGGGCGGGGCAGCTGCGCACCTGGCCCTGTTAGGAACACCTGGCCAAGGTGTGGCGCCGCCGCCAGGCCCCTAATCCCGGGCTTTGGAGAGCCGGGCCCCGTGGGCGGGGCGGGCGGCTAAGGTTTCCTTAGCTAGTCTCGAAACCGCTGCCCTCTCCAACCGTCACCCGTGCGACCGTTGGCGGCGGCGCGGCGCTCCGGGAGAGGCGTGGCCGGGCGTGGATTGGCTTCCCGGGAGCGCGAGGGGGTGTGGCCAGATGGTTTCTCCTTAAAATGGCTCCAAGTCTCCGGACAGCTCGAGCCAGCGGAAGGGCACGCCGGAGCCGTGCTGGAGGAGCTGTCCGGGTGGGACTGACCGGGCCGAGCCGGAGCGGACGCGAAGGGGCCAGCGCCTGCAGCATCGCTCCGTCCTCCTGGCGCGCTCTGCGTGCGCGCACCGAGTCTCCCTCCCCGTCTCCAGGGCCTTGTGGCACGAGAGTCGCTGGCAGCGCGCGGCTTGGGCATCTCTGCGCACCGGTTCTGTCCTGGTCTCAGGGGAACTTTGTCGCGTTTTCCATCCGCCGGACTGGACGGGTGGGATGCTCGACACCGTCGGGGCTTGGCTGTGGGGTTCTTGCAGGGCCGGTTGCAAAGCGTTCTGGCTGCGGGAGGCTGTCCTGCCGCTGCTGTGTGGGCCGGTTTGGCCCCTGGCTCTTGGTGAGCTGGCAGCGTCACCGGACAAAGAGCCCCGAGCCTTGGGGTGTCCCAGAAGTCGACGCGTGGGTTTACTTCCCCTCGGGTCCCACGGGATCGCTTCCCTCCCGGCGGATTCCGAAGCCCGCCCAGTCGCCGTACCAGTGGCTCCTGCTGCTTGGACGCAGGGCTAATCCTGCCCTTCTGATCTAATCCGGATCGGGACCTGGGCCCGGGGGAGGCCCCCACCTTCTCCTATTGTTCTGGGGCCCAGGTGAGCGCCTCATTCTCACTGGACTGGATTCCACCACCTGCCTGTCTGCCCACTGGGAAGGGATGGGCGGGTTCCGGTTTGGCCCCAGGGCGAGTGACCTGGGGCAGGAGCCCTCCTCCAACGGCTGGACAGCGGGCAACGGAATCCCAAAAGCAGCTGTTGTCTCCAGAGCATTCCAGCTGCGCTTGGATTTCGTTCCCTGCTCTCCTGCCTGAGCAGCGCCCTGGCCCAGATGAGGTGGTCTCTCCCCTTAGAGACACTCTGGGCCATTCTGATCTCCATCTCTCAGGTGACCCTCGGGCTGATGGTGGCAGGCAGAGACGACGGAAAGAGCTCAGGCTGGCGGCCCTCTCTGGAATCCCCGGAGGACACTGATGAGGGAGGTCCTGGGTCCTCTCTGTAGGGCCGCAATGGCGGTGAGTCCCACAGGGCCGCCCAGCCCGCAGCTCGCTAAAGATAGCTCTTCACTTCCTGGGGAAAAACCACCCCAACCGTCTTCACCGAGGGAGAGAAGTAGCTGAAATCACCAACTTGCCGGTGGGTCTCAGCCCGGCAGCAGCTTACCTACAGCATGGAAAGTGCTTTGGAATGACACGATCACTCCCGTTGAGTGGGCACCCAAGAAGCCATCGGGAATGTCGTGTCCGCCCAGTGCGCTTTCGGCACCCCCCAAGCAGGGCCTCAGAGCCCTGACCCAGAGAGGAACCTTACCAAACTTTGCTTATCCCTAGGGCTCACTCTTGCGGAGCACAGTTCACTAGTTCGATTCATTCATAACTAGGGGAAGCGGAGGAGATTTAAGTTACATTGAAATGAAAGCGTTTGGACAGAAGAAAGCTTTCCCGCAGTGTGCTCCACCTGAGGTCTCTGATGAGTTGGGTCTTCCCATGATCACATTTAATTGTCGCAAACAGGCCAGTTATTTAAAGAAAGATCAAAGGTGCCGGTAACACCTGGTCAAAGGAAAAACATTAAAGGTTGGTAATTCTGGAAATTATGATAATTCCTCAGGTATCAAGAGGTGCAATTTTATCAGATTGGACTTTTATTGGGAATAAAGACGTCCCGTGCCACAAACGAGGGAAGTCATGCAAATGATCAGAAAGAACTCGTTTGTTTTCTTGCTTGTTTGTTTGCTTGCTTTTAAAGTAGGTAGTAAAGTGTCTTTAATGAAAGGTGGGCAGCACTTGGGAGGCAGAAGCAGACAGATCTCTGAGTTCCAGTCCAGCCTGGACTACAAAGTTAGTTCCGGGACAGCCAAGCCCTGTCTCAAAAAACCAAATAAATAAAGCGTCTTTAACGATACAGCCTTATTCCATTAACAATTTGTCTGACATTTTAATCTTGTTTGAATGGGGCAAAAAAATGAAACATCACATAAGCACAAAGATGTGAAACTTTGGTGACAAAAGTGTCTCGCCTGATGACAAAGACCCACTACCAAAAATAAGGGAGGATGAAAAAAACCTAGGCGCAAAAATGACCCCGAGATTTTGGGTCTAGGGCTCACAAATGCAGGAAAGGCGGTCGAGAGGGAACACTGGAAGCGGTGGGCCGAAAGTAAGCTCCCTCGGGCACGCTCCAGTGCTCTGGTCCACTCAGGAGGGTCCTCCGCCGGATCCCCGCCCTAGCCAGACGGACCTCCCGGAAGCTCTACAGATAATTTGCTTCCTGTTCCGCTCACTCTTCCGGTCGCCATGGCGACAGGGCGCCTTGGGGTGGGGGAGACGCTGGAGGCCCTCAACGCAGCTGTGGGGCCGGGTACCGCGGTGTGGTTCAAGGAGACGCACGCCCGGCACCTGCGTGTCCGGGACTTCTTGGCGCCGCGAAGCGCGCTACAGGCGCGCTTCAGGGACGGGCAGGTGGGTGCGAGCTGGACGGGGATCGCCAGCCCGGTTCAGGCCAACTACGGCCTACTTACACACCCGTGTGCCTGCAGGTGCCAGAGTGCGTGTTCCGTGCGGTCGCCTGCCTGCAGGGTCCGGGGGTGGCCCCTGTACTGCGCTGCGCGCCAACACCCGCGGGTTTATCGCTCCAACTACAGCGGCCCGTGGTCTTCGAGCGTGTACTCCGTGCCCCGACCTCCTATGCTATTCCCGCCAAGCCTGCGTCTCCAGGCCCGCAAATTGTTCTGCATTGCCCCGCACTGCGCTGCAACCCGGACACACTCCGCCTGAGCCAGCTGCGTGCTGTGCTCGTGGCGGATCACCTAGCGAGGACTCTATGTGCTCATGGGTAAGCGCCTGTTCCAGTCTGCAGGGACAAAGACTGAACTTTGGGGACAGGCCAGGGGGCCCAGGTTCGCAGGCTGAGACAACCACCCTTGCTTTGTAGAGTATGTGTGTGCCCGGTGCCCTCGGTGCGGGACCCGCACATGGCAACTTTCCTGCAGAAACTTCGGGTGGACTGGCCCGCTGCCTGGAAGAGCACTTCGACTGAAGCCCTGAGGACCTGTGTGCTTGCAGAACTTCATTCTGATTCTAAGGAGGAGACACCGCCACCTGGCGTCCTGGGCCGACTCTGTCTGAAGGAGCTCGTAGAACAGAAGCATGCAGCTGGCTATGACGCCAGCATAGACAACTGTTTGGGTAGGGCAGAGGCCAAAGCAGGGATGGGGGTCTCTGTGCTGCTGAACCCCTCATAAACTCCGTTTTCTGTAGTGACTGAGGACCTGCTCTCTGTGTTGTCTGAGCTGCAGGAGGCTGTGCGCCATCGGCCAGAGGACGGCTACCCAGGCCTGGTTAGTGGCTCCAGTCGTGACCTCTGCCCGAATTGGTTTTCTGCATCTTTGTATTAACTGTCCTATCTCTACTCAGGATGGGGATCCAGACTCTGGTGTCAATGGCTGCATCGTTGTGCACGTGGTAAGCTGTGAGGAAGCCTTCCAGCAACAAAAGTTGGATCTGCTTTGGCAAAAGTTGGATGACCAGGCTCCTGACAAGCAGGTTGGTCATCAAAGGTAAACCAGGTGCATCAGCAGGTGCAGAAGTCCTGTGATGAGGCCGGACAGAGGCAGCACACATCTTTAATCCCAGCACTCGGGAGGCAGAGCCAGGCAGATCTCTGTGAGTTCGAGGCCAGCCTGGTCTCCAAAGCGAGTTCCAGGAAAGGTGCAAAGCTACACAGAGAAACCCTGTCTCGGAAAAAAAAGAAGTCCTGTGATGGTGGATTGTCTTGAGGGCCTGGGCTTGAGGTATTAAGACCAGTGGTTACAGATTGGGAGAACCAAGATGGAGAAGTAGCAGATGGAGGTTCCTTGGAGGCTGGAGGGTGGTGGCAACTGGACTGAGACCTTGCTCTCTTTCACAGAAGCACCTGGTCTGTGGCCCAGTGAAAGTAGCTGGTGTATCTGGCACTCTGATGACTGCCCCTGAGTACTACAAGTGAGTTGGCAGGGACACCAGCCAAAGCTAGGGGCAGCTGAGATGTGGGCCAGAGCTTCCACTGGGACCTTGCTCACTGGCTTTCTTTTCTAGGCTCAGATATGCTCAGGTGTGTAAGGCCTCAGCACTGAAGCATGGTGGGGACCTGGCACAAGGTATACCTGGGAGAGACTGGTTGTGCCCTGGAGTACAATCAGGTCATCCACACCTCTACTTCCTGTTCCTTGTCTGCAGACACTGACCGATCTGTACCTCTCACCCCCAGATCCAGCCTGGACTGAGACCTTTGATGTCCTCTCTGTGGCCACCATCAAATTTGAGATGCTAAGCACAGCTCCACAGAACCAAGTAAGCCTGGATGCTTCACAGTACTAAGCCTGAGGAGGAAGGTATGGTGTCCATGCTCTCTACAGCTGTATTCCCATTCCCTAGCTCCTCCTGGCCGACAGCACCATCTCCACAAAGGGTACAAAAAGTGGCACTTTTGTCATGTACAACTGTGCCCGCCTTGCCACACTCTTCGAGGGTTACCAACATGGCATGGAACAAGGTCTGTATCCCACTTTCCCACCTGTGAGCAGTCTGGATTTCTCACAGCTCCATGATGAGGTGAGTGTTCCTCCTGAGAAATGGCTATAAGCAGAAGGCTTGGACTGGCCCTCCTAATACCCTTGTCTCCCACAGGGTGAGTGGCTGCTGCTTTTCAACAGTGTTCTTCCCTTCCTGGACCTGCTGAGCCAGACTGTGAGCCTGGCCAGCACCCCAGGGCTCCACACCCCTGTCCGTACAGAGATGGTGAGGCACAGACACTACACACTATTCTTTATTCTGGGTTGGCACAAAAGAACAAAGACAACAGCCCAGTGATTCAACCTCTGTCTCTAGGTGTGCAAGTTCCTAGTGCAGCTCAGCATGGATTTCAGCTCATACTATAACCGAGTACACATTCTAGGGGTAAGCGTACAGCAAAAGAGCATGTGTTGGGAATGTAGGGGGCACACGGTAAAGACAGGGAAACAAGAGGATGAGCCTGCTTCCTTTTCTTCCAGGAACCTCGGCCACACCTCTTCGGTCAGATGTTTGCCCGTCTACAGCTTCTGAGAGCAGTGCGTGAGGTCTTCCACACAGGCTTGGCTATGCTGGGCCTCCCTCCGCTAAGCCGCATCTAAGGCCCAATAGCTGGGAATGTTTACAAAAACATCAACTGGGAAAAAGACAAAACTTCACAGATGCTGGCCACTTAAAGCCAAAATAAATACAGTCCATCCCAATAGAGAGTGAGGCATATTCTTGGCCCACCTACGTGGCACCCTACTGGAGTACTCCAAGTTAAGAACCCATGGCAGTGCCTCACCTCAGAGCACACTGAGCATGAGCAGAGACAGCAGATCCCTGCTCCACTGTCTACAGGCAGGCCCCATGCTCAGTTCTCCAACAACAGAGAGAACTCAGTCATACCAGTTGTAAACCTCAAGTCCCTGACCCCCAAGAGCACAGCGATGGCCAAACTCGGGGCTCACAGGCCAGCAGTCCATGTCAGCCACATCTGGTACGTGGTACACTGTGCTGTTCATGAAGGTGGGCTCACCATGCCCCAGACGCCAGAAGGTCAGCCGTTGGTCTATGGAGGCTGAGACCATGAGGCTGGGACTTAGGATCTTGAGGCCTGTCACGTGGGCAGCGTGTGCAGAGGGGACAGAATATTCCTCTAGGGCACACAGCTGGGGCACCAGCTCAGCCTCCCCATCAGCCTCTTCCCGCTCTGGCATCTTCACAGCAAGGGTAAAGACATGGAGGGACCCATCCTCACTGCCACTGGCCACAAGATGGTGGCCCTCAGGGGTAGGCAGGGTGTGCAGGCTGTTGACACCGCAGCTGTGGGCCTGGACGGTCAAGCAGGGCGTGCCCAGCTCTGGAGGAAGAGAGTGGCTATTAGGGTCCCACTTTCAACTTGTGTGAGAAGCGGTAAGGAGGTCATGGTACTTACGGTAGGGAAGTCCAGGGTGTGCAGGGGACTCTAGGGTAGTGGAGCCACGGTCCATCGCGGTGGTAAGATCCCAGAAGGCCAGGCTGCCATCTGTAGCTGCACTGCACAGGATCAGCCTCCTGGAAGCAGGAGAAGGCATCCAAATCAGTGAAAGGGATGGAAGACAACAGAAGCCCTACCCAATCCACACAGGACTGCCTCTCTCACCGCCGCTGGTTAGGTGCCTCATGAGTGAAGGAATGGACTTTGAGAACACACCGCTTGTGGTGGAAAGTCTCAGCAAGGAGATGCAGAATTCGCCCAGAGTCCTGCAAGAGAAAGAGCCTGGGGGCGGGGAGGCATCTCAGAACCCATCTTGGAGAGAGAGCTCATACATACCCTTTGTCTCCTCATCCACTGGCCCCAAGCGCTCACCTTACTGCTCCGTCACTACAGGCTGCAGCCACAAGGGGGCCAAAGCCAGGCTTATCCGAGTCGAACTCACAAATAGCAAGAGACATGTACCTGCAGGGAAAACACAGCTGTCAGGTAGTCTGCAAGCCAGGAGACAGCTGCCTGTAGTTTCCTTACAATGAGGCCACTTCCCGTCCGTGACAGGGAGTGCACATTACCTGGTCTCAGGGTCCACCTTGACCATGCGGTGCCGGTTGCGATGCCGGTCCCAGTACTCATCAAGCCGGTGGGATGAAAGATGCATGACATGGCAGGCAAGGCGGCTTGCGGTGCTGGGGTCAGGAGTGACCATGATACTGAAGCAGTGCATCTCGGCTCGACCCCCTGCAGACACTACTTGAGCAGTGAGACCTGGCCGAGAGTCCTGTGGGCCACCTGGAGTGCCAATGCCCCACACTGCCAGAGCACGCACCGAAGAGATATGGTTACAAACAGCTGTGAGTGCATGGGCTGAGCCCGTGGTTGTGGGAAGCGCTAGGACACAGACAGTAGTGTCCTCGCTGCATGTGATCACGATGTCAATCAGACCAGGCCCCTCACTGCCAGGCTCCAGGTAGTCAGGATGCTCCAAGCTGGGTACCACAAATTCAGGGCCCAGGGTTACAGTGCCTACACGCCTTACACATGTGATTTCACGGCCATGCAGACCCTCTCGGAGAATCACATTTGGACGAATGCAGCCACCTAGAGCTCGATAAAGCATGACATCACCATCCTTAAGGTAGGCAAAGGCCATGGCTGCCTCAGTATCAGAAAAGGCCCAGGAGCGGTGCCCCCCACCGCAGTTGACGATATGCAGCTTCTCATGGGACCGGGGGCTCCACACTATAAATTCATTGGCATGGAAACCCAAGATGACCATGCTTCCATCAGGCACCATGCGAAGCCCAGCTATCCAGTTCATGCCACGACAGGACTTCTGCCTCAGGACCGGCTGGAGCTGGCCGCCATGTACGAAGAGCTGGTAGTAGGTGCCATCACGCCCTGTGCTGTATACATAGCCACCATGACAGGTAACTGAGGTCACACCCTGTTTCCCATGCAGAGAATGGAGGGAAGATACTGGGCGTAACCCTGTTGGAACATTCTCGGACCCACCACTGCTACCACCAGCCCTAGGGGCCTCAGCTTCAGTGATAGCCTTGCCTCCAACTCCAGGATTTTTGAATAGACTTGGTCTGGCAGGGAATAGCATCACAGAGCCACGGCGGTCCCCACAGACCAGGAAGTCACCTGGGGGCAGGAAGGCACTACATGTGTGCCATCGCTGCTTGCTTGGGGGAAGCAGGTACCGGCAACGTTCCTTGACAAAGATGGCCTTGCCAGTGGGTGCAGCTGCGATCTCCAAGCAAACTACTACCCCATCAGGGCCTGATGCCAGCAACAGAAGCTCCTCATAGCCACGGAGGGCCCAGCTCAGGCTGTGGACCTTCCCCTGGAACAGGGTCTGGTCCACAGCAGCAGTGGGAGTGTTGATAGGGACAACCTTGACAAGACCCTCCCCATTGGCCAAGGCACAGAGTCCAAAGCCCTCAGGCCCAGGAGCCGCTTCCAGCAGACAGTAAGACTGAAATCGATTGTCCTCCAGCAGCTGCTCCCAGCATTTGACCTCAAGGTCGTAGAGGTAGAGGGCCCCTGCATCAGTCACTGAGAGTACTCTCCAAGAACCAGCCAGAGTCACAGCCTTGAGGGCACCTGGCCGGCTAGGGGACTTGAAGCACAGAGCTGAGACGCCCAAGCCCGGGTACCCACGACCTACCAGATGCCAGAGCCGAATGCCTGAGTCATCACCCCCAGTGATCACCCAGGCTTGCCTCTCATGAGTAGCTATGGCACGGATCCCGCGGCCCTGGTGGCCCCGAAAGGCTTGAAGGATCTCACCTTCATGGCTCCAAACCAAGCAGACACAGTCCTCTCCTGCACTAATAAGATAATTCTCTAAGAGCTTCACCTGCCACACACGGGCACTATGTCCAAAGCAGTGACCAATATTCTGCACCCGCCCCCCAGGCACCCGGAGGTCGCCCACCTTCCAGATACGGACACTTCGATCTTCTGAAGCAGTTGCCAGCAGGCCCTTGCTTTCGAGGTATGACATGCTGAAGATGACACCCACGTGTCCACTAACCCGCCGGTCAGGTGCCACAGGTTTGTTGTCTGTTAAAGCAGTTGCTGGATACCAGACCAGGAGCTGGTTGGAAACCGCACCTGCCACTATGGTCAGTTCCTTCCAGGTGTCTCCAATCAGGCAGGCCGAGGAGAGGGTGCACCTGTCTGTGCAGGGTACATCCTGCAGCATGCACCCAATCACAGGGTCATACAGCACCACTGAGTTGTGGCCCAAGGCCAAGGCCACATTGCCCTCCAGCCAGCGAACATCCCAGATCCAGTCAGACATGTTCCATAGGCCAGAGCGCCAGAGCTCTCGAAGATGGCTCGGACCCCAGCTAATTTTCACAATTCTGAGGCCCTTACTCCCAAACACAGCTATCATGGCCTCAGAGTCAACGTCTCCTTTGGGCTCTGGTCGTACTCGGAACCCATGGATAAGATAGTGGCCAAGCAGGTTCTGTACACGCTTCAGCATCCGGAGATGCCCGCCAAAGTCCAAGTTGTACACCAGCAAATCAGGGCCCTCACCTAGACAGAGGTAAAGCGCCAATCAGAACCACTCACCCAACACCATGATGCAGAGCACTTCTTCGCATATCACTTAATACATCAGGACACAAAATCCCACTAACGCTCCAAGTCCTTTCCTCAGCTTCAACCAGACTGCTACTGCAAACATGTGTGCCTCAGTGGCTTATTTTCGTGGTGAGCTTCTCCCATACAGCCCCGGTTGGCTTTGAATTCAAAATTCTCAGCCTCTCAACTGCTGGGATTACAGCAGTGTGCCACTGTGCCTGGCTATTAATCACCCTTAGTGTATATTCACGAGGAATCCCCTCCCGGTGCCTATCATTCTTACACTTCAGATGGGAAGCCCTCCTCGGCTCTAGTCCCCAAATTCTCAGCTTCATCCGTCTCTACATACATGCTTCCTGATTCTCCCTCCCTCAGGGAAAAGGCTGTGTCAACCTTCCCACCCTTTAGGCCTGTAACCAGCACCTTCCCTTCTTAGTCTACAGCCCTGTGCATAGTCAGAGGCAATGGTGGGTGGGAGGTGGGGAGCAGAAGCAGCCCCTATTTTGCAGGCAGGGGACTAGGCTTAAGTTCTGGCCTCACCACTGGACAGCTGTGAACCCCTGCGTGAGACTGCGGCTTAAAAGGCCTAAACAGCCCAGAGAACAACAAAGAACCCCTGGAAGGTAGAGATATGAGCTAGATGGCTCAGCAGTTAGAGCACTGGCTGCTCTTCCAGAGGTTCCGGGTTCAAATCCCAGCAACCACATGGTGGCTCGCAAGTGTCTGCAACCCCATGACCTGACAGAGTTAAACCTAGACAGCATCTTCTGTGTTATCTGTGTCCCTAACTTATGCTCAGAGGCTTGTCCAGTGCCTCCCTCTGTGCAAACTCACACATTTCCTGGGCAATCTCCTACACCCCATACATGTGGGTAGAACCCTCAGACATTTCCAGAACTGGACTCTCCTTTCGTCATCCTGCTGTCCCCACTGTCTGATCCCTCCCCAGACCATTTCAATTCTTCATCCCAGTAAATACCCCAGCCACTGCCCATTCCCAACCCAGCCCACTCCTCTCTTAATGTTCCATATCTTCTCTTTCTTCAGACTCTAGAGTTCAGCCGGGCGGTGGTGGCGCACGCCTTTAATCCCAGCACTCGGGAGTTCGAGGCCAGCCTGGGCTACTAAGTGAGTTCCAGGAAAGGTGCAAAGCTACACAGAGAAACCCTGCCTCGAAAAACAAAAACACAAAACAAAACAAGCAGACTCCAGAGTTCACTGCCATGAGAGTTTGCTGGCCCCACCTCATGAGGTTAGCTCACTGGAGCAACCCAATATGTGCACGCCCCCACCTCGCCCCATCAACTCTAGATGATACCCTTGCCACATGGACATACACACAGCCCTGTAGGGGCTAATGATGGCTGAACCAAGGCCTAATAGTCAGTGCTAGGGACCCTACAAAGCCTCCCACCACCACCACCAGAGGTTAGGGGCTTCGTATTTGGCCTTTACACCAGACACTGGGGCGTGTGATTACTGACCCAGTTGGCCCTGAGCCCCAACCATCTCAGGAGGGCCCTCAGTCCCGGCCTCGCCCAATACCGCTCTCCTCAGATGTAATTTCTGGCGTTCGTGCGCTCTTCAGGCCCCTCACCTTTGGGGGCGGAGCCTCACCGCCCCGCCCGGAGCCACGCCCCCGGGGCTGTCCATTCTTTACCTCCCCACTGGTTTTGATCAGGAGTCCATGGAGGGGTGCACACGCCCTCCCCCAACATGGGGCGACTGCACCCCACACACACCTTGCCGCATCTCTGCCCACCCTTGCCACACCGGCTGCAAGGTATGAAGAGCTGCCGCGGCCAGGACAGACCTATCTCCCGGCCCGCCCTCCCCGGGCCGAGCCCGTGTTCCCGCCACCCCGGACCGGCCTTATCCCCCGGCCGGTCCCAGCCCACGGCCCGCCCTCCTCCCTGGGGCATCCCTTTGTCCCGAGGCGACCGCCCCCGGGGACCGGCTCGCTCTTCGCCCGCGGGACTAGAGCCGACCGAGCCTCACCCGCTAGCAGCCGGTCCCCAACGCACTCCAGACCCGTGACCGGGAGGAGTATGAGCTCCGAGGTCGCCCGCGGCCAGACGAAGTCCCCGAGAGCGTCCATGACGTTCCTCTCCAGCTGCCGCAGCTGCCACAGCCACGAAGAGAGCGGCGCTCTCGCGAGAACCAGCCGTCCGAAGAGCTGCGCTGCCGAGCTGCCGAGCCCCTAGCTACAGGTAGCCGAGCCCCGCGGCCGCAGACGTCCAATGACGAGCATCTGCCCACGCGAGCTCGCTTGCGATTGGCCCAGCCCGGGAGCCGCCCCGCCCCCCCGTGCGGCTGGCAGGGAGAGCGGCCGGCCTCCCCTCCCCCGTGCGGGCGCTCAGCTGGCCTGCCCCCGGCTCGAAGCCCTGTGGTTTTATTTGATGGAGCAGCGTGGAAGGCTGTACACCAATAAATAACGTGAATGTAGGAACTGCGCCTTTCATCGCGGCTGCAGACAGGGAGGGGCAGGGCAAGAGATCGGCAGAACTGTAGCCTGCAGTAGAGCAGAGGACCTGCAGCGGCTTTGACGCTGGGCCGCGGGGGCCTCGCCTCCGGTCCTCCTGGTGTCAGAGCTCCACGCGGGCATCACTGTAGGCCCTGTCCAAGGCCCACTCGGGCTGCGAGTCGGCACCACCTTCCCGCGCCAGACGAGCCATCTCCTGCTGGAACAAAGCTTGCCGTGCCCGGCTAGGGTCCACATTGATCCAGTTGTTGGCGATCCACTTGGTGCCGCGGGTGACCAGGCAGCCCCCGTGCAATGAGTAGTCGTCCACTTCACCCACCCAACCTAGGGGAAGAAGGTGGCGTGAACAAAGGAACTAGCTGGAGCGAACCCTAGGTTGGACCTGCCTGCGCTGTGCAAACACCTAATCCCCATGGAAAAGAGCTAGGCATCCCACCCACTAAGGCATGGTCAACACACTGGCCCTCGGAAACTAGCTTCCCTGTTGCCGAGCCTGTCCATAGCTCTTCCCAGCCTGGGTTGTTGAGAGAACTTTCCCTAGCCCCAGAAAGCAGAAAGGCTGATGCATGAGGGAGACAGGCTGACTGCTGCTGCTGTGGCCTATCAAAATCACTAGTTATGGCGGAAGCCTATTTGAAGGCCAGACAGAAACAGCCTCCGGGGTGTCGAAAGGAAGAGAGTTCCCTCAGAGAAGCCCATGACCTGGCCATGAGCCCTCACCTTGCCCATCTGGCAGGTAGTTGTACCAAAAGACTGCAGTTCCTTGCTGGGGCTTGACACGAAGATTCCCCTTGTCACAGTGCCTTCGAGTGTCGCGGAGATCAACATCATCCTGAATTAGACTCTGTGGGCAACAAGGTGATGACGATTTTGGACTGCCTGCCATTATATGATCAGGCAGCCAAAGCTGGCTAGAGGGAAAACAGACCAGGGCCCTCATCCCAGGTCTGGAAGGGTGTGTATACATTTGCCCAAGGCCCTACCAACCCACAAAAGTAACAGCCCATTGGCCCTTACCATTTCATCATAGGTCCTGTTGTCTGCTACAGGAAAGACAGTCTCGCCCCCACCGGTGACATTGTTCAAATAAAACAGCACTGTCATGTAGCTGTAAGGCAGAGGGGGCGCTGCTAAGCGGATCCCCAACCGTGGATACTCCCACTTGTGGGCAGGATAAAATGCCCAGGTTAACAGGGGCCACAGGGTCAGGCTAGGATAGCCAAGACATCTCTAGCCCTTTACCTCATAGACCCATTCTTCTTGTGTGGCCAAGATCACAGGTGTACTTAGGTAAGTTATGTGACCTTGACCAAAGACCTAGCTGGGAAAGGTAAGCTTGTAGAAGCAGGAATAACATGCAGTCTCCTTGCAACTAGAAGGACTGAGCCAGAATGGCCATATGGAACCCTAACTTTGTGCAGGCACAGGGGTAACCTGGAGGTGTGAGGCTGCGGTCCCCAGCGGTGCAGTCAAGATCAATGTTTATGGGGACATTTGAATAGACACAATGGCCAGTGGCCACCACTTTCCTGCTGCTCCATAAACAGTGAAGGAGACACTTAGGGGAAGTGAGGGCATGGCTGACCAGGATGGCCCAGGATATTCTTGGCCCCATACCAAACTATTCCTGTGCCCTCAAGGTACCAGTCTGGGAATTGAAACCAACCCCCTGGGGGAGGTACTTGCCGACAGGAGGTCTCGAAGGGTACAGACTCATTGGCTACCAGCTTGGTATGGGAGCAGATGGTCTCAGGGTACACAGGTCCGCTGTCCACATGAGCATGGTAGTGGCCTCCCTCACCGTATCGTACAACCTGCAGTGGTTCACTGAGCTCCACAATCTCCGGGGAGAGACGAGTGAGGCGCAGCACCCTGGTAGGCAGCAGGCATTCAGTAAGATGGTCAGCCTGAGGAGCCGACCAAGGTGGATCCTGGGCTAGCCACAAACTTCACCCTATTCTCCTCCCCTGGAGATCCCATAAGCTGCTTTAGACTTGACTTCTAAGAACAGGAAGACTGAGCTAGGAATGTAGTTTAATTGCCTAATCTGTACAAGGCCTTAGGTTCAATGCCAGCACCAAACAAACTGGATGTAGTGTGTGCCTGTAACCCCAGTATTCGAGAGGTGTAAACAGGAAGATCAGAAGTTCAAGGTTATCCTTGGCTAGATAGATGGTTTGAGGTGAGTCTGGGATACATGAGACACTACACACACACACACACACACACACACACACACACACACACAGAGAGAGAGAGAGAGAGAGAGAGAGAGAGAGAGAGAGGGAACACAAAGGGTCTGTGGTGGCAGCGATGAGCTCTTTACATTCCAGGCTGCCAGACATAGAGATATTCAATTAATAGGGAAAATAGGGTGACTGTTAAGTCAGAATCTCAACTCTTTGCTCTAGAAAAAGGTTGTTCATTCAAAACCTCTGTTTTTATTTATTCTTTTTGTTTTCTTTGTTATGTTTAAGATGCGGTCTGATGCAGCCCGGGGTTGGGCTGGAACTCTGTAGCCTAGAACAATCTTAAACACCTGATGTTTCTGCCTTCCCCTGCCAAATTCTGGAATTGTAGATATTCACAGCAATATTTGGCTTTATGCAGCTCTGTGACCAAACTTTACTGTTTATGTTCTTGGCAAGCACTTGGCCAACCATCTTAGCTCCATCTTTCTGGGCTTTTTGAGACAGTCTCAACTTCAAGTCCAGGCCTTGCCTTCAGACTGTAGCACCTCAGGTGTGAGGTGCCAGCCCCGCTTATGAAGCCTGTCTGTTCAAGGAGGGGGCCTTCCCTGAGCAGAAAGTTTTCCTGATTAACAGAAAGTAATTTGTTTGTTTGTTTGTTTTTTGAGACAGGGTTTCTCTGTGTAGCTTTGTGCCTTTCCTGGATCTCACTCTGTAGCCCAGGCTGGCCTGGAACTCACAGAGATCCACCTGGCTCTGCCTCCCGAGTGCTGGGATTAAAGGTGTGTGCTGCCACCGCCGCCACCACCACCGCCGCCTGTCGAAAATGAATATTTGATGTATTTCTAATACCAGTTGTTAGCCCTCAAAGGAGGGCAAATGTATCTTCGTTAGACAACTGTTTTTCAGTGGGTCAAATTCTAACAAATTGTTCTAACAATTGGAATTTAATCCTAATTTACTTCATCAGTTCCATTCCTTTGGTTCTGGCAAAGGACTTGTGTGGAGACCCTGCCCCAGGAAGAAGGATCCCAGATGCTCACCTCTGGCGGACAGCACGCATGACATGGTGAGCACCCTCACCCTGGTGGAGCCACGTGTGGTGGCTGTTCCTCACCAGCTCATTGGATTCTGCCTTATGGCTCCTCATGTACTTGTGGAAGTCTCGAAGGTCCATGTTGGCGAACTCCTGCAGACTCAGCATTCCTGCGCAGGGTTAGCTCGTTAGTGCCTGCCAGGCCATGTGGAGCAGGCACAGCGGCAGGCAGCACCTCCCTACCTACCCCAAAGGTAGCAGCAGCCCCTGGCCTCAGGCACTGGGCATGCGCACTTGTCCCCACCTGGACTCGGTCAGATGAACCTGGTTTCTGTCACATCGGGCCCTGAGGGAAGACCCAGAGAAGTTTGTTTTCTGTTTAAGCCTTGATTTGGTCCCGAAAAGGAAGAAGCCCAACCCCTATTAGAGAACCGCATAGGGTCTCCATAATACACTTGAGCCATATGGCCAGGATGGCCCCAGGCTCTGCAGCCTGCCCAGTAGGAGTGTGAGGATGCTCCAACCTATCGAGGTCGAGGAGAGAGAACAGCCTGAGCTGAGTATCCTCCAGGACCTTCCACACTGTAGTGTGAAAGCAGGATTAGTTCCCAGAGGTTCCCTCAAGCCCCATCCTGGGTGGAACCCTGTTGGCCAGTCCTGCCTGCTACAATACCAGTTACCCTAGCAAAGAAAACCCAACCCACCCACCAGATGAGAACAGACTCCTCTGTTCCTGCCCAACCCACTAAGCAGGGGTACCTCATCCAGGGTTCTGGAAGAGTTGGTGGCTTTACTGTTATTCTGACAACCTAAGGGTTGTCCATCCTTTGTCCCAGATTCCACTAAAGGTGAGGGGGTGAGCCTGACATCATATTCAGGAGAATAGCAGCCCTCCAGCCACATGATCCAACTAATTCTTCACTCAGGGTTTGCTAGATGTTGCTGATACAGCCAAAAAAATCTCCAGGAGACTGTCATGTAGACTGCCACCAAGGAGAATGAGGTGCTCTGTCCACCTGCTTCCTAGGGGTTACAGCAAAGCTGGGCCCTCCCTCCCTCTGTCCACTTTAAAAGCAGGGTGTGGAAGCTGCCTGTAGGCAAGGGAAGGGCCCAAGCCTTCCGGGGCATGCTCCCGGGAGGAGGACACAGCTCACAAGCACAGAACCGTGGAGGGTGTGAGCTCACCATCACCATCAGGGTCTGCCTTGATTGCAGAGTACATCTCCTGAATGTTCTCTGGAGTCATCCAGCGTCCATTTCCTAGGCGAGTCTGGGCTAGGACCTAAAGCACAGGAAGGCCCTTCAGTTCCCTACTTTCTATGGTAGGGTTTCTCCGACTAGTCATGGATCACCAAAACAGATGAGTCTTATTATAGAGCTAAAGGCTTCAATGATGGGGCATGGGTGAGGACACAGGATCACACAAGGTCTCTGTGCAGGGGTGAGGGTGAGTGGGAGTCCTACCACATCTCTGAAGGAAGCCAGAAAGAAGGCACACATGCCGGAGGGCTAATTCCTGGGCCTGCTGTTGAGTAGTTGGGGGCAGAATGACAGCAGACCTGTGCCATCCTCAGATACTCCAGGGGAGGTCAGGGGAGGGCAAAGGCCTGGTCATGAAGACGCCGGGACCTAACTACAAGGACCCTCAGGCAAAGCAGGTTCAGTGTAAGAAGTGGACCATACCCTGTCAAGCTCTTCTCTCAGAAGTCCTTGGGGGAAGGAATGGGGGAGAGAAATGCAAGCTGATGGTCACCTCAGAACTTCTATTCCGCCGTCATCTTTAGACATGGTAGGGAGGAACCCAGCCCACAGAAGATACACTGCTAAAGAAACTAGTGATAAATGCCTCCCCACAAAGGGATGTTCTTGCCCTCTTGGGTCTCTGGGACAGTAAGGGACTCTCAGAGGAGAAGGGAGGAGAGACCCTGGGGCCTGGGCATGCCCAAGCAAGCCTGGGGTAGCATTTGACTGCAGAGGCCAGCATTAACCTATATAGCGGCACGGTAATTCTGGGTATTCTCTCCTGTACATATCAGACCCGGGTTCCTAACCTCTCGGAGCTGCAGGCGACCGTCATGGTTCTGATCCAACAGCTGGAAGAGGTCCATTTGGCTGAGCTGCATGGTGCTCATTGCCTCCTCGTACTCTTCAGTGGGCAGGATCTGGCTTCGCTGTAAGCCCTTCATCTGGGCCAGGTGGATGATGAGCCGACATTCCTCATCACTCAGGAAGCCCGGGATTTCTGCCAGAAGAGGGGGTAAGTGATGCCAATGACTGAGGTGAAGTAATAGGCACTAAGTATTCTCCCACCCACAAGATTCTTGGGTATTTTCTGTCCCTTGGCGGCCATCAGAGCTGGAGCACTTTGCATATCCATTTACATCCATCCTGGACTTTTGCTGGTGGTTTTTTTTTTTTTTTTTTTTTTTGAGAACATGTTCTTAATGTGTAAAACTCGCTCTGTAGACCAGGCTGGCCTCAAACTCATTGAGATCTGCTTGCCTCTGCCTCCTGGGTGCTGGGATTAAGGGTGTGCGCACCTGGCAAGACTATATCTTAAGGTTGAGTTGCCCTGAAAGGTTTTTACTAGTGTTTGGGATCAGGGAGTCTCCTGTCCTGTCTCATTGGTAACAGCACACATTTTCAAGGTGTGGCGGGGGCTCATGGGAGTGAGCTGGGGCTAAGATAGACAACTGATCTACCTCAGCATGAAACCAAAAGCCACAGGGTGAACTGAATGGCAGAGGGTTGACCTCTTTTTTGTTTTTGTTTTTTTTTGTTTTTTTTAACATAAATTTACTGAGGCTAGGGATGTCTCAAATGGTAGCATGGCTACTGATCTCTCAAGTCCTTTGGTCTTCTGGTGGCTGATGTGACCACAACAGAAGTAGTGGTGTATGTAGGTCAAGGCCCTGCTATCTCCATGCAGCAACCACAGTGCCAGATGCCCACATCCATTTCTTTCTCTTGGTTGTGCCACAGAAGGAGCAAGTATTCTTGGGTGCCGGCTGACTTCAATTTTACCAGTTTTGTCTGGAGTGGTATCATGGCAGAGCCCATATTCACCAAAAGTTTCGTTCTTCTCAACACACTTAGCCACGATCCTGACGTCTGCACTGGAGCCCAGGCAGCTTTTGCCTTGTTCTTGCTATTGTTTCAGACAGGGTCTGAGTCCAGGATGACCTCAAACTTGCTACGTAGCCAAGGATGTCCTTGAACTCCTGATCCCTCTGTCTTGACCTCCTAAGTGCTAGGATTACAGGTGTGTGTCACCATACTGAACCTGGCTTCTTCCTGGGTGTATGTGTACAAGGGGAAGGTGGTGTTTTGAGACACGGTTATACTATACGGCCCTAGCTGGCTTGGCATGGAGACCAGGCTGGCCTTAAACTCACAGAGATCCTCCTGCCTCTGTCTCCCGAGTGCTGGGACTAAAGGTGTGCGCCACCACACCTGGCTGTATTTATATTTTAAAGGTCAGAGAGCTAGTGCTTGGTTCTTATTTTCAGTTCCCTTTCAGCATTGTTGAAATCCAATACTCTAGGGCAGTGGTTCTCAACCTTCCTAACGCTGTGGTCCTTTAGTACCGTTCCTCATGTTGTGGTGACCCCCAGCCTAAAGTTATTTCCCTTTCTTCTTTATAACTGTAACTTTGCTACTGTTATGAATAATAATACAAAAATCGGATGTTTCTAATGGCTGTTAAGGGGCCATGACCTACAGGTTGAGAACCACTGCTTTAGGCAGACCCAAAGGCCTTCCCCTTGTTCTCCTGCCCAAGTGGCTGCTGTCTGCATGCCAGAGGCTGAGTTACCCAGGACTGGGAAGTGAGTGGGACTCACATAGCATGCTCCAGTCCTCCATGCCTGCAGGAAAGACTGTTGACCCGAGACTTTGCTCTGTGGTGACATGTCCACATACCGGCCACAGCTGGCAGGTGCCCTGAAAGAGCTAGACCCTGAGCCTCAAATGTGGACAGCCCATCGCATAGCACAGGTGCTTCCAGGGCACAAGCCTGGCCTGCGGCCGCCACACGTTTTTTTTAAAGCAAAGAATTCCTTGAGAGACAGGAAGCCAGCAGAGAAAAGAACTGTACCGCCTCCTGCAGGGAAGCTAGCCATTTCTCCCAGTCATACTTCTAACATGACAAAGCAGTCATAGCCAAGGAGGGAACTGGTCTGACAGCAAGGATGGGAGCCATTTTTACCAGTGACCACAGCTGATCACACTCTGCCAACGGTGCTCTAAGCATCCCTTACAGCTCTTGAATCTCTCCACTCATATCGGAAGCCAGGCCCTGACACCTCTCCAATACTTGAAGAACCCAAGCACTTTGCCAGGGCCCCCCAGATATTATACCCAGAACCAGATTGGCAATCAGAGTCAGCTTTCAAGGGTAGGTATTGGGACCCCAGATGTTGTAACATTGAAGACAGAACAGGACAAAGACCCCCTTCTAAGCTGCGGGACCCCAGAAAGGACGTGGGCAGACACTGGGAGACAGTACTGCTGAACAGTGGGATGGGCCCAATTGCTTATCAGTTATCACCTGTTGGTTGCTAAAGACAGAGAACTTAAATGAAGGGCCTGAAGTAGAAACCACAGGCCCAGATTTCTCTACTAGGTACAAGGAATATGCAAGCCAAGCCCAGTGAAGCTAATTCTAGCCCACCACCACCCTTGTTGATGAAGTACTGGATTGGATCCCCAGCACCACATAAAACTGGGTGTGGGGCTGGAGAGATGGCTCAGAGGTTAAGAGCACCGACTGTTCTTCCAGAGGTCCTGAGTTCAATTCCCAGCAACCACATGGTGGCTCACAACCATCTGTAATGAGATCTGGCTCCCTCTTCTGTATACATAATAAATAAATAAATCTTAAAAAAAAAAAAAAAAAAAAAACTGGGTGTGGAGGTACACACCTACAATCCTTGAGAGGAGGAGGATTTGAAGTTCAAGGTCACTTTCTGCAAGATAGCAAGTTCAAGGCCAGCCTGAGCTACATGATACCCTGTCTTAGACAAAACAAAACAGAACAAGAAAACAGCTAAGTCAATATGTTGGGTCCTAATTAGGTAGGTGCAGGCGTCTGGGAGCTTTGCAAATACCATCAGAACTTTCTGGGTGGGCACAGCCCTTAAAAGCCTTTAACTTCAGCCAGGCAGTGATGATATATGCCTTTAATCTCATCACTTGGGAGGCAGAGGCAGGCGGATCTCTGTGAGTTCTAGGCCAGCCTGGTCTACAAAGTGAGTTCCAAGATAGCCAGAGCTACACAGAGAGACCCTGTCTCAAAAAATCAAAACAACAACAGAAAGCTCTTAACCTCAGCTCATTAAGACCAGGACAAAGGGAACTGATGAGAGAGGGGCTCTGGTGTCTGTTGACACTGGTGGTGGTGTACAGTGACATGGCACCTGGGGCCCAATACAGTGCATGACCATCCCCCAAGCCATGGACTGCTCCATGCACACAGGGCACCCAGAGATGTATCTGACCTACTTGCTGGCCCATGACATAGTAGCCAAGGCCATTCAGTAGCAGATTCCCAGTTGCCCCAGCTTGCCTAAGGGATGTCACTCACCCTGTGAGTCTTCCTCTGCTCCCTCTTTGTCCCCCTGTGTCATGACAAGAAGGGCAGAGTGTGCCAGGTGCAGAGAGTGGGTAAATGTGGTGCCCTCAGTCAGGGCCGCTCTGGAAGGCTGGCTCTTCATTAATCCTTTGATCACTGATCAGTATTAGGTGCTGGTGCTGATGTGGGGAAGGGAGGAAATGAAAGTTGGTTTTTTTGTTGGTGTTCCTAGCAGAGGGAAGTAAGTAGTACCCCGGGAGAGATGGCATAGGTCAGAAGTCACTGATGCTGAGCCTGTGGGATTTGTGGGTTTTTTTTTTGTTGTTGTTGTTAATTTTTATTTTATTTGCATTAGCGTTTGCCTGTGTGTGTTAATGTGTGAGGGTGTCAGAAGCCCTGGAACTGGAGTTACTGTGAGCCGCCATGTGGGTGATAGGAATTGAACCCAGGTCTTCTAGAAGAGCAGCCAGGGCTCTTAACCGCTGAGCCACCTCTCCAGCCCCAGGCTTGTGTTCTTGGTCGGTAACCACAAACTATCAAAGTATCTTGACTGTCAAGATAGGTCAAGAGGCAGGCCATGTCAAAATGGAGACCCAGGACTCCTTTCCAGTGGAAACTCGGAAGCTCTGCCTGCCCAAGGGATGCTGGGGAGAGATGAAGCCAAAAGGTCACAAAGCTGATTGTTCTACCCCAGCCTAACTTTGCCTCTGAACAGCATTTCCTCAGCTCCCTCTAGGCAGAGAAAGCCCCTCCCAGAGCCGGAGCCTCTGGATTGTCAGTAGCATCAAGAATGGATTCTTTCAGAACTGAAAGGCAAGGATGCTGTATGCTGTGCCAGCTCCTGCCCTGGCCAGAGGCTGAAGTGTCCAGAGGGTTTTCAGGAGGGGTGGGGAGAAGGGGCAGAAGTGCTGCGTGCTCCATCTGGGTTGGAGGTGAAGAGCCAGAGTGCAGGGCCCTCCTCCTGTAGCCCTCTCTGGATGGCGATGACTAAGAAGCTGGTGGGGGAGGTGCACTGGAAGGTTGGAAAGAAGCCTGGGTTAGGAGGAGGCAGGAGATGAGGGGGGCAGGGCTGAGGGATGAGATATGGCTCAAGCAGAATGCTAGGCTGCAGAGCTGTTGCTAGGTGACCAGAGTGTTGTTGCCCAGCAACCACAGAGTATTCCTTGCTACAAGGCAGTGATAGGAGCAGGAGAGGCTCCACTTGATTACCCTGTTTCTCCCACACCACAGGGTCGTTACCATGGTACAGCCAGTGGCAGGCCTTGCAAGCCAGCTGTATGCCCATCATAGCCTGCTGTGGCTTTTCTTGACCAATTATCTTGCGTAGAGACTTCATTGGGGGCTACAACCTGTATCACAGAAGTGGGCAAGGGAAAGAGTACCCTGTGTGCATTCTGGCACATGTCTCCACTGTACTCAATGCCACGGTCAAACTACACCTTTCAAATCAGTCCTGAAGGGATCAAGAAAACTAGACTCAGGTTGGGGAGGAGACCCCTACAGCAGGCAGCTGCCTCAAAAAAAAGGCACAAAGGTGGGCAGCAGGACCTGGTCCTCACAGGTGCCCTTCCCCCACCTCCTGCAGCATGGCAGCTGTAGGGTCTGGGACTTGTAGGCTCATCCTAGGGGTCCTGGACATGTTGTGTATCAGTGGCTTTGGAGAGTTCTGAGTGTGTGGCACACTTTACACATGCAGGGGCAGGGGCAGGGAGTATAAGGGTGGATGTGTATGAATATGGAAGTCAGGGGACAGAGGACAGATTCAGGCTTTGCCCTTGCCTTCTGTCTTATTCGAGACAGGCCTCTTTTTGAGTTGTTCACCATTGCATACACAATAGGCTAGGGCTCCTGCAGGCTTCCAGAATCCTCCTGTTTCCACCACTTACCTTGTCATAGGAATACTGGAATTACAGATGTGTCCTATTGTGCCCAGCTGTTCCGTGGGTTCTGTGATTTTTGTGAGTTACCTCTCCAGTCCCCTCTTTACATCTAATACACATGTATGTGACCCATGACACATGTAAGAGGGATACCCAGATTCTATGCCAATTAGAATAAAAATATAAATTTCTTTACCATCATGCTAGAACATCAATAGAAACAAACAATAATAACAAGCCAGGAGTGGTGGTGGATGCCAGCCAAGCAAGCTCTTGAAATATCAAAGCAGGAGGATCAGGAGTTCAAAGTCATCCTTGGCTGCATAGGGAGTTCCTGGGCTTCATGAAATCCTCAGGAAACAAAAATTCTGTTAGGGGAATGGTATCCCTAGGAGCCTGATTCCAAGGGCAGAGCATCAGATAGGGAGATCTTAGTTAGCTAAGTAGGGGGATATGTGGGACACTAGAGACCAACCTAGCTGGTCACTTAGTTCCATGATCCATTCCACAGTAAAGGGCAGACTGGTACAACGTATAGCCTCTGGCAGAGGACACTGAGATTTGGACTCAAGACTAGAGTTGTTGAATGTGGGCTCTTGGCCCTCACCAGAGTTGTTAACAATGTGACACTGCTTCACCTAGATGGCACGTGAGTTAGTGTGCACGCTCCTTTCAGGACCTTATACAGGAACTGTTAGCTGGAAGGTGGGGGGCGGGCACCTGTTGGTAACTACAGTTTCTGCGGAAGCCATCAAACTGCAGCTAGCTCTCCTCCTGTAGTGCCATCACCAGTGCCAAGAATAGGGGCTAGAAAGTCCGCCAAGTATGGGGCAGGCACTCAAGAGAGTAAGATAGCAAATCGTCAAATTTGAAAAGAATGTTATGATTTGATGCGCACGAGGTGTCTGCAGAGGCTAAAGAAGGTGTCAGATCCCACGGCACTGAACCATTGAGGTTGTGAGCTGCACTGAACCCAGGTCCTCTGGAAGAGCAGCAAGTGGTCTTAACCATCTCGCCAGCTCCAAAGATTATGAATCTGAGGGTAGAGTGGGTTACAGAGTAAGATGCGGTCTCCAAAGGAAGATAACTGGAGCTGGGGAGATGGCTCAGGTGGTGATCCCCTTGCCATGTAAGCTTGAGGAACTGAGTTACATTTGTTTGGTTATTTATTTGCTTGCTTGGAGACAGTAAGACTCTGTCCGGAACAGCTCAGGCTGGCCTGGAACTCACAGAGATCTACCTGCCTTTGCCCCCAAAGGGCTGGAGTTAAAGGCATGTAAACCATGCACAGTGTAGAGGACCTGAGTTCAGATCTCCAGCACCCAAGTTAAAGGGTAGGCAAGGATGACCCTAGGTGCCCACTGGCCAGCCAGTGTAGTTTCGTGAGTGAGTTACAGGCTTAGTGGGTAAAGTGTGAGCACTTGCCACAAAAGCCTGATGGTCTAAGTTCAATCCCTGGAAAGGTGGAAGGAGAGAACTGACTCTTGAAAGTTGCCTTCCCACCATTCACATTCACGCACCACATACAATAATAGCAAATAAAAATTGATATGTAGTGTTGACCTCTGCGCGCGTGTGTGCGCACGCGCGTGCGCGCACACACACACACACACACACACACACACACACACACACACACACACACGCCAGATATGGTAGGTTATACCTGAAAGCCTGGCTTTTGGAAGGGAAAAGCAAGAGGATTATCACGAGTTCATAATGACTTCTGGAGAAGCCTGAGCTACAGTGTGAGAGTCTATGTTTAAAAAAAAAATTCTACCCTCCTCCCCCAAAAAAGTCAAACATGTTGTACACAGCTGTGCTTCTCCAGCACTTGAGATGCAGACTGGAGGGTCACCAGTCACAGGCCAGCTAGGGCCACACAGTAAGACCCTGTCTCAAGAAGTAGAGAGGGAGGGGCAGGCAGACAGTACAGAGTTGTAGGAAAGCAATATCCCCAAGGAGGTGATGATGACTCAGAATAGTTCATTCTCAGCAGGACGTGGTGGCGCACGCCTTCAACCCCAGAATCTGGAGGCAGAGGCAGGTAGATCTCTGTGAGTTCAAAGCCAGCCTGGTCTACAGAGTGAGCTCCAAGACAGCCAGGACTCACTCCCCTGTCTCAAAGCAACATCAAAGGTCCGGTTGACTTCTCAACAGGGCAGCTGACCTCCAGTGTTCTAGACGTTTTGGGAACACTGACTCCAGTAATAGAGAAGTCTGTCCAATGCTTAGACTTGGGCCCCTTGTCATCTCGGTCTCAGTTGCCAAGTGTCTCTAGGAACAAAGACAGGAGAAGGAGGAGGCTGCTCCCTACAGAGAGAGACAGGACATGAACTGTTACTCCTGAACTTGGGAGGAAGAGGCAGGAGGGATCCTGAGTTTGGGGTCAATCCGGGTCACATAGCAAGTTCTAAGCTCATGCCTGGGCTACAGATCAGGAGTAGACACAAAATAAAAGCAGGGTGAAGAGAGAGACTGGAGGTTGTGTGGACGCTTCTCTCTACTGAGTTCTCCTCCCAAGGAGATGGAGGCACCTCCTCCCAGTTCACATCTGTTGGGCATCTGGTCTTCACAGGTAGGCTAAGAGCAGCGGGAGAGGGGAGAGCTCACAGCAGCCCATTCTTCTCAGCTCTGCCCCCCTCTTAAGGGTGACAGTGTCAGGGAACTGCAGAAGACAGCACACTGCTCCTTCCCGGGATGAGGTATTCTTTGGATCATCCAATACCATAGCATTCTGGAACTGCTTTAGACCACTCTCCCTGTGACTTCCCTTTTTCAAAACTAGATTTCTTTTTCTTTTGAAACAGTGTCTTTTTTTTTTTTTTTTTCTTTTGAGACAGGGTTTCTCTGTGTAGTCTAGGCTGGCATTAAACTCAGAGATCCACCTGCTTCTGCCTCCCAGTGCTGGGGTTAAAGGCGTGCAACACCATCACCTGGCATCGAAACAGGGTCTTATGTAGCCCAGTGCGATGCTTTGTATTACAGTGACTCCCATGGGTTCATGGTTGATTACTTGGTCCCAACTCATAGAACTGTTTGGAAAGGAATAAGGTATGGCCTCGTTGGAGGAAGTGTGTCACTGGGGATGGGCTTTGAGGCTTCAAAAGCCCATGCCAGATCCCAGTTAGCTCTCTGTCTTGAGCTTGTGGGTCAGTTGTAATCTCCAGTTACTGCTCTATTGCCATGCCTGCCTGCCCGCCTGTTGCCACAATCCTCACTGCGATGGTCATGGACTCACAATCTGAAACTCTAAGTCCCAATAAGCTCTTCTTGCTATATGTTACCTTGGTCATGGTGTCTCATCACAGTAAAAGAAAAGTAGGGGCTGGAGAGATGGCTCAGAGGTTAAGAGCACTGACTGCTCTTCCAGAGGTCCTGAGTTCAATTCCCAGCAACTACATGGTGGCTCACAACCATCTGTAATGAGATCTGGTGCCCTCTTCTGGTCATACATGCTGTATACATAATAAGTAAATAAATCTTTAAAAAAAGAAAGAAAGAAAGAAAAGTAACTAAGACACCAAGCCTTGAACTACTGATCTTCTTGCATCCACCTCCCAAGAGCTAAGATTAGCACTCCCAGCTGTAAGTGGACTTCTTACACAATCCCTTAACTCTTTCTCCTTACCCCTCTCCACTCATCAGGGCTTTTGCAGTAAAACACGAGCTACCTGCCACCAACCAACCAGCAAGCAAGTGTCTGGGGGAAATGAGGACTCAAACAGGAAGTTTGTGTTATACCTGCCTGAGCCTCCCACTCCCAACCCTCACCACAGCCTTATGTAGCTCAGGCTGGCCTCAAGCTTACTAAGGTTGACCTTGACTTCCTGACCCTCTTTCCTCTGCCTTCAGAGTGCTGGGATGACAGGCCTGCATCACCACCCCTAGTTGTGTTTGGTGCTGGGAACTGAACCCAGGTCTTCATGTAAGATAGACAGGCAAGTGTGCTACCAGTTGGGTCACATCCCTACCTCCACCCCCATGCTTTCTTTTCTTTCTTTCTTTCTTTCTTTCTTTCTTTCTTTCTTTCTTTCTTTCTTTCTTTCTTTCTGTTTTGTTTTTCGAGACAGGGTTTCTCTGTGTAGCTTTCTGTCTTTCCTGGATCTCACTCTGTAGCCCAGGCTGGCCTCAAACTCACAGAGATCAGCCTGGCTCTGCCTCCCGAGTGCTGGAATCAAAGGCGTGCGCTACCACTGCCCGGCCCCGTGCTTTCTTAAAGCTTGATTTCTTAAAAAAAAAATAATTTTTATGTTTTTCGAGACAGGGTTTCTCTGTGTAGCCCTGGCTGTCCTGGAACTCTCTGTAGACCAGGCTGGCCTCGAACTCAAAGGTCCACCTGCCTGTCTCCCCCAGTGCTGGGGTTAAAGGAACCCACACAGCTTCCAGTGTCTCCCTTTTTGTCCTGGTGTTGTTTGCTTGCTGATATCTGCTCCTGGTATGTAGGCAAGGCATGGACTCAGAATCCTCCTGCCTCTTCCTCCCAAGTTCAGGAGTTACAGAGTATAGCACATTGCCAAGTCTCTTAACTACATCTGCAGAAACTGGGACCTGTTTTGATGGCCTCACCAGAACCCTTTACGGCCCTCACATCTCTTCTGTTTCTTGTAGTTTGCTCTTGGGGACTTCAAATCTGGGTCTGTAATTATTCTTCTTTATAGGACAAGCTGCAAATTAAGAGGACTCTAGCCTATGGTTCATTTACGCTAACATACACTTGAATTAGATACATGCAGGCTGGGTGCCTGACAACAGGAAACCCAACATAACGGGTCTGTTTACAGGCCTGGCGCTCCCTTCCATGAGAGCTAACAGGCTGGCTCTTATCTGCCCTGTGTCCCTGCTCAACTATTTCTCCGAGAGGCTCACTTGTTTCTCTGCTAAGAGTTTCAGCCCTGGGTGAAATTCTGCCTCTGCCACAGTTACCACCTCACATCGTTGTTTACCCCCTCCCTCCACATTCAAATGTCAGTTTCAGAAAAAGCTTTTCTCATACCTGCATTAGGACCTTACACAGGTCTCACTGTTATCCAACAGTAACACTGATAATAACAGTTCACAACTGTGTACAGTCCTTCTCACAACTGCATACACGGGACATAGTTATTTATAGCTCCTATCCATAACATCAGGCAGTCTCAGCTCTAGGACATTGGCATGCACTCGGCTTTGCCCAGGCCTCTTCTTTGAAGATAAGATTTTATTTATTTATTTATTATTTATTTATTTGTGTGTGTGTGTGTGTGTGTGTGTGTGTGTGTGTGTGTGTGTGTGTGTATGTGTGTGTGAAGTCAGAGGACAGTTTGTAGGAGTGCGTTCCTCCTTTTCACCATGTGGGTCCCAGGGTTTGAATTTAGGCTGTCAGGTTTGGTGACAAGCACCTTTATCTGCTGAGCCATCATCTCCCCAGCCCAGAGACATTTTTTGACTGTTTTTGTTTTGGTTTTTTGAGACAGGGTTTCTCTGTGTAGCCTTGGCTGTCCTGGAACTTACTCTGTAGACCAGACTAGCCTTGAACTCGGAGATCCACCTGCCTTTCCCTCCTGGGTGCTGGCATTAAAGGTATGTGACACCACTGCCCAGCTAGAGCTGCACAAATTTAGCCTTGGTAAGGTACATGAGTATGGTGACCTCATCTTGTTTACAGTGGTAGTCTTTGGAGGACTTTGGGGTCTTCACAGAGCCATCGTTTTGTATTAGAATTAAATGAAATAACATTCAAAGCCTATCATTTAATAAGAACTCAGAAAGCAGGAGCTGTGTGTGATATAGCTAAATAGGGTCACCCTGAAGGGCTCTGTTCATGAAAGGTGAAAGACAAGAATCCTAAGACTCTCAAATACTAGAAGCAAGAAGCTGGGCTTCTGACTTGGGGGGAAAGGGGGGTGGATTGAGGGTATCAGTTTATTCGAATTTAGACAGCCTGATTCTCATCAGACCACAGGATCAGCTGTAGGAATGACTGCCCCCTCCCCCAGAGGCCCCCAGGTCAGCTGGCACCTGGTTATCAGTCTCCCTGCTCCGATTCTGGCATGTGACAGATTAGTAGCACTGACCATCCAAAGATAATGTCAATAAACTGTTTGGACACTTGTCCCAGGGTCATACTACCCAGCCATGACGGAAGAATCTGCTGAGGGGAGCATGGTGCTTGCTGGGAGGGGAGTGTGGAAAGGGCACCTCTGTCCTGTCATGGAGAAGGGAGCTCTACCTTAGTAATCCTGTGGATGCGAAAGCGCTTGTACAAAGAAGCCATGTTCAAAATGTTCAAAATAGAAAACACGTGGTCAAAAGAAGCCTCAAGGTGGACACTGCAGCCCCTGGCCCTTTCCAGAAGTGTCCTGCGGACTTACCAAAGAGCAATGGCTTGAGGCTGAGGGTTCGGATGAAGTGATCCCTGCCTGCGACCAGCTGGACTTTCCGCTCATACCCCACCTAAAGGAGAAGTACACAGAGGGCAGCTGATGTGCCAGGCCGCACTGCTCAAGAAAAGTACCGTGTCAAGGGCGCGTCAGTGGGAAAGTAAGTAGGCGTGCGCGTGACCCGCACACAGGGATGCGTGGAGCAGCGTGGGGGCCCCAGAGCTGAGCCACGGTCGGTCCGGCTTGGCTAGGCAGTATCTGGAGCGCGGGGCAGCGCAGGAAGAAGATGTTCTTACCTTGATGCCCTCCAGCCGGGCCAGGGGACCCAAGGTTGGCACTGACTGGGGGCTCTGCTCGTGGCGCTGGAGCCCGGAGTCTGTGCTCTCACCCCCGTTGCTGTAGTGCACGAAGAGCAGCAGCGCCAGTACGTTGCCCAGGTACAGGTGCACGAACACCATCAGCACCAAGAAGTAGGCGCGGGAACAGATGCCCCGTGGCTTGCACAGTGGCCGCACCGGTGCCTCTTCGCCATCGCCTGGTCGGGTCGCTGGCACGGAAGGGCGATGCTCCGGCGGCAGCGGCCACTGCGGATTTGAGGCCTCCCCGGCCGTCTCAGCCTCAGGCCGCTGCACGGTTGCCGCCGCCGCCATGGCGCCCAGGTCGCGCGCGCGCCCAGGGGAGGGGCCGCGGGGTGCTCGCGCTGCGCAGTCGCCGGGACCAGGACGGCGGAGTCATCGCGCTCCGCGGTCACTGGAAGACCCAGCTTCGGGATGCTGCGCCTGCACGTGGCGGCGCTCGGTCCACGCTGAGATCCTGGGACCTCGCTGGCACCGAGGTTGTCGCTTCCCGAGCTGCATACTCCTCATCGCCGAAGGCCACCCCACAGGTGTGGAGGCACACCAAGGGGTGCACCGACAGCACAGATCCCATTGCTATTAGTAGTTTTTTGGTTCCCAGGCGAAGGCGCCCCTTTCCCACCTTCCAGAAAAGTAGAGCGGGCATTTTCTCGCTCCCGGGAGAGCGGAGGCGGTGAGTGACAGAAGGGGAGGTCGCGCTTTATGAGTTAATGTGCTGCTGAGGTGATGACCGCGCACCTGATGATTAGGTTATAGAGCATGAGTTCGTTTTTATTTAAAAAATTTTAGGTGTATGTGAGTGGCTGCATATGTGTACGTGCACTCCATGCGTGCCCGTTTGTGGAGGACAGAAGGGGCATTGGAGCTGGGTTTACAGGCCATGAGTTTGTGGGTCGCCATGTGAGTGCTGGGAACCGAACTTGTGCTTTACGTGCTCTTAACCAAACAGCTTCCGGGTCTTCTTTCTTTTTTCTCTTTCTTCTTCCTCCTCCTTCTTTTCTTCTTCTTCCTTCTTTTTTTAGCCAAAACAAGACAGGGTCTCACATAGCTCAGGCTGGCACATCAAACTCGAAAGCAGTTGAGGATGACCTGATTCCCTTGCCTCCACCTCTCAATTGCTGGAGTTACCAGGCATGCATCACCAGATCCCTGCAGTTCTCACGACCTTCTTGTAGATATTCTTGAAGGCCCTTCTGGGGTCAGACTGGACCACCAAGGAAGTCCTGCAGGTCATGCCATAGGAAGCTGCCCAATGGGCGGCACTGCAGGGATGTTGAAATCCAGACTAGGGCTGTCAGCTTCCTGGAGGACTCCTGCAATCAGTAAGGTTGGGCTCCCCCACCCCACCCCTAGTAGCCCTCAGAATAAGCAGGTGCTCGATTTGTGGGAACACTCTTGCCTCAAATCTATTGGGTGGGAAGAGGGAGGAAGAAAGGACTTTTCCCTAATCGGGACACCGGGGCTTCAGAAGACACGAAACTCAGATTGTAAGAGCAAGTAGCGGCTGAGTACCAAGGCATTTCTGAACTCCTGCTTTTCTTTTCTTTTTTGTTTTTGTTCCGCCTGCCTCTGCCTCCCGGCTAAAAGATTTATTTATTTACTATGGATACAGAAGAGGGTGCCAGATCTCTACAGATGGTTGTGAGCCACCATGTGGGTGCTGGGAATTGAACTCAGGATCTCTGGAAGAACAGCCAGTGCTCTTAACCGCTGAGCCATCTCTCCAGCCCCTTCTTCTTCTTTTTTTTTTTTTTTTTTTTTTATGCTGAGGATTGAACCCAGGGCCTTGTGCTTGCTAGGCAAGCGATCTACCACTGAGCTAAATCCCCAATCCGGAACTCCTGCTTTTCTAAGGGTGGGTTACTCTCCGGAGATGTACACACACCCTAGGTCAGCTGACGCGTGCGCACACACACACACACACACACACACACACACACACACACACACACTCCTGGGTTACCCTTGGAAGATGTACATGCCATAGGGCAGCTGACACCTCCCACTCCCAGTGCAAAAAAGAACTATACTATTAAGGCTGCAATTTCTAGACCCAGACAGGACATGTCTGTTATAGAATATTATTTTAAGGTGTGTTACTTTTATGTTGCATTTGTTTAACTCTGTGAAGCTGTGATACTTTTTGCATGTCTAAAATACCTGATGGTCTAATAAAGAACTGAATGGCCAATAGCAAGGCAGGAAAAGGATAGGCAGGGTTGGCAGGCAGAGAGAATATACAGAAGCAGAAATCTGGTAGAAGGGAGAGCTCAGGGAGCCAGAGAAGGAGGAGGACTCCAGGGGCTACATCCAGCTACACAGCAAGCCACGGAGTAAGAGTAAGATTTACAGAAATAAGGGAAAAGCCCAGAGGCAAAAGGTAGACAGGATAATTTAAGTTAAGGAAAGCTGGCTAGAAACTAAGCCAAGCTAAGGCCAGGCATTATAAGTAACAATAAGCCTCCATGTGTAATTTATTTGGGAGCTGGGTGGCAGGCCCCCCAAAAGAGCCAAAAAACAATCAACAACAGGTCACTTCCTTCCAACATTCTACAATGGCAGGCTTCATCAGTGCCCTAAATGCCAGAGCTTATTAACTAGTCTAGTCAACCTCAGACTACTTCGTTAATCTTCCTAGCTTACAAGAGGAGATTCTGGGCTTTTCTGGGTCAGAAGGGAACAGAGAGCAATGAGAAAGATGATTAGCTGAAGGATGTTGGTGTTGAGATACTACAGGATGTATGACTTCTTTGGCAGCAAGGGATCAGCCCTTGATGGACCCAACTCTAAACTGCCTTGCAGGAGCCCTTTTATTAACTGTCGCACAAAGCGACTTTGAACACGGGTGGCGATGGCTGAGGTGGCGCACACCTTTAGTCCCAGCACTCAGAAGGCAGAGGCAGGCGGATCTCGGAGACCAGCCTGGTCTCCAGAGCGAACTCCAGGAGCTACATAGACCAAGTCATTTCCAGCACAACAAAACCTCTCATCTGATCTCAGTATTTGTAAGAATACTTCCAGGTGTGCCGGGAATGACTTATGGTTGTCACGCTAAGGCTCTGAAATTCCCAAGAAAGAGTAACCCCATAGATCTCAGATAACGATCACTGATTTTTTTTTTTTTTTTGAGACAAGGTTTCTCCGTGTGGTTTTGGTGCCTGTCCTGGATCTCACTCTGCAAACCAGGCTGGCCTCAAACTCAGAGATTCGCCTGGCTCTGCCTTCTGAGTACTGGGACTAAAGGCATGCGCCACCGCCGTTCGGCTCAATCACTGATTATTTACAAGAGATTACTTGAAGGCCTAAACAGCTATTGCACTGGAGTAAATTTTCTAATTTTTCTACTACAAAAACAGGGATGCTATGGTACCAATCATCACCAGTATTCCTGCATCTTTATATGGAGTGGGAGCAGAGATCTCTGGTGGCATGCCTGGTTTGCCAGGTTGTCCCTACACAGAGGCAATAAGGACATGGCCTCTTCCCCCAGAATTTATTTTTTTAAAGATTTATTTATTTATTATTTATACAGTGTTGTCTGCATATACACCTGCAGGCCAGAAGAGGGCACCAGATCTCATTATGTATGGTTGTGAGCCACCACGTGGTTGCTGGGGGTTGAACTCAGGACCTCTGAAGAGCAGCCGGTGCTCTTAACCTCTGAGCCATCTCTCCAGCCCCAGAATTTATTTTTTAATGTGTATGCATGTGTTTGTGCACACAGTGGCTTAGGATTGATACTAATACCTCCCTCCATTCTCTCCACCATATTCACTGAACAGGCTTTCTCACTTGAACCCAGAGCTCACCAATTAGCTGCTCTGGCTAGCTCCTTGCTTTGAGGATCCTGTCTCCCATCTCCTTAGTACTGGGATTAGAGGTGGACTGCAATGTCTACTCTACATTTATTTAGGTGCTGTGGGCCTGAACTCTGGACCTCAAGCTTGTGAAGCAATCACTTTACCCACTGAACCATCTTCCCAGCTGCCTAGAGTTAATTCAGGAAAAGGAGTGTAATTGCTGCTACAATGTTTTAGTCTCAAATCTGGGCGTGAGTTCCCGTCTGTAATCTGGATACTCTGGAGGTGAAGGCAGGTGACCATCCTAGGTTACATGGCAAGATCATGTCTAAAAAAGTTTGTGGTTTAAACAGACAAATCCCTGGGCAGTGGCGGTGAATGCCTTTAATCTTAGTACTTGGGAGGCAAAGGCAGGCAGGTATTTGTGAGTTCAAAGCCAGTCTGGGCTACAAAGTGAGTTCCAGGACAGTGAGGGCTGCTGCAGAGAAAAACTTTTCTGCCAATTTAGGAACATTCAAATTTCTTAGCAGGGCATTCAAATTTCTTTACAGGGTAAAACATGCCTGTAATCTCAGAATCGAGAACTCCAGAGCATGGAACTTTAAGTTCAAGGCCTGGTCTACACAGGAAGTTCCAGTTTTCCCTGCTCTAGTTGTCTTTGAATTATTCAGGTCCAAGATTCTTCTGAAAAAATTTTACTTATTTTTATGTACATTGGTGTTTTGCCAGCATATGTATGTATGAAGATGTCAGATTTTGGAGTTATAGAAGACAGTTGTAAGCTGCCACGTGGGTGCTAGGAATTGAACCCGGGTCCTCTGGGAAAGCAGTCAGTGCTCTTAACTGCTGAGCCAGCAGTTAACCCCAAGAAACCGATTTCTTTTTTGTTTTTTATTTTGTCTTTGGAGACAGGGTTTCTCTGTGTAGTTTTGGAGCCTGTCCTGGAATTTGCTTTGTAGACCAGGCTGGCCTTGAACTCACAGAGATCCACCTGGCTCTGCCTCCCGAGTGCTGGGATTAAAGGCGTGCACCACCACCGCCTGGCCCCATTTCTTACTGTAATACAGACAATTAACAATTAATAAAAAACTATAGTTTTCAACTGTTGATGAACACCAACCAAAAGAATTGCCATTTTAGCATGGCTTTTTTCCCCCTTCACCCCTTTGAGACAAGGTCTCACGAGGTAACCGCCCAGGCTAGCCTTGAATTCGTGATCTTCCTGTCTCAGACTCCCAGGTTCTGGGATTACATGTGCGTGTGCTACACCTAGAATTTTATCAAAGATACTGTGACTTTCAGACAGTTATAGACCATATCCTTCTAGCCTTTTAAAAATTTCTAGAAAAATTTGTGTGTTCTGCCTGCCTGCATGCATTTGTGCATATGCATGCCTTTGCTGGCCAGAAAAGGGTGTTAGGTGTCCTGGAACTGGAGTTACAGACAGTTGTAAGCCACTATGTGGCTGCTGCGAATTGAACCCAGGTCCTCTGCAAGAGTAACAAGTGCTCTAAACTGCTGAGCCAACTCTCCAGCCCCTTAAAACTTTGTGTGTGTGCATGTGCACTATGTCTGTATACGCCGTGCATGCCTGGTGCCTGAGGAGGCATATGGGTGCTGGGAATCAAACCCAGGTCCTCTGCAAGAGTAACAAGTGGTCTGTCCAGCCCTTTAAAACTCTTTGTATGTGTTTGTGTTATGGCAAGTGTGTGGAGGGCAGAGACAACGTGCAGGAGTTTCCTCCTCCTGCCACATGGAACCTGAGGATCTTACTCAGCTGTCAGTGAAATGCCTTTACCCACTGAACCATCTTACCTGGGGCATTCTTTGTGTACAGATTACCAAAAGCAGTGGGAATGACATGGCACTTTGATGCCCACTGATTTTCGAGGATGGCCCTGTGCTTAACTGGTCTCAGGCCTTGCTGCCTAGTGAATAAATTCACTAGTGGGGGTTGGAAAGTTGGCTCAGGTGTTAAGAGCACTTGTTACTCTTGCAGAGGACCTAGGTTTGATTCCCAGCATCCACATGTCTCCTGAGGCACCAGGCATGCATGGATTATACAGACATAGCACACATGTACACAAAATATCTACATGCACGTAAAAACATCACTAAGTGACCAATTCCTTCTGTGTCCCTTGTGAATTAAATAAAGGCACTTTTAGGGTGGACGTCCCTTCAACCCGACTATGTACCCAGTACGAAGCATAAGGGCAGCACACTTGAGGCCAGGACAGCAGTGTGGAGTATAGCCCACCCCAGTGCCAGTGTCCATCTTACTCTGCAGTTCCTTGCACTAATGCCTGCTTACATGCCCGACAACACAGATCAGAACACAAACCCATTTCTGGTTTTTGACCTGAGTTTTGTCTTTAACTTTCAAGAGCCATAATGTCCTCTGTCATATGGTCTGCACCTGCTTTGGAGGGACACAGGTGTCTTTAAATAGTAGGGCTTAGGGCATTGCTACCTCAGTCCCAAGATGTTTGCAGGGAATGGCTCAATCTCTCTCTAAGGAAAGGAGACTTTCAAGTTACTCTTTTTCCTTCTGCAGGGAGCACTCAGATCTGCCTTCTCCCCACAGGAAGAAAAGCAGTGCTAAGTCTGGCTGGGCTCTCACAGCCCCTGGAGGAGGGGGAAGAACAAAAGGCAGCTACCACCTACACACTTTGAAAGAAGACTCCACACATTTTTATACTCAGAAACTTAGTTTATTTTGAATAAACCACTCAACTTTGAGCAGAAGACATTGCCTCAACTTTTCTTTGAAGAAAACCAAGGACCTGGTCAGTTCATGGAAACACGTCTTTTTCTACCCTTTGCAGGGCCAACACCAAACCAAACCATACCCCTGCCTGACCTTTAAGATGTCCCTGATAATGTTTAGCAAAGGACGGCCACTGAGGGCACCAGAGGAAGGTCTCCATGGTGAAGTACCACCAGCTATGGCTGGCAGAGCTTCCCGCAGTGCCAACAGTCAAGGTCACAGCCTGAGTAGGAGCACAGCAGCTATGCAGTTGAGAAAGCGCCCAAGGGGGTTTAGGCTGCAGAGCTGCAACTCTGGTCCTGTGTCATGGCAGTGCCACTGATGGAGAGGTCTGTATCAACACAGAGTTCACATGCCACTGCTGGGCCCTGGGGCAGGAGTACTCCTTGTTTACAATTAGCCCCCACTATTACTTTGGGTTCAATCACTATATACCAAAGTCCTTCTCCCAATCCACCCCACCGTCTCTCACTTGTTAGGACAACATGAAGAGACAAGATCTGAGGAGGTGAAAGAACGTGCAGCGGGCCACATACCCCAAGAGTCACAGCTGTCAGTGTCTTGAAGAACAACTCAATTTTACAGCTTTATGTGGTACCTAGGTAATTGCTGACTGGAGGTGAAAATGTATGACTATCAAAGAATCTGCTTCATAATAGTCACAGATTTCTCTACAGGCTCTCCTAGGAGTTCAAGGAGGCCCTGTCAAGTATAGACAGCTCTGCCAGTCTCAGAGGGGAGGCACTGAACAAAGCCGTGGAAACCCCAGAGATCACAGATCTAACTTTTCAAGGCCCACAGGACCAGGTTCAAGACAGGAAGGACACCAGGCAAGCTGCCTGTTCCCTTGCACTTGACTGTGCAAGAACTGGTCCTTTCCTCTGGCCAGCCCCTTCTAGTAAAGGAACTGGGACCACAAACCAGGGATTCTCCTGGCCTTAGACTCCCAGACCCTAGAGATGGGGTCCTCTGACAGCTGCAACTAGGCAAGGGAAACACACCATACCCCGGAGCAGCTTCTGGCCACACTCCAGGTTAACATAAAAATAACTTGTGCAAACCTAGCTCTTGAGTCACAAGGCCCATGCCCTTGAAGGGCCATGCTAAACTCTGACCCTGGTGTTCACAAGAACTCAGTAAGACAGTGTCAGACATGGCCACATGTGACTCTAGTCAGAGTACACCACTTGAATACTGGATCAAAAGGAACAACCAAAGAAAAGGAAACTTGTTTAGGGAATGATTCCTTTCAAAGGTGGACTCTTCTCTTTATGAGACAAAAGGAAGCGCCAGGCTGAACCAGTCTCCCAGTCGGGAGGTGCGAAAGCCCACCTCTGCTCTGACGTGAGTTCTGGCTTGGTGGCCCAACTCTGCTAAGCCTCCCATTCAAGAATAAAAGCAAGCCCATAGAGAGACCTTGCTCTGCTCTGTGCCCTTGCTGCCCAGCTGAGGCAGGAGTTATAAGTTCCCCACCGTCTGCCACCCATGCTCTTCCTTTGGGACTCCAGCCATGGTCAAACATGATGCTGGAAAGCAGAGTCCACCCCAGGGACCCCGGCAGTGCAGACATTCTGAGGTCGGTGGGTGGCAGCATCAAGTTACATTCTAAGTAAAATAGCTAGAGGGTAAACACGCCAATGCCAATTTATTTTCAAAAGGGCTCTGTGTTATCCTATGGTTTGCCTTCTTTTCTTTGTAATCGTAAACCTTTGAAAATTACATAAGTTGTAATGATCTAATACTATTAGAAGCCATTCAGAAAAAAAAAAGTTCCCTCCCTCCCAATAACCATCCAGGGAGAATTTAAAAGTCCTTACTAGAGACCAGTTCACCATGGCCTCTACCCTGGTAGAAACAAAAAGCAAAAAGATGAGGAGAAAACAAATTGACTAAGAGGTGTGTTGCCAGTGTCTCTCAGGAGTGGGGCCCTGGCTGTTGCCTGGGGTCATGAAAGGCAGAGTCTGCAGCATGCAGTACGGTAGCTGGGAGGCCTCACAGCTACATCTTCCTCACCCCAGTACATCCGCAGCCCTGCTTAGGTGTCATGAAAATCCTTCAGCAGGGTTCTTCTCCGCTGCTCTGCTATGTGCATTTGGTTTTCCAAGTCCTGACAAAGGACATAAAACAGGTGTTCACAAGTCCCCATGCCAGGAGCAGAGGAACCAAAGCCAGAGCCATTGTATTGGGCTCCAAGGAGTCTAAAAAGAAATGGATCTTCCACCCTCCACTGCAGCAGCTTTAAATCCCATCCCCAATACAACCACCTATTAATACGATACCCTTCCCTTCCCTGCAAGAGGGCAGAAGGCACTTACCCCTCTGTCATAGCTGTCCGCACGCTCAACTTTCCACGAAAGGTTTTCAATCTCAGCCTCCAGCTGAGCCTGCTGGTATTCAAACTGTATGGGCAGAGCAGGAAGGTCAAAAGGAGAGGGCTGTAGCCGGGCAGGGCCTGCAGATGGAGGGCACACGCAGCACCTCAGGCTCGGTCAGCCACCGACAAGCCTGTCACTGTCCTCAGAGCGCCTACTACTCTATGCCCGGAGCAGAGAACGACATCCACAGAGCTTCCAGAAGAGGACCAAACAGCAAAGCAACATTTGCCTTCTAGCACTGAAGGATGGGGAGAGACTTAAAGCCAAAGGAAAAGATGTTCCCAAACTACTGGGACACAGATGCTGCAAGAGTGAAGTTAAAAGGGACATTCTCAAGACACTGTATCCACTAAACATTTTACTTTTACCCAGACATGTAGCCAATCAAAAGTCTGAAAATCAGGGCTAGGGATGTATCTCAGTTGGTGAAATATCTACCCAGGATGGACAAAGCCCTGGGTCCAGTTCCCAGCACTGTATAAACTGGGTATGGTGGCTCATGCCTGCAATCCCAACACTAAGGAGTATCAGAAGTTCAAGGTCCTCCTTGGTTACCTAGCAAGTCTGAGGCTGGCCTGAGCTATATGAAACCCTAACTATAAAATAACCAACCAACCAACCAACCAAATGAAAGAAACCCTTTGAAAAACCAAACAATTTGGCCTGTGTGGTAATACATGCCTTTAATTTTAAAACTTGAGAGGCAGAGATAGGAAGAGTTCATGGTGCTTAAGATACGTGTGTGTGTGTGTGTGTGTGTGTGTGTGTGTGTGTGTGTGTGTGTATGTGTGTATTTTTTTGAGGCCCTACCTCAGAAAAAAATCAAATTGACTTAGTAACCATACACCTGAGGAATAAAACGTTATACATAAAGACTTTTCTCAGCCTCATTTGTGCTGGTGAAAACGGAAACAATTGTCATCTCAAATGATGATACATTAAGGCAATATATATGAAGCATTTATGAAGCCATTAAAAAAAAGAAATCAATTTGGTAAGTGGTGACAGCTATAATAATGATAAACTTGTAACAATAAAATATTGTATGCATGTATCTTTGTTCAAGACAGGGTTTCTCTCTGATAACAGCCCTGGCTGGCTGGAACTCAGGATCTGCCTGCCTCTGCTTCCTGAGTGCTGGGATTAAAGTCTCATGTGCCACCACTGTACCTGACCATATTTTTTTTTTAAAGATTTATTTATTTATTATGTATACAGTGTTCTGCCTGCATGTAGCCTGCAAACCAGAAGAGGGCACCAGATCTCATTATAGATGATTGTGAGCCACCATGTGGTTGCTGGGAATTGAACTCAGGACCTCTGGAGGAGCAGATAGTTCTCTTAACTTCTGAGCCATCTCTCCAGCCCCTGATTTTGTTTTTTGAAATAAGGTACTGCTATGAAGTCTAGGCTAGACCAAAACTCACAATCCTTCTGTGTCTGTATTGCTAGAATTATAGGTGTGTGAAATCATGTCTGACACTGGGTTTTTCTGATGCTGGGATGGAATCCAGGATGTCACATGAGCTAGGCAGGTGCTCTTCCATAAAGCCATACTCCTATAAGATTAATTTTAAAGGCTAGAAAATGCCAACGGTGATGTTTTTTTTTTTCCTGGTGGGATAATGAATAATATAAATGCATGTTTTCCACATTTAAGTGATACATAGATTACTTCATCACCAGCAGAAACAGCCACATCTAAGAGGAAGAATTGAAGGAATAAATGGCAAGTATAATGTAAGCATGGGGATGGGGATGGCCACTGGCTATCCAAGTGGTCACAGACTTGGAGCCAATTGTATCAGAGGTCTATTTTACAGATGCCCAGTGCACAAATGTATTTTACAGTAAGACAGTTTGATTCTGCTCTCCCAGGGACCAGGTCAGGACCCTGTCCACTTGCCAAGTACTCGTAAAAGCGTGCCCTCTAAAGCTGCAGGAAAGAGTGGAAAGGCAGCTTACCAGCTTCTTCCTGGGACCAGACTCCATGTAATACGCATATGGATAGGTGTATTGCAGGGTGTATCGACACTGTAACAGGAAAGAAAAAAAGGACTTGTATCTTTCTGACCCACACCCCAGGTGGCTCTTACAATTCATATTCAACCATGCAAATGGTGATTCAAGACATGTGGATCTTAAAGCAATAGGCCAAACTATAGAGATGATGGACTACAGGAAGACATAGGGTAAACAGAAACAATGATGGTTACGGAACCACCATGTTCAAACTGATTTATTACCACCAGTTGCCTCATGATTTTTCCATCTTTAGTTGAACATTAAAATAAACTTATCTTTCTTTCATTTTTTAAAATTTTTTTATTTTTTGAGCTGAGGATCAAACCCAGGGCCTAGTGCTTGCTAGGCAAGCACTCCACCACTGAGCTAAATCCCCAACCCCCTTATCTTTCTTTTAAAAGATTTATTTATTATGTATATAATGTTCTGCCTACATGCCAGAAGAGGGCACCAAGATCTCATTATAGATGGTTGTGAGCCACCATGTGGTTGCTGGGAATTGAACTCAGGACCTTTGGAAGAACAGCCAGTGCTCTTTTTAATTAATTAAGAGATTCTTAAAAAAAACTTCTAAACAATTTATTTTTAATTTTATATACATTGGTGCTTTGCCTGCATGCCTGTATGAGGGTATCAGATCTCCTGGAACTAGACATACAGACAGTAGTGAGCTGCCATGTGGGTGCTGGGAATTGAACCCAGGTCTTCTGGAATAGTAGCCAGTGCTCTTAACCACAGAGGCACCTCTCCAGCCCAAAATATACGTATCTTAATACTTATCATGTATTTTCCTTTCAGTTATCCAGAGATGGGACAAAGGAGAAAAGACTAATTTTTCACTGATGGCAGGGGGCAGTAAAACCGCTCAGAAATGCCTTCGACATATAGAAAAGGACTGGGATTTCATAACAGGGCAATGTGCACCCATAGATGTGCACACAGAACTACGCAGGGTACCAAATTTCCCCTCCTTTCAAAGGTGGCTTCTCACCCTAATGTTTGCGGCAAACAGGGACAAGGTTGGATTAGTGATGAAGAGTAAGATGGTAGATACCTTGGCCAACAGCTTAGCAGCATTCTGCAGGTACTGCCAGTCAATCCACGTTCCCAGATTGTTCATAACCCTCTCTTGAATCTTCTCATGAATCTGATGGTATGTGTGTGCCTCTAGCTGCAAACTTTTGTTGTGGTTTTCCCACTACAAAGCAGAGGAAGAAGGAAAAACATACACAAGTCCCAGGAAGGCGCAGAGATCAAAACAGGAGTTTAGGACAAACACCCTGGCTGGTAAACCGTGCCCACACAAGTTTATCTTATGGAAAAGCCTGACCATGATCCATCCTTCAACTAAGGTAATACCAGGTCCTTTCCCATCAGCTGTGGTTGTCCTGCACAACCAACAAGCCGCATTGGACAAGAGGCAATACTCAGGCAGGTGCAGGAGCTCACTGACTTCATATGCACACGGTATCCCCAGGATCTCACCTCAGCAGGTGAAGTGGAAGAAACCTACTCTGGAGGGGCAGGGATATGATAAGACACCTACCCTCTCAAAGTAGAACAAGTACTTCTTGAGGGCCTCCCTGGCCTGGGCTTGCTGGCTCTGGTTGACAATGTCGGGATTCTCCTTGTACCGACTACACTCATAGTACTCACTGCCATGTGTCTTCCAATCTCCTAGACACATCCAGCAGAAGTCTGCACAGAACAGAAGCCAGTCATTCACCTTCACAAAACACTCCTCTGAGGAGGAGACAGAGGAGCAGATGAAGGGTTAACCCGAGCAGAAACTCCCAAGGGTGCCTCTTTGCAGAGGGAGGTGCGATTCTCATCCTTGTCACAACTGTCCTCATAGCCTGGAAGGATAGCCAATGGCCACGAGCACATGTGTTGTAAGCCTTACTGCTGACTGTACAGTCACTGGTCAGCTTGGTCAATGCCATTGTGAGAAGCAAAAATACCACACGAGCTCCCTCTGGTCATCGAGAACACACGCTGCCCATATAAATTTACTGTCCTAATTACTTACAATTCCTACTTTTCCTAAGATTTTATATACAAAACTGTAAACAAAAGCTTCTTCTGTTTTTGGTGTGTGTTTGTATCTAAGTATATGTACATACACTGAGGACAAATGTCAATTCTGAATGTTCTTCCTCAGTTGCTACTTATCATTTTATTTCATCCACTTTTTTTCTTTTTTAAGACAAGGTCTAGAGTTCATCCAAATAGGTTCGACTAGCTGCCTAGTTTGGCTGGCCAGCAAGTCCCAGGAATTACCTGTCTCTCTCCAACACTGGGATTACAAACATGTGTCACCACACCCAGCTTTGTTACTTGGGTTCTGAGGATTGAAGTCAGATTATCATATCTGTGTTGCAGCAAAGGCATCACTTACTGAGCTATCTCTCCCACCCTTTTCAAAATGTGTATTAGTATAAAATCTCTATCTACTCAATAGTTCATATGTGGAATTACAATTATATTTCTAAGTGAGGAAGGCAAAAAGAAAAAAATCTAAAGTATGCTATGTAGGGCTAGAGAGATGGCTCAGCAGTTAAGAGCACCAACTGCTTCCACAGGACCCAGGCTTAATTCCCAGCACCCACATGGCAGCTCACAACTGTCTGTAACTCCAAGATCTGACAGCCTCACACAGACAGACACCAATGTGAATTAAAAAAACAATTAATTAAATGCTGTGCTTAAAATAAAGTATGCCATGTATTCAAATAATAGTAACTGTCATCTAATGGAGAGAGGTTACCCACAATTTTATCAGATGTCCAAGATCTAGTCTATGTTCTGTTCTGTTCTGTCAGAACCTGGGAAACAGGATTTACACTTTACCCTGGGCACTGGCTCTCCAAAAGGAGTTGTTAGGACATTCTGGAGAGGGAAAGTCAAATGCAGACAGCCACAGTTGGGTTACACTGTCCCTTCCTTAATCAGTTAGGATTGTCGCTTAGGGTTGTTCCAGTAAGTGACAGAATTATACAGCAAACTGGCTGTTGAGAGACAAGGAGACGAGGTTTCTCAGGCACTAGAAATGTGTGATAGAATCTCTGCACTTTTCTTCCTTTTCTTTCTGGTTTTCAAGACAGGGTTTCTCCGTGTAGCCCTGGCTGTCCTCGAACTCAGAGAGACCCGCCAGTCTCTGCCTCCCAGGTCCTGGGATTAAAAGTGTGCTTTACTAAACCAGGGCTTCTTCCTTTTACTTTTATGCACCAGGGTAATTGCTATGAGACCCATATTGGCCTCAAACATCTGTGCTCAACCAATTCTCCTGCCCAGTTTCCCATGTAGCTGGGACGACAGGGGCACCCAACACACAACGGTTAAGAGAAAGAATTTGACTTGGTACCCTGCAGAGAGCAGCGAGCACAGCAGGAAGCTGACTACTATTCTTCTCCAGACCATACACATGCACAATGTCCCGCTCTCAGTGTGTGGTAGACTCCTCCCTCCAACACGTGCACAGAGAAAAGGAATGTGCCAGAACCTATTAGTGGTAAATCCTCAAAGAAACCTTTGATTTATCTTCAGAGGTGCTGTTCTAGAACTGTCTATAACCTTATCAAAGACACCCTGGGTTACAGAAGGCTTGTGGGAACAGCACCAGCATGGGCCCTAGCAAATAGAACTTACTGTGTGTGGTGGTACTCACCTTTAATTACAGCACTTGGGAGGCAGAGGTAGAGAGCTGAGTTTGAGGCCAGCCAAGGTTACATAGCAAGACTGGTCTCAAAATAACCAAACAACAAAGAGTCTCCCACCTCAAAAGAATCAGTCAGAGTCTCCTGGTCAGAACTGAAGAAACTGGGGGAGACTACCTGAACACACTTTCTATTTGCAGGGACTTCATCTGGCAGGAAGGAAAGAAGGGAACTAGCATTCGTAGCTGGGTAAACTGGTCCTGATGGATGGAGACCTAACCAAAAGTCCTTCTGGAAACTTCTCTGGAAGAACTGGTTTTGTAGCACCATGGCAAAGCCACGGACAGTGTTTTCTAAAAGACACCCCTTAGAGTATCTCAGATAATCCTCTTGATATGTATGCTTTGTCAAAAAGAATAAAGACACACTAAAACTTTGATTGTGCTGGCGCATGCCTGTAATCTAACCACCTGGGAGACAGGCACTGGAGGAGAGCTGCAAGCATGAAGCCAGCTAGGACTGCACAGCAAGACCTTGTCCATGAAAGACAGATAAGGAAAGATAAGGAAAAAAGAAGTACTGGATGACCGAGGAGGGTCACACCACATCAGCAAGATGGCAGTGGAATTATAAAAGAATGTTCCTCTCTGCAAAAAGCTGAAAGTTGTTCTTATGCAAGTTAGAGGACGGTAAGTGAGGGAGACCCCACTTCGCTCTGCTGTTTCATTTTAAACTACTAAGGAATGGAGACCAGGCTGGGACTCACCGTGCTTACACTTGGAGCATTGCTGTCAGAGAGAAGAGAAGAGAACACATTAAGGAAGAACACTTTGACCAAGAGCTCTGTGTCACACATGCAAATGCTATCTGCCTCTGCTCACCATGTGATTGCAGCCTCCGTTCTTCTCAATACAGATGTTGCACTTGGGACACTGAGGAGACAGAAGGGTGCCATTAAGCTCACACATCATCAGCCCAGTTCTAAGAAAAACTACACAAAACTCCAGGCACCCGTGCCCAATAGCAAGCACTTCTGGGGAGGAGTGTCTCACTTAAATGTGGCAGGTTGCTGAGGCTGGAACAGCAATTTAAGGAAATGAGGTCAGCATGTTTGGCTCTGAAATAATTTGAGACTCAGCTGAGCCCCACTAAGTCTTCTATCATCTGTCCTTGCTATATCACCACTCAGATTAAGCCCAGGCTGAGGCTGCAGAAAGCCTGCTTGTTGGGAGAACAGCCACCTTGGACGAAGTCCTGGTGAGCTCCTTGAACCCTGGCTTCTAGGAGAGGGTGTAGACACCATCTCAGAATTCCTCTCACTTGAAAAAGGCCAGCAACCCAAGGATAGTCTGACATGGAGTCTCCCATCAGTGTGAAGCAGTCTATGGATAGGTCTGAGTAAGTCAGTGAGTGATTTGCACAGGGAACAATGTATCCTTCTCCCAGGACACATTGAAGACTTAATGAATACTGAGAATATCTGGGCTTGTAGTACAGTCTTGCTATTTATGAGCTAGGTAAATTAACTATTCCACTCCCAGGGCTACCAAAGCTTGGTATATAGTCAATAAAAATTGGGTTTTTTTTTTCCTAATTAGTTCTCCTTTGGGTCAAACTTTTCTAAGTATTTTGGAATTAAAATAAATGCATCCGGGACTGGAGACGGCTCAGCAGTTAACAGCACTTGTTGCTCTTGCAGAGGACCTGGGTTCAATTTCTAGTACCACACAGTGGCTCAAAACCATCCATAATTCCAATTCCAGAGTATCCAATCAGCACGCATGTGGCACACATACAAGTATTCAAGCAGAACATTCATACACATAAAATAAAAAAATCATTATATATTATTATTAGTTTTTATTTTGAGACAGGGTCTCAGTTCTAGGACCAGGCTGGCCTCAATCCTTTAGAGATCCCATCTGCCTCTGTCTCAGTGCAAGAATTAAAGGTGTGGGCAACTATGTCCAGCATTTAAAAAAAAAAACAACCAAAAATCCAGGGATAAAAATTGATAAAACTATGGCTGAAAAAGAAAAAAAAAAGGATGGCTGAGTGTCCAAAGTCTCTAATAAGCTCCTAGGCTGTGCTCGCTCTCAGATGGCCAATCACCAGGGCAGAGCCCTGGGTAGCATCACTTAGGGAAGTTCCATTACAGGTAACATAGTCCTTACGTCTTTAGTGTGAGCACTAATGTAGTTAGCCGTTTCAGAGTCATCTGCACACTTGGTGAGCCATTTCCGGATTGTGGCGCAGTCTGTCGGGGCGTGATACATCTGTCGACACTTGAAACTTAAAATTGGAAAGAAACACATTCAAATATTCATCAAGTCAGGGTTTCATGTTTTAAACGTTCCTCTTGTTTTGAGCTAACAGATCCTAAATTAAAGCTTTAGGCAAAAATCACTTTTTAAGGTCTTAGGGACTTTACTCACCCAGAATTATAATGAAACACATTATAAATGTTTTTTCAACTTGAGCCTGAGACATGCTCAGTAGGCCCACATGAAGTTTTACCTTAAACATCTTGGACTGTATTAACGCTTCCTGAAAGGAGTCAAACGGAGCCCAGCTTCCTCCTCACCCTTCTTTTAGGTGTTGGAGATTAAACTCAAGGCCCCACTTTCCGACGAAGCTACATTCCCTGCCCTGAGGCCAGGTAGGTGTGCGTGTGTGCGTGTGTGTGTGTGTGTGTGTGTGTGTGTGTGTGTGTGTGTGTGTGTGTGTGTGTGTGTGTGTTTTCTGGCAATAGAGCCTCAAATATCTCTGGCTGGCCTCCAAAGATTACCTTAAACTCATGATCTTTCTGCTTCTACTTCTTGAGTACTAGCTAGCATTACAGGCATGAGCCAAACATGCCTGGTTTATGTGGTGCAGGAGCTCAAATCCAAGGTTTTGTCTGCAACACACTCTACCAACTGAGCTGCATCTTTAGCCTTCAGATTTTTGGAAGGCAAGTACTCAGAAGGAACTCTGTGGAGTACCTTCATTCAGGTTTAAAAGGACTGAAAGTTTTGGGAGTTTCTCTACACCTTCTGGCTAGATGTGTATAAGGATGCACAAATGCCAGAACTTGTAGAATCTGACAAGAACTGAAGCTTAAAACAAAACAAAAAAAAACCAAAAAACAAAAACAGAAACAGAGCTAGGACTCATGTCCCCAGTCTCCTTTTGTCTAAGTCAAGAGTAAGGTCCACAGGTGGAGAGCAGACACGTGCCTCGGGAAAGAACTACTCATGTGAGACAGAGGATGTAGAGCAACTCTTCAGTCCTCTACTCTTGGGGGACGGAGTCCCTCATTGTCCTGAAAGGCAGAAACCCATCTATTGTGAGATTTCTCTGAAGCTAGACCATCAGTCTTCCAGGGAAGTGCAATCAGGACAGACCTGGATTTAAATTATGGCCCTGCTATTTACTAGTAGGTTTACTGACCTTGTACTTTGATTTCCTCACCTAGGATGGTAACAGAGGCAATCTCGCAGTTGGAAACAATTTGTTAAGTTTTGGTTATGCCCATGGAGTTTACTGAATGGGAAGTACCTCAGTTGTACAATTCACTCATGAATCAGAGTTTTATAAAAGTCAGCCAGTACCAGTGGGGTGGCACAAAAAGTCAATACCAGCTCTTGGGAGGCAGATCTCCATGACTTTGAGGCCAGCCTTGTCTACAAAGTAAGATCCAGGATAGCCAAAGTTATATAGCAAGACTCTGTCTCAAAACAAAACTAGACAAACAAACAAACAAAGTTAGCTTAAGGGGTGTGGGGAATCTAGCTCAGCTCGTAAAGTGCTTGCCTAGCATGTACATGGGCCTGAGTTTAATCCCTAGCACCACATAAACTGGGCATGGAGAGGTCAGCCAAAGATGATCAGATGTTCAAGGTCATCCTTGGCTATACTGTGAATCTGAGGTCAGCCTGAGCTAAACAAGACCTTGCCTAAAAAATAAAAATAAATTTAAATTTAAAAAGTTAGCTAAGAGAAGTTCAAAACAGAGAAAGATAAAAATGTTGAAGTCATATGTAAATTGTCAGAAAAGGAAGGCAATTTCTGGCTGTGAGTATAGTCTAAACTTAACATAGTCTTCAGGAACCTACTACTTCCTTGTCGTCAAAGTCTGTTCATTTATCAAAATATTCCAAGGAACACAAAGTACAGGGCGCAAACCTGGCCACTTGGAGCAGAGCGCTCTTCTGGACAGACACCCCGCCTCCCCCAGCCTGCCCTTACGCGTGCTCTTTGGAGGAAACGGGCCTTGAGCCCAGGCCTTGCGGCACGCACGCCCTCTTACCAGAAGACCTCGTTGCACCGACTGCACTGCACTCGGCGAGCTCTAGGCTCCTGCACCCGAATGACCATGGGGCAGTCTGCACCAGGGCACAGCTGGAGCTGGTAATGACTCTGTGAACACAGGGAAGGGTGAGGACATCTGATTGTTGCCTTTCAACAGACTGTTCAAGTGCCTCTGTTCTTCTAGCTAAGAACTTGTGTCAAAGGACTAAATAAACTTAGGACGGATGTTGTGAAGAACAGATATTAACTAATTACTGAAGAGAATCTCTGTCTAGCTTAAAACAGGTACCCACTAATTTAAAGTTATTATACAAGACGGTACCTGTAGGCTGGAAGCAGACACGTGTGCCTGTAGCTTCAGCTACTTAGCTACTTGGAAGACTAACACAGAAGGATTGCGTGAGCCCAGGGAGTTTAGTCAGGACTGGCCGGTCAACATAGGGGAAACATGTCTCAGGAAAAAATGTTTTAATGTGAACTGGATGAGAACACAGCTCAGTAACCTATGCATCTCACAGCTCACAGGCTCAAAGATCCCCAACAATCTACCCAAGGCAACCAATTATGCAAAGAAATAAGCCCACGCCATGCTGGTGGCACAGGCCTTTAATCCAAGTAGTTGGGAGGCAGATGCAGGTGGATCTCTTTGAGTTCAAGGCCAGCTTCATCTAGAGTTCCAGGAAATCCAGGGCTACAAAGAGAAACCTTGTCTCAAAAACCAAACCAAAGCAAAACAAGAACAAAAAAATAAGATAAAACTCTGTGTTTACTCTGCATGTGTGCAAGACAACCAATCCAATAAGCTTTTAACTAAGTAAGAAAAGAGAAAGATAAAAAATTATGCTGCACAGAATCTATAAAGTTGGACAGGTAGCCTAAAAAGGGAAAAGAATCTAAAATTAACCAGGCTAGAATCATGAACAAGTTTTCAAATTGCTACAAAACAGCCCTTCTCTGGGATGAAGTGTAAAGATGAAGTGTACAGAACCAAATGGAATAGCAACTCTTGAGCTATACCAGACCTATGCTTACTCCCCTCACATAAGATGGCTTGCTCAGCTTGTTAAATCAACTGTGTGTACTTTGGGATGACTGTCCATATAATGGAAATGAAAACCAAGACTGAGAGGCCTGGAGAGATGGCTTAGAGGTTGACAGCTCTTCCAGAGGTCCAGAGTTCAATTCCCAGAACTGACATGGCAGCTCACAACTGTCTGTAATTCCAGTTTCAGGGGACCTGACACCCATGGCAAAACACCAATGCACATAAAATAAAAATACTAATTAATTAAAAAGAAAACCAAGATTCAGGTAAATTAATAAGCAAGTGGTCTTACAACAAGGAAGTAACAGATCTGGTTTTTCTGACCCCAAAGCCTTTATTATATATTTTTATATTAAATTATGTGTTTATAAATGGGGAGTGGGTGGGTAGGTGCAAGAGGGCATGAGTGCAGGTGCCTTTAAAAAGGCAGAAGAGGGTGTTGGGGATTTAGCTCAGTGGTAGAGTGATTGCCTAGCAAGCGCAAGGCCCTGGGTTCGGTCCTCAGCTCCAAAAAAAAAAAGGATGTCAGATGCCCTGGAGCTGGAGTTATACACGAGACATGAGTGCTGGGAACTAACTCAGGACCTCTTCAAGACTCTAAACTGCTGAGCCATTTCTCCAGCCCCAGACCTGTGTGATTCACCACCCACAATCTAATGGCAGCTGTGATTATAATGTGTAAGGTGGGCTCAGAAAGACAAAGGGCAAAAGAACAGGGTGCTCATACCTCCACATAGTCCCTAAAGAGGTAGCGCCTGTATTTATCTCTTAATTCTTCATTGGGAAGCAAGGGAAACACAAAGTCCTCTGGTGTTCGGAGTGGACAATCCTGAGCCATACATGAGACTCCTGTTGAACAAAGGTAATGTGATAGATAACCATACTGTAGAAGTCATAACATAATATACTTACTTACCCACTAGATGCAACCAACACATTCTAACTTCATATAGGAATTCTGTTCAAAATACTTATCGAGAACTTTTTCAAAGAGAGAAATTGACATGTTTTCATAGTAATATAACAAAAATATTGTGCCCAAATACCCATATATCAGCACAAGCACCACTAAATAAAATCATAGGGTTGGATGTAGTGGCTCATATCTTTAATCCCAGCATTGGGGAGACAGAGGCAGAGGCATCTCAGAGTTTGAGGCCAACCTGATTGACATAGTGAGATCCAGGCCAGCCAGGGCTACATAGCGAGACCTGTCTCGAAAAGAAACAAATAAAAACAAAAAGATTATTAAAGACTTAGTGACTAATATGACTAATGATTTTATTGTATCATGTGTATGTGATTATCACTAATATACTGACTTTTTTTGAGGGGTACGATGGGGAGGGAACTATTTCATGTAGTCCAAGCTAGCCTCAAACTTGCTATGTAGCTGAGGCTGGCCTTGAACTCTTGATGCTTCTGCTTCTTCCTCCCAAATGTTGGGATCACAGGCATGTACCACCATGCCCAGGTTAACATACTGAGATTGTGCAGATAACAACCAACATGGCTCTAATTAGTCTTAATATTATCAAGTCACAGAACAACAACTACTCCTGTAGCTGGTAATAAATCTGATATGGGTTATGTTGTTCAAAAACCAGTAGTGGGAATTCAGACATGGTAGATAGGCAGTTCAAAGGACAGTTCTCTTACAAGGTGAGAAGATCACCTTGTACTCACACCAATATTTGTAAAACCTTTAATTTCTTTATTTTGCTGGAGACTACAGAAAACTGTGCTACTATTTAGATTGATGCATTTAGAAACCACCAGATCTAACTATAAAAACCTGTCAATCTTAGAAGAAAAGTTTAAGTACAAGAAAACACAGAGTGAAAGACACTACTTTAAGACTGGAGAGATGGCTTAGCAGTTAAAATTGTACTGCTAAGGCTGGGCGGTGGCGGCTACAGAGCTAGTCCAGGACAGGCTCCAAAGCTACAGAGAAATCCTGTCTCGAAAAACCAAAAATGAAACAAAACAAACAAACAAACAAAAAAGTACTGCTAAGGAGGAACTGGGTTCCATCCAAAACCCCACATGATGATCACAACCAACTGTAAACCAGTTCCAGGGGATCCCATGCCCTCTTCTGACCTCTACCGGCACCAAACACACATATGCTACACAGAGCTACATGCAGACAAAACATTTACACACACACACACACACCCCCAAAAAAATCAAATGAACAAATATAATTAAAACTTAAAAAAATATTTTGAGAGCCATATTTATGTTCAGTGCAGACTCACCTACACCAACACCGTCCTTGACAAGTACTGAGCAATGCTGCTCCCAGCAGCTTCGGCAAAACTGATGTTGGCAAGCCAGAGAGAGCAGGTTTTCCTTCCGCACAAACTGCATACACACTGCACAGTGGTGAGGGGGATGGGCTGTGGGGACCTAGAGAGTGAGCAAGATGTAGCCACATAAGCCAAAGAAAGACTTACCAACAAATTCATCACGCTGCAGTTTGTGAAGGGCATTGGATTTTCTATATAAATATGTCCAAATCATAAGACTAGCTTCTGGGGTTTTCTGATACTTAGCAGAAGACCTGGGTTAGGTTCCCAGCACCCATGTGGCAGCTCACACCCATCTCTAGCTCCAGTTTCAGAGGATTTGATGCCCTCTGCTGATCTCCATTCCCATCAGGCATGCATGTAATGTACATGTATACATGCAGCCAAACACTCTCATATGTAAAGTAAAATAAATATATTTGTTTAAAAAAAATAATAAAACACTAGGCATGGTGGCATGTGCCTTTAATCCCAGCACTCAGGAGGCGAAGGCAGGCAGATCTCTATGAGTTTAAGGACAGCCTGGTCTACATAACAAGACCCTGTAAAAAATTAAATAAATAATAAAAGATTAAAAAAAGATGAGGAAAAAAAGGGACCATTAGGAGCTAAATAAGGATCTTGGGCATACTATATAATGCAAAACAAAGCTGGTGCTAACATTGTAAGAACAGAGCCATGGCCATCAATGAAGCCTCACTAAAGCAGAAGATACTCACGTGTTTTGATGGATTAGGCTGAACTCGAGAATCAACAAGTAGCTGCGCAGAATTAGACCTGTACCTAGAAAACAAAAAGGCAGAAATACAGAGAATCAGAAGTTCGCCGGCTGGTGGTGGCGCACACCTTTAATCTCAGCACTCAGGAGGCAGAGCCAGGTGGATCTCTGTGAGTTCAAGGCCAGCCTGGGCTACCAAGTGAATTCCAGAAAAGGCACAAAGCTACACAAAGAAACCCTGTCTCAAAAAACCAAAAACCAAAAACCAAAAACCAAAACAAAACAGAGAATCAGAAGCTGAAGACATTTTTAACTCTCAATAACAGAACAAACCATCTCATGTTGTGGTTGCATTAAAGTGCCTTTTACCTTGTCAGCACAATAGTCCATGGCTATAATTCTAACACTCAGCAAGCTCAAAGCCAACATATTTACATAGTGAGTTTGAGGTTATTGCTAAGTGTTTTCTCATTGAACCAAGTTTTTCCTTTTATCTCAATATAAATGTTCTTTTCTTTTTGAGGGGTGAGCAGGGGCAGGAAGGTTGGGGAGTTTTACTATGTAGCCTTGACTGTTCAGAACTCACTATGTAGACCAGGCTGGCTTTGAACTCACAGAGATCTGTCTGTCTCTGCCTTCTAAGTGCTGAGACTGAAGGGTATGCCACTTTGCCCAGCTGATTTTGTTTGTTTTTTGAGACAAGGTTTCTGAGTGTTCCAGAACAGCAGAGCTGTAGACCAGGCAGGCCTAGAACTCAGAGATCTAACTAGCACTGCCTCCTAAGTGCTGGGATTAAAGGCGTGCATGACCACTGCCTAGCCCTTGTTTGGTTTTTAACATTTATTTTATGTGTACGAATTTTTGCCTACATGTATGTATGTACATCATATGAATGCCTAGTGCTATGCAGGCCAACAGAGGGCACTGGAGTCCCTGAATCTAGAGTCAGCTGTAAATCGCCACGTGGTGCTAGGAATTGAATCTGGATCCTCTGAAAGTGCTCCTAACCATTAAACCACCTCTCCATCCCTCACTCAAAAAGGTTTTTTTTTTTTTTGTTTGTTTGTTTGTTTGTTTTTTAAAGATTTATTCATCTATTATGTATACAGTGCTGTGTCTGCATGGCCAGAAGAGGGCATCAGATCTCATTACAGATGGTTGTGAGCCACTATGTGGTTGCTGGGAATTGAACTCAGAACCTCTGGAAGAACATCCAGTGTTCTTAACCTCTGAGCCAACTCTCCAGCTCCAAGGTTTTTTTTTTTTTTGACAGAGAAAAGATAAACGTCTTCTGATGAGTGGATAGTATAAAATGCAACCATATTAAATACAGCATATTTTTATGTTTATAGAGATGTAAAATCAAAAAATAACAGAAACATAATTTAAGAATAAAAAATATGGGGTGAGGATGGAGTTCAGTTAGTATTAGCTTAGCATACACAAGATGCCAGCTTTGATGCCCTGCACTATATTAACCTTGGTGGCACATATATGTAATTTCAGTAGTAAAGACAAGAGGAGCTACCATGTCCAACTAGAAGATTTTTTTCTTTTTACTCCCCCCGCCTTTTTTTGTGGAGCTGAGGATCGAACCCAGGGCCTTGTGCTTGCTAGGCAAGCACTCTACCACTGAGCTAAATCCCAAACACCCACTTTTTTTATTATTAAGAAATTTTCTATTCATTTTACATACCAACCACAGATCCCCCTCTCCTCCCTCTGCCTGCCCCTAGGAGATATTTTTGATTATCAAGGACTTGGGGATTATACTGCTCCTGACTTATAGTAGGTAAAGCCCAGAGGTGCTGACAAACTTCCTATAGTTCATGCAGTAGCCCTCCATCCCCAAATAATTATCCACTCCAGTTTGGGTCTAGTGGAATTGATCTGTATTCCCAGGGACTTCAGACATAGGGGCAGGCAGATTACAAGTTAAAGGCTAGCCTGGGCTACAGAGCAACTTAGGGCACACATAGATGACTTAGCAAAATCCTATTTCAAAATAAAGAGTAAAATAGGGCTGGAAATACAGCTCAGTAGGAAAGCACTTTCCTAGCATGGTAAGAGTTAAAGGTGGGGTTGGGGATTTAGCTCAGTGGTAGAGTGCTTGCCTAGCAAGCACAAGGCCCTGGGTTCGGTCCTCAGCTCTGGCAAAAGAAACAAAAAGAGTTAAAAGCAGCTGGAGAGATGGCTCAGTGGTTAAGAGCACTAGCAGCTCTTCCAGAGGTCCTGAGTTCAATTCCCAGCAACCACATGGTGGCTCACAACCACCTTTATGGGATCTGATTCCCCCTCTTCTGGCATGCAGGGGCATAAGCAGATAGAGCACCATATACATAAAATAAATAAATCATAAAAGAAAAAAAAAGTTAAAGGCACGTGCCATCACACGCAGCCATTTTTCAAGGTTTTTGGGAGAAAAAATTGGTCTATTACAGATACAGATGATTTGAACTAAATCTGCTCAAAACACAGATTAAATAAAAATTATGAAACACCTGTATAGTAGCAAGACACGCTAGTGGTAAAGCTGAAATATAAGAGTATGTATGCTTCAAGAAAAGGATATTCAATATGATCAAGTGTTTTAGAAATAATGGAAATAATAATCTTCATTCACAGAGATGAAATTGAACATCTTAACATCTTACTCAACATCTTATCTGGCCAGGATCTATGCTAGCTAGTTTTTATCAACTTGACACAAGCTAGAGTCACTGGAGAGAAGCACTTTCATCTTTCCATTGAACATCTTACCTGTCCATGGTACATGCTGACTAGTTTTTATGTCAATTTTACACAAGCTAGAGAGGAGGGAATGAGAAAATGCTTCCAAAGATCAGGCTGCAGGCCTGGCATGGTAGTACATGCCATGATCTGAGCATTCAGAGGCAGCGACAGGTGGATTCTTTGGGTTTGAGGCAAGCCTGGTCTACATATTGAGTTCCAAGACAGAGCTATGTATTAGCTGTCTAAAAACAAAAGATCAGGCTGTAGGCAAGCCTATAGGGCATTTTCTTTCTTGCTTGCTTTTTCTGTTTTTTTTTTTTCCAGACAGGGTTTCTCTGCGTAGCTTTGCACCTTTCCTGGAATTCACTTGGTAGCCCAGGCTGGCCTTGAACTCACAGAGATCCACCTGGCTCTGCCTTCCGAGTGCTGGGATTAAAGGCGTGTGCCACCACCGCTCGTGGACATTTTCTTAATTAGTGACAGAGAGGGCCCAGCCCAGTGTATATGTTGCCACCCCTGGGCTGGTGGTTCTAGGTCCTACAAGAAAGCAAGCTGAGCAAGCAAGAAGATAACACCCCTTCACTATGGCCTCTGCCTTCAGGTTCCTGTCAGGTATGAATATTTGCCTTGGCTATCCTAAATGGACTGTGATTCAGGAGATGTAGCCAAATCAACCCTTTCCTCTCCAAGCTGCTTTCAGTTATGGTGTTTCATCACAGCACAGAGAAGTAACTAACATACAAGAGTTTTAGAAATATAGTACACACACATACACACACACACACTCACACTCACATACACACACTCACACACACACACACACACACACATACACACACGATCATACCACACACACACATACACACACACATGATTATACCACACACACACATACTCACACACGATCATACCACACAAACACATGCTCATAACACACACACATACACATACAGACATACACACACATGATCATACCACACACACATACACACACATATACACACATGATCATACCACACACACACAGAGATTATACCACACACACACACACACACACAGACATACACACACATGATCATACCACACACACACATGCTCGTAACACACACACACACATGTTCATACCACACACGCACACACATGCTCATACCACACACATACATACATAAACACACACACTCCAAAATGTCAACAAAATCATAGCAGGTAGGCAGACAGAGAAGGATTCAACAGGCAACTTTATCTTCTTTCCTCTGAACATCTTACCTGTCCAGAATCTCTGAGACTTGCCAGTGGAAATTAACTAATATAAGTTTTGCAACTGAATGAGATACCTGTAAGAAACAACAACAACAAAAGATAACGAATTTGAACTATAGTTTCGCATAGTGCACTATAGTTTGAGGCTGTATACATCCACCTCTGTACTAGGTCCATATTCTCTCTCTTAGTTGCATGCTTTGTATTAAGTAAAATTTCTTATATTAGTTATTTTATACATCCCTTGTGCTTGGTCTTTGTTTTCATTAATGTTTCCTACACAAAAAAAATTAGAAACTCTCACTGGATACTGAACCAAAACCATCCTTTATATAGTAACTAAGGAAGAGGTGGGAATGAACGGTGGATTGCAGAGAGAAGGCTGGGGAATGGGAGGAGGAAGGAGAGGGGAATCTGTGGTTGGTATGTAAAATGAATAGAAAATCTCTTAATAATAATAATAAAAATGTAGTATCTGCCAGGCAGCATTGGCACATACCTTTAATCCCAGCAATCGGGAGGCAGAGGCAGGCAGATCTCTGTGAGTTCGAGGCCAGCCTGTTCTACAGAGTGTGAGATCCAGGACAGGCTCCAAAGCTACACAGAGAAACCCTGTCTCAAAAAAACAGAAAACAAAAAAACAAAACAATAACAACAACAACAAACCAAACAAAACAACAAAAACCCCCAAAAAACATGTTATCTGAGCTAGGTGCAGTGATGAATACCTTTAATCCCAGCACTTGGGAGGCAGAGGCAGGCAGATCTCTGAGTCTAGAGGCTAGCCTGGGCTACAGAGTGAGTTCCAGGAAAGCCAAAGCTACATACTAAAACCCTATCTCAAGGAGAAAAAAAAGTGATATCCAACATAAGCAAGAGAGCTTCCCAACTAGGTTCCCAAATGTGACATATGTTCTCATATGCTGTCCTATAGGGCCACACACACACATACACACCTACAGTATGTTTCTAGTTAGGACTTGCAACACATCTCCAGGCTTTGACTTCTTGATTTATACTCCATAAACAAAATAAAGAATTTAAGGTCAGATTAGTGGTGCACATAATTTTAATCTCAGCAGGCAAATCTTTTGTGAGTTCAAGACCAACTGAGTCTACAAAGCAAGTTTCAGGCCAGCCACAGCTACATAGTAAGACACTGTCTCAAAAATAAAGCTGGGCATAGTAGCACATGCCCTTAATCTCAGGACTTGGGAGGTAGAGGCAGGCAGATCTCTAGTATACAGAAACAACCAGGTGAGCCACACAGTGAGACCCTGTCTCAAGTAACATTTTTAAAACCAGTTTTGCTATTGTTGTTGTTTTGGTTTTTCAAGACAGGGTTTGTCTGCGTAGCTAGACTTGGATGTCCTGGAACTTGCTCTGTAGACCAGGCTGGCCTCAAACTCTGAGATCACCTGCCTATCTCTTAAATTCTGGGACTAAAGGCATGAACAATCATACCTGACTTAAAAGTCATTTTTATTTTTTTATTTTATTTTATTTTTTAAAAGATCTATTTATTATGTATACAGCATGTATGACTGCAGGCCAGAAGAGGGCACCAGATTTCATTACAGATGGTTATGAGCCACCATGTGGTTGCTGGGAATTGAACTCAGGACCTCTGGAAGAGCAGTCAGTGCTCTTAACCTCTGAGCCATCTCTCTAGCCCCCTAAAAATAATTTTTAAATCTCTGAATTCACAAAATCCAACATGCCCCAGTTGCAAAACATTTAAAAAGTTTGTAGACAGTCATTCTGGTATCTACATTTTCTGGCCTCTACATAAAAGGTGACAAAAGCTACCAATTCCACTGTAAATTCTTCCTCCTAGGGCATTAAGAGATGATACATGCACTACTAAGTTATTTGGAAAAGATATATAAAAATAACTTAGCCGGGAGGCGGTGGTGGTGCACGCCTTTAATCCCAGCGCTCGGGAGACAGAGCCAGGCGGATCTCTGTGAGTTCGAGGCCAGCCTGGTCTACAGCATGAGATCCAGGACAGGCACCAAAACCACACGGAGAAACCTTGTCTCGAAAAACCACAAAAACAACAAAAAACTTATATGTTCAAGGAAAATGAGCTTGATAAATAATACGTAACAGATCCATGCGATGGACAACAATGTAGTTAGTGGACAGAGTACTATAGTTATTGAAAAAGAAAAGGTTTTTTTTGAGAGAGTGTCTCACACATCCTAAGATAACTTCCCCAGTTCTGGGATTACAGATGTGCAACACCAAGTCCAGTTTATGCTCATGGCTTTGTATATGATAGGCAAGCACTCAACCCACTGAGCCCCAGAAGTTTACATTTCAATATTAGGTTAAGGAAGCAAGTAGGAATATAGAGTTTGCTTGTTAGGAGATATAATACCTTATTAAGTGGAAAGTAAACTAGTTGCAAAACATCTTAAGTGTCAAGACTAGGGTGGGAGCCAAAAGGTTGGGATGTGTTTAGAGGCCTAGATCAGACTTCCTGGAGGAAGCATAGGATAGCATGAGGGTGCTACCCATGGAAGGCCAGTAGATCCCTCAGGATACAGTCATAACTCTGATCGGGGGCTGAGTGCAGCAGCTACCTGTAAGACAGTTCTACCTGGTTCACAAAGAACTTCAGCAGGGAAGACAGTCACCAACATATGATTCCCCAGTTTTGGAGCTCTAGTCATTCTTGAGACTAAATAAGGCATATCCTAGGACACTATCATTATCTGAGGCCATTCAATTAGTAAGTGCCTCCTGTCCCATAGGCCAAATACATTTGGAGAAAACCAAAGATGCATGACAGCTGACTTCACTTGGGGTAGGGGTTCTCATTACTTTTCCATGAAAAGGAAGACTATGCACATTGTTACTATTTTCTTACTGAGGCACTTAGAGACTTTAGGCCAAGATTCTTAAATCATGCATAGTAATGTCTTTTAACTGTTGCTATAATTCATCTCAATAGACTATTACCAAAAAATGAAGTGATATACTAGTTATTTTAAATTTTAACAGCTACATAAATACAGCTGTTAGGTACACATTTTATTTCATTTTTAGATAAGGTCTCATTACTTAGCCTTGCTTGACCTAAAATCTTTTATGTATAGAAGCAGAGATCCATCTGTCTCTGCCTTCCAATTACTGACATTAAGGATGTGTGCCACCATTGTATGCCACACAGTTTTTTTAATCCCTTAGAGGCTCTAGAGCAGTGGTTCTCACCCTTCCTAATGCTGTGACTCTTTACTACAGCTCCTCATGTTGTAGTGACCCCCAACCATAAAGTTATTTTGTTGCTACTTCCTAACTGTAATTTTGCTACTGTTAGGCACCCGTGCTTCCCTGTGAAGGGCTGACTACAGTCCTAAGTGGGCACTACCGAAGGTTCAGGGCCCCTGGAGGGCGGGGCAGCGCAGGGCTGGGAGAGGACGAGCGGTCGCAGTCCTCTGGAGAGTCCATTTTAAAGGCAGTCTGGGGGGGGGGATGGCATGCAAGGGCGGCACAGCCTCCACAGAGCAAAGTCCTAAGATGAACTGATTTCATTCCTTCAACCCCGCTCTCCACACACCAGTCTTCCCAGAGGAAACGGAGCCTTCCCTGAGGCAGCTTCACTTCCTGACCAGCAACAAGCCTTGTTGAGGAATTTAAGCCACATTAATGATGAAAATCAGCCTTAGTTCAAGCAGGTGAATTGTCTCACAAATCCATTAATATAGTATCAATACCACTGCTATTTAATACTTCAAGAGGGCTGCAGTTTACTCCAAACCCTTTAAAAGTCAATTCCCTGCCAGGTGGCGGTGGCACACACCTTTAGTCCCAGCACTTAGGAGGCAGAGCCAGGCGGATCTCTGTGAGTTCAAGGCCAGCCTGGTCTACAAAGCAAGATCTAGGACAGGCACCAAAGCTACACAAGAAAGCCTGTCTTGAAAAACAAAACAAAACCAAGTCAATTCCCCTGGGGGCTGGAGAGAACTCAATTGTTAAGAGCACTTGTTCTCGTAGAGGACCTTGGTTCCATTCCCATCACTCAAATAAATGGTGGCTTACAATTACTTATAATTCTAGTTCCAGAGGATTTGACACCCTCTTCGGGGAACCAGACACACATAGGTACATATACATACACATAGGCAGGACATGCATACACATTAAAAAAAAATCTAAAAATAAAAAGTAGTCAAAACTTGTACAACTCCCAAGATCCTTTAGTACATATTCACTCTCTTTTTGGCTGAAGAGGCGCTCTTGCCAGGTATGCTGGCACACACCTTTCATCCCAGCACTTTGCGGGCAAATGATGGTGGATCTCTGTGAGTTCCAGGCAAGCTTGGTCTACATAGCAAGTTTTAGAACAGCCAGGGCTACATAGTGAGAGCATGAAAGGAAAGAAAATGAAAAAAAGACAAGACATAGTGTAGTCCTGGCTGTACTGGAACTTACTCTGTAGACCAGGCTGGCCTCGAACTCACAGAGATCCACCTGCCTCTGCCTCCTGAGTGCTGGGATTAAAGGAGTGTGCCACCAAAAGTTTGGTCATTTCATAAAATGTTAAACATACACTTACCATGTGACCCAGCAATCCTGACCCTAAATATCTACATCAAGAGAAGTGAAAGCAATGTCCACATTAAATCTAGGGCATGAATGATTATAGCAGCAATTTATAAAAGCCAAAAGTCAGAAATAGCCTAAAAGTCTATAAATTAATAATAAATTGACACATAAGCAAGATGTGTTATATACACTATGGAAATCATTATTTAGCAATAAAGGGAACCCATTAATGGCATATAAAAAAGATGAACCTTAAAAATACCACAATGATAGAGTCAGGAAACAAAAGATGACATGTATGATTTGATTTACATGAAATTTCTAAAAGAGGCAAAAATTGAAGAGAAAAACAGTTTCTTGGGGCTATACAGGGGGACTGATTGCAGACACAAGTAACTTTTGAAGTGATGGAGAAATCCTGTCTGGAAAAAAACAAAAAAAAACCTGCTTGGGCCCCTGAGATGTTTTTTAAAGTGACTAGTCGCTATGCAAGCTTTAAGAACTGAAGTCAATCCATGGAAACCATGGTGGAAAGACTCTTACAAACTATCCTCAAATTTCATATGTGATACATGTATCATACACAATAATAAAATTGAGAGAGATATTCAGGGAAAGAATGAGACATACTCACGTTTCAAATTTTTCAAAATTAAGTTTGAAGACGGACCTTAATGGCAACTGTGGAACTAGAAACTACTCCTATTCCTAATCCCTATCCAGGAAAAGAGGACCTGGTCAGCAGGCTGCTACCTCAGATTTATTAAACATCCCCACAGACAGACAGCCCACAGAACCATATCTAGCTGCTTAATAATTTTTTTTTTTTTTGAGACAGGGTTTCTCTGTGTAGTACTGGCTGTCCTCAAACTCAGAGATCTCTGAGTTTGCCTCTGCCTCCCGAGTGCTCGGATTAAAGGTGTGAGCCACCTCCATAGACGAATTGTTTAATAATTTATTATTATTAAACAACTACTTACTTTTTAAAAAAAAATTATATTTTATGTATGAGTGCTCTGCATGTATACCTGCAGGCCAGAAGAGGGCATCAGATCCCATTATAAGATGGTCATGAGCCACCATGTGTTTGCTGGGAATTGAACTCAGGACCTCTGGAAGAGCAGCCAGGGCTCTTAACCCCTGAGCCATCTCTCCAGGCCCATGACTACTTACTTTTAAAGTATGGTACTGAGCCTATGAGGGAAGATAAGGAAAATAAACAGGATCATGGCTAGTAATGCTGAATGGACAGGAGAAATCTACTGTGCCCTACTGTGCCCTGGGGTGGCTACAGTGATGATGTACGCAGAACTCCTAATGTTGGAGCTGCAAGTGATAAGACAGCAACATGCTGTCAGAAACAAGGACAGGTACAAGGGAAGATTAGGACTTCCTCCGATGACAGTGGTTACCGTCCCATGCAGACAGGGCTAAGTGAAACCGTTCCACCACTAAAACAGGTTTGCTGTTTAAGAGGACAAGGTCAGCATTCACACAGTAGACCAAAGGAAAAGGAAACCTCATCAAAGTAGAGTGGGCTGCTTTTGCATTCGGCTCCATTTAAATGTTCCTATGGTATCAAGTCTCCTTTGCCTTTGTCATGCACTTCTATGCTCATTCTTTTTAATTTTTGCTAGTGTCCGCTATTCCAAAGAATTATAGCATATATCACCCCCAGGGTCAATAAATGTGGTCCTGGCCCACTCAGTAACAGCTAAGCAGAATTACCATTACAAACACATTTTACTTTTCCATGGCATTCAAAAAGGAACTTGAATTTCTATACCTTAATAAGAAAAATACATTTATGTACTTTATCAACTTATGTATTTGTCTGGTTTTCTGAGACAGGGTCTATGTAGACCAGGCTAGCCTTGAATCCAGATCCTCTGGTATTAAAGGTATATGCCACCACACTTGGCCTAGTTTTGGTTATTTGGAGACAAAGTCTCAGTTGTCTACTCTAAGGCTGCTTTGAACTCATGGAGTTTCTCCATCAACCTTCTAGATGCTGGTATGTATTACAGGCACCTGCTACCTCAAAATTCAAACTCTCCCTTAGAATTTGGTTTAAAGCACTCATTTTTATTTTTCTAAAAGTTTGGCTGGACATGATGGTGCAAGCCTTCAATCCCTGAACTGGATAGGTAGAGACAGGTAGACCTCTGAGTTTGTGACCAACCTGGTCTACATACTGAGTTCCAAGACAGCCAGGATGCCATGGCAAGGAGGAGAGCAATGGCTGGACAAGAACAATTGACGGTGATGGCCATGCCGACAATGATGATGACCACCACCACCTCCACGACCACCACCACCACCACGACCAGAGACATGGTTCAGTAGGTAAAAGCAGGGGACCCAAGTTTAATTCACAGCATCACACGGTGGGTTCACAACTGTCTCTAACTCGAGTTCCCTTGGGAAACTGGCACACATGTGGAGGTCAGAAGACAATATGTGAAGTCAGTTATATGCTTTTACCCCACCCCATCCTCTCTCTCTTTTTTTATAAACAATGTCTCACAATGTAGCCCTGGCTGTCCTGGAACTCACTATGTAGACATGTCTGCCTTCCAAGTGCTGCACCAGAAAGTCCAGTTATTTGTACTTTAAAGTCAGTTCCAGGAATCAAATTTTGGTTGCAGTCAGGCTTACGTAGCTAAGCATCTTTACCCAATGGCAATCTTGCCAGTCCTGTTTATGTAACTAGAGTTAAAAAGGGTTGTTGAGAACTCAATCCAGATCTCTAGAAGGGCATTCTGGGCTCTTAATAGCTGAGTCAACTCTCCAGCCCCTGTTTGTTTCTGACATAACATTTATTATACAGTTCTGCTTTATGGCAAGACTAGAAATTGATATGTAGACTAGCTGGCCTTGAATGTAAGTTGATTCTTACCTTGTGAGTGCTAAATTATAGGTGTATGCCCTCATACCTAGCTAGAATTTTAACTTTGTTTTGTTTTGTTTGTTGAGACAGGGTTTCTCTGTGTAGCTTTGGCGCCTTTCCTGGAACTCACTCTGTAGCCCAGGCTGGCCTTGAACTCACAGAGATCTGCCTGCCTCTGCCTCCTGCATGCTGGGATTAAAGGCATGCGCCACCACTGCCTGGCTCAGCCACTAGTTCTTACCTCTACGAAATCCTCAGACTCAAGAGAGTGAGTTCCTGGTTCCTCACGCCTTATATACTTTTCTGTGCCCTGCCATATTACTTCCATGGATTAAAGTAATGTGTCACCACTGCCTGGTTCTGTTTCTCTCATGTAGCTTGGTGTGGTCTTGAACTCACAGAGGTCCAGATGGATATCTGTTTCCCGAGTGATAGGATTAAAGGTGTGTGCCACCACTGTCTGGCTTCTATGTCGAATCTTGTGGCTGGCTCTGTCCTCTGATCCTCAGGCAAGTTTATTAGGGTACACAGTCTATCAGTATAGTAGGCAGCTGGGGAGAGAGTTCAGTGGAGAAAGTGCTTGCCAAACAAGTAGGAAGACCAGAGCTCGGACCCTCGGCGCCCTTTAAGCACACAGCAGGCTTCACAGCCTACCTGTACTCCCAGGATGCTCAAGAGGCCCACAGATGGCACACCGACTATCAAGCTCTGGTTCAAAGACCCTAGCTCCCTATGTAAGGTGAAGAGTCACTGGGAAGAATTACTGGACCTCTTGTCTCCACAGGAATGCGCACACACCCACCCATGTCTGCCCATACACACTTCAAACATGCATGCATACATGAGCATACCACAAATGTGAAAAAAATGTAAAAAGGATGGACATACCCTCAATTTTATGAATGACTTGAAGAACCTTTTATAGGATCAAAGATGGGGCTAGAGCAGAAATCAGGTACAGTCCATCTTTCCTGCCTTTCTTCCCTTTTTGGCTGACCCTCTATACTATAACAAGATGGGTCAGATGCTGAAGGAAGTGAGCTCACTTGTGTTGTCATTTACCATAAACCTACATTTACATAAACTCTACACTACCTACCATACACAATACTCTGCATTACCTATATCCTCAATCCAATACAGCATCTCCAGATCTTTATTTCAGAAAACATCTACCTACACATGTCAAAAATAACTGGTAAACAAGCCACTCAATTTTATTCCTGCTTCATAAACAAGGTTAAGGAATGAAGAGCAGAGACCACAATATTTAGTATTTAGGTATATAATGTTAAGATTTCCTGAGATGTAATGACACCTATATGTAGATGTAACCGTCTTGTTAAATAAGAAACACAGAGCCAATTGCAGAGTTAAAAGCCAAGAGGTCAGAGCAATAGCTAGGAGCTGAAAACCTTACCCTTCACTGCTGCTCTCTCCTCTCCTCTCTTCTCCTCTCTTCTCCGCCCAAGACCTACTTCCTGTGTCCTGTCTTTTATATAGACTTTCTGTTCTGCCTTCTCATTGGTTGTAAACCCAGCCACATGACCTCCTCGTCACTGCCTGTCTGTACAGATCTCCAGGTCTTCTATGGTTAGTATTGAGATTAAAGGTGTGTGTTGCCATGCTGGCTGTATCCTTGAACACACAGAGATCTGCCTAGCTCTGCTTCCCAAGTGCTGGGATTAAAGGCATGCACCACCACCGCCCAGCTTCTGCTATGGCTTGCTCTGACCCCAAGGCAACTTCATTAATATACAAATAAAATCACATTTCAGGACAAATAAGATATCACTATATCTATACAAATACTTCAGTTGCTATTATCAGCAAGTGGTCCCAAACATGGCTAATAAAATGTTCTAGAGGAGTGGTTCTCAACCTTCCTAATGCTATGATGTCTTAATACAGTTACTCATTTGTGGGGACCCCCCAACCATAAAATGTGGCCTTTTATGGAGAAAGTTTGTTACTAGGAGTGGGCTTTGTGCTCTCAAAAAGCCCACTCCAAGCCCAATGCCTCTCTTCCTGTGGCCTGCGGACCAGGATGGAGAACTCTCAGCTGGTTTGCCAGCATCATGTCTGCATGCATGCAGCCGTGCTTCCCACCCTGATGACAACTGGACTAAACCTGTGAAACTGTAGGCCAGTCCCCAGTTAAATGTTTTCTTTTATAGGAGTTGACATAGTCATGGGGTCTCTTCCATCAGTAGAAGAGGGACTCAGACAGTGACACTCTGTCAACAAAGCTTCAGTTCAGAGCTTAGTTTTCTTCTGGCGAGTCCAATAGCAATTTGACTCTGGGCATAGCAACTCTGTGACTTGCTGCCCTATTCTAGGTTTCAATTCTATTCACTGTGTTTTTATCACTAGGTTCTTAACAGAGAGAATGCTTTAGTGAAATTATTTTTCAACCATAAATTCCAGTCCACCTCAAGTCTGTTAGTAAACAACACACACATTTCTTCCCTAGCTCCCACCATGTCCCAACCTCCTCAAAAATTCAAGCAAGTCATTATTAAAATTTTAGCGCCTTGAGTAAACATCTGTATCCCTTGCCTATAATGAACTAAAAATACCAAGGAAGAGAAAGCTCGCTCCTTAAGGAAACTGAAAACACAATGGACATTCAGGACCTCTCATAAGAGCCAAGTATCTTTGGAATACATTTTTAGAGGAAGGTCTTAAAGTTCAGAAGTAGTAGCTGACATTCTAGGGCACTTAGATAGGAAATGTTTAGTATTCAAAGTATTAATGTATAGAACTTACTAGCTGTAAGGAGGAATCAAGGCACACACTGAGTCATTTCTGCTCCTGACAATACTTCAAGAAAATCCATGACCATGACCAGCTGCTTTTTCCCTTCCTAGTTACCATAGCTGTTCAAACTGTCTATCCTCAAAGACAAGTAGGCATCAAAAGTTGCAATTAAAAATTTCCCCGAGAAAAGATAAATCCAGCAGCCCACCATAACTGTCACCAGCCCTTCCCACACTTACCAGTGTCATAGGGAGGATGCAGCCGATGGCAGTGAGCATCAACGGCCTGAAAAAATACAGGTGGTAGTTTCAATTTTTATTTAAAATTCTTACTTGCCAACTGCCTGACATCTTTTAAGGCTACACCAGTAGTTCTTCATGCCTCATCCAGTTAAACCACTTTGTGGTTCAATCACATTTGTTAACAAAACAAAAGTAGTCACTAAACAGCCAAGATGAAGAAAAGGTGAGCCAGCTTCTGGACCTGGGGTAGAAAGGGAAAACTAATTTAAAAAGATCAAGATGAACGGATGTGGGTCTTAGGTGAGTGGAAAAACAGGAGGGAGGTAAAGAAATGCAGGGGTGAGAGAAGAAACAAGGTTAAGGCAGAGACAAAGGAAGTGAACAGCGCCCAGCATAAGGCGAGGCAGCACAAGTAGTAGCAGTGGTGGTGGTGTCCCACTGACGACAGGCAAGGTTCAGCCCCGAGTCTACTGAAGTTCCTCATACTTCACACCAAATACTCTCAGCTGGTAAAAGGTCAGCCCTAAGACTGACAACTCTGCTCCATTCACTTTTCTTTACTAATCCATAGAGAGGACTTGTAACTAACTGGGGCATCTGCATGTAAACATGCTTTCAAAATCCGACAATACACACAAATTTGAAGATTGCTAACTGGTCTAACCGAATTCATTCCTAACAACTATGGTCTCTGTTCATTTAAATCAACACCAACAAACAAACAAACCAAATCTCCAAAGATTTCACTCAAAAAGACTTATGCAAAATATGAGAAAATAGGAAAGTTACTATTCTTTTACTATGAGACTTTTGTTTTTAAGACAGGGTCTTATGTAGCCCAGGCTGGCCTCTTGCTCTATAGTAATGATGACCTTGAACTACTGCTGCTCCTGCCTCCAGCGCCCAAGTGCTGAGATTACAGGTGTGTGTCACCAGTACTAGTTTATGTGATGCTGAGGATCAAATTGAGGGATCTGTGCATGTTAGCTAAGTAGTCCACTAACTGAACTACGTCCCCAACCTTGAGGGCATTTTCTAGAATTACGAACAATTCCTAACATTTACAAAAGTGAACCCTGAAGTTATTTATCCATTACCCTGCTCTAACAACTTGTGGCCCACTATGTCTCCATTATAACCCTGCTCCCACCCTCCAGATTACTTTGAAACAAATGCCCACAAGTTTTCCTTAGGGTTCATTCAACTGAAAAATTCCTGACAACTTAGTACAAGGTGGGCTGCAGCTCCTTCTAAAATTCTGACAGCTTTCTGAGGAACAGCATATACAACAGCTGCCACTGCAGCACATGAAGGCCATGTCCAGCAACCACAGTAAAAAGAACTGTAGATGGCATGGGTAGAAAATGAACCCAACGTAGTAGGGCTAAAAACTTGAGTCTGCTCTTGTAACCACAATCCATCTTATCCAAAAATGACTCCAAAGTTTTGCCTCTCTCAGCTAGCTAAGGTAGAGCATACCAAATACTAACCAGCTAGCCACACCATCCCTTTGCCCTCTTCTCCAGAGAAGATACCCCAAAGGCTTACATATTCTACTGCCTTAGCAATTAATCCCCTCTGCTAGGCTCAAGAACCTTGTACTGTTACATTACACTTTGTAAACAGGAAGAAACAGTTGCCCCTATCCTCCATAAATGTTTCCTTTTCTGCCATACCTGAGCACCCACAACAAGGGGCCAGCACTGCTCCCAGGCTATTACCACCTACCTGTTGTGGTTAACTCTCTAGTAACTATAAACCTATATCCTATTGAATGCAAGAAGTCTCCAGGTCCTTCCCAGCACTCAGTGATCCAGCTGGTGAGACCAAATACTGCCCCTCTGAGGACAGTAAGAATGGATGGTGCACTGGATAGTCTAATATCAACTTGATACACAAACTAGAGTTATCTGAAAGGAGGTAATTTTAATTAAGAAAATGCCTCCATAAGATCTTGGTGTATGGCATTTTCTTTCCTTCTGGGTTTTTTTGTTTTTTGTTTTTTTGTTTTTGTTTTTTGTTTTGTTTTGTTTTTTGAGATAGGGTTTTTCTGTGTAGTATTGGTGCCTGTCCTGGAACTCACTCTGTAGCCCAGGCTGGCCTCAAACTCACAGAGATCTGCCTGCCTCTGCCTCCCGAGTAATGGGATTAAAGGTGTGCGGCCGCCGCCGCCGCCACCAGGCCTTTTAAATTTAATTTTTTTAAAGATTTACTTATTTTATGTATATGGTGCTCTATCTGAATATACGTCTGCATGCCAGAAGAAGGCATCAAATCCTATTAAAGATGGCTGTGAGCCACCATGTGGGTGCTGGAAATTGAACTCAGGACCTCTGGAAGGGCAGCCAGTACTGTTAACCACTGAGCCATCTCTCCAGCTCACCAACCTCTAACTTAGTTTGGCTTCTATAGCTGTGAAGAGACACCATGACCACAGCAACTCTTATAAAGGAAAATATTTTATTGGAGCTGGCTTACAGTTAAGAGGTTTAGTCCATTGTCATTATTATAGGAAGCATGGCAGCACAAAAGGCAGACATGGGACTGGAGAGCTCTATTTCTGGATCAGCAGGCAGCAGGAACAAAGCCACTGGGCCTGGCTTGAGCTTCTGAGACCTCAAAGACCACCTCCAGTGACACACTTCTTCCAATAAGGCCACCTGTCCTAATCCTTTCAAATAATGCCACTACCTATAAGCCTATGGGGGCCATTTTCATTCAAACCAACATGGCCTCCCAAGTGCTGGAATGACAGATGTAGGCCACCATAGCAAACTTTGGATCATGTGTAATTTTTCTGCTTTATATGAAAAGTCTAACTGTCCCCACATCCCTGTTGTAACAGTTCCATAGATTACTTCACATATCCTGTTTGCCAGGTTCTTCATTTAATGGGATGCCACCTTGCTCCTATTCTTAAAGAAGTTTCTACTGACAGCTGGAGTGATGGATCAGCAGTAAGAGCACTAGCTGTTCTTCCAGAAGACCCAGCTTTGATTCCCAGCACTCACATGGTGGCTCACAACTATCTCTAACTCCAGTCTCAAGAGACTCAATGCTCTCTTCTGGCCTCCATGGGCAACAGATACATACTGCACAGACTTAATGTGGAAATCAAACACCTAGACACATAAAATTAATTTCTTTTCTTATTTTGTTTTTCAAGACAGGTTTTCTCTGTAGCTCTGGTTGTCCAGGAAATTAACCTGTAGACAAGGCTGGCCTCAAACTCACAGGTATCTGCCTGCCTCTGCCTCCCAAATGCTGAGATTAAAGGTGTAGGCCACCACTGCCTGGCTTAAAAGAGCATTCTTAAAATGTTTCTATTGGATCTTCCAACATTACTAAGTGCTGGAATTACAGGCTGGTGCTACAACTCCTGGTTTTATGTGGTGTGAGGGGCTGAACCTAGAGCTTTGTGCATGCTAAGGCAAACACACCACACAGAATACCTGACTCCCCAACCTGTGTCAACACAGTTATAGGAGAGATTTAGATGCTAGATGACACTTGTCTATGATCCCAGCATTTAGAAAGCTGAGGCAAGAGGCTCACCTTGAATCTGAGCCAAAGCTACATACAAGACTGTCTCTGAAGAGGAGTAGGAAGATATAGGGTGTTTCATTATAGTATCATTAAAATTCAAAACAGAAGCCAGGTGGTGGCAGTCCATACCTTTTTTTTTTTTTTTTTTTTTTTAAAGATTTATTTATTTATTATGTATACAGAAGAGGGCGCCAGATCTCATTACAGATGGTTGTGAGCCACCATGTGGCTGCTGGGAATTGAACTCAGGACCTCTGGAAGAGCAGCCCGGTAGTCCATACCTTAAATCCCAGCACTTGGGAGGCAGAGGCAGGAGGATCTCTGTGAGTTCAAGGCCACTCTGGTCTACAGAGTAAGTTCCAGGATAGCCAAAGCTACACAGAGAAACCCTGTCTCAAACAACAACTTCAAAACACATAAAAGATTCCTATTTTTAATTATGTGTATATGGGTTGTGCGCGTATCATTTGCCATCTTTCCAGTTACTATAAAAAGGACATAAGAAAGAACTCACTTGTATCTTGACAAAGTAATAAGTAGTTACATTTAGACATCAAAAATATCACAAGGGCTGGAGAGATGGCTCAGAGGTTAAGAACACTGGCTGCTCTTCCAGAGGTCCTGAGTTCAATTCCCAGCAACCACATAGTGGCTCACAATCATCTGTAATGAGATCTGGCTCCCTCTTCCGTATACATAATAAATAAATAAATCTTTAAAAAAAGTTCATGAATGGGTATGTGCCCCTTTAAAAAAAAAAAAAAAAAAAAAAAAAAAAAAAAAATATATATATATATATATATATATATATATATATATATATATATATATCACAAAACGAGCACAAAACAAGACAGCAAGATGGTTCAGTGGGTAAAGTACATTTTCCACCAAACCTGATGAATTGAGTTTAATACCCAGGCCCCACATATTAGAAAGAAAGAAGCCATTCTTTGTCTTCTGACCTCGATACCTGTGTCATGAGAACACACATAAACAAAAGTAATACAAAATATTAAAGGAAGTCTTATTAACTTATAAGAATAATTGATGCAGTCCACAGCAAACACCCATTGACTACAAAAATCTGTACATTCTGAATGCTGACAATATCGTATTCAGCAGCTATTGCATGCAACTTCTCTTGTCTCATTCCTGCAACTTGAATCATTTCACCTTAAAAATAAAAAATCTTACGGGTTGGGGATTTAGCTCAGTGGTAGAGTGCTTGCCTAGCAAGCGTAAGGCGCTGGGTTCGATCCTCAGCTCAAAAAAAAAAAAAAATTTCTTACATAAATATAACATTAAGGCCTGGATATCACTCCTGAAGATTCTATTCAATTATGACTTTAGTTTCAAGTTCCTACTGCCAAAATTAATTCTGATATGTACTATAAGCTAGAAACCATGGTCTGTTATATCATCTCTACCTATTACCTGGATTTATGCAAAAACAAACCTTTTGATAAGTATATTCTGTTTACAAATAAGAACATACAAAAGTACAGCTTCCAGCACTGGGTGTTTTCACGTCATTGTTCTTTCTTTTTTGGATAGGGTATCTCTGCATAGTCACTGAGGTCCGGAACTCATTTTGTAGTCCTCACTGGCTTCAAACTCACAGCGATCCACTTGCCTCTGCCACCCAAGTACTGGGATTAAAGGCATGTACCACACACACAGCTTAATTTTTCATTTGTGCATTTATCAACCTTAGTCATAGGTATCATCAATAAGCAATACTTTTACTTAGACTATAATATAACCAAGCTATTTATAAATTTATTTATTTTTAAGGCAGAGTCTCACTATGTAACTTTGGCTATCCTGGAACTCAGAAATCCACCTGCTTCTGCCTCAGGATTAAAGGCATTTTTTATTAGGCATTGACATGTAAAGAAAAACTGAATCTTATGCCCTGTGGTGGTGGTGCAAGCCTTTAATCGCAGTACTTAGGAGGCAGATCTCTTGAGTTTTAGACTATGATCTATACAGTGAATTCTAGGTCAGCCAGGGCTACATAGTGAAACTGTGCTGGATAGTTATCTAAAAGGAGGGAACGTCAATTAAGAAAATGCCTCCATAAGATAGAGCTATAGGTCATTTTCTTAATTAGTGACTGATGGGGGAGGGCCCAGCCCATTGTGGGTGGTTCCATTCCTGGCTAAAGGTCCTAGGTTCTACTAGAAAGCAGGTGGAGCAAGCCAGTAAGCAGCACCTCTTCATGGCCTCTACATCAGTTCTTGCCTTCAGGTTCCTGTCCTGACTTCCTTCAATGACAGACTACAAGCCAAATAAACCCTTTCCTCCCCAACTTGCGTTTTGTCATGGTGTTGCATTACAACAACAGAAAATCTAACTAGGTCAGAGACCTAGTGAGATGTTGTCTTAAGAAAAAGCAAAGGGCTGGAGAGATGGCTCAGAGGTTAAGAGCACCGACTGCTCTTCCAGAGGTCCTGAGTTCAATTCCCAGCACCCACATGGTGGCTCACAATCATCTGTAATGAGATCTGGCACTCTCTTCTGTATACATAATAAATAAATATTAAAAAAAAAAGAAAGAAAGAAAAAACAAAAAATAGTGGAAAGACACCTAGTATTAACCTCTACCCTTCTTGCATGCACTCAAAGTCAGATGTGGTGGCTCATGCATATAATACTAGCACTTAGGAGATCAAGGTGGGAAGACTGTCATGAATTCAAGATTGGCCTGAGCTACACAGGAAGTTCTAAGCCAGTCTGAGTTACACAGCCTAATCCTAGCACTCAGGCAGGGGCAGGTGGATCTCTGTGAATTTGAGGCCAGCCTGGTCTACAGAGTGAGATCCAGGATAGGCACCAAAACTACACAGAGAAACCTTGTCTCAAAAAACCAAAACAAACAAATAAATAAGTAAATAAATGAGAAGTGTGGGTGGCGGGGAGGCAGGAGGCAGCTGATAGGATAGTTCCACTGGTAAAGGCTCCTGCCGCCAAGTCTGATGATACGAGTTCAAGATGAGACCTGTCCTGGAAGTTGTCCACTGACTCCCATGCACATTAAATAAACAATGGATTGTTTAAAAAGAAGGGAAAGAAAGGAGTAAAGAAGTTGTCAGTCAACTCTCCCAGACATTTTGCGCACAGCTAGCTCTGTTCTATTTCCACACACATTCTTATTCATTTTGTACTACTCCACTAAGGTTAGAACACGTGCTTATCACTGTAAAGATGTGTGTTTATAAAGACTGGCAATACTTCAAAGAAAAAACAGATCTCATGTCTTTGTTTAGTTCAGAAGGGACAGAAGCGTTCTGTTTTTTTTAATCTGTACTTTGTTCAATCTTTCCCTATTCCTCTTTTTGGATGGACAACTCAAATCTCTCAAGTTTTTCTTAGACTAATCGGGAACATACGTCAGAAGAAAATCAAGTCTGTCTTGGTAACAAGGATCCCCACATGAACTCAGCACTTTGCCAGGTGGGGTCAACAGAAGCTGGGGACCAAACAAACAGCACAATAGTCAATCAAAGCCCTGAGGAACAGGTACCCTGTTCTCTATCCTCTCCTGGCCCCTGCCAATAAAAAAAAAAAAAAAAATCAATTGTTTTTATTTTGTTTTAGTGGGCCCCAGAAGGCGGCACAAGGCATTCTAGTTTTACAAGTGGACAACCCAACAGCATATGCACAATCAGATGCACCAATCTGCAAATGTTGCCAAGAAATATCAGTGTAATCCCACCATAGGACCCCAACATGTACAATCCTGAGATTTCTTTTATTTTTATTTTTTGGTTTTTCGAGACAGGGTTTCTCTGTGCAGTTTTGGTGCGTGTCCTGGATCTTGCTCTGATAGACCAGGCTGGCCTCAAACTCATAGTGATCTGCCTGGCTCTGCCTCCTGAGTGCTGGGATTAAAGGCGTAGGCCACCACCACCCAGCAATTTTTTGTTTTCTTGAGACAGGGTTTCTCTGTGTAGCCCTAGCTGTCCTGGAGCTCACTATGAAGACCAGGCCAGCCTAGAACTCACGGAGATCCTACTGCCTCTGCCTTAGAAATGCTGGGAGAATACATTTTTATGGAACCACAGCCACCATGTAAACATTTTCACTGGTTCAGTCCCACCCACACTGATGACAAAATACTTATGTGCCAAGCACTTTACACCCACAATCACATTTAATGGTGTGGAGGAGCTATTACAAACTGAAGCTTAGCAATTTTGAGGGACTTGACCAGGGTCACATTATAGTAAATGGCAGAAAAGAACACACTCATATAACCACTCTTCCAGGCTACAGACAAAGCCCAAGAGACTTAAGACTACATCCATGAAGATGCTCACAGCAATACAACCAGTCTCTTAAAAACAGTAATAGACCAAGTACTCACCCAAATGTCTGGTGGAGGATATCTGAAGCAAATTATGGTTCAAGAACAAAATAGTATGCTATACAGGCATTTAGAGTAACTGTAAGGACAAAGTTAAAAGCATGGACACATTTGAAATATGTGTGCTAAGAAAGCAGAGCACACCTTTAAATATAATGCACGTGTGCATACAATTTCTAGAATGTAACGTCCACAAGGAATTTTTATCTATTTGTTCAGAGCTATTTTTCCAGTGCCCCACACACTGGTGGTATTAAATACATAATGGCTAAATAAATGAATTGGAGCAAAGTAATACATATGAACAGGAGCTGAGAGATAGCAAGTAAGGAAGAAAACTGTTATTTGTTAATGGAATTGTGAATAGCATTCTGAATACTGTGGTTAATTCCCTAAAAGTAAAATTTTGTTTATGAACAAATTCAGGATTGGAACACGGGATGTTGTCCTTGTTCACACAGTTTCCAGTTTCTAAGGCAAACCAAAAGCACAAGAAGACTTAACACAGGAAGCTGCCCCACAATGGGATACAGAGCTTCTTTTCTGAAGGACAGTAAACATGGTGGCCTGTGATGCCAGGTACACAGCAATTACAATAACCTTTCTGAGGTAGCAAGAAAGTAACAACTTTCAACATGCTGCATTTAGGCAAATCCCAATGTCACGATGGACATTTCTCACCTCCCTTTAAAAATACATGTATTAGTAAAACATACAAGATTTTCAGCTTAAAACCACAAATAAGTCAACATACTGGCCATCTATCTGAAACACAAAATTTATTCTAGACTATATTGAAATACAAGCATTCAAAGAAACCTGATATCAAGTCATAACAGAAATCAGATGACTTCCTATGAATATTCAGTTACCAGACTCAAGTTGAAAAAATTCCCAATCAGTAACAAGTAAAATAACAGAAGAAAAAAATGAGCATGAAGATAATAAAAATATAATGTCTTAAAATACAACTATTCCAGAATAAAAGAAAGTCAATTTAGTAATTAAGTCTTCAGATATTACCCATGTATCTGGTGTCACCTAAGAATTATCAATGACTTGGGTGACAGAGTCTTCAACAAAACATTATAAAGACTTCTGTATATAGTCAGAAGCCCTAAAAACTCATCCTTTACCCACAAATGGGGAAAAGATGACCCAGAGGAAGAGTTTAACATGATCTTTACCTACATACTCCTAAAAAACAAACACTAGATTTTAAAATACATTTAAACAAAAGAGAGGGGCTGGAGCAATGGCTCAGTGGCTAAGGGCTGGAGAGATAGCTCAGAGGTTAAGAGCACCGGCTGCTCTTCCAGAGGTCCTGAGTTCAATTCCCAGCAACCACATGGTGGCTCACAACCATCTATAATGAAATCTGATTCCCTCTCTTCTGACATGCAGACAGAACACTGTATACATAATAAATAAATAAATACTTAAAAAAGAGAGTGAGAGAATCTAGGGAACATTTCCCCGGCTCTGCTGCAGTTAAAAACTCATGAAGTAAGAAGAGCCATAAATATTAATAATAACTGGCTTAATTTTCCTATCCACAAGGCTTGACAAGTGAGCACCACACTTCACTGACACTGAAGTCCTGAAGTTTTCAAACTGTCCTTTGCCCCAGTAATAGACACTTCACCATAGTCCATATTTTATTTCTTTTTCCCCAAACATTACATGGTCTCACGCTAGTACAGAAAGTAGGCCCTGTGGGGTCTGAATGCCTTCTACCTCAATGGAAGTTTTTTTATTACAGTTACTTATTTGTGTTTATACGTGTGTGTGCATTCATGTGAGTACAATTATTGTGGGGAGGGGGGCAAAGGACAATCTGCAGGAGTCAGTTCTCTCCTCCTTCTCTGTGGGTTCTGGGGAAACCAAACTCAGACCATATGGCTTGGTTAGCAAGCTCCTTTACCTACTGAGCCATCTTCTTTTTTTAAAAAAAGATTTATTTATTATGCATACAGTATCATGCCAGAGTGTATGCCTGCAGCCAGGAGAGGGCACCCAATCTCACATTACAGATGGTTGTGAGCCACCATGTGGTTGCTGGGAATTGAACTCAGGACCTCTGGAAGAGCAGCCAATGCTCTTAACCGCTGGGCCATCTCTCCAATCCCTTTCTACTTCACTTTTAAGGCTCTCCTGTCTAAGTACTAAATTCAGGCAGCTCACTATGGCTCCTGGATGAGATCAAAGTCAAAGTAGACTATTTCTTTTCTCTCTTACAGCAGGAGGATGGGGCCTTGAATATTTGCTTCTCTGACCATACTTTGAACACAATGCTAAGAGAAAAATACAAAAAGAAAGAGGTATATTTTGCAATTCACCCATCATCATCCATCATATCCCTGACTGGGCCCTATCTGGGGCTCTGCCAAAGCCTGAGCATCTTTGCCTTAACAAACTATTAGCAAATGATTCAAGAACATCCAGGCGTGCTGCTTTTTACCTGTAATTCCAACATTCAGGAAATAGGCAAGATGACCAGGAAATCTGAGCTACACAGCAAATCTGAGAGCAGCCTAGGCTACATGAGATCCTGTCTCAAAGGGAGGTGGGGGCACTGGAAAGATGGCTCAGTGGCTAAGAGTGCTTAGTGATCGATCATGAGGACCAGAGTTCAGATCCCAGCACCTACGTCAGACAGATCACTGACAAGCGATCTGATATTCTCTCTAGCCTTAGTGGGTACCTGCACACATATGTATACATATACAAACACATACACAGAGACATGAACACATACACATAAAAACCTTTTTTTAAATCTTTTTTTTTTTTTTTTTTCCCAGAGCTGAGGACCGAACCCAGGGCCTTGCACTTGCTAGGCAAGTTCTCTACCACTGAGCTAAATCCCCAACCCCAAAAACTTTTTTAAAGAGTTTCATAGAACAGTACTAAATGACAAAATTCTTGGTTAACTAATCTATATTTTATAATAAAAAGCTTATCATGGGGCTGGAGACATAGCTCAGCAATTAAGAGCATTACCTGCTCTTCCAGAGGACCTGGGTTCAATTTCCAGCACCCACATGGCAGTTCACAACCCCAATTCCAGGTTATCCTATGCCATCTTCTGGCCTTAGAGGGTATTAGACATGGACCTGGTGCAGACATACACTCAGGTAAAACACCATATTTTCTTTCTGTTGTCTGTCTGTCTGCCTGCCTGCCTGCCTGCCTACCTAGCTATCTAAAACATAGATTATATAACCTGATATGGGTGCTGGGAGCCAAACTCAGGTCCTCTGGAAGAATAGCAAGCACTTAAAAAATCTATCTATCTACATACATATTATCTATCAGGTATTTTACAACCACAACTTACTCCAGCTACAGGCAATCCAATACCTTCCTCTGGCTTCCATGGGAAACTACACACACAACATATAATCATATAAACATACACAGAAGTAAAAACTTTTTGTTGTTTTTTTCAAGATAAGGTTTCACTGTGTAGCTCTAGCTGTTCCAGAACTCAAAAGATCTGCCTGCCTCTGCCTCCTGAGTGCTGGGATCAAATGAATGTGCCATTATGTCTCATTAGTTATATTTTTCCTTTGTTTCTTGATTTCCTTGATTCTCAGCACCCAAACGGAGATGTAGAACTATCTGTAACTCTAGTTCCTGGGGATGCGACACCCTCTTCTGGCTGCCATGAGCACCGACCACACAAGTAGTACACAGAAAGGAATGCTGGCAAAACACCCATATACATAAACATTTTTTAAAAAAGTTTTAAATAAATAAGGTTGAGAGCCAGTGAGATGGTTAGGTGTGTAAAGGTGCTCGCCACTAAGGCTGATGACTTGAGTTCAGTTCACAGAACCAACCGATAAAAGGAGATAATCAATTCCCACAGGTAATCCTCTGACCTCCACATGTACACCACAGTACATGAAAACCACTCCCAGATAAATAAATGCAAAATAAAGTGGGGAGTGATTGAGGAAGACATGTGACAACCTATAGCCTCCACACACAGGCACATACACCCCATGTGAACACATGTACTTCCATGTGTGCATGAATGCACATACCACCACATACACAAAAAGACAAGGGGGGGGGGGAAGCTAGGTACTGTGAAGGCACACCAGGATGGCAGCAACATAAGGTTTCCCAGGGCTCACTGGCCAGCTAGCCTAGCCTACTTGAAGAGTTCCAGACCAGCTTGTCTCAAAAAAAAAAAAAAAAAAAAAGGGACATGAGGAATAACACCCAAGGCTCCAGTACAGGAACATTCACCAAAAGAAAATATATTCACAAAGGTAATTTTCCTTTTTTATTTTTCTTTTTTTGAGACAAGGTCTCACAGTTGTGTAGCTCTAACTATACTGAAATTCTCATAGGCCAGGCTGGCCTTAAATTCAGAGATCTGCCTGCCACCAAACCCAGAGTAATTTTTCTTTACATACTGCTACATGATCACATGATCACTAAGAAGGTTACGCCTACAAGATTTCCTCTCTCCCCATTTCTAGAATGAAGCACTCTGCAGTAGTCTCATCCCACAAATGCTGTGGATATCGCTCTGTGTAAATAAAGTTCTGATTGGCCAGTGGCCAGGCAGGAAGTATAGGCGGGACAAGAGAGAAGAGAATTCTGGGAAGTAGAAGGTTGGAGAGAGACACCGCCAGCCGCTGCCATGAGAAGCAACATGTAAAGACACCGGTAAGCCACAAGCCATGTGGCAAAGTATAGACTAACAAAAATGGGTTAATTTAAGATAGAAGTAGATAACAAGAAGCCTGCCACAGCCATACAGTTTGTAAGCAATATAAGTCTCTGTGTGCTTTCTTGGTTGGGTCTGAGCGACTGTGGGACTGGCGGGTAAGAGAGATTTGTCCTGACTGGGCCAGGCAGGAAAACTCCAACTACACACAAATGTGAATATCTATGGTTTTCATTTATTAACATGGCCTTTTATTTTTTGCAGTACAAAGTACACCAGTGTACATGTGGACAAGAGTTCTAAAACTGTACTGTCTTTTAACCCTTGTTTTTTTGTTGTTGTTTTGTTTAACCGAGACAGGATTTTTTTCTCTGTGTAGCCCTGGCTGTCCTGGAACTTACTTTGTAGACCAGGCTGCTTTGAACTCACAGAGATCTTCCTGTCTCTGCCTCCTGTGTACTGGGATTAAAGGCGTGTGCCAACATGCCTGGATCCTTGGTGGGTTTTGTTTGTTTTTGTTTTTTAAATACAAGGTCTCACTCTATAGCCCAGGCTAGACTTAAACTTTTGATTTTCTTACCAATGACAGGCTTGTGCCAAAACATTCAGCTTCACCTTCTTTTTTTCTTTTTACAGAGTTTTCTCTGTATATCCCTGGCTGTCCTGAATTCTCTCTGTAGACCAGGTTGGCCTCAAACAAAACTTTAAACTCTAGGCTAGTGAAATAACTCTCTGGGTAAAAACACTTGCCGCTAGTCTGATGATCGAGTGTGATCTCTGTGACCCACGTGGTAGGAGATAATTGACTTCTCCCAGTTGTCCCTCGACCTTCACAGGTACCCCATGGCATACATGCACACAGGAAAACACACACTTTTTCCCCCCAGAAAGGTCTCACTGTGTAGACCTAGCTGAATTAGAACTTGCTGGCCTGGAACTCACAAAGATCTGTCAGCTATTGCCTCCTGAGTACTAGATAAAAAGTATGTACCACCATGCCTGAACCACAATTTTAAAGATAGATTTAAATCCCAAAATATTTACAAATTTTTTTAAAACCTTATGCTTTATAAAACAGGTATTTAGCAGTGAAAATCTATGTCATTCCTCAGACTTAGTTGGCTTCTGTTCACAGAAAGTTGTTTATGAGGCTAATTTTAAATTACACATCTAAGATTTTCTATGAACCAAGCAGCAACTAAATCATAGGAGATACTTAAATGCCCCAATATGTCATAGAATTGTGCAAGCAACTGATGAGGACACCAGTAATAATAATGGTCATCATACCCAGGACCTCTTTCATATTCTATTTTCTCCCTCCTACACTATTGTATAATACTGTTTTATTTTTGTTGGCTTTCTTTTTAAGGGATCTCATGTAGCCTAGGCAGGCCTAAAACTCACTACGTAGCCACCTCCATCCCCCCAAAATGCTAGTATTACAGGTGTATAATATCATATCCATTTCCCTTTCCTTATTATTGTTACCTTTCTCCAACCTCAACCAAGTTCTAGAACCACTTAATCTATTTTTATAATGGTTTATTTTTAGTTTATGGGCATTAGTGTTTTACCTGCATGTATGTGTGAGTGTGTCAAAAAACTGGAGTTACAAACAGCTGTGAGCTGCCATGTGGGTGCTGGGAATCGAATCTGGGTCCTCTGAAGAGCAGCCAGTGTTCTAAACCGCTGAGCCATCTCTCCAACCCCTCTAGAACCACCTGAAACAGAATTCCTCTATATGTATGACAACTAAACCTCAACCTATGTTGCCCAAAACCAGGAAGGGGAAAAAAAAAAAGATGCTAATGTGCTCTTAGTGAATTGCAGGGAGAGAAAAATCAAAGTGTGTCTACCAGCAACAATGCTTTTGTGGATTATTTTCCTCTTATCTCATTTTCTCCTTAACCTGTTTCAACTTTCCATCTCTTAATTCTCAATTCTGTTCTAATTCTTTTTGTTCCTTTTTTCTTCTTAGTCTTAAAGGCAGAATGATTTCTTTCCTAGAAATTTAGAAGGACACACAGCGAAGACCAGGAAACTTAACTCCCATCAAAAGCAGCAGCCACAGCTCAACAACCAAGAAAACCCCAAGTATTCAAGAAATTATCTAGTATCCCCTGTGAATGCAAGCTCTCGACAGCAACATGGCTGGGGCCTGGCAGTCTAGTTTAAGAGATGATGCCAAAATGCACAAAAGGATCAAACATAAAGCCATCAGAAGACTGCAGTACATCATTAAAAACAAAACACCACCACCAAAAAGCACACACTCACAAGAGAGCTGGATGGACTAAGAACACCTGTAGTCCCCAAACTCTGGAGACTGACTTAGGAGTACTTAGAATCCAAGGCCCACCTGAACTACATAACAGAAACACCGTCTCAACAACAACAACAACAAGCCCCACAAAACCCCCAACAAACTAAAGCCCAGGCAAGCTGCGAGTTCAGGGTCACTCTGGTCTACGCGTCAAATTCAAGCACAATCAGAGCTACATAGAGAGGCCCTATCTCAAAAAATAAAAATTAAACCCATAAAAACTAAGCAAAAAGCCTCTGAAAAAGTGAGCTGTCACACCTGTAATCCCAGCACTTGGGAGGCAGAGGCAGGTGGATCTCTGTGAGTTCGAGACCAGCCTGGTCTACAAAGCGAGTTCCAGGACAGGCTCCAAAGCTACAGAGAAACTCTGTCTCGGGGGAAAAAAAAAGTGAGCTGTGGTGTCCTACACCTTTAATGTCAGCAGTCGGAAAACAGAGGCAGGCAAAATAAAATTCTGTTAGTTTAAGAGTAGTCTGGTTTACATAGTTAGATCCAGGACAGCCAGGGTTACATAGCGAGACTCTGTCTCAAGAGAAAAAAAAGGGGGGGGGGGAGATGAGGGGTAGATGTGAGGGCTGGAGAGGTGCTCAGTGGTTAAGAGTTTTTGGTGGTCTTGCAGAGGACCCATGTTCAGGTCCCAGAACCCTTATCAGGCAGCTTACAACCACCTGCAACTCCAGCTCCAGGATGATCCAATACCTCTGACCTCCTAGGCACCTGAAGTCATGTGCCCATAGCCATACAAAAACACATGCACGCGCGTGTGTACACACACGTACACACACACACACACACACACACACCTACCTTTAGAAATGATAATATACCACCTTTAAAACATGAGTAGAGGGGGTTGGGGATTTAGCTCAGTGGTAGAGCGCTCACCTAGCAAGTGCAAGGCCCTGGGTTCCATCCTCAGCTTAAAAAAAAAAAAAAAAAAAGAGAGAGAGAAGAGGAGCCGAGCAGTGGTGGCACAGGCCTTTAGTCCAGCACTCAGAAGGCAGACGCATGTAGATCTCTATGAGTTCAAGGCCAGCCTGGTCTACAGAGCGAGGTACAGGATAGCTGGGACTACAGAGAAACCCTGTCTTGAAAAGCCAAAAAAAGCCAGGTGGTGGTGGCGCATACCTTTAATCCCAGCACTCAGGAGGCAGAGACAAGTGGATCTCTGAGTTCCAGGCCAGCCTGGTCTGGTGAGTTCTGGGAAAGGCACAAAGCTACTCAGAGAAATCCTGTCTCCAAAAACCAAAAACCAAAACCAAACAAACAAAAAGCCAAAAAAGGAAAAAAAGAAATTAGAAGAGGAACTGTCAAGTTTGTGAATCTATACTAGAGAGTTCATTTGCCCATGGTTATATTAGGATGCTCCCTCCCATTTACGTAGAGGACTTCTAAGTTTTCAAACTTTTCTGTCCCACTTAAAGCTGATCCAATCCTTTCTTGAAATATATATATATATTTATACCACTACCATTCTATTATTCTTTTTCATGGTCAGCTCCTTGGAAAGCCTTCCCTAGACCTTATCACCTTTCTGTCCTCAGAGTTTCTTTAGGTCGTTGATTACGCTTTCCCTGAGTGAATTTCCTGGAAAGCCCCAGGGCACTCACTGGTCGAGTCCACACTTGTAGTGGAACAATACAGCCATGTGGGATTTAAGGACTTTTTTTTTTTTGAGGAAGGGTCTCACTATGTAGCTGTGGCTGGCCTAGAACTCAGAGATCCAGCTGCTTCTGCCTCCCAAGAGCTTTGATTAAAGATGTGCACCACAATGCCCAGCTCTGAAGGATTTTTGAAGGGAACCAGGGAAATGTTGGAAAGGACTGTATGTATGCCATGCTGGCTACACCTTGTGTAGTTTAGGATGAACTTGAACTCCTGATTCCCCTGCCTTCACCTCCCCAAGTGCTGGGATTAAAGGCCTGCAGGACCATGCCCAGGCCAACAGGATTATTATGCTGGACACCAGACATTACATACAATAATCCTTTCTAGAAATCCATACATGACACACATTGGTATTTCCTTCTAAATAACCAGCGCCCTCGGGGCTTTGCAGGAGATTCACTCAGTGAAAGCATAAAAGAAAAATTTGTTTGGTTGGAAAGACTTGCTTTATTTGGTTATTTGGTTGTCTTTTTTTTTTTTTTTTAACAGTGTCTCATGTGGCATCAGCCAGTTTTGAACTCACTATGATCCATTGTAACCTCGCCAGTGCTGGGATTACAGATGTGTTACCATGCCCAGCCAATCATGCCCTCTGACCTTCTTCAATTCAGCTTATTTGGGGAAGGAGGGACATGCATGACACAATACATATGTAGAAGTCAGTTCTCTCTGCCACCTTTACATGGTTCAGAGATTGAACCGAGGTGGTAGGGCTCGCTCATGTGACCAGCGCTTTTACCTTCTGAGCCACCTCACCAGACCCATTGACCTTCAATTTGATCCAGCAAAATCCATGGGATAATTCATGAAGGAAAGTCAGCAAAAAAAGTAAAATAACATAAATGTTCTCATTTTCACATTATGGAGAACATCTTGCAAAGAAAGCAAGCTGGGAAAATGCCTAAATAAGCATTTAAAAAGAACATGTTGGGTATCAAGAGGGCAATAACTGGCCTACGATGTAAGATTCTAAAAGTATGCTGGTTTAAGTGGTTTTAAAAAACAAAACAAGGGTTAGGGATTTAGCTCAGTGGTAGAGCGCTCACCTAGCAAGCGCAAGGCCCTGGGTTTGATCCTCAGCTCAAAAAACAAAACAAAACAAAAACCTTATCTGGGCTGGAGAGATGGATCAGCAGTTAGAAACACTAGCTGCTCTTCCAGAGGATGGGGGTTCAATTCCCAGCACCCACATGGCAGCTCACAACTGTATCTCCAGTTCCAGGGATTGAAACCTTCACACCATATGCACATCAAAGTTAAATAAATGATTTAAACAAACAAACAAGCAAAAACAGCATCTGTTGGAATAACTGAGTACAGTCAGTCTTTCTAATTCTTGTACTGATACCCCCAAATACAAGCTCTGAAAACTGTTTTTCTTAAGGTTATTATGAAAACTCAAAATAGATAATAATCATCAGTACCTGAAATCAATAAGTCTTTCAGTCCAAAGCACTGATCACAGGGCAAACCAGGGCATATGGTCACTTTTAAGACACTTATCAAACTGTTTTGTATAAAAGACAATGGTTCAGATGAACATCATTTCACCAAGATTCACTTTTTGAAACAAGTAAAAGCTGGGCAATTCTGTCATATACTTCTGTCTTGAATTTATTCTACATCTCCTTTGTAATTCTTTTTTTGTTTTTGTTTTGTTTTGTTTTGTTTTTTCGAGACAGGGTTTCTCTGTGCAGCTTTGCGCCTTTCCTGGAACTTGCTTTGGAGACCAGGCTGGCCTCGAACTCACAAAGATCCGTCTGCCTCTACCTCCTGAGTGCTGGGATTAAAGGCATGTGCCACCACCGGCTCCTTTTTAATTCTTAACTTGAAGACCTTGGACATGTTTCCAAGTTCATTATTTCAAAACAATATGACAAAATATCTAAATGATGCAATAGAGACATAAGTTTGGGTTTCTAGCTATACAACCATTCAAACAGTATGTAAGAGTCACTAGTTAACACATCATCCTTCAATTTAACCAGGGAGATTACATCTGAACTGACAGCACTACTCACCTTTAAGACAGAGGCTAAGCTGGTCATATGCTCATGAAGGGCGCCCTCAGACTCCTTATAGGTCAAGCAAGTGAACTGGTACTCTTCAGGATCAAAAGCATCAGCCCCTTGCTGTTCCACATCACTGGCTACTCCCACATAGTAGTCCTCTATGTCCCCAGGGTCCTCTTCCTCTTCTTCCTCTTCCTCACAGTTTGGGTCATAGTCCTCTTCATTGCTGTCAGACCCCTGGCTGTTCATGTCCACGGACATCTTAACATCCAGCCAAGTTGCAGATCCGGAAATCAGTTGCTTTTTCCCCTCCCCCCAACTTTATCGCTTTCTCATATGCATTAGTGTTTTTGTCTTCTAAGAGAGAGAAAAAAAAGTATTACTATTTTTCTATGAGAAATTATTCAAGAATCAAAATGACACAGCCCTAGTCCTGTTCCTATTATAGCCTACTCAGTTCTTACTCAGATCCACCTGCCTCCAGAGTGTTGGGGTTAAAGGAGTGCACCACCACCTGCTCAGCTGCCCAACTCAGTTCTGGTTTCACTGAGAACACCTCACTATCAATCAATCAATCTTACCTTATCAATTTGATAAGTTGGCCTATGCTTATCAAAGAGAAGTCCTTTCACTAAGAGACAGAAACCCATGATGACAAGCATGAAAGGCATGAAAATATAAGAATGTCTTTTCTATGGCAAGGACTCATATTCCAAAGACACTTGCTTTGCCTTCAATCCTGAAATTATTTCAAACCTGGTACCAACATGACAGGAGAGAAGAGACTTAAGTCGTTCCCTGACCTCTACACAAGAAGCACTCACACAGAGACAATTACAATAAATAAATAAATAAATGAGCCTTGGCTGTCCTGGAACTCACTCTGTAAATCAGGCTGGACTTGAACTCACAGAGATCCACCTGTCTCTGCCTCCTGAGTGCTGAGATTGAAGGTGTGTGCTGCCACCACGAAGCGGCCTTTTTTTTTTTTTTTAAAGGACTCCAAAATTCCGATGGATTTGTCCTTTTTTTGCCAGTTCCTTCTAGGAAAAATTTATCTTCATAGCTAGCTGTACATATGGAAGAATTACAAAAAGAATACCCGATTAAGGACACAGTTCTATCTCACTAAGACTTGTAGGGAAAGAAAACCACTGTTTCACAAATATCTATGATATATCTGAAAGATAGGTGCACAGATAGGAAAAAAAGTCTCATACTCCTTCAACATCTTCCTCTAGTCTACCAAGTTAACTAATTTTCCAATTGTAAGAGTTCTGCTCCCCCGGTGGTATTGGCACACACCATTTCCTAGCACTCGGGAGGCAGAGCCAGGTAGATTATCTCTTTGAGTTCGAGGCCAGCCTGATCTATAGAGCGAGATCCAGGAAAGGCGCAAAGCTATATACAGAGAAACCTTGTCTCGAAAAACAAAACAAAACAAAACAAAACAAAAAAAGGTTCTGCTAAAGTCTTGCATGGTTGAATGTGTCTGCAACTTGCCCTTAAAAAGCTGAGGCAAGGGGAGGGGCAAGGGGGGCAAGAGGGGAGGGGAGAGGAACAGGGCATGCCTTTAGCCTTTAATCCCAGCACTTTGGGAGGCAGAGCCAGGTGGATCTTTGTGAGTTCAAGGCCAGCCTGGTCTACAGATCGAAATCCAGGAAAGGGGCAAAGCTACACAGAAAAACCCTGTCTCTAAAAACCAAAAAAAGAAAAAAAGAAAAAAGAAAAGGAAAAGAAAAAAGAGAGAGAGAGAGAGAGAGAGAGATAACCTTGGGCTGAAAGTAGGTAAAGATGCCTGCCACCAAGTCAAGCAACTAGAGTTCAATCCCTAAATCCACATTATTAGGAGAGAACCAACCAAAGTTGTACTCTGACTTCCACATGCAATACACACACATGCACACCAACATAATAAAATTAAAGAAAGAGTTAATGTTTAAATCACCTGCAATTTTTTAAGATCTTTCCTGAAGGTATCACTCAGTGTTTCATATGATTTCCATCTGAAATGAAAAGAGACAGTATTTATGTTTTTAAAACTGATATCCTGCTCTTGCAAGTTTATTGTTTTTGCTTCTTTTTTTGAGGAGGGAGGGGAGTTTCCCATACAGGGTTACTCTGTGAAGCAGTCCAAACAATTATCATGGAAGATGATTTCCAAAATAATGGAAAAATAGCTAGGCATAGTGAGGTACTTAGGAGGCAGAGGCAAGTGGATCTCTTGAGTCTGAGCGTAACCCAGTCTATGTTATCAAGTTCCAGGTCAGTCAGTGCTAACAGATCCCAGCACTCCAGAGGCAGAGGCAGGCAGATCTCTGAGTTTGAGGCCAGCCTGGTCTACAGAGTGAGTTTTGGGTGGCCAAGACTATACAGAAAAACCCTGTCTTGAAGAAACACAAAATGAAATGGAAGAACTGACCTACTGACAGTGTTTCTCTTTAACCTGTGTTTTCACATAAGACACTTCTATAGGGCAGATATAACCTGTGGTGGCACTGTGTCCCCAATATACTGTGCACCCTCATAAACTTATCTGGGGTCAGAGGACAGAACAGCCACTACATAGACAGAGGCCAGAAAATGGTGGCACACACACCTTTTAATCCTAACATTCTGGAGGCAGAAATCCATTTGGATCTCTGTGAGTTCAAAGCCACACTGGAAACAGCCAGGCATGGTGACACAAGCCTTTAATCCCAGGAAGTGATGGCAGGAAGCAGAAAGGTATATAAGGCGTGAGGACCAATAATAGCCTTGTTTAATGACGGCCAAGGTGAGGTCAGTCATTCTAACATACTCTTCATAAAAAACGGCTTATAATGGATGGCTCAGCGTGGTGGGAAGCACACCTTTAACCCCAGCACTTGCAAAGTCAGAGACTGGTGGATCTCTGTGAGTTTCAGGCCAGCCAGAGTTGCATAGTGAGATCTTATCTCAAAAACATAATAAAGACAGAAGGTTTACAAATGAGGAAGCTAGACTTTACAAAGGTTAAGTAAGTATCTTGCCCAGGATCATACAAAGCCAACTGGCAGAGCCAGCATCAGGATTCTATTTGATTGATGGTCTAAGAAGATTCTGATTCAAAGCTACAGAAATCTCACCAACAAGACAGCATGCTTTCAAATTCTCTAATTTCTACTTAGGATCTGTGAGAAGATGGCTGTTTCATACTTCCTGGTGTTCTAGGTCCAGATTTAAACAAAGCTTTTAAAAAAAAAAAATCTTTTAAACACACGTATTTCAAGACAAGGTCTCAGTATGTAGACCTGGTTGTCCTCAAACTCACACAGAACATAGTCTCCTGAATGCTGAGATTAAAGGTGAGTGCCACCATCTGGCTGTCAAAAGATTCAGCTGGCCTTGCTGAGCTTGATGGCACATTCTGGGAATCCCAACTTGGGAGCTTAGGAAGGAGGATCAAAAGTTGGAGAACAGCCTGAGCTACACAGCAAGACATTGTCTCAAAATACACACAGAAAACTGAGTCCTGGCTTTGTTCAAAGGGGCCAAAGTGCCAGTTCCTTAGTATGAGAAGGTATTCAAGATGTTAAATTAAATATGCCTATATCTCAGACAGAATGGCATAATTAGTACTTTTCCCAAGAGCCAAAGTCATCAAACCTGCCACTCATTCTGAGCTGGCTTCTAAGACATATAAGGATAAAGATCTAACATGTTTACTCCAATTATGACACTTGGCCCTCAATGGTCATTTATTAACTATATTTTCGAGGAAAACTACTTGGCCGAAAAATATGAATCAGCAACTTGTTTTAAAACTCCGCACCCGCCGGGCGTGGTGATGAACGCCTTTAATTCCAGCACTTGGGAGGCAGAACGTATTTGTGAGTTCGTGGTCAGCCTGGTCTCCATAGTGAGTTCCAGGACAGCCAGGATTATGTAGAGACCCGTCTAAAAACAAAATAACAAAACTTGGCACCGTATCTGTCCTAATAATGGTACGTAGCCACTCATTACACGAGCTACTTAAATTTTACTTTAAAAAGTAAAGTTTAGTTTCTCAGACGTACTAACTGCACGTCAAACACTACACGGCCACCATCCTCAGCACCAAAGGTCTAGAACGTGTTCGTCGTGACAGAAAGTTCCATGAGACAGAGCAACCATCAGAACTACAGCGAACTCGTCCGAGAACACTACCGCCCCGCTCGAGTCTAGACCAGGGACGTCAGGCGTGACCGCACGTCCCTCCGAAGCGCCGTGGTCTTCAGGAGATCCGCGCGGACACGGAACCCACGCGCCGGGAGGACCTTTCCCAGGACGGGCGTTAACAAACACTCCGGGCGGCGCAGCAAAAGCTCCGAAACACGACCCACGTCGGGAGCCTCGGAGGGGGCGCGTTTCCCCGCAGCTCCCAGCCGGGCAGGCCCAAGTGTGCCGGCGCCCGCCAGTCAGAGGCGCTGGCCTCCGACCTCTCGGTGAGCAACCACAAGAAAACCCCGTAGACACACCGGGCCGCGGCGGCACCGGCTGCTGCCTCCGGGAGTCAGCGGGGAACGCCAGCGCCCGGGACACCCCGAACTCGCAGGCGGCGGCGAAGGCGGAGCCCCGACCGCGTCGGGGAGGCGCGCGGGGACCCCCCCCTCCAGCGGCCAGCCAGAGTAAACAAGGCCTCAACTCCCGCCGCGCACTTACCGGGAGCCGCGGCCCTGCGGCCGCAGAGCCCAGGTCCGCCAGACCAGGTCAAGCCGGACCAAAAGAGTCTGCCTGGAGCGCAGCGGCAGCGGAGGCGGCGGGCGGACGCGGGTCGGGCCCGCGCTACCGATTCCGGCGGAGCCGTCCCCGCAGCTCCGGAAGTGCTCTGCGCAGCGCGTCACTTCCGGCAGGGGGTCGGCCGGCGGTCGCGTGAGAAGCTAACAGGCTTCTGCCGAATACGTAGTCCTCGGAATTGCTGCCTAGCGGTCTCCTGGTGAGAACGTTGAGGCGCGCCGGGAGAAGTGATCTAGACATTTCCCCTGCTTTAGCCTACCAGCGCCTTTATTCGATATGCATTTTTATATTTTCTTACATTTATTTTGTGTGTGCCACAGCTCGCGTGCAGAGGTCAGAGGGCAACTTTCGGGGGTCTCTTTTTCTCCTTCCAACATGTGGGTTCCGAGGATCGAACACTTGTCAGGCTTGACGGCAAGCTCATTTTACCCACTGAGCCATCTCTCAGACCCTTAGCTGAAATACTTTTAACTATCTTTTTTCTGGCCGTCCCCTCCCTTCCCTGTAGAGCATGAGAAGACATTCAGGCAATAATGGAGCAGGTAAAAGGACCATAGTTTCCGGGCAACTGTGGTTTGACGAGCCATACTCAGAATTTCTACCTATGTTTGGAGGAAGTTCTGGCCTGTGACATCAGGCTTTGGCTTCCCGCCTCACAACCTTACTAGCCAACCGCTTCTACTTAGATTCACCTTGCATGACTGATATTTATTGTTTTGTTTTTAAAAGCGACTCACTACATAGCCATGGCCGGTCTGTGTTGCTACTAGACTACCAGACCCAGCGATTCATACATCTTACATGTTTTGCTGCACAATTTCTGCCCACAACATCAACTGTCCTTAGGACTCCAGTCTACTCTAGGACTGGTCACCAAGTGTTGTGGATAGGCGGAAGGCGCTCTCAAGCTGCAGGTACATCGCAATGTTAATGACAGAGTGAAGCTAGTGTTGCTAAGTAGTAAATGTTTGGCTGTGCAAATCTGTCGATAACCTATTTCTATCTTTTCTCGAATGTATGTACTGGTATTCAAGACACTCATCTGACTAGGGTGTTGCAGCACAAATCTTAAAAGGTCTTATTAATAAAAACAAACGCGGAGCCAGGTGTTGGGGTGAACACTAAAAGATGAGAGAAGCAGAACAAACCACAGCCAGCCTCACCCAGCCAATTCCTCAGATGATTTTGTTGCCTCAGACTGTAAGCTGAGGCTGAACTGCTGCTAAAAGCCTAAAAGCTTAACCAGGCTCTAGTTCTTGGTCCTCATGACTTATATACCTTTCTGCTTCCTGCCATCACTTCCTGGGATTAAAGGCGTGTGTCACCATGCCTGGCTGTTTCCAGTGTGGCTTTGAACTCACAGAGATCTGAATAGATCTCTGCCTCCTGAATGCTGGGATTAAAGGTGTGTGCTCCCACTGCCTAAACCTATGTTTAATATAGTGGCTGTTCTGTTCTCTGACCCCCAGATAAGTTTATTGGGGTGCACAATATATCAACTGCAGAGTGTAGTGGTGAATGCCTGAAGTCACATTACTCAGGAGACTGAGGCAGAAAAGAAAGCTGTGTATAATAGACTCTTATATAGAACTGGGAAGTTGGCTTGGCCGTTAAAAGCTCTTGCTGTTCTTTCAGGGGACCTGAGTTTCATTTCCTCTGTGATGCACATCTCAATGGCCTCACAACTCCAGCTCCAAGGGATCTGAAGCCTTTTTCTGACCTCTTCAGACTCACATACACACATAAATAGGCCAAACAATACTTTTACTCTAAATATCCCTGGCTAGCCTGAAACCCTATGTAGACCTTAAACTCACTAACTCACTTGTGTGCACACCCTATGTCCTACTTAAAATATATAAAAATTTGGGTCAGGTACCAGAATCAGGGGTAATCAATGCTGAAAGTCTCTAATTTGGAATGAGAATTAATAGTACTTAGGAGGCAAAGACTGGGAGGAATCACTGCAAGTTCCAGTCCAGCCTGGTCTACATAGAAAGTTTCAGGCCAGGCAGACAGCCCGAGTACATAATCAAAGATTATCTTTAAAAAAAAAAAAAAAAATAGGTTGTAAACCAGTGTTCTAGTTGCTTTTACAAAGTAGATTTCTCTCTGAGGAGAACCTCAGTTGAGAAAATGTCTCCATCAGCTTGGCCTGTAGACAAGCCTGTGGGGCATTTTCTTGATTAATGATTGATGTAGGAGGGCCCAGCTAACTGTGGACAGTGCCACCCCTTGGTAGGTGGTCCTGGTGATGTAAGAAAGTAGGCTGATGGGGCTGGAGAGATGGCTCAGTGTTTAGGAGCACTGGCTGCTCTTCCAGAGGACCTAAGTTCAATTCCCAGCACCCACATGGTGGCTCACAGTTCTCTAATTCCAGTTCCAGGGTATCTGACAACCTCACACAGACATGCAGGCAGGCAAAATACCAGTGCACATTAAAAAAAAAAAAAAAAAAAAAAAGTCAGGCTGAGAATCCATGGGGATCTGTTGTTAGTTGGTCTTTGGTATTTTTGGGGGGTCCTGCCACCCAGCTCCCAAATAAATTCACACATGGAGGCTTATTATTACTTATGAATGCCTGGCCATAGCTTGGCTTAGTTTCTAGCCAGCTTTTCTTAAATTATCTCGACTACTTTTTGCCTCTGAGCTTTTCCTGTTCTCTTTCTTCTGTAAACCTCACTCTTACTCTGTGGCTGGCTGTGTAGCTGGGTGGCTGGCTCCTGGAGTCCTCCTCCTTCTCCAGCTCCTACTTCCTTTCATTCCTCCATCTCTTTCCTTCCTCTTCTCCCAGATTTCTCCTTCTATATATTCTCTCTGACTGCCAACCCCACCTATCCTTTCCCCTGCCTCTCTATTGGCCATTCAGTTCTTTTTTTTTTTTTTTTTAAAGATTTATTATGTACACAGAAGAGGGTGCCAGATCTCATTACAGATGGTTGTGAGCCACCATGTGGGTGCTGGGAATTGAACTCAGGACCTCTGGAAGAACAGTCGGTGCTCTTAACCTCTGAGTTATCTCTCCAGCCCCTGGCCTTCCAGTTCTTTATTAGACCATCAGATGTTTTAGACAGGCACAGTATCACAGAGTTAAACAAATGCACCATAAACAAAAGTAACACACTTGAAAATAATATTCCCCAACAGGGATCAAGCTAGTAAACAATAGTCCTTCCTCCCTCTTGCTTCAGTTTCTTCCTTCAGTGGCAGAGACCTGCTTACCTGCTTTGGCAGGGTGGGAGGGGGGGTTCAGGTTCCAATGAGGATATGTAGAGGGGGGTGGGGAGCAAGGCAGGACAGGCTGTAAGAGTGAATTGGGATGGCTGCCAGCAGCTTTTAATTGAGAAAAGAATTACACTCCCCCCCACCAGACAGGGTTTCTCTGTGTAGCTTTTGGAGCCTGTCCTGGAACTCACTCTGTAGACCAGGCTGGCCTCGAATTCACAAGAGATTCACCTGCCTCTGCCTCTCAAGTGCTGGGATTAAAGGCATGCACCCCCACAGCCCTGCCAAGATTACACTTTTTATACTGTATAGTTGCACATAGGATTATCAGGAGACAAGGGGAATGTGAGCTTCGATGTGGACTGAGATCAAGGGTTGAGGATCTAGCCTTAACCTTGACAACAGGCACCAGCCATGCTAATGGAAGGCCCACAAGTTCTAGCAAGAACTAGAGGTAAAAAGAAAGACTGCTTTATCAAGCAGAGACTTCCTCAAGTTCCCAAGGGAATAAAGACCCTTATCCAAATGCCTGACCTTGGGAAAAGGACTTCTGGGGAGCAGACACTATACTAGTTTCTTAGACTTACTCTGTGGGCCTGTTCCCCTCATAATGCTCCCAGACACGAAGGTCCTGGCATCTTACTCTTTTCCCTTTATAATGTACCATTCTGATTTCTCTGTATTTATAACTGAATTCTTGCCTTTAATGGCCTCAGGCTCTGAATTTGAATTGTAGTAGGCATTTCATCCTTGGGATCAGGTGTGTCTAGTAAATCTCTAACTTTTCTGTTCTTGGTGTAATTAAGAGTGCATGTCGGAATTCCTAGTAAAACAGTGGTTGGGATTTTTTTTTTTCAAATAATTATTTTGTTTAGAGAGGCTCCCATTGTACAAGAGTTCCCAAAGGGAAAGGAATTAATATTGAGAATCATTAAAAATGAAAGTAAAAAGGTGCTGGAGAAGTGTGGTTTGCAATGTTGAAACGTTGGAACTTTGTCCAGCAGCAGTGGTCACCGTGCAGTCCACACACTCCAGTCCCTTCCTCCAGTCCTTGCTCTAATTGCTTTTCATAACGGACTGTGCACTGGGAGGGAGAGAAACCTTTAACCTTTCCTCTCCAAGCTGGTTGGTCTTTTTTTTTTTTTTTTTTTTTTTTTGGTTTTTCAAGACTGGGTTTCTCTGTTCGTAGCCTTGGCTGTCCTGGAACTCAGTACTCTGTAGACCAGGCTGGGCTTGAACTCAGAGAGAACCACCTGCCTCTGCCCCTAGGTTCTGGGATTAAAGGCAAGTGTCACCAGCTCCTGGCTGTCATAGCCTTCTCACAACAAGAGAAAGCAAACTAGGACAACCAGTGTACTTGGGTAATTGAGTTGACAAACCTTCCTGTAGATGGGAGTTTCTCTGGCCCGCGGTCCCACAGCCGCTTATAAAATAATCACTCAGAAGCTTAATATAAATTATAAACTGTTTGGTCTATGGCTCAGGCTTCTTACAAGCTAGCTCTTACATCTTATTAACCCATTTCTATTAATCTATGTTTAGCCATGTGGCCGTCTTTTGACATGTTGCTCCTTGGTTGTTAGGCTGGCATCTGCCCTGACTCCGCCCTCTTCTCCCTGTGCCTCTCTTGGATTTCCCACCTGGCTCTTACCCTGCCTAGCCATAGGCCAATACAGCTTCTTTGTTACCAATAGTGGCAACACATCTTCACAGTGTACAGAAAGACCATCCCACAGCACTTCCCCCTTTTCTGTTCAATGGAAAAAGAAGGTTTTTACTTCAACATAGTAAAATTACATATAACTAAAGTTGTCAAGCAAGAATTACAGTTATAATATCTATTCTATTTGTAGTTGACAAAATTAGAAAATAGTCTATCCTACTTTTGAGTCTAAAGTTTATATCTAATTAATCTTTTTTTTTTTCTTTTGAGACAGAGTTTCTCTGTGTAGTTTGGTGCCTGTCCTGGATCTCCATCTGTAGACCAGGCTGGCCTTGAACTCACAGAGATCTGCCTGCCTCTGCCTCCCGAGTGCTGGGATTAAAGGCCACCACCACCGGCCTCTAATTTATTTTTTATCATGACTAAGGAAAACTATAATTATAACTATCTATCTAGTCTTCAACTTCATCAAAGACCCCAGAAGGATTTAATATTACCTAAGTAACCAGGAAGTGCTTTGTAAGCAACTTCTGAAATGGCAGAGACAGTTGGCTGGCTGAACAATCACCCAAAGTTCCTCTGCAATGTTGGGGCATTCATCTTCAGCCTACAGGCCTAGAGGCTCTGGCAGACTTTTTAGTGAAGCAGGAAATTTGAAGGACTGACATCTCATTGGTTGATAAATAAAGCTATTTGGCCAATGATGAGGCAGAATAAGGTTAGGTGGTACATGCAAACTAAAGATGGAGATTAAGAAGGGTGGAGTCACGGCAGATGCTGTGAACTGCCACCAGGAGAAGCAAGATGTAAGAGAACAGATAATGCCATGAAGCCACATGGCAAAACAGAGTAGTAGGAATGGGTTGAGTTACATTGTAAAAGCTAGTTAATAATGAGCCTGAGCCATAGGCTGTACAGTTTGTAATTAATATTAAGCCACTGGGTGATTGTTTTATAAGCAAGATTCATTCCAGAGAAACTTCTGGCTACACATATCCATGTAATTTGTGATGATACCAGAAAAGAAACCAAATTATATTTTCTGCAAATGAGTTTCAGCCATTACTTTGAGTTACTGGTCACAGATCCACTCCAGTGAGTAAGGGAGAGTAACAGCCTTTCTATAGATGTCTTGCACTGGCAATCTACAGAATGAAGATGCTTACCTATCAAGTGTCATTGTATATGAGAGACTTGATGAGACCTTGGATTTTGGTTTGGAGTCTTGGGACTAATTCGAGCCCCCTTTCCCTGCAGGGACTGTGGGATGGTTGTCCTTGGGATTCCAATACCTACCTGACACATGCATGCACTTGATAATGACTAAGAGCACTTCTGCTCTTGCAGAAGACAGGGGATCAGTTCCCAACACCTACATGGAGGTTCACAACAACCTTTCTCTGTCCTCCATGGGCTCATGCACACACATAGTGTACATATACTCACAAAGTCTCACACACATATTATTTTTAAAAAATTTAGAGTCACGCTCAAGCCCCAGTATGGCAATGTAAGGATGCTCATGTACAATCTCCAGGCTTGCATGTGCCACAGCATAGACACATATGGCTTCTTGGTGTCCTTGCAGACCACCAGGGTCTGAATCAACATCGTGAAGTTCAACCCAGTTTGGTGGCAGTAGGCGACACCTTAGACCTGGCCAAGGTACCCATAGGGTTGAATGAGGGCTATGAGCATGAGACATTTTTGAGGAAGATATACCCATGTTGCTTGAAGTGGTTGTGCTGTAGAGCACCCTACAGTGCCCAGAATCTGGTCATGTGTAGCTGTCCCAGCCTTGGCCTGGAAGTTCCAACCCCCATTGAGGCTTCGGTAATGGTCACGCCCACAAGGCGGGGCTGAGGGAGGAAGCTGAAGACCCAGGATCCAGAGGAGAGGCCTCTCTTGGTTCCAGGACCCTGGACGCTGGAGGTAGACCGAGCAGAGTTCTCCAGAGAACACCACTGGACTGCGCCATACCTTTGCCAGACCCTGCAACCTATCCCTTCATTTGTAAGTTACCCTACAAAATAAACCTCCCTTTTAACTACGTGGAGTGGCCTTAATAATTTCACCAATACTCATGTTTTCCCCATCAGCTTTGGAATGCCCAACATGGTGCTGAGTGACAAGGAGACTGAGACATAACCTTGCTAGCCACCACTTTGGCATTTTGTGACCATGTATATTTGTTGTATAGCATGTGACCCTTATCTCCTCTCTGATGCACCAAGCAACGGGATTTTTTAACTCCATGGTGTGTGTGTGTGTACATATTTCTCATTAAAGATTCAAAACCAACTATATGTATATACACATTACACACACACACACACACACACACACACACACACTAAATTTAGAGTCAGGAGAAGTGACTCAGCACTTAAAAGCATTTACTGCTCTTGTAGAAGACCTGAGCTTGGTTCCCAACACCCACATTTCCAGGGGTCTTATGCCCTCTTACTGGCACTGCACACATATGATGCACATACATACATACATACATACATACAAAACACTCATTCCCATAAAACTTTTTGTTTGTTTTGTTTTTTGAGACAAGATTTCTTTTGTGTTGTCTTGGATGTTCTGGAACTAGCTCTGTAGACCAGGCTGGCCTCTAACTCACAGAGATCTGACTGCTTCTGCCTCCCAAATGCTGGCATTAAAGGCATGTACCACCATGCCCGGCTGGAAGACCTCAGTTTCAAAGATGATCTGCAGAAGTAGCTGATGCCTCCTCCTGATACACGTGGCTGGCCTAGGATTAGAAGGAGTGGAAAGAGATTCAGCAACACTGGATGTAGCCAAAGTCTTGGCCTCTGTCTAAGTTACCGTCATAAGACATCAAGTCAGGCAATCAGGGTGGACCTGCACTCATATGCACAAAGTCCCCTCCACTCCATTTAAAAACTAAATGAATGAACCCTGCTTGAACTCTTTCTTTGTTTCCTTGTTCCAAACAACACAGCAACTGACCTGGATGCCTGTCTCTCTGGATGTTCAGGTGTTTATTTGAGACAGGCTCTCTCTATGTAGTCCTAGCTGCCCTAGAACTTGATATATAGACCAGCTGGCCTCAAACTTAGTTCTCCTGATTGCTGGGATTGAAAATATGCAGTACCACACCTGGCCTGTTCTTTGCTGTTTTTAATACTCACTTCATTTGTATGGAGCTAGAGAGATGGCTCGGTTGTACAGAGGACCCGTGTTTGATTCTGATCTCTAGCACTCACGTATAAGGGTGTTTTCCCTGCATGTAGGTATGTACATCAAATGTGTGCTTGGTGCCCAGGGAGGCCAGAAGGGTTTTGGATCCACTGGAACTGGAGTTACAGACGGCTGGGAGCTGACTTGTGGATGCTGGGACCAGAATCAAATCTGGGTCTTTTGGAAGAGCAGCTAATACTCTTGATTGCTGAGCTGTCCATCCAACCTGGCTGTTTGTTTTTTAATCTACCACTGTAGAGTTTCTGGATGTTACCAATAACTAAGAGTTACATCTAACAAGACTTTAAATTTCTTCCCTTCACCCACCATTTGGCCTTTGGGCCCTTGGCTTCAAAAGTACCATGCTTTCTCACTCTATTTACTTCATGATAGTATTAATATTTAATAATTATCATCTGTCCTAGGGTTTATATTGCTGTGATGAAACATTATGATCAACAACAAGCAGGGGAGGAAAGGGTTTATTTGACCTACACTTCTATATCATAGTCCATCATTGAATGAAGTCAGGACAGAAATTCAAAGAGCACAGGAACCTGGAGGCAGGAGCTGATGCAAAGGCCTTCGAGGGATGTTACTAGCTTGCTGCACATGGCTTGCTCAGCCTGCTTTCTTATAGAGTTCAAGACCACCAGCCTAGGAATGGCCTCACCCCTGATGTGCTGTGCCTTCCCCCATCAATCACTAAGAAAATGCTCTATAGACTGGCTTACAACTGATCTCATGGAGGCATTTTTTGTTTGTTTTTTCCAGACAGGGTTTCTCTTTGTAACTTTGCGCCTTTCCCGGAACTCACTCTGTAGCCCAGGCTGGCCTCAAACTCACAGAGATCCACTTGCCTCTGCCTCCCGAGTCCTGGGATTACAGGCGTGCGCCACCACCGCCTGGGCATTTCCTTAACTGAGGCTCGCTCCTTGCAGATGATTATATTTTGTGTCAAACTGATGTAAGTCTAGCTAGCACATCCTCCCTTTTCTTCTTTCTTCCTCCTCTTTTTGCTTCATGTGGTGATATTAAAAAAAAATATTTTTAAAAGATTTATATTTATGCCGGGCGGTGGTGGTGCATGCCTGTAATCCCAGTACTCGGGAGGCAGAGGCAGGTGGATCTCTGTGAGTTCAAGGCTAGCCTGGTCTACAAAGCCAGTTCCAGGATAGGCTCCAAAGCTACAGAGAGAAACCCTGTCTCAAAAATACTAAAAAAAAAAAACCAAAAACCAAAACCAAAACAAAAACAAAACCCTAAAAATAAATAAATAAATAGATTTATATTTATTATGTCTACAGAAGAGGGCGCCAGATCTCATTACAGATGGTTGTGAGCCACCATGTGGCTGCTGGGAATTGAACTCAGGACCTCTGGAAGAGCAGTCGGTGTTCTTAACTGCTAAGCCATCTCTCCAGCCCATATATGGTGATATTTTATTTGTGCTGAAATGTGATTTTATTTGAATGTTAATAAAAAGTTGCCTGGGGATCAGAGCTAAAAGTGAACCATTTAACAGAAGTCTGGCGGAGGTGGCACACTCCCTTAATCCAATCACACGGCAGGCAGAGTCTGTGTGTTCAAGGACATAGCCAGCTTGGAGACACAAACATTTAATCTCAATAACAAGCATAGAGACCTGGAGAAACTACTTAAAAGAGAAAAATTTTTTCCACATTAAAAAAATGGGTAATATCTTTACAATAGAAAAAAATTGATCTTTGTTTGGTAAAACATTAGGCAGTGTGAAAATGGAACAATTACATGAGAGGGTTAATGTTGATGGGATGTATGTAACAACAATTATGCATATTATTAGTTTACTTATCCTTATTTTACAATTTAAAAAGATAGTCAATTTAAGTCCCAGGATAAAAAGATTTAGAAAAACCTGTTAAAATGAGTTATAGAGAAATTCAGACTAAGAAGAATTTAAGGGTGAAATTATTTCAGGATTGGATTATAGGTTACAGAAAGAAAACCTGTTTTCAAACAATCAAACTTAATTTATCCAGTAACTGTACCGCAGCTACCTGATCAAGTACATGTACAAACTAATTGGACTCCATTTGAAATGTTAGATTTAAGAAAGTTTAAGGAGGCAATAGTATTTTATGGCATGCGTTCTCCATTTTTTTTTTATATTTGTGTTTTAATTTTACACATCAGCCATGGATTCCCCTGTCCTCCCCCCTCCCGCCCCTGCCTCCACTTTCCCCCCAGCTCCTCCCCTCCATGCCCATCTCCTCCAGGGCCAAGACTCCCCTGGGGATTCATTTAAACCTGGTGGATTCAGTACAGGCAGGTCCAGTCCCCTCCTTCCAGGCTGAGCAAAGTGTCCCTGTGTAAGCCCAAGGTTCCAAACAGCCAGCTCATGCACTAAGGACAGGTCCGAGTCCCACTGCCTTGGTGCCTCCCTAGTCTGGTGATCAGATGGCCAAACATCCTAATGGTCGTGCTGGAACTCTTATCCAATAACTGATGGAAGTGGATGCAGAGATCCTTGGCCTGGCTCCAGGTGGAGCTCCAGGAGTCCAATTGTCGAGAAAGAGGAGGGACTGTAGGAGTATGAATTGTTTAGACCAAGATTGGAAAAGCACTGGGACAAATAGCCAAATGAATGGAAGCACATGAATTATGAACCAAAGGCTGTGGAGCCCCCAGCTGGATCAGGTCCTCCGGATAAGTGAGACAATTGCATAGCTTGAACTGTTTAGGAAGCATTCTCCATTTGTAAAGCAAATGTTAAATTCATAGTCAACTTGTAATAGGATTATTCCTCAAGACTGGAAAAAATTGGTAACCACTGTCCTGAACCCAGAGCACAGCTCCAGTGGCGCAGTGGTACCAAGATGAGGCTAAAACCATAGAAAGTCAATGGAGGGCTAGAGGTGTGGAAATTTCCCAGGATCAGCTTCTTGGAGAAGGCCAATACGCTGAAATACAAAGACAATGTTTACATGATAACCAAACCCCAATTCTGTATCAAATGGCAGCCATGAATGCATGGAACAGAATTGAGGAAGCAGGAAAGAAAACAGTCATTCACAAAGGTTATACAGGGCCCAAAAGAATCCTTCATGGATTTCTTACAAAGACTGTCTTCAGCAGTAAATAGAATGGTCCCGAATTCAGAAGCTAGCCAGATAATAATTGAATCTTTGGCTTTTGAGAACACAAATGCAGCATGCAAGAGAATAATCAGGCCATTAAAGTCAAGATCTGCATCCTTGGAGGATTGGATCAGAGACACGGTTAATGTTTCATGGCCATGATGATATGTGGATAGGAGAAGCAATTTCAAAAAGTTTGAGGAATGTCAGATGTTTTGGATGTGGAAAGCAAGGACATTTGAAAAGGGAGTGTAAACAGGGCATTCCTAGAAACAATGTTTCTTCAAGGAGCAATGGCAACAGAATGCCCCTTCCTTCTGGAGTATGCAGAAGGGGTGGTAAGGGAAGACACTGGACCAACGAATGTAGATCAACAAGGGACAGACAAGATAATCCTTTGCATCTGTCCTTGGGAAACTCCCAGAGGGGCCTCAGGCAGGCCCCCACAGCAAATCCAGTTCAGACCTTTCCTGCCATCATAGAAGAAACCCCTACTCAGAGCAATTAAATAACCAAATGCCTATCGGAATAAACCAGGCTGCTCAAGGTGATAGAACAGCTGAGGCAGAGAGAATAGAAAATTCAGGAGAAACCATAAAGCAAAATTTTTGGCAAACTTCTATAAATGAACAAAGACCAAAATTAACAATAAGAATAAATGATGCTTTGTTATCTGGCTTAGTAGACACAGGTGCTGACTTGGACCATAATTGCACCAGAATTTTGGCATCCAACTTGGCTTCTTCAATAGGCAAACGTTCAGCTGTTAGGGATCGGAGCATTATTCAAGTGAAACAGAGTGCAAGATGGCTCAAATGTACAGGTCCAGAATAACAGAGAGGAAAATTAAAGCCATATGTGGCTAACAGCTATGAATTTATGGGGATCTGTTACAATGGAATACTCAGATTAACATCCCTCCAACCTCAGAAACAAATCATAAATTAACACGTTTCTGAGAGAAATATCAGAAGGTATTATTCTAATGAGTGGTCACCAGCCTTCTAGATTGTACAGGAACAGGGCATAACAACTGATTATCTTCCAAAGACACCAACAGCTCTACCTTTACAATGGTTAACAGACAAGCCTGTATGGGTTCATCAATGGCCTTTAACAACAGAGAAACTCCAGGCTTTAGAAGAGCTGGTAGAAGAGCAGTTAAATGCTCAGCATATTGAAGAATCTACCCGCCCTTGGAATCCTCCTGTATTTGTTATTAAAAAGAAATCTGGTAAATGGAGAATGGTAACAGACCTTAGAGCAATTAACAAAGTAATTCAGCCAATGGGCTCTCTAAATCTGGCATTCCTTTGTCTACTCTGTTACCTAAAAGGATGGCCTCTTATAGTTATTGATTTAAAAGACTATTTCTTTTCAATACTCTTATAAGAAAAAGACAGAGAAAGATTTGACTTCATGGTGCCTACTTATAATAATTCTCAACCAGTAAAGAGATAGCAATGGAGGGTCCTCCCACAGGGAATGTTGAATAGCCCAACCCCGTGCCAGTATTTTGTACAATAGCCATTGGAAGTGATATGTAAAAAATTTCCTAAATCTATAATTTATCATTATATGGATGATATTTTACTAGCTGACTTAAATGCACATACTTTAGAAAGAATGTTTGATGTAAAGAAAATTTTGCCTTGTTGGGGATTACAAATTGCTCCTGAAAAGATACAAAGAGGAGATTCTATTATTTAGGATATAAAATGGATACAAAAGTTAGATACCAAAAGGTGCAAATTAGGAGAGATTGATTATGGACTCTTTTTTTGGGGGGGAGCTGTCCTGAACTAGCTCTGTAGACCAGGCTGGCCTCGAACTCACAGAGATCCACCTGCCTCTGCCTCCCTAGTGCTGGGATTACAGGCGTGCGCCACCACCAACACCCGGCTTGATTACGGACTCTTAATGACTTTCAAAGATAATTTGGAGACATTTTTCATCTACAAACTATTGTTGGGGTAAAAAATGATGAACTGAGTAATTTGTTCAAAACCTTAGAAGGTGACAAGGACTTAAATAGTCCAAGAGAATTATTTCCTGAAGCTGAGAAAGAATTGGCCTTGATAGAAAAAAAAGTACATGAAGGACACGTGGATCATATCAATTCAAAGCTGGATTGCGTTTTTAGTTATTTTACCCTCTAGGCATTCTCCTACAGGAATATTAACGCAGAGGGAAGATATTATATTGGAATGGATATTTTTACCAAATAAACTGAATAAAAAAATTAAAAACTTTTGTGGAAAAAATGTCTGTCTTGATTTTGAAAGGAAAATTGAGACTTCATCAATTAGCAGGAATATACCCAGCAGAAATTGTCATACCTTTAACTAAGGAGGACATTGGAAAAATTATGGATAGAAAGTGAATCTTGGCACAGAGCTTGCAGTAATTTTTTGGGAGAAATTAACTGCAAATATCCCAAAAGCAATAGTATTGATTTTATAAAGGGAGATGATTGGATTTTGCCTAGAATTATATGGGAAAAACCCATATCTGGAGTTTGTACCTTTTATACAGATGTAAACAAACAAGGAAAGGCAGGTTACAAATCAGAAAATTTAAGTAAAGTGGTTCAAAGTCCTTATAATTCAGTTCAAAAATTGGAATTGTATGCTATGCTGTTAGTATTAATGGATTTTTCAGAACCTCTCAACATAGTTACTGACTCTCAGTATGCTGAAAGAGTATTACATACTGAGACTGCAGAATTTATCCCTGATGCTTCAGAATTAACTTCACTATTTACTCAGTTACAAGATACAATCAGGATAAGGAGTCATCCTTTATATGTAACTCACATTTGATCCCATTCTGGTCTGCCAGGCCCTCTAGCACAAGGTAATGATGAGATTGATAAATTATTGATAGTAAATGTGCTGGAGGCCTCAGAATTTCATAAAAAAATCATGTCAATAGTAAAGGTTTAAAAAAGGATTTTTCCATAACCTGGCTACAAGCCAAGGAAATTGTAAGGAAATGTCCTATTTACTCCTTTTATAATCAGAGACTATTACCAGCAGGATGTAACCCAAAGGGTACTCAGAGTAATGAAATTTGGCAGATGGATGTGTTTCATTTTGCAGAATTTGGAAATTTAAATATGTACACCATACCACTGATACTTATTCAGGATTTCAATGGGCAACTGCTTTGAGTTCTGAAAAAGCTGATTCTGTAATCCTCATTTGCTAGAAGTTATGGCCATCATGGGTATACCTGCACAAATTAAAACTGACAATTCTCCAGCGTATGTCTCTGTTAAAATGAAACAGTTTTTGCTTATTACAATATAAATCATATTACAGACATACTACATAATTCCACAGGCCAAGCAGTTAGAGAAAGATCAAACAGAACTCTAAAGTATATGCTAAATAAACAGAAAAGGGTAACAACCCCCCCAGAAATAGACTGCATAATGCTCTATTAACTTTGAATTTTCTCAATGCTAATGAGAAAGGAACAACAGCTGCAGAGAGACATTGGTTAATAGAGAAAAACTACAGAATTAAATCAGCCTATATACTTTAAGGATGGGCTGACCTCAGAATGGAAACCAGGATATGTGTTACATTGGGGATGAGGTTCTGCTTTTGTTTCTACAGGAGAAGATAAGTTGTGGATACCATCAATACTGATAAAGTTTCAATTTGAACAAGAGAGACCTCTTAATTAGAAGAGGTGATAGTTCATTAACCAGCATGACCGTCCAATTTAAACTGACTTATACCATTAACATGTGCCTTTTCATTTAATCAGATATAACTTGCCAAAAGGGAACCTCCCCAAAGTTAGTCTTGGAGAAAGGTTTTTGTTTTTTTTCTTTCAGGAGAATGAAGGCTAAGGAATTTGAAGAACACTGGACAAATAAGACATCTGAAGAAAAAGGACAAATCATCTAGACAAAAAATGTCCCAAGAAAAAGAGTAAATTGGCCTACTGGTATATCATCTATAAAATTTCACAAGTCTTCCTAAATGTTTGTTTCTGCTTTTCTCTAAAGACATTTAACACAAATGGTCTTCTTGTAGTCCCAGTTCAATTAAAAATTAAAGCTGGCTTTTGAGTTGGAGAATGGCTCTCTCCTTCTTTGAAACCAAGCATGTTGTTAAAAGTAAAATGCAAACTCCCTGTATCATGCCAGAAGAAAGAGCCATCTTCTGACATGGGACAGGAGAAAACAAAAAAATTAAGTGACGATTCTATTGCTACTAATCTCAATTCTTTGATATTCTGTTCTGATTCTATAAACTTTTCTTAAAGTATGAATTTTATATAAAAATTTACAAGATTTATATATATATATATATATATATATATATTGAACTTCATTAACATAATAATGGTCATATAGAGTACTAACTAATTCTAGAAAAGGGCTTCAATTAGCTGCCTATATACATCTTTGTGTTCGAGTCTCTATCAGTTTTCTGCAGGAAATCATGGCCAGGCCTAACATCAACTGAAGTCTCCAGGAAGAAGATGGGGCCCCATAACAACAACAATTCCACATGGACAATAATAATACCACTAAGCTGACAAACATCATCTACAGATCAGCTTTGGACCACAAACTGCTCGAAGTAATTTTGAGATGACTAGCTGAGATGATCCAGTTTCACAGACTACTTGAACAAGGACTTGAGATAAACCCTGAACTTCGGCATCATACACAGACTGGACAACAAATAATATAGCTACCTTTCCTAGAATTTGACAATTAACCCAAATTTTTTCTTTGTAAAATAAAGATGCCTTTGCCCCTAACCAGCAGGAAGCAATTTTAAGACCAGGATGCCCACATTCCCAAAGAGGTGGTGTGGGGCAGATAGTTTTTGGTTCTTTAATGGGTTTTGGGTTTGCGAGGGTTGGTTACAAGGCTATGCAAAAGAGATTAGATTTAAGGTTTTTGTTTGAAAAAAAGATACATATAAATGATAGCATAGAGGATAGATTATTGAATCTACTCTGAAAAGTAAAGAGAAGATATAGATATGATGTAGATAAAAAGATAGATTATTGAATCTACTTTTAAAAGACAATTACTAGTTTTAAATACTTTACATTGGCTGGGCAGTGGTGGCGCATGCCTGTAATCCCAGCACTCAGAAGGCAGAGGCAGGTGGATCTCTGTGAGTTCGAGGCCAGCCTGGTCTACAGAGCTAGTCCAGGACAGGCTCCAAAGCTACAGATAAACCCTGTCTCGGAAAGCCAAAACCAAACAAACAAAAATTTACATTGGATTGAATCTTTGTATATTGTACACAAATTATATATATTGCGATTGAGATTGTTAGAAAATGCTATACGTATTTTTCTAATTTTGTTCAAGATATTGTACTTATACAGTTCATTTAACAATTTAATGCAATTTGCTAATCCTGGAATGTTATTATTACCAACTATTAGGATATAAAGAAATGAAAGTTAGTAGTTAGACATTACAATCAAACTGGTAGTCATATAAGGTATGTTTTCAAGATCAAGCAGATATACTTTAGATAGACAGGTCATCTTCAAACCCTTCAGAGATCTACAGAATATGGAATTTAAAATGTTTTAATAACTTAGAAATTTTTTTCTTTTTTTTTTATGACTATGAGACATGTTGGCTCCTGGCAGCACCAATCTACTTCAGAGAAGATATGGGCAATGAAGAAACTGCATATGGAGTTAACTTTCATTGTGGCAAAAGTTAGCCACTGGACAACAAAGTGTCCTTGAATCCACTGCTGACAAACAGGACAAAATGGACAGACAGGACACGAAACAAAGTACTACTGATTCTTGCCAAGACAAGTGTGGTTGTGGCTTCAGAACAGGCATCCTCTGGGGCCAGAACAATATGGCACCATTGCTGAAGTGGCCTTGTAATCTGGAGTAGGTACAGTGCCCCTTTCTTCAAAGGCAGCTAAACAGGCAGTGGACTGATGGCTTCTGATGTGCAGTGGAACAGCAGCTGAAACAATTATTCTTGAAAAGAGTCACTAGGCTCACAGAGCCTAACCGCTCAATGGTAGACTGGCATTTAATAAAAGAGATGAAGCCATCCACAAGCAGAAAAGAATGGGATCCTGAGATGAAGCCACCCATAAGCCAAGAAAAATGGACAGCTGAATTCCAAAAACATCAACAATTTCCAGAATTTAAAATTCTGAATTTAAAATTGGAATTCAGGTGTTTCTGGTACATGGACTACTCTCACCAAATGAATCTGTCAGATACGCTAAGCCTATAGGTGGAAGATGATGCCCCAACGTTGCAGAGAAACCTCAGGTGACTGTCCAGGCTAGCTGTTTCTGTCAACTCACATTTTTTTTGAAAGTTGCTTGTTTTCACTTCCTGTTTTATTAGGTAATATTATTTCCTTCTTGGGTCTCTGAGGGAGTTGAAGATTATATAATTATAGTTATAGTTTTCCTTGTTAAGCATTTCAGAAAAGAGGGGGTTGGGGATTTAGTGGTAGAGCACTTGCCTAGCAAGCGCAAGGCCCTGGGTTCAATCCTCAGTTCCACATACAAAAAAAAAAAAAAAAAAAAAAAGAATTTCGGAAAAGGGGCTGGAGAGATGGCTCAGAGGTTAAGAGCACTGACTGTTCTTCCAGAGGTCCTGAGTTCAATTCCCAGCAACCACATGGTGGCTCACAACCATCTGTATTGAGATCTGGCGCCCTCTTCTGTATACATAATAAATAAATAAATCTTTAAAAAACAGAATTTCAGAAAAGAACCTCACTAAAGAGATGTAAGTGTATAAATTTGAAAGACATTATAAGATAGTTCTCTGTTAGTAATATAAGTTAGGATAGAAAGTGAATCAGGTATATTTTGGACTTGCCAAAATAGGATAGATAATGGGTTATTTTCTCTGAGTTTGTCAAATGCAAATGGACTAGACATGTTTAGGTATTAATTGCTTGTATATATTGTATATAGTTATTGTACTTATTGTATATAGTTTTTCTTATATTAGTTATAACTTTTTTCCTTTTTTCTTTTTATTTAGAATAGAAAGAGATATTTTATGTGCTGAAATATGATTTCATTTGTATGTTAATAAATAAAGTTGCCTGGGAATCAGAGCTAAAAGCAAGCCATTTAGCAGAAGACTGGTGGTGGTTGCACATGCCCTTAATCCGACCACATGGTAGGCAGAGTCTCTGTGTGATCAAGGACACAGCCAATTGTGGTGACCCAGACCTTTAATCCCAGTACCAACCATAGAGACCTGGAGGTCTATATAGACAGGCATGATGAGGAAATCATGTGGTTGGGTTTAGAGCCAATAAGAAGGCAGAACCGAAAGGCAATAAAAAGACAGACACACAGGAAGAAGGTCTCTCAGGGAAGCGACAGCAGCAAGTGGCAAGCTAAAGGCTATTTGATAGTGCTCTGATCTCTTGGGCTTTTAATTCTGTATTTGGCTCTGTGTTTCTTATTTAATAAGACTATTTAGAATTTAGTCTACAGCTTTATTATTTACTTATTTAGACAGGGTCTCATTTACCTTGGATTGGTCTCCAAACACTAGATACATTGCTGGGAATTGTGGGACACACTTGTAATCCCAGCACTTGGGAGGCAGAGGCAGAAGGATCAGCACAAGTTTAAGTCCAGCCTGGTCTAAGTAGCCAGTTCTAGGCCTTTCAAAGCTAACATCAAAAGACTTGTTTGGGGGTTGGGGATTTAGCTCAGTGGTAGAGCGCTTGCCTAGCAAGTACAAGACCTGGGTTCGGTCCTCAGCTCAATTAAAAAAAAAAAAGACTTGTTTGAAAAACAAGAACATATATGTAGGCTAGGATGGCCTTACATTCTGCCTTTTATGTCTCTTGTGCTAGAATTGCAGACAGACATGCCCCACCATGACTAACATTTTTTTAAGCTCACTTGAGACTCTGTGTGTGTGTGTGTGTGTGTGTGTGTGTGTGTGTGTGTGTGGTGGTGGGGGCTGCATGAGCCTGTGTATAGGAGGTATAGAAACCAGAAGAAGTGTCAGTGTCCTTTATCGAGCAGAGTCTCTCCTTGAACTTGGAATGTGAGTTTTTGGGCTGGGCTGGCAGCTAACAAGCCCCAGTGACCTCTTGTCTCTGCCGCTCACACAGTACTGGGGTTACAGGAGATCACACAACCATGCCCAGCTGGTCTGTCCTTGCTGGAAGCAGGGCCTCATGGTTGTGCATCAAGTTCTCTTGACCACTGGACCAAACCTCCAGCCTTCTTCCCCCACCTTACATTTGACAGGGGCTCACTGTGTTGTCCACTCTGGCTTTTGACTATCCATCCTCCAGAGTTCTAGAATTAGAGGTGCACACAGCCATCCTGTCACTCTTCCCAATGGACAGTCTTCTGAAGTTTATGTATATATATATTCTTTATCCTGAAGTCTTCATAACTGCCATTTCTAACCTTTTTCCTAGTTTCCAAGGAGCATAGTTGTTACCAACCAGCCGTGTTCTCAGATGTTCTCATCGTCGAAGCACAGTGAAACTAAAAGCTGCTGCAGATTTGTTTCCCCATGGCCTCAGGCTCCTACTTCTTTTTCGTCCACGTGTGACCCCTGCCTTCACTGCCACTGACCTATACTGCTATAATTACCCAGCTGGTTCGGCAGCCCCAGTTCTCCACACACAAATTGATTCAATTAAGATAGATTTTCCAAAAAACCATCTGATTGTGTCACTGTTAGGTCGGAAATTCTTTCCAAGTGCCTCATTACCCTCAAAGAAAAGAGGTTTTTGTGCATTGCTCCAACCTCCTTGCCCTCCACTCTGTCACAGGTTTTAGGACCAGCTAGCCCTCATCAGTTGCTTATGCTAGTGCTGTTCTGGACTTCCCATCCCTACCTCACAGGATTTCTCCCATTGACCCCATCTGAGGTCCTTCTTGTAGTGATTGCAGTCTTTGGTCTCCTAACTTCTTGGTTACTCCTTTGTTTTCCAGGTCCTTCCTCATCTATTTGGACTCCAAACCCTCGAAGGGAAAGGGCTCCATCTCCGATCGTTTTCACTCCCTTGGTGATCTAACTTCACGGATTAATACCAAATTTAGCCACTAGCCCAAGCCTCTCTTCTGAATCCTGGATCAAGGGATAGATCTATTAATAGACATCTCAAACTAATTATGTCTAAAATGTCCTTTACCATCTTCTAATCCACATCTTACCTCTCTCTTCCCCAACCTCAAATGAAGATGATGCCTCCTCTCTAGTTGCTAAGGCCAAAAATTGTTACCATCCCCTAACCCTCTCCCACAAACCTGTTTTTTTTTTTTAAAGATATATTTATTCATTTGTTATATTATGGGTTTGAGTCTTTGCCTCCATGAATGTATGTGCCCGGTGCCACAGAGGCCAAGAAAGGGCCTGAGAACTGTAGTTTTAGACAGTTGTAAGCTGCCACTAAGATTCTGGGGACAGAACCTGGGTACTCTGGCAGAGCAGCTGGTTCTCCAAACTGCTGAGCCGCCTCTCCAGCTCTTATACAGGGCATTTCCATTCATTAACTGGTCCTTTGAGTTTTCCTTTCGACACATTCACAATCTGACCACTCATTCATGTCTCTGCTAGGCCTGGGTTCAAGCCATCACCTCTATTTGTGACATTTAATATTCTCAAGTCTCTTGGTTTTCTCCTTGCTGTTTTCACCAGTGGTTAATAGGGATTTTGTTTTAAAATTTCATCTCAGATTGCTATTCTCTGCCCAAACCTTCATAGAAGAGACTGATGTCCTCACAGTTACACACAGTTGCTTCTGATAAGTCTCCCTTCTTCTTCTTCTTCTTCTTCTTCTTCTTCTCCTCCTCCTCCTCCTCCTCCTCCTCCTCCTCCTCCTTCTTCTTCTTCTCTCTCTCTCTCTCTCTCTCTCTCTCTCTCTCTCGTTACGGCCATCTTAGAGTTTCTGCATTTTCTTTTACTTCTGCCAGAAATGTCCTTCACCCTTTACCCAGTATCTACGGATGGGACTCATTTCCTTACCTCAGATCTTAATCCTTTACTTTCCCAAAGAGATCTTCTGTTGTTTAACTAAACAGAATTACAAATTATGTGTCTCCCACAGTTTAATTCTTCCAAGATTACTTTTCCTACAGAGAAATTTTTACCATAAGATGTACTACGCATTTTTCACTTACCTTTGTCATGGTTTATCAAACTTTTAAGGACAGGGACCTGCGTGCTGTACTTCAGCACCTAAAGAGAGTGGCTGGCTGGCACATAAAAGGGTGTATGCGACCACTGTGGAGTGCACAGATACATTGGACCACAGAGGAACAGAGGGGGAAAAAGTCCAAGAAGGTTTCCCGGATGAGTAAGTGCATGGCAGACACTCCCAAGCCCCTCCCATACAGCATTAAGGAAGCCCCGCCCACTAGAGAAGAGCTGCGGCCGGAAGTAGACTTCGGGCGGAAGCCAGGCGAGGCCAACTGGACCCTCCTTCCGACCTGCCCGAGGCCCCGCCCTCCCTAATGTAGGCGAAAGGTCGGCGGAACCTGTAGTGTAGCTGGGGCAGCCGAGCAAGACCTGGACCGCCCGGAGCTGCCAGGTAGACCGACAGAAGCCTGACCATGGCAGACGGGCCGAAGCCCATCAGTCCGCTGAAGAACCTCCTGGCCGGCGGCTTTGGCGGCATGTGCCTGGTGTTTGTGGGGCACCCGCTGGACACGATCAAGGTGCGCGGAGTCTGGATTGGGGGGCTTATGGGGGCAAGGACCGAGGCGACGCGGAAAGTAGTGTCCCCGGTGAGATGCTGCCTCTGGGCAGGAGTGGGGCGGGCTAGCTGCTTCCGTGGGAAGTTTACGGAGGGTTGGTGTGTAGCTTGTAAGTAGAGCGCTGTCTACCTAGTAGGGCAAAAGGCTCAGCATGCAACACCCCCAGCACCTCAAAAAGAAAAAAAAAATCTCGAGAATCATTCTAAAGAGTGGGCAGAGGCTGTCCCTCGCGCCCCAAGAGCCAGACAGCTGCTATTTCAAGGTCTTCGCTTGACGGTCTTTTCTGACCCTACACTATTTTGAGATGAAAAGGAAAAACTTACTCTGTTTCTAAACCTGTTTCCATTTAATCCTAATATTTTGTTATAAAGATTGAAACAGGATCTCTGTAAACCCAGCCTTCCCCCCCCCCCAAAAAAAAGGACAAAGGTGTCAAAGATGTCCTTTGACACAGTCCTGTGAGGCCAGTGTGCCTGTAGCTTTCTCGTGCAGTTTACTTTGCCTGAAGAAGCAATTGGCCATTTTCAGCCAGTCACTCACTGCAGGTTAAGCGTCATAGTCACCCCCATAGAGAGCAATGGTGGACCCAGTGACCAGCCAGTTTCAGCCCAGGAAATCGTGATCACAGAGGAAACCCACCAGAGCTTATTCCTGCATCTTTCTCTCCTCGCCCCTCCATTCTTCCCCTTGCTGCACTCAGCAAGGTCTTGCTGGAGACCAAAGTCTATATCCTATGACTTAGCTCCTAAAGCCTCATTATTGTTTTTTGTTTTTTGTTTTTTTTTTCTTTTTTCTTCATTTCTGGACATGGACTTGAAGGAAAATCATAGGTCACAGCCAGGATGAGCCTGTGGGGGGAAGACACGAGTCTTTTGTGTGTGTGGATGTGTGTTGCTGGGGCATGGGACCCAGAGAAGACATGGGTCTCATGAGGGTGGTAGCCAACGTTGGGGCTTCTTAGGATATCAGTTTCCTCAGAAAGAAAATAGTATCTAAGGGTTCTTCCTGTTGGCAGGCTTGGGCAGCAGGCTATCTGATGGCTTCTTCTGTTCAAGATTGAAGCTGACCAAAGACAGAGCTCATTCTGGGGGATTCTATACTGTTCTGTAATTGGAAATCAGATCTTGGCAGGCAGCAGGGGCTGTTCTTGTGTTGCGCTTCTAAGGAAGTGGTTCGCACAAGTAGCTCTGTGTGTGTGGCTTTTATTCCTAATCTTATTCTACAGAGACAGAAATCTTGGTCTGCACACCTGAGACTTTTAAAAGTTTCATATCCTTATTGTCTTCTTATGTAAATGTTGTTCCTGTCTCATATCCTCTTGTTCTTGACATTCCTCCCAGCAAGGGCCCAGTGACCTCTGTACTGAATTATAAATGACTGAAAATGCTCACTGGCATGTTGACACCAGAAGATGCCAGAAGACTTTCCTTTTAGTGTAAATCAAAACCACAGATTGCTGACTGCTGTCCTTTTGACCTCAGAGAGCTAGGTGGTCACCAACTAAACCCTGATGCTTTTGTGATTTGGTTTTGGTTTTGAGGCAGGGTCTCATGTATTTTATGCTGGCCTCAGACTCATTATGTAGAAGAAGATGACCTTGAACTTACCCTAAGATGACCTTGAACTTATCCTCCTTCTACTTCCCAAGTACTTGAAGGATCTTTCAGAGGTTCAAGGTAACTGAGTCATAGCCTACATGTCCTGTTAACTGAGAATTGGCACACTTCAGAACTGGGGCTTGGAAAATTTTTATGGAAGGTAGGGTTGGAGCAGGTATTTAAAAACTGGATGATTTTTGCTGGATGTGGCAGCCCAAGCTTTTAACCCCAGCACTCAGGAATCAGAGGCAGGCAGATCTCTGTGAGTTCCAGGAAACCAGCCCGATCTACAGAGCGAGGACAACCAGGGCTGTTACATAGAGAAAACTTTTCTCAAAAAAACAAAAACAAAAGAAAAACAAAGCAAACAAAACAAAACAAACAAAACAAAAAAAGAAAAAGAAAAGAAAAGAAAAGCTGGCTGCGTTCTGACTGGAAGGCTAGGAAGAGCTGTGTAACCTGGCATGGGGAAGGTGGTGTCTTAGGTCTTGGAACACTGGAGGCTAGCGGTTTCTAAAGGACAGAGATTTACTCCTTGCAGTTCTGGAGGCTGGGAGTGCTGTTGTGCTGTGTCATGCCATGGTGAAAGGCAAGAGATCAAACTCTGGCCTTTTTTCAGTTGGTGTTAGTCCACTAAGAACAAGCAACATCCAGCGGCTCTCACCTCCCAGCACTGTTCCTACTGCATTTTGAGGTTAAGTTCCAACATGTAGTTTGGGGCAGGAGTAAGGCAAGTGTGAGCTGGGTTATGGGGTGAGGATGTGGTGTCAGCCGAAGAGGCCTTTGGGTCCTCACTAGTTGGGTTGGCTGATGTCACGATGAGATAAATAGAAGGACATTAAAAAAATATCACCGTGGTAGCAGTGTAGCTCAGTTGAGAGAATACTTGCCTAGCATGCATTAAAACCTTAGTTTTGGGGTTGGGGGTTTAGCTCAGTGGTAGAGCACTTGCCTAGCAAGCACAAGGCCCTGGGTTCGGTCCTCAGCTCAAAAACAAAACAAAACAAAACAAAACAAAACACAAAACAAAACAAAACAAAACAAAACAAAAACCAAAAAAACCCAAAACACCTTAGTTTTGATACCCAGCACCATGTAAAGCCTAAGCAGGATGCCCCTTAATACCGGCACTTGGGGAGTAGAGGCAGAGGGCTAAGAAGGTCAAGGGCACCTTTGCTGCAAATTGAATTTGAGCCCAGCTTGGGATACATGAAACTGTACCTCAGAAAAATAAGTAAATAAAATAAAAATGCTGGTCTACATTGTGAGTTCAGGCGAGCTGGGGTTACATAGTGAGACCCGGTTTCAAAACAAAGATGAAAAATAACCCCAGCGCTTGGGAACTGGTGCTGGGAGGGCTCAGAGTGCAAGTTCATGTCTTTGGCTATATATTGAGTTTGAGCTAGCCTGGGCTTCTTAGGACTCTGTTACAAAACAAGAAAAATCACAAAAAGATAGCAATCAAAATGTGTGCACTGGGTATGTTGGTTAACACTTAATAATCCAAGCAGTTAACATGGCTGTGTAGAACATCATCATGAGTTCAGGACTACCCAGGAATACATAATGAAACTGAGGCAAGTCTGGGCTACGTAGTGAGAACCTATATTTAAAAAAAATTAAACAGGAGGTGGTGGTTCACGCCTTTAATACCAGCACTTGGGAGGCAGAGACAGGTAGATCTCTGAGTTCAAGACCAGCCTGGTCTACAGAGTAAGTTCTAGGATAGCCAGGGCTGCACAGAGAAACCGTGTCTCAAAACAAACAAACAAACAAAAAGACCACCTAAATAAAATATTTTATAATTTTTTTAAGTGTGTGTGCTTGTGTTTGTGTTCACATGAGTGCAGGTTCCCATGGAGGCCTGAGGTATCAGATTTCATTGGAGCTGCAGTTACAGTTAGTTGTAGCCACCTTGCATAGGTGCTGGGAATTGAACTCTGGTCCACTGCAAGAGTAGTATGTGCTTTTAACCACTAAGCCATCTCATCACTTCTCCAGCCCAAATAAAAGTTTGTTTGTTTGTTTTTAAGACAGAGTTTCTCTATGTAGTCCTAGTTACAGAGCAGAACTCACTCTGTAGACCAGGCTGGTCTTGAACTCAGAGATCTACTTGCCTCTGCCTCCCAAGTGCTGGGACTGAATGCTTGCCTGGCCAATGAAGTTGTGTTTTCTCCTCCCCTGCTTTGGTGGTGCTAAAGATAAAACCAAGGACCTTACATATGCTAGACAAATGCACTATCACTGAGCTACATCCCCAGCTCTACATCAGAAGTTCTTCCCACTGCTCTTCCCTGCTTACCATGGAAGGTTATGCCTACTATGGAGAATCTGAAGGTGAACATAAGGAACTTGGGATATAAAGCAGTGATAACCACCAGACATTATGACTGTTGTGTCCCACAAACCCCACAAATTTGCATGTCATTCCTGCTGCCCAGTGAATGCCTTCCTTACTCGGGCATGTCAGGTACTAACTAACACATGCAACAATAAAGATTTATAGCTGGGCGGTGGTGGTGCATGCCTTTAATCCCAGCACTCGGGAGGCAGAGGCAGGCGGATCTCTGAGTTCGAGGCCAGCCTGGGCTACAGAGTGAGTTCCAGGAAAAGGCGCAAAGCTACACAGAAACCCTGTCTCAAAAAACAAAAAACAAAAACAAAAAACAAACAAACAAAAAGAAAGATTTATACAGAAGTGGAGGAAGAACATGTTGAGAATGAGGTTTTGGAAAGGTTGGTGTGAAGACAGCCTTGAGAGGCATTTGGAGAACAAGAGGAAAAATCATCCTGGAAAAGACTAAGAAGTTCTAGCTGATTCCGTTTGTATCATAGTGTAGAACTTCACCCTAAGTCTTAAGGCCCTAACTAAAGACTCATTAATGCTCACAGTCTTTTGAGTCTTGTTTGGGGGAGCACTTGGGGTGGGTGGTCTGCCTTCGTTCTGTTTCTTTTTGAGATAGATTCTCTTGTAGCTTAGTCTGGCCTTGGACTCATTATATAGCCAAAGATGGCAAACTCCTGCTTCTCCTGTCTTCTTAAGTGCTCCCAGGCCCAGCTTGGCTCAGTGTTGTCTTTTTATAAAATAGTCACGAAGATGCCTAGTGGTTCAGGGATGTAGCCTAGTCACTGGTAGAGTGTTTGCTTAGCATGCATGAAGCCCTGGGTTCAGTCCCCAGTGCAACATAAAACCAAGCATGGTGCTGATGAGTGAATATATATATTTTGTGTCCAGTGAAATATTTGACAGTAAAAATAATGAACTTGTGGGTGTGTGTGAAGGAAGTAGGAGGGAGATGAATTATATGCATGAGATACATTTTATACGTGCATGAAACTGTCAAAGAATAAATCTAAAAGTACTTGCAAAAAATGAGATGATGGAGAGCTGGCTCCTCTTAAGAGCACTTGCTGCCCTGCATAGGGCCGTTTCCATTCCCAGCATCCACATGGCGTTCCACAACTGTAATCAGTCCCTGAGGTTCTGGCAGGCTCTATGGGCACTGCATGCATGTGGTGTGTATAATGTGGTCAGACAAAACACTCATATACACAAAGTGATGTGTGTGTGTGTGTGTGTGTGTGTGTGTGTGTGTGTGTGTGTGTGTTTAAGGAATGAGAAGCCCTGTCTCCAAGGCCAAAGATAAATAAATAGAATGAGTACTGATGAAATAGTGAATCAAATTAAGAAAATGCTGAAGATGTCCAGAAAGGCCCACATTTCCCTGCTTAAATGAAATTGAAGGGCTGAGGATGTAGCTCAGTGGGAAAGTTGCTTTATACAGGGTTCTAGGTTCCATCTTCAGCTCTGTAAATGAGGAGGAGGAGAAGGAGGAAGAGGAGGAGGAGGAGGAAGGGAGAGAAAAGGAGGAAAGTTGGATCATTGCTGGTAACTCTGGAAGGTGATTATTTTAATTTCTGTTTTCAGGTCCGACTGCAGACACAACCACCAAGTTTGCCCGGACAGGCACCTATGTACTCTGGAACCTTCGACTGCTTCCGGAAGACTCTTATGAGAGAGGTGTGCTTCGGGTGCTGGGTGTCCCTTGCTTGGGGGACTGTACTCAGGGGTCGGCACTACTCCCAGGGGAAGAAAACAGCTGTGTGATTCTGCTGGCCACAGTGATAGCTCTGCAGCTGTATTCTCCTCATCTGCTCTGGAGCCTGATAATTCCAGCTACCATTTATACAGATGAATGAAGCCAATAAAATCCTTTGCTCTGTCTGGGCAGTAGTGGTGCACACCTTTAATCCCAGCACTTGGGAGGTTGAGCCAGGCAGATCTCTGTGAGTTTGAGGCCAGCCTGGTCTACAGAGTGAGATCCAGGACAGGCACCAAAACTACACAGAGAAACCCTGTCTTGAAAAACCAAAAAAAAGGGCTGGAGAGATGGCTCAAAGGTTAAGAGCACCAGCTGCTCTTCCAGAGGTCCAGAGGTCCTGAGTTCAATTCCCAGCAACCACATAGTGGCTCACAACCATCTGTAATGAGATCTGGCACCCTCTTCTGTATACATAATAAAAAAATAAATCTTTAAAAAAAAAAAAAAAAGGTAAAAATTTACATCTTGCCATGTGGTGGCTTGTGCTGTAATCCCAACACTTGGAAAGCTGGGATAAAAAGATCTGAGTGCAAGGTTAGCTTAGGCTGCATGGAGAGCTCCTGTATCAAAGAACAATACAGGGGTTGGGAATCTAGCTCAGTGGTAGAGCGCTTGCCTAGCAAACACAAGGCCCTGGGTTCGATCCTCAGCTCAAAAAAAAAAAAAAAAAAAATACAGGACTAGAGAAATAGTTCAGCAATTGAGACATTTATTGTTCTTGCAGAGGATCCAGGGTTGGTACCCAGCACTCTTTTTTTTTTTTTGGTTTTCCAAGTCAGGGTTTCTCTGTGTGGCTTTGCGCCTTCCCCGGAACTCGCTCTGTAGACCAGGCTGGCCTCGAACTCACAGAGATCCGCCTGGCTCTGCCTCCCGAGTGCTGGGATTAAAGGCGTGCGCCACCATCACCCAGCACTCAGCACTCTTATAGTGGCTCACAACCATTCATAACTCCAGTTCCAGCGGACCCAACACCTTATTCTGACCTCTGAGGGCACCAGGGACACATATGTGCACATACATATATTCAGACAAAACACTCATAAAATAAATATCTGAAAAACAACAACAAAAAAAATCAAAAAAGAAGTGTGTGAGGTCTAGAGAAAAAAAGAGGCCAGCAGAATCTCCACACTCCTAGACAGGAACATCTAGTTGTTATAGGGTTATTTGATTATATCATTTTTAATAGAATGTGATTTTTTTTCCTTTGGTTTTTTCAAGACAGGGTTTTTCTGTGTAACTCTGGTTATCCTGGAACTCCTTTTGTAGACTAGGTTGTCGAACTCACAGAAATCCACCTGCCTCTGCCTCCTGAATGCTGGGATTAAAGGGATACACCACCACTGCCTGGCAAAAGAATGTGATTTTAAAAATATTATTCATGGGTATGGAAGTCCATGTATGTGCCTGGTGCCTATATAGTTCAGAAAATGGAATGGATGTTGTGGAGCTGGAATTATGAATGGTTGTGAGCCACCATGTGTGTGCTAAGAGTTCAAGCCAGTTCCTCAGTGAGAGGAATGCTCTAAAGCACTGGACCACCTCTCAGGTCCCCTTTCTTCATCTTTGATGTTTTGAGATGGTGTTTCATGCTGCATCCCATGCTGTATTTGAGTTCCCATTAGCCCTTTACCTCCCTCTCTGCTAAGATTACAATTGCACTGAAATACAACCTGCATATGATTATCTACCTAGTAGACGTCGTTAAACACGTAGAAACTGAAGAGTGGGTATCACCTAGAAGTATAAGGGGTCTGCGAAGGGATGGGCTCATCCTTGGTGTAGACATGTCCAGGATTCCTGCCGGACTCAGTGTAGAAGGAAGGTGTTGAGGCAAGGGCAGCTCAGCTTTCGCACCCAAGCTGGACCCGTGTTTCTTTCGGGCCCTCTTATGTATCGATACTGGGGTGGAGGCTCTAAACTTCAGTTCTGCCCAGAGCTCTCTGCCTTTAAGGAAGAGAGCCAAGTGTACATGTTTCTTGGTCAACAATTTTTTTTTTTTTAACTGTATCCTGGGTGTGAGGGGAGGGGCTTATGTAAATCCAACTCCTAAGTCAAGCCTAAGTAGCATGTATTTATAGTCCTGATTTCCCAGGAGGCTGAGACAGGAGGATTGCCAGAATTGAGTTGGAGTTCAGCTTGAGAAAACAGAAACCAGAAAGAACGCAGTAAAGACCTAACTCTTTACAGAGTTTAGTATGTTTCTTTAGTCCATATTTGTACACCTCCTTGTTTTTCAGTGTACCAGATGTAGGTAGCCCTGTCTTCTGGAGGTGCCAGACATGAGTCGTATTTCATGAGGCTGACAGACCATTGGAGTGGAAGAGAGACTAGGTGGTTGTCAGGAGGCCTGTGTGGCCCCTGAGGAACTGGGCATCCTTCTCATCCCAACTCAGAGCTGTAGGAGAGACTTTGGCGGGACTTTGTCACATGCTGCTCTTGCACCTTCCTCCTAGACCGCTGTCCTGGCCTGTTATTGCCGCTGTCCTTTGCCCTTGGTGCATGCCCCTGCAGCCTGTAGCAGTGCCAGGCTTTTGTGGGATCAGGCGAAGTCTTAATCGGTGTGTGCCCCTTTGGTTCCAGCAGGGTCTGCACTGAGGACAGTCTTCAGCTTGGGTCTGGGTTGCCTTCCTGCTGTGCAGCCTGCCCTGTCGGGGGCGATCTTCACTCTTAGTTTTAGTATTTGTTTTCTTTTTATTAAAGTTATATAGCATTTAATTTTTCCCTGGAAGGCAGAGTAGCCAAGTGATCCTTGTTCTTTCCGTCTACTCCAGCGGCAAGGACTCTCGGCTCCTTCAGTTGTTTACACTGCTTCTACCTAACTACATACTGCATTTGCTGTTGTATTTTATATGTTAATGCATCTTTTTAAAGATTTATTTATTTCTTATGTATACAGTGTTCTGTTGCATGTATGCCTGCAGACCAGAAGAGGGCACCAGATCTCATTACAGATGGTTGTGAGCCACCATGTGGTTGCTGGGAATTGAACTCAGGACCTCTGGAAGAGCAGCCAGTGTTCTTAACCTCTGAGCCATCTCTCCAGCCCCTCTTTTGTTGTTGTTGTTTTCTTTCTTTCTTCTTTCTTTTCTTTTTGAGAGAGATTTAATCTTATTTAGCCAGGATGGCTTCAAACTCTTAGTCTTCTTGCCTGTTTCCTGAGTGCTGGTATTACAAGCATGTGCCACCATGCCCAACACTTACCTTTTTCTTTCTTTCTTTCTTTCTTTTTTTTTTTTTTTTTTTTTGAGCTGAGGATCGAACCCAGGGCCTTGTGCTTGGTAGGCAAACACTCTACCACTGAGCTAAATCCCCAATCCGCTTTTTCTTTAAGATGTGTTATTCTATGTGAGTGTGTGTTTTGCCTGCATGTCTGTCTGTGCATTACGTTTGCCTTGTGCCCATAGAGGTCAGAAAAGGCTCTTAACTGATGAACCATCTTTCCAAGCTTACTCCACTCCACTCCCAAGTCCATTAAAACTAATTTTTATCGTCTGGGTGTGGTAATACAGGACTTTTAATTTCAGCATTATGGGAGGTAGAAGCTAATCTCTTTGAATTCAAGGCTGTCTTGGTCTGCATAAGAAGTTCCAGACTAGATAGGGGCACAGTGTGACACTGTTTCAAAAAAAAAAAAAAAATCTTGAGACAAGATTTCACTAAACTTCCCAGGCTGGTCTTAAAACTCAGACTGCATCTCTGGTACATCTTTTTTGGATTTTTACAGAGATTTAGGAGGCAGGTAGTTCTCTTTGTGAGTTCAAAGCCAGCCTGGGTTATATAGCAAGCTCCAGGACAGCCAGGACTACCTAGAGAGACCCTGTCTCTAAAAAAAAAAAAGTGAATGATGCCTGTGGACTGAAACCTAGGGTGACTTCTGACCCGTGTAGCTGGAGACTTCTCTCCAGCCCTGCCAAGCCGTCAGTCCTGCAGCCCACTTATAAAATAAACACACAGACGCTTTTATTATTTAAACTGCTTGGCCGTTAGCTCAGGCCTACCATTGTCTAGCTCTTACTCTTATATTCAGCCCATTTCTATTAATCTGTACTTTGCCACATGGCTCATGGCTTACCAGTACCTTACATCTTCCTTGTCCTGGCGGCGGCTGGCAGTGTCCCCTTCTGCCTTCCTGTTCTCTCAGTTCTCCTCTCTGTTAGTCCCGCCTATAATTCCTGCCTGACTACTGGCCAATCAGCAGTGTTTTATTTACCAATCATCCACAGCAGACCTACATATGCACTCATGTGCACTGGCACACACGTGTACACCTAAACATGCATATCTACACACACACACACACACACACACAAATTCAAAGATTCAAGGAGGGGGAGCTAGGCAAATCTCTCTGTGCTTGAAAAAGGTGAAGAAGAAAGTCTTGAGTTAGAGGCTGTGTGACTTACTTTCCTGTTTTGGAAGTGGCAAAGAGTTGGGGTACAGCAGAAGTGATTGGTTTGATTCCTAGGACTGAAGTACAGTGGTAGTATCTGAGAGCAGATCCTGTTTCTGTGATTCCTTGCAGGGCATCACGGGACTCTATCGAGGCATGGCTGCACCCATGATTGGAGTCACCCCTATGTTTGCTGTGTGCTTCTTTGGGTTTGGTTTGGGGAAGAAACTACAGCAGAAATCTCCAGAGGATATCCTTAGGTAAGTACTCTCAGGCAGCACTCAGTGCTGTTCTTGGTGGTGTGGTGTATGCAGAGGGAAAGTCTTTACCACTATGTTGTCCCCTGAGTCCCAGGGTTGACTTGTAGGCATTCTGAGTGAAGGAAGTACCTGCCTTTCCTTTGTTCTGTGAAATGAAAGGGAAAAAGCAGGAAAGAGCCCTTCCCTGCCTCTTTGCCAGGTTGTCGTTGATTTCTTTTCCATAGTGAACCCCCACTGCACACTGCTGTTGGGGAGCTGAATGCTGAAATTGCATGTCAAGTGCTGTGGTGGTGCCTGTGCCATATTAAGGACAGAAGTAGACCTGCTTTCCATGAGCTGCTTAAGAGAAGGTTCCAGGAGCTGGAGAGATGGCTTAGTTGCTTTTGCAGATACCTCGGTTTGGTTCCCAGGACCCACATGATGGCTCACAACTTTTGTAACTCTAGACTGGCAAAGCATTCATGCACATAAAATTAATTTTCAAAAGTACCCCAGTGTAGCCAGGATGACCTTGGCCTTCTGATGCTCTACCTGTTGTCCTCAGAGTACGGTTGTGCTCTGCCGCCCCTGGTTTCATACAGTGCCTGGGATGGAGCCCAGGGCTTTGTCCATGCAAACATTCTCCCAGCTGAGGTATATTCCCAGTCCTTGTTGCATATTCTGTAATTAAAAACATTTTTTTGTTATTTTATGTGGATGGGTGTTTTGCCTGCAAGTATGTCTGTGTGCCACATGGGTGCAGTGCCCAAGAAGGCCAGAAGAAAGTGTCAGATCTCATGGTACTGATGTTTCAGACTGTTGTGAGCTACCTTGTGGGAACTGGGAGTCCAACCTGGGTCCTCTGGAAGAGCAGCCAGTGTTCTTAACTACTGAGCCATCTCTCCAGCCCCTTTTATGTTCTTTTAGTAAAATTTTAGTGCCAGTTTGGATATAAAGTGTCAAGTGAGCCAGGCAGTAGTGGCACATGCCCTTAATCCTATCACTCAGGAGGCAGAGGCTGACAGATCTCTGTGAGTTCAAGGCCAGCCTGGTCTATGGAGTGAGTTTTAGGACAACCAGGATTACACAAAGAAAACCTATCTCAAAAAAAAAAAAAAAAATTTGAGTGAGAATTATACCTCAACATTTAAAAAAATTAATGTCCAAGCATTCTCAGAATGCTGGAGACTTGTGAGTGAAACGCTTGATTTGACAAGGTGTCCCCAGTCTTGAGCCCGACAGGAAACAACCCCTGAAAAGGCTGCAGGAAACCCAAGAACCACCAAGGCTGGCAAGGCTTGGCATCTGGGAGCTCAAGGGGGGAGGTCAGGGTGTCACATGACCGTCTTCTGTCACTGCTTCAGCCTATAGCAGAGTGAGGGTCTAAGATGCAGATAAAGGTGTTTGTAATGTGAGGTTCTGTTCCTGGAGTCAGGGTGTAGAGACTGGAAGAGCCCCAGTGTGAGGTTTGTTTTGAAGCAACAAAGCAACAAATGGCTGGCAGACCAAGGTCCTCAGGATACACAGCATCTCTGAACGCCTTTGTGTGATGTGACAGCTCACAGCTGTACTGTGCTTATGAGCTGGGTTCCCATGTAGTAACATCAGCGTGAGAGGAACAGCCTTCCTCTAGAAGCAGAATGAGACACTCGGGACCCCATCCCACCATTCAGTCTGCTTGCAGCGTTTACCTCCCTCTAGGCACTTAGCAGGGAAGGAGTTTTACCAGAGCGCTGAAATGGAAGCCCAGCACTCATAGATGCATCCTGGGATGGGGGTGGGGAGTAGCAGAGTAGGCCAGGTGTTCATAGTGTCCACATGGTGTCCTGTGTGCACACACGACCCTATTTTGGGAACAGTCCCTAAGGTTGGGCACCTTGGGAAGAGTAGAGGTCGATGGTGCTATAGAGCAATTTAGTTACTGAGATGTAACTAATTGGGGGAGAGCAGTGTAACCTGGGACTGTGAAGCTAGGCATCTATGTAAGAAGTCTCTGTGCCACCTGGGCTGGCCTACAAGGCAGAGAGTAGGCGTTTGTTTCTGGGGAAAACTGTCTCCAATTAAACAGTGATTACAGCTCTTTGGATAGGGTTACACTTAAAAAGAAGGATTGACTGACTTGACACATGCCGGCCAGGTACTGTACCACTGAGCTGCATTTCTAGCCTTTGATTTTATTTTACTTGCTTTTTTGTTTGTTTGTTTTTCAAGACAGGGTTTCTCTCTGTAGTCCTGGCTGCCCTGGAACTCACTCTGTAGACCAGGCTAGCTTCGAACTCTTAATTTTACTTTTTTGAGACAGGGGCTCACCATATGCAACTTTGGCTGGCCTGGAACTCATTATGTAGACCAGGATAGCCTCAGATTCATAGTGACCCATCATTCCCTGCCTTTGGGGTGCTAGGGCTAAAGGTGTGCACTCCCATGCCCGGCCAGCCCTCTTTCATTTGTCTATGCTTACTCTTTAGTTTTGAGACAGTCTCTCACCAGGTTGCCTAGGCTGCCTTCCAATGTATTCTGTAACTCAGGCAGTCCTTGAACCTGAAGATTTTCCTATTCCAGCTTCCCAAGTAGCTAGGGCTACAGGTCTCCACCACCCAGCCCCAAAAATATGTACATTGATACAAACTGGTGCAGCCACTTTGGAAGACTTCACATCACCAGCACATTTAAAAATACCTTGTGCCAGGCATGGTGGCACATGCCTATACTTCTGTATATCCTTGGGAAGTAGAGGAAAGAGGATCAGGAGCTCAAAGTCATCCTCACCTACATAGTGGGATCTAGGCCCGTCTCGGCTACATGAGATCCTGTCTCAAAAACAAAACAAATGCCCTGTAAGTTGGCTCTGTGGCCCCTGTTAAGAGTCCAGGGCCAGCCTGGCAGTATAAGACCTCTGTTGAAATGAAAAGAAACAAAACGCAGTCTCTTGACTGTTCAGCTGTCCGCCTGTGTGCTTGGCTTCTGTGTCTGAAGTAGACTTGTCAGCCTTTGTGGGCGCATAGAAGAACTGGGTTGTTAAAACTGTTGCTGTTCCTACAGGGAAGCGGCCACGACAAGATGTCCTCTGTTGCTCTTGGCATCTGTCTCCCTTGTCTTGGACTCCTTTGGGGTGGTTCTGGCCTGAAGGCTCAGTTGTCAGAGCTTTGGACTAATGGGGCCTGTGCAAGGAACAGTATGGGCAGTAAGGGCCAAATTTTCAGCAACATTTGGTAAATTGCAGGGGCGGGGGGGGGGGAACAACAGGACTCTATTGAAGTACTGAATGTGACTTTGTGTCCCGTTATCTGGACATGCTGGTGCTACTAATCCTAGAAAGATAGGCCTGCTAGAGGTGGCTCCAACAGCTTTAGTGATAGACACTAGGACTTTCACATTCCTTCCATACTCAGGCTGCTTCATTCTGCAGGAGTTAGTGAGGACCCGTCATTCCTGGGTACCTTCATTGACTTTGCTTTTCTCAACACTTACATTACAGTCCTCATTACTGGATTGGTATGAAGGGGAGGTGTTTTTTGTTTCTGTTTCTGTTTTTTGTTGTTGTTGTTTTTTTTTTTTTTTTTTTTTTTTGAGACAGGGTTTCGCTGTGTAGCCCTAGCTGTCTTGGAACTCACTCTGTAGATCAGTCTGGCTTTGAAGTCACAGAGCTCTGTCTGCCTCTGCCTCCTGAGTGGGATTAAAGGCATGTGCCACCACTGCATGGCTGAAGGTTAGTTTTAAATGTCATTTTGCCGCAACTTAGAGTCACCTGTGAAGAGAATTCCCATTGTAGTAATCGTCTTTATCTGGTTGGTTTGGGGGCATGTCTTATTGTTAATTGATGTAGAAAGATTTAGCCCATGGAGTGGCGTCATTCTCTAAGCAGGGGCACTGAACTATATAGGACAGAAGACTAGAGAAGCTAAAAACAGGCAGCATGAGTGTATTTGTTCCCCTCTGTTCTTGATCGTAAATGTGATATAACTAGCTGCTTGACTTCCTGTCTTACGGCCCCAAATGATGGGTTGTGACCATGGCTATTGTGAGACAAACCTCATCTTCCCTTTGGTTGCTCTGCTCAGGGGATTTTATCACAGCAACAATACTGAAACAGAGCACCTGGCTGTTCCTTTGCCTGCAGGATGCCCACAACCATTCTCCTTGACCTTGAAGCTTTTCTTCTTGAGTCTTGGCTTCATGTTCTAGGCCCGTAGTGGCCCAGGATATGTGATATTGGAGGGGAACTGGGGTCCACTGGGGTTTAGATCTCAGGTTAGAGACTCTCCTTGCCCCACAGCAACTCAGTATTTTACAGCTAGGAAATCAAGGCTTGCAGAGACCTGGTAACTAGTCCAGAGTTACTGAGCATAGCAGGCTCATGGTAGAAAACGCGTCTCACTATAAAGTTTTTCTCTGGGAGGAGGGGATTCCGAGTGTGTGCCTATTATGTGTGGGCATCAAGGGCCTCCTATTCTTGACATCAGGCCCCCTTGCTGTGGTAAATTTGAGGTTAGAATTTACCAGGAAACTGTCTTTGTGTAAAATCTGGCTTACTTGTGGTCGTGCTTCTCTCCAGCCCACATTCTTGCTTTTCCTGACAAAACCGTTCTCTCTGCTGGGATCACCTCAGCCCTGGATGGATAACCACAAGTGGTTGTTTCTGGTTTTGTTCAATGCAGCTACCCGCAGCTGTTTGCAGCAGGGATGTTATCTGGTGTGTTCACCACAGGAATCATGACCCCTGGAGAAAGGATCAAATGCTTACTGCAGGTAAGGGTGTGGTCTGTGAGGAGGATGCCAGCACGCGGTTCTGCATGTGTGTTAGTATTTTTGTGAGTTTGTTGTTTTGAGTCACAGTCTTGCTATGTGGCACAGGCCGGCCTCAAACTCATGATTCTCCTGCCTCAGTCTCCCTATCCTTGGCAAGTGTTGAGGTCTTGGGCATGTTCTGCTATGCCTGGATTTGTGTTTATGTCCTTTAACCCTCTGTGAAATCTTTAGACAAGTTGGGCAAAACAAAGCTTTCAGAAACATGGAAGAACCAAGAAGTAGGTACCAGCTGTTGGGGTGCTGTCCAGGAGGTGATGCTGAGGAGGAGGCAGGAGGAGCATATGCTCACGTGTTGTGGCACAGAACTATAATCTCAGCACTCAGGAAGCTGAAGCAGGAGGCTTGCTACAAGTTCATTGTTTTCCTGGGCTATAGAGAGAGTTATAGGCCAGCCTGGGCTACCTAAGGATACCCTGTATCAAAGTACCAAAAACCAAAATGAAAACAAAAATAAAAATCCAAACAAGCAACAACTGTGGATTTAGCTACTATACAACCCAGCAACTGTATAGTCCTGGGTATTGAGCTCAGAGAAATAAACACTTAAATCTTTGTATGCAAATGTGTATGATATCTTTATTTATAGTAACCCTGAACAAAAGAACACAGGTGCCCTCAAACTGGCTGTATACCTGAGGGTGGCCTTGAACAGTAGATGACACTGCCTGTATACTTCCAGAGTGCTGGGATTGCAAGCATGAGTCCTGAAATTCAGAAGTTCTTGAAATTAAAAAATTATAGGATCAGCCAGGCATGGTGGCACACGGCTTTAATCCCAGCACTGGGAAGAAGAGGCAGACAGTTCTCTGTGAGTTCAAGGCCAGCCTGGTCTACATAGAGTTCCTGGACAGCCAAGGCTACATAGAAACCATCTCAAAATAAATAATAATAATAATAATAATAATAATAATAATAATAATAATAATAATAATAAACTCCACAGAAACAATATAGAATGGCATTTACTGGACTTTTGGGCAGTAAATGGAGATATACAGCATCTTGGGCAGGAGCAGCCTCCCTTCTGCCTCTGATGAGAGATGATATGGCTCAGTGGTAGAGTATCTGCTTAGCATATGCAAAGTCCAAGGTTCAGTCCCCCAAGAACAACCTTTCAATTTCTGAAGTGCTGTTGATAAGGGTAGGTAGGTCTGGATGGATGCATCATGTGACATTTTATTCACTTACTATATTGTTTTAGTTATGTTTGTTTTGCTTTGGGTTTTGTTGAATTTTGTTTGTTTGTTTTTGAAACAGAGTCTCATGTAGCCCAAGTTAGCCTCATGTTTACTATGTAGAGAATAGTAGCCTTGAACTCCTGGTCCTCCTGTCCCTTCCTCTCCACAACTGTGATTATAGGCATGCACCATCATGCTTGGTTTAAAAAAACACACTTATTTTTAAAGAACATTTAAAAGTCACTTTACTGTTATTGGGATGGGAGCATATGCCACAGTGCATATGTGACTGTGAGAGACAACTTTGTGGGTCAGCTCTCCTTCCTGTGTGTCACAAGCCTGCACAGCAGTGCCTCACCCACTGATCCAGTTCACTGGCCATTTTCTTTTCCTTTTCTGAGATAGTGCCCCTTTCTTCTTTGCGGCTGTTGAGAGAGGTAGCCACCGAGTCTTTTGTTTCAGTTTTGTTTTTCACTTTGAAATTTTGTTTGTTTCTTCTTTGTATATTCTAATTTATCCGCTAAAACTATGCATTTCTTTGCTGTGGCTATTTTTATGTTTCAAGCATACTCAGAATTTTTTCATTCAAAGATTTTTATCATGACTGCCTTATAAATCTTTGACAGAGAGTTCTAACACCCCTGGCATCTTGCTGGCATTTGTTGTCTTTTTATGAGCAGGTATGTGTGTACAGGAGCGTGTGGAGGCCAGGCCTCAGTTACAGGTGTTGTCTCTTAGGCTCCACCTATCCACCTTGTCTTTTGAGACAAGGTCTCTCACTAGCCTGAGGCTCAATGGTTAAGCTAGGCGGCTGGCCAGGGAACCCCAAACCTGCTGGGTCTGTCATTTGCTGTTTTGACTTGATGACCTTCCATCCCTCCCAGATTCAGGTTTCTACAGGGGAAAACAAATACAATGGTACCTTGGACTGTGCAAAGAAGCTCTATCAGGAGTATGGGATCCGTGGCTTCTACAAAGGGACTATGCTTACCCTCCTGCGAGGTAAACTCTGAAGCATCGCACCTAGGTCACCTGGGAAGGTCAGGGGATGAGAGTCTGTCACAGAGAGGAGCTTACCTGGACTATAGATCAGTGTTGACACATGCCCTTATAAACCTGTAGTGTGTGTCCTGCTTATGGGCAATCTCACCCAGTGTGGACACAGAGAAGGATGGAGAGGTTTATCCTTCCTGAATGTCTTCAGGGGTGGAGTCATGACATGGGAAGGCAGTGGCTACTGGTTAGAAATCATGGCTGAAGGGATGAGAAGGGGAAGAAGAAAGACTTAGGAACAGTGGGAATCTGGCTGGGGCTTGTGCATGCTAGGCAGTGCTTTACCACTGAGCTACACTCCCACTCCTCCTCTTGGTTTTGACAGGCAGGGTTCCTGAGGAAGAGACAGTCTTACCCTGAGATGGCAGCTTGAAGGAAGGCCAGATAATAAGCTGTAATTGTAACTGCTTGGAGTTGGTGTATTGTGACGACCACCTACAGGGACTTAGAAGAGGCTTTACATCATGTTTGTTTACACTCACTAGTGCTTGGCTCTCAGCAGCATCTGATAGTTGCAGGGTATCTGGCATGGTGGAGCACACCTTTTATCCCACCACTCTGGGAGATAGGCAGGAGAATGTCTTGAGTTCCAGGCTGGTCTGGTCTACAGAGTGAGTTCCAGGACAGGCAAGGTTACACAGAGAAACCCTGTTTCAAAAAAAAAACAAAAACAAAAACAAACAAACAAAAGATGTAGGGGCTGGAGAGATGGCTTAGTGGTTAAGAGCACTGGCTACTTTGCTAGAGTACTCAGGTTCAATTTCCAGCACCCACTGTCCGTAACTCCAGTTCTAGAGGATCTGTTGCCCTCTTCTGGCCTCTCTGGGCATTGCACACATATGGTGCACAGACATAAAAGCAGACAAAATTCTCATACACATAAAGTAAAATAAAAAAAATCTTTTTGATTGTGAGCCTAGCCTTTAATGGCTGAGCCATATCTCTAGCCCATAAAATAAAAAAATAAAGCTAAAAAAATTAAAAGTAAAAAGGATGAGCTGGGCGGTGGTGAAGCACACCTTTAAATTAATCTCAGCACTTGGGAGAGGGTGGCAGGCAGATTGCTGAGTTCAAGGACAGTCTGGTCTACAGAGAGTTCCAGGCTAGCCAGGACTACACAGAGAAACTCTTGTCTCAAAACAAAACAAAGAAACCAAAAAGATGTAGCTGCTGAAGAACTTCTCAGGATCTTCCCCAGAGAAGAACACACTAATTGGTCATCCCTGAAGATATATGCATACATTATACATTATACAGTAACATATACAGACCAAGAAGGTTGGTCTGTATAATGCATTTATACTATATATGTGTGTATATACATATATAGTATATATTTAATATAAATATATATATTTATGTAGTATAAATATATTTGTATATATTTATGTAGTATAAATATATATACAAAGAAAAAGAGGTCATGAGTTTGAAAGAGAGCAATGGGGTGGTACATGGGGGGGTTGAGGGAGAAAAGGGTAAATGATCTAATTTTAACCTCAAAAAAAAAAAATTAGCTGGCCCATGGTAGCTCACACCTTTAATCCCAGCACTTGGGAAGCAGAGGCAGGTGGATCTCTGGGAGTCTGAGGCCAGCCTGGTCTACAAGTTGAGTTCTAGGACAGCCAGGGGTACACAGAGAAACTTTGTCTTTAAAAAACAAAAAAACAAAAAATTATTGTTTTTAAAAAGAACTCAGCAATCTCTGAATACTCTAGTGCCAATCTGTAGAGATTTTATTGATTTTTTTTTTTTTGGATTGATGGAAAATTCTTATGAATCAAGATTTTATTGATTTTTTAATTCACCTCTTTATTGCCACTCACAGATGTTCCAGCCAGTGGGATGTATTTCATGACATATGAATGGCTTAAAGATCTCTTCACTCCAGAGGGAAAGAGGTGAAAAGAACATTAGAATGTAGAAGCCATTTTCCCACTTCTGGGTAGGTTGTCTCCTCCCATAGGTGGGTCTGAAGCAGACAAGATACTTGTTCTTAGCTCCATGTAGTTGCCTTTAGTAGCTGCTGGGGTGCAGCTAACATCCTTTACTCTGTGCCTCCCTCAGTGGAGGGGCATTTTAAATAATTCACGGAACCTCCTCCAACAAAGTGGCTGCTTCCAGGTCATGGACCTTGAACCTCCTCCTCGAGGCTGAAGCCCTTTCAGTGCCTTCTTCCCTGAGTATGGTGGAGGGACTGGTCTGAACATCACTGCCAAGATTGTGTCTGACCGGGGCTGTGGTGTTCTGCAGTGTCAGTGACCTCAGTGTGCCTCGGGTCCTGGTGGCTGGAGGCTTTGCGGGGATCTTCAACTGGGTTGTGGCCATTCCCCCAGATGTGCTCAAATCTCGATTCCAGACTGGTGAGTGGTGTGGCTATGGATGGAGTGGGCCCTGGCATTGACTACCCTGGGGTGCAGGGGATTTGTTTTTATTGTTTGACAGTGGGTCTCATGTAGCCCAGGCTGGCCTCTAACTTGCTCTATAACCAAGGCTCATCTTGAATTCTTGCTCTTCCTGTATCTACCTCTCAAATGCTAGGAGGTAAGCAGGGGTGTACCACCATACCTGGTGAGTGCTCAGGTCTTAAGACTGAGGCCATATTCTCTCTCTTTCATGGCAGAATCTTAATAGCTGACCAGCCTTCTCCCTCACATTTATATTCTAGAAACGCTAGGATTTCTTTCACGTCAGTCTAAACACAAAACAAGTGTCTATTCTCCCTCCCTAACATGACCCGAGGCTGTTTAATTCAATTTTTAACTCTTGGCAGCAGTAATGCAGACATGTGTCTTTGCCCCACCCAGTGTCAGCTGAGTTGTGGACTACGTCTAGATGGCCTACAGGGCGTCCTTGCCCTGGTGCTAGCTCTCACCCTACACTTAATTATTAGACTGTCCCTGTGTGGGTTGCTGTGGTCAGGTCACAAAACTTCCTGGAGCTTAAAAATTGGGTTCTCCCCTACAGCACCTCCTGGAAAATATCCAAATGGTTTCAGAGATGTGCTGAGAGAGCTGATCCGGGATGAAGGAGTAACATCCTTGTACAAAGGATTCAATGCAGTGATGATACGAGCCTTCCCAGCCAATGCAGTGAGTATCTGCTAAGGGTTATGAGTTTTCCTTCTGGACTCAGTGCAAGGAACTGGCTTTTGCTTGCTCTGGGAGTCGCCAGAGCTTTCTCATCCCCTTGCTTTCCTGTAGCTGCCAGTCAGAGGTTTGAATTTCTTGATCTGGTTATCAGAAGTGGTGGTCGCAAGACAATGTATTTTCTCTTTTTCCTCTCTTCTTTCCCCCCCATCCTTCTCCTCCATTCCCCCAATATTTTTAAAAACAAATTCTCTATATGTAGCCCAGGCTGCCTTCAAACTCCCAGTCAAAGTGCTAGGATTGTATGGGTGTGTCACCACACCCAGCCTCGGCCATGCCCATTTTAGGAAGGGACTGTAACCTGACTTAGCCTCTGAGTATTGGGTGGACAGGTGTTCATTACCAAACTCGGTTAATTTGCTCCCTTAGAATGGGTGGGAAGGGGCTCTGATATGGTGCTGGAGGTGGTATCTACAAAGAATCACTCTCTCTTGCTGTTTTCCCTTTTCCACCCAACCTCTTTGTAGGCCTGTTTCCTTGGCTTTGAAATTTCCATGAAGTTCCTTAATTGGATTGCCCCGAACCTTTGAGGCTGAGGACTGACTGCTCAAGACTTCTGGATGCTGGACAACTGTTGCTGAGAAGCGGTGGGCAGGACTAGGTAGTCCTGAAGGGTGAGGGAGGGAGATGGTGGAATCAGAGCTCCGGACATGGCTATGATGCTGAAACTGTTGCCTTAATGATATCCTCTACCTTGTAGAACTTGGTGTGCCATTTTGAAACTTGAATTTAGAATATTTCCAGAGAATTGGAGATGGAATAAATAGTTTATGGACTTACTACCTTTGGCCAAATTGCCACCTACTGGTTGACTGATGGCCCTACTACACTCAAAATACTCCTCGCTGAAGAGTTGATGGCTGACTCTCTGGAGGCCCCTTGCCTATTTTCAACCAGCTAAACCAGGAGCTGGGATCTTCAGTTGCTAGCCAGGAAAGCCCAACAGATTTCTATGGTGCCATCTACTCCTTGCCTGCACTTAGGGATGTAATGTGGATGTGAAGCCCACATCTGTCTACCAAATAAATGGACTAGGTAGATAAACCTAAGAACAGATCACCTGTTAACTATTGCTTGATATTTTTACACAAGAAAACAAACAAACAAACAAACAAATAAATAAATAAATAAATAAACAAACAAGAATTGTCTAAATGCCCAGGAGAAGGTGGAGAATTTTCTCTCCTGCTCAGTGAAGACAGCCCACCCTCCTGGGCGAGTGAAAGCCGTAATGTAGGAGGCTCTTTCGCACATTCTTTCTCTGTGAGAGCACCCAATTTTAACAGGAAACAATAAATATTGTTCCTAACTTTTGTATCGTGTGAGACTTTATGTTGTGATTCAGGGACACTTCGGCAGGGTTGGCTGTGCCCTGGCAGCTGTCAGGAACCAGTGTCTGTTCCTGGGAGCCATGGGTGGAGCCCTTGCAGGCAAGGAGGAAGTCCGGGCTGGCCTCGACTTCGCTGGCTCCCTTGATATCCCAGGGAGGATTGGTAGAACTGGGGCTCATTGGTAATTGTTGTGTCAGTCTGGGTCAGTCTGGCAGGCAGGCCACCCTGAAACCTGGCTTGTAATCCATCCTTTTGTTCACTTTCCTTTCTGTCCTGAGCCACATGGCTCTCCGTGTTTATAAATGGAAAGTCAGTTGTTCAAAAGATTCAAAAGCAGTTTGAATTTGGGGTGCCTGTGTGGTCTGATGTAGCCAGAGCAAGTTGGAACAGGGAGCCCTAAGCTGTTTGGTTCTTGTCTTAGTGGACGGGAGAGCTTGCTAAAGGGATCCTGGCTCTTCTGGCACTGTCCTGCCTGGCCAGAACACTTAGTTCCACTGCTACTTCCTTCCTTGTCTAAGCCCTCAAGAGATCCTTGGGATTTGGTTTTAGGACTATCACTCTGAGCATGAGAGGGACAGACACACCTCACCTGGGAGTTAGGAGTGTAGCTAACCTTGCAGGAAGCTGACATTAGAGAGTTCAAGGAAGGAAGCTGTATTTGAAGAATATTTCTGAATGTGGCCAAGTAAGGGGGCCAGTGAGATGGCTCAGAGGGTAACGTGTTTGAGACAGGGTCTTATGTATTCCAGCCTGACCTTGGATTCTCTGAGTGGCTGAGGAGGATGACCTTGAACTTCTGATCTTTCTACCTTCCCTCACAGGTACTGAGATTACTGTGTATCACCACAATCAGTTTATGGGATGCTGGGGACTGAACCCTGGACTTCGTGCATTCTAGGCAGGCACTTTACCAACTTTGCTATATCCTTAGTCAAAAATAAAATTTTTACTTTTTAAAAGAAATCTTTTTGAAAGATTTTTAATTATGTGTATATATATGTGTGTGTGTTTGCGTATGGGTATGTGAACATGAGTACAGGTGCTTGAGGAGGCCAGAGGCATCAGATTCCCTGGAGCTGGAGTCACAGCTGTCTGATGTGGGTGCTGGGAATCAAACTCAGGTTCTTCTGGAAGAGCACAAGTGCACTTAACCAATAAACATCTCTTCAGCCCCACCCCCACCCCTGTTTAGTGTTTATTGTTTGTTTTGTTTTGTTTTTGTTTTTTTCTGAGATAGGGTTTCTCAGCTTTGGAGCCTGACCTGGAACTCACTCTGTAGTCCAGGCTGGCCTCAAACGGAGATCTGCCTGGCTCTACCTCCCAAGTTCTGGGATTAAAGGTGTGCAACACCACTGCCCAGCCTGTTTTTTATTTTTCTTTTTGAAACAGGGTGTCTGTCATGTAGCCCAAGCTGGCATCAAACTCATTATGTAGCTGAGGATAACCTTGAATTCCTGTCTTCCTAAATTCTGGGATTATAGGTATGTATCTCTTACCTGGCTAAAAATAACATTTTGTATGTGTGTGTGTGTGTGTGTGTGTGTGTGTGTGTGTGTGTGTTCACAAATGCATTTGTGTGAAAGAGTTTTTGGTTTTTGTTTTGTTTTGTTTTGTTTTGTTTTTTTTTTTTTTTTTTTTTTTGGTTTTTCAAGACAGAGTTTTTCTGTGCAGCTTTGCGCCTTTCCTGGAACTCACTCTGTAGATCAAGCTGGCCTATCTGCCTGGCTCTGCCTCCAGAGTGCTGGGATTTAAGGCGTGTGCCACCACTGCCCGGCATGAATGAGCATTTTTATGTGTGTAGTATATGCACAAGAGTATTGGTGTGCAGGTGCAGGCTGCTGAGGTCAAAGGAGGAAGCTGAGTGTTCTGCATTGACACAGTCTTTTATTGAACTGGGGCTAGGCTGAGGGCCAACCCAAGCAATCTTCCTCTCTCCACCTCCTCACATGGCTAGGGTTACACATACACACATACATGATCATCTGAATTCAGATCCTCATGCTTGGTTTTTTTTTGGTTTTTCAAGACACGGTTTTTCTGTGTAACAACCCTATGTCTGGAACTAGCTCTATAGACTAGGTTGGCCTTGAACTCACAGAGATCCTCCTGCCTCTGTCCACTGGGATTAAAGGTGTGTGCCACCAACGCCCAGCCAGATCCTCATGCTTGTACAGCAAGTGCTATTACTTGCTGAGATTTCTCTCCAGTCCTAAATAAGTTAGTTACCAAAAAAGAAAAAAGAAAAAAATTGGGGGTACTTTGCCTGAAAAGGTTAATTCAATTTTTTTTTTCTCTTTTGAGACAGGGATTTTTTTGTAAAAGTCCTGGCTGTCTTGGAACTCACTCTATAGACCAGGCTGGCCTTGAACTCAGAGATCTGCTAGCCTCTGCTTTTTGAGTGCTGGGATTAAAGACCTGTGCCACCACCACTTGGCTGGTTAATTCAATTTTAAACCTACCTCTCTTCTGCTGGAAGATCTTTAGTATATCATGACCAGGAGATGGCCTGATTTTTTGTTGTTGTTGTTTTGTTTTTTCTTTTTTAAGCAAAGTTATCAGCCAAGCTGTGATGGCTGATAACTTTATCCAAGCTCTCAGAAAACAGAGACCAGTGAATCTCTATAAATTCAAGGCCAGCTTGGGCTACACAGTGAGTTCCAGGACAGCCAGGGCAACACAGACAAGCCCTGTTTCAAAACAAACGAAAACAAAAGGAAGTAAAGTTACAGTGAACTTATTATAGTGATAGAGTGTACAGATTTTAGATTTTAAGTACAGATTTGAGAGAGGAGAGACACTTTGGAAAAGGAGAGTGACAGCCAGGACATGGGTGCAGGCTTTTCTTCAAGTCACCCAGGAGCACTTCTTAGTATTCCCCATAAATGAGCCTGTGGGAAACCTCATCCCTAGACTGAGACTCCCGTGGAGTATTTGCATTTCATCCAAAATGCCAGCCATTCTCATGGGGTGGGATCATTTTGCTCTGGAGATACTAACCATTTGAAAATGGAGTGTTTTGCTTCCTTGATATTCATGATGGGGATTTTATCCCTTTGCACTTTCATAGGATGTGAAGTCAAACAGGGAAGCCCCTGGAGGCATGTTTGTGAAAGGGACCTAGCAGATGGCAAGTGACACCTCCCAGCCAGGGCTCGCTTTTATGATGTACTTTGAAATGCCACCTGTCTTTATATATCTTCTTGACAGGAGTGTGGGGGAGGGGTGGGGAATTGGGCCCTCCCCAGTGATTTCTCTGTCACAGTCAAGTAGAAGCTAGACAGTGATTGATCAGGGATAGTGGCCTGGGTCAGAAATTTAAAAAATGTTGTAACTAGGCTAAGGGTGAGGGACAGGGCAGGTGGCTGCAGCATTGGCTGTTAAGAAGCACATTAGCATTATTTCTGATACAAGGGATGCATCTCCCTGCATTTTGTTTACTACGGCCTTTTGAGTAATATCCCAATCCACCCCAAACACTGACTGGTTTCTTTCTTTGAGTTCATCCCATTATGTAACCTAGTCTGGCCTTAAACTTGCTATGTAGCCCAGCCACGTCTTGGATGAGTGATCCTCATGCTTTGGCTTCCCGAGTGCTGGGATGACAGAACACGGACCACTGTACAAAGTTCTCCTCTACCTTTTTGTCTTTTTCATATTCTCTCATTTCTACCTTTCCTCCCTTCTTTTCTTTTCTTTTTCTTTTTTTTATATCAATTTTAGGTAGTACAGGGCCTATCATTTCAGCTATTCAGGAGGCTTGTGATACAAAGTGAGTTCAAGGCCAACCTGGGCAACTTCATTTATGAGACTATCTCAAAATAAAAGCAATAAAAGGTCTGGGACTATATGTAGCTCAGTATGCTTAAGAGATATGTGAGGCCCTAGCTTCAATTTCCTGTTTAAAAAAAAAAGCAGTGCTAGTGATGTCTGCCAGTGAACTATACCTCCCACCACCCCGCCTAATTCTATCCTCATTGAACCCAATATTCACTTTCAGATGTAGAAAGCCCATCCAGGATAAAGTGATCTACAAAGATCATTAGCAAGTTGGTAACAGAGTAGGGACCCTGTGTCTAGGTGGCCTGAAGAAACTCTGTGATGGTATCAGAAGGCCTGGGGCTAACTTGACCCAGACTGCAGGAGGCCTGTCTGTATTTCTGGGTCAAGGCCCAAGTACCTGGCTTGTGAGTCAAGCCAAGAGTATCAAGTAGAGTCCAGATAGTCATTGAAAAGGCCCCAGGGCCTGTGCTCCCCTGAGGGCTCCCTTTTCTGTTTTCTCTGAGATGGTAAGTACTGCAAGGTCCTGATCCTTCAGGCTTATGTATTGTAGTTCCCAGTGTTTTTCCTTGCCCTAAGGTATCTTGAAAGCAGACCAATGGTCTACTGCAGACACTGACACTTTCTTGGGACACAGTGTCCCAGCAAAGAAGGGGTTGGCTCACAGGTACAGACAGGTGGCCTAGGAATTAACTGCTCCCTGGAGCGTGGATGTTTGTTAAAATAGATCAGAACTAGATCAAAGACTGTGGCCTCTTGGGGTAAGCATTATGTAGACTCAAGGACAGATGGGTATGGGCAAAGAAAAGTTCCCCTATATCTCCTGCTAGTCAGAGGCTCAGGAAGGCTTCTAAGGTAAAATAGTCAAAGTTGGTAGCAAGAGAACTGAGAGGAATGGATTCCATACAGATGTGCTCAGAAAACCAGCAGCTTCCAGTGAGCAGGTAGGGACTGAGGGACTTAAAGAAGCTGAGTTGGGGATAGTTGGGTGTTCTCTGGTATGCCCATGGCCCTTGGTTCAATCCTCAACACTGAATAAACTGCGCGTGGTGACACACCTGTAACCCTAATTCTCCAGTGGAGGAAGCAGGAGAATCAAGAGTTTAAGGTCATCGGATGGCCTCTTAGTCAGATGAGTGGGTTGTGTTTCCACTGTGGCTGAGTTCTCTTAGTAGGTAAAGGGTATGAGTAAAGTAAGGGCAAGACTTGAAAGAGTATTAGCTTATCTCTCTTTGGGGGGGGGGGGGGTGGTTTTAAGTAGTATTAAGAGTATGGGAAGGCTGGAGAGATGGCTCAGTGGTTAAGAGCACTGACTGTGCTTCCAGAGGTCCTGAGTTCAATTGCCAGCAACCATATGGTGGCTCACAACCATCTGTAATGTGAAATCTGGTGCCCTCTTCTGGCCTGCAAGAATACATGCAGACAGAATGTATGTATAATAAATAAATAAATCTTTAAAAACAAAACAAAACATAGTCTTTGGCCAGGCAGTGGTGGCGCACACAGATCTCTGTGAGTTCAAGGTTAGCCTGGTCTACAGAGTGAGATCCAGGACAGGCTCCAGAGCTACACAGAGAAACCCTGTCTTGGAAAAAAAAAAAAAAAAAAAAAAGAGTATGGGAAACACACTATTTTACTAGAAACAGCAGTTGGTACCCTGCCTAAGTTTGCTTTCACCAACCCTCCCTGCTGTTGGGCTAAACAGCATGTGTTCCACCTGTGCAAACTCTGCCTTGGCAATGGGAAACACCTCTGGGAATTAGCCTCATTGTATTCATGTCTGTATCTGTGCCTGGTGGCATGGTCTATGCAAGATGGTCATTACCTGAGGGGTTATGAGGAAGATAGCATGGGATGAGAGGGCCCCAGCTACTGAATTGCTCTTCTGAAGGTCTCTTCCTAGGCTTTTTCCACCCACTATTATCATTTGCTCTTAGCAGCTGTTCATCAGTATTGGCTGTAGTAGGTTTGGTTGCCATGGTAACAGTCAGTGGTGTAGCTGGGCAGGCTTGGATGCAGGCAGGATGGACTCAGGACAAAGGTTGAAGATGCACGGCTCAGGTCCTTGATGTTCTCTTTTGTTACAAGGCCTTTTGGTCAGCTTAAATGGGCATTCATGACAGCCCTCGCTACTGTGCTTACTGTTAAAGGATAAGGAAGAGATAGACCCCTCCCTTTGGGGGAGACCACGTGGGGAGGGAGGGAGTCAAGTTGGACGTCAGGTGTCTAACTTCACTGTGAGTGTGATATTTGGAGACAGATGAGGAGCAGCTGTAGGGTTTCTAACTTCTGTTTACTTCAGCCCTTGGAGGGTTTTGTTGGGTTTTGAACACAGGGCCTGGTTCTAAGTAGACCTCTCATTGAAGTACATCCTAGGCCCTCTTTAAAACAAGTGTTTTTAGATTCATGTGTATACGTGTTTTTCCTCTATGCATTATGTGCACCGTCTGTGTCTGCAGAGGTCTATGGCCTCTGGATCCCTTGGAACTGGAGTTATGAATAGTTGTGAGCCGCTAGGTGGGTACTGGGAACCCAACCCAGATCCTGTACAAGAGCAACAAGGACTCTTAACCACTGAGCCATCTCTCCAGTCCCAGCCTGCTCACTTTCTTCTTCCTTCCTTCCTTCCTTCCTTCCTTCCTTCCTTCCTTCCTTCCTTCCTTCCTTTCTTAAAAATAAAGATCCCTCTGTGTTGCCTAGGCTGGCCTCAAACTCCTGTGCACAGAAGTGATTCTCCTGCCTCATTCTCCTGAGTACTGGGGACCACAGGTTATGTGCCAGTGCACCAGGTTAGGGTGTCCTTTGGATGCTGTTTGCTGGATTGTTGGTGCATGCTTGAGCAGTGCTGCATCTGTGAACAAGTCAGGAAGGCCAGAGGCCAATAGGGTGTCAGTGCACTAGGAGACCCTGTCACACCCAGCTCTGTCAACAGCCTTTCTCTCCTCTCTTTTGTAATTGGGGTCAGAGTCCTAACTCTTCATGTGCCTATGCCCCACTTAAAACATGTAAGACCTGATCATGTGAGAAAACCAGGACTTGGAGTTGTGAATTTACCTTTCCAAAAGGCTGGCTTGAAGAAAGGCAGTTTGCTAGGTACTATGGTGCAGTGGGAGTCACACCCAGGGTTCTGACTATTAATGGCAAGGTCTGATCTTGGAAAAATTGTAAGGGTCAGTCTGTCCAAGAGCAGAAAAGACTTATCTCCACGGCTGGTCTTTTGTTTGTTTGGTTTTTTTTGTTTTTGTTTTTTCTGAGATGGTCTCATGTAACCCAGGCTAGCTTGAACTCACCATGTAGCAGAGGCTGGCACTGACCTCTGATCTTGCTACCCCCATCTCCCAAGTGCTGGGATTACAAGCATTTACCTACTACCATGCCTGACTCCAGACTGCCTGTTTTTTTGGTTTTTGTTTTTCAAGACAGGGTTTCTCTGTGTTTAGCTTTGTGCCTTTCCTGGAACTCATTTGGTAGCCCAGGCTGGCCTCGAACTCACAGAGATCTGCCTGGCTCTGCCTCCTGAGTGTTGGGATTAAAGGCGTGCACCACCAATGCCCCAGACTGCCTGTTTTTAATGAGACCTTCATGTCTGTGGTTAGAAGCATGGCTTTGAAGGACTGGATACCTATTATGAGACTGTGAAGTCAGGAGAGCAGTTTCTGCTCGTTCATTCATTCATTCATTCATTCATTCTTCACAAGTATGCAGTAAGCACCCAGCCAACACATTGGACACTGGCGTCGCCACCATTTAACATCCAAGACTTCCCTGTGGGGCTAAGGACCATAGTCAGGGACGCACAGCTGTTTGTAATCATAGGTCTACCTAGCCTAGGGCCTGGGCTGCCCTACACTGAGTAGTACTTCATTGAGGCACTCTGCTGTCAGTATAGGCAGCTCAGCTCACAGCAGCACTGAGGTCTTGGGTTTGTGCCAAGTCTGTGTGGGCGGAGCTAGTGAAGATCTTAATTAATACTGGGTAATTACCAGGTGCTGCTTAACCGTCTCAAATACCCTTCAGGTTTCCACACCACAGCTAATCAGTTGCTGGCTGGTTCTAGCAGGGAGAGGAGGACTTTATTCTATTCTAGCAGCCCCGAGGTTGTGGCTGGATATCCCAGGAAGGTTATCTTCTTTTGTTCTATTTAACTTTGGTGACAGCAGGAAGCAAGTTGGGTAATAGCCTGGCCTCTCCAATTCACCTCTGCCCTCTTCCCGGAGGCAAAAGACCACAGTGCCTGCCGTCTGCTCGGCTTCATCAAATAATGTGACCCACGGCACAGGCTTGTGAGTGGGGAGGAAAGAGGTGAAGTCTAGACCTGAAGAACAGGTGGAAGTGTCCGAAAGAGGAACAAGACCAAAGGTCTGTCCTGCTCCGGGCCGTATTCCCTTTTCTCATTGCCCACATTTGGCTGAGCTCTCTCTCTCAGGGTTACTGCTCTGCCTGTGGCTTCCAAATGACCATCTCACGGAAACTTTGACTTCCTACAAAGCCTTCCCCTTTTGACATCTCATGACCTCATACTAGACTCCCTAGGGCCTTGTATTCCGTTGCACACTGTTCTACCTGTCAGTCAAGGTGCTACCGACTCGACCAGGTCTTTGTTCTTGCAGTACTGTGTTATTAGACGACTTTCCTCCGGATCTTCGTCTGGGCGAGTCAGTTCAGCATTAATGTCGTTCCTTAGAGTGAACCCTCTGGTCGTCCATTAGAGCAGGACTCAAGGGGAGGTGGTCCTGTGTCCCGTCAGTGTCCCTAGCGCTCAGCTGAGAGGCTCTCAGCATGTTCTGAAAGCCTAAGTGAAAGGTCTTTGTGACCAGGCAAGACGCACTAACCAGCCTGCCTCGCCGCTGGGCCCCTCTTTCCTCCTGCCCGGGGCCTCCCGCACCTTGACCATGGACTGCTCCGAGAGCGGGCGGCTCCGCGGCGCACGCGCACTGTGGGCCAGCTCTCGACGGGGACGCGCACGCCCGCGGCCGCGTGCGTCACAACCCGGGCGCCTGCCGCGCCCGTCCAGCTCGCCTGCCCGTCGGTCCCCGCGGCGGCGGCGGCGGCGGCGGCGGCGGCTGCGGCCGGGTGACAGCAGCGGCGGCGCCAGGCTGGCTTGGTAGCGGAAGGGTCGCGCGGCCCGCACAACAAACGCAGACCCGGCCGCAACAAGGCGCGACGCGAGGAAGGCCGAGGCGGGCCGCGCGGGAGACCGCGGGCGCCGAGTGACAGGCCGGCGCGAGGGAGTGCGCAGGTTACGGCCGCCGGCGGCCCCGACCCGCCGGTCCCCTCGGCCGTCGCCAGCATGAGCCACATCCAGATCCCGCCGGGGCTCACGGAGCTGCTGCAGGGCTACACTGTGGAGGTGCTGCGGCAGCAGCCGCCCGACCTCGTCGACTTCGCGGTGGAGTACTTTACACGCCTGCGCGAGGCCCGCGCCCAGGATTCAGACACGCTCATCGCCACCCCGACCACCTTTCACGCGCACGAGTCCAGCGCGGTCGCCGTCGTCGAGGAGGACGAGGAGAGTGACTCCGACTCTGACGAACTGGACCTGGCAGGTAGGCGGGCGGGGCAAGGCCGAGGTGCTTGGTGCGCACCGGGCGAAGGAAGGGTCCAGGGAGGGGGCTGAGGGCCCGGGGCCCCGCCGTGCCCGGGGCCGAGACCCCGCTGCTCTCCAGCCCAGCTGCTTGGGTTTCCCGGCGGCGTGTGCCGCTTCCAAATTGAGCTCCGCGGTTCTCTGAGCCCGAGCGTTCACAGAGAGTGATTTGTCAGATTCAGCCTTGAATGAAGCGTGCGCGTTCTTTGGTCCGCGTGGTGGCGCGGAGCTTAAGTCGGTCCCGCCAGAAGCTGCTTTGCCTTTTGCTGTAGACCTCACAGCCTGCTTCCTTTCCGAAGCCCAGAGCATCCGCGCTCGGCAGCTCGCCCCGAAGAAGCACGGTGGTCTCTTTATTTGCAAAGATTGCGGTTTTGGAAGTTGCTACTGAAAACTTTTTTTTTGAGTACTAGGTCAGTGGCCTTGATTGAACAGGACTCAGTAGGCTCAGGCTGCCTGCCGCGAACCAACTTGTGACGGTCTTGCTGCCTCTGCCTCGGCGAAAACCTTGCAAGCAAACATGGGAGGAAAGATGAACTGAACCCCTCTCCGAATGCTGTCCTGTCACAACAGTCGAGCCCCCCCATGCTGTCCTGTCACTCAACAGTCGAGCCCCCCCCACTTGTCCTGTCACTCAACAGTCGAGCACACCCCACCCCACCCCCCACCCCCCGTTGTCCTGTCACTCAACAGTCGAGCCCCCTCCCAAAGCCATTACATTCAACAGTTGTCAATACTGTTTACCCTTCCCCCACTCCTTTTTCGTAAGTATTAAAGGAAATTTCCTTTAGGTCATTTCATACCTGATCCATTAATTATGCATTTCTTTTTCTTAAAATGTCATCGCTTAAAAATTTAGGAATTTAAACTTTAAAATTTCTGTATGGGTTGAAACAATTGAATAAAATTGGTGAGCATAATCAATACCTTGATTAGTGTGTTGGTTGCAGGAAAGTGTACAAGTAGCATTCTGTTCATTTGATTTAAGTAAGGATGTGAAGGAGCAATTTCATTTCCTTGGTTGCTTCTACTTATACTTTATTAACTTAATAGAGTTAGCGTGCTTTTTAATTTTTTTAAATTTATATTAATTACTCTTTTTTTTTTTTTTTTTTATAAACAAGGGCTCACTATGTAGGCTTGGATGGCTGCAACTAACTATGTAGACCAAGTTGGCCTTGACCTCATGAAATCTGCCTGCCTCTGTCTCCTGAGTGATACTGGGATTAAAAATGTGTATCCCTGCCAGGTGGTGGTGGCACATGCCTGTAATCCCAGCACTCGGGAGGCAGAGGCAGGTGGGTCTCTGTGAGTTTGAGGTCAGCCTGGTTTACAGAGCTAGTCCAGGACAGGCTCCAAAGCTACAGAGAAACCCTGTCTTGGAAAAAAAAAAAGTGCATCCCAATGTCCAGCACCTGCAGGTTTGATTTTGATTATGTGTTAATGTGTATGCCACATGTGTATATTTGCTGTATTTAGGTGTTCTCGGAGGTCAGAAGAGTACATCAGATCCTCTGGAGCTGGAGTTACACATAGTTGTGAGCTGTCTGATGTGGTTACAGAAAATGCACTCAGGTCTTTGCAAAAGGAGCAAGCATTCTTGACTGCCAAGGCAGTTCACAACCACTTGGCCTCCTTTTGAACAAAACAAACATGTTGAGAGACTGTTTTGAGCTTTATATTATTAGATCACATTAGAAAATACAGACTAGCTGGGTGGTGGTGATGGCACATTCCTTTAATTCCAGCACTCGGAAGGCAGAGGTAGATTGGTCTCTTAGTTCAAGGCCAGCCTGGTCTACAGATCGAGATCCAGGACAGTCAGGGCTACACAGAGAAACCCTGTCTCAAAAAGAAAAAAAAACCAAAAACCAAAAAACAAAAAAAACACACAAAAAAAAGGAAGGAAGGAAGGAAGGAAGGAAAGAAAGAAAATACAGACTAGTTTTGAGTGGTCTAGCCAGATGTTCAGGTAACTGCTGGCAGGGAAATGGTCATTGTTGTAGGAGGTATAATTATAGTTCAGAGTGCACTGTTCTGAGTTTACCTTGATTTAGTGCATATAACATGCCTTCTGACGAAATTAGAAATGATTCTCCAAATCCACAAGTTTGCTCTGTGGTCATGGTAAAGTTGTCAAACCTGTTTATGTTGTCTTAGAAATGAAGACAATGATAACCATCTTCTGGAGATAAATATATATGTATATTTTGGTTTTTCAAGACAGGGTTTCTCTGTGTTGCTCTGGCTGTCCCGGAACTCACTCTTAGACTAGGCTGGCCTTGAACTCCACAGAGATCCACTTGCCTCTACCTCCCGTCCACCATGCCCGGTTTACTAGGATGGTTATTAATGAAAAATAGAACACCATAAAAACCAAAACAAAGGCTGTGAAGAGGTTGAAACTCCAAATGGGACTGTGAAATGTCTAGTGAATGGAAATCATTTTAGTAGGTCCTCAGCAAGGGAAACATAGAAACACTCTAGCGTGGATATGTAGCCAAAAGATCTGAAGTGGTGGCCACATGCTTGTATAACTGTTCATTGTAGTGTTGTTATCACAGTAGTGGAAAGGCAAATGGCCGAAGTGTCCACAAATAAAATAGTATGTATACAGACTCACACACAATGGAATATTATTTAATCTTGAAAGGAAATGGAATTCTGATGCAGGCTACCAATATGGATGATGTTACAACATTGAAAACAGACTAAATGAAGGTGGACATAGTAACTCATTCCTGTCTCAAAAAACCAAAGTAAAAAACATGCTAATTGAAGTGAGCCATATATAGAAGGACAAATATAGGATTTCACTTATAGAAAGTACCTAGAAGGTGTGTGTGCTTGCATGCATGTGTATGCACATATATGTGCCCATCCCCTGGAGCTGCAGTTACATATAAGTGGTTGTGAGCAACCTTGTGCACTGAGCCATCTCACTGGCCCCTTTTATTTTTATTTGATGTTTCAGCACTGAGCCATACCCCTCCCTTCAGAATACTGTGATTAATGGGTGCAGAACTTCTGCTTGGAATAATAAAATTCTGGAGTTGGATGGTGTTGATGGTTATCATTGAATCTAGCTCCAGGCTCCTTTTTTGAGTTTGGCTATGTCACCTAGGTTGTTTGCAAACTCCTGAGTTCAAGTGACCCCTCCTTAGCCTTCTTTGATTGTCAGAGTGGGGGCTTTCTGATTCTGGTTACCTTTCCCCCATCTGGACTTGCCACATTGTGTGATCAGTTCTGGTCACTTAGGTGTCTCTACTTGGAAGTAGAGTGAATGTATGTGCCGCTCTAACTCTGGGTACATGTTTGCCCCGTGGCTGTATATTTTCATTTCTCTTGAGTATATAACCAGAAATACCAAACCCTTCCTCCCTTTTTGACAGGGTTTGGCAACTGAGCTCAGGCCTGAACTTTCTGTCCTGTCTCAGCCTCTCCAGTGCTGAGATTGAAGACTTGTAGCACCACTCCATACCCAGGCTTCTTCTTTCTGTTCCTTTAAGTAGCTCAAACGTAGATGATAGGAAATAGATTTATTAAGGAAAAATGAAAAAGAACTACTTTGAGTGGGAAAGGCTTCAAGGGAGAAATACCGCCAAATATATATATATATATATATATATATATATATATATATATATATATATATTTTTTTTTTTTTTTTTTTTTTTTTTTTTTTTTTTTTTTTTTTCTGACATGGGTCTCACTGTGTAGCCTTGGCTGGCCTGGATCATGCTATGTAGAGCAGGCTGTCCTTGAACTCACTGAGATATGCCCACCCCCACCCTCATAGTGGAACAGACTAGTTTCTTAAGTGTTTACCATTTTACATTCCAACCCCAAGTGTGTTGAGGGTTCTAATCCCTCCATATCCATCATGGTTCTGGTTTACATTTCCCTAATAATGGCTAATAATGCTTGCTCAGCATCTTCCTTTATACTGTTGGTCATTTGTGTAGGTCTGGAGGATTATCTTCAGATACTCTATTTAAAAAAAATTATTTTAATTTTTGGGTTAAAAGCCAGGTATGGTGGCACATGCTCTTAATACCAACACAGGCAGAGGCAAGTAGATCTTGGTGAGCTTGAGCCCAGCCTGGCCTACAGAGTGAGTTCCACCACAGCCAGGCTATGTAGAGACTAAAAAGAACAACAAATTAAATTTTAAAAAATAATTAAATTTGGGGGTACTAGGAATTGTTTATATACAGTTTATATACATCCTCTATCAGATGTATGATTCAGTGGGGTATCTCCCCTTTAATGGTAGAGCTTAAACTCCAAACATTGTACCTGCCAACACAGACTATATCACTACTATATCCCCAGTTCCTGATACTGTGGAGGTCAGAGGACACCTTGTGTAAGTAGGTTCTCTCTTTCCATCTTCTGGGTACCAGGGATCAAACTCAGATTGTCAGGCTTGGCAGGAAGTGAGTTTACCCACTGAATGAGCATTCTGATAGCTCTTACTCCATTTATTTATTTGTTTGTTTTGTTTTATTTTTAAAGGATTTATTTATTTTATTATTATTATTTTGTTGTTGTTGTTTTTTCGAGACCGGGTTTCTCTGTAGCTTTGGAGGCTGTCCTAGAACTCGATTTGTAGACCAGGCTGGCCTCGAACTCACAGAGATCCGCCTGCCTTTGCCTCCCGAGTGCTGGGATTACAGGCGTGTGCCACCACTGCCCGGCCGATTTATTTATTTTTATTTTATGTGCATTGGTGTTTCGCCTGCACATCTGTCTGTATGAGGGTGTCAAATCCCCTGGAACTGGAGTTACAGACAGTTGTGAGCTGTCATGTGGGGTGCTGGGAATTTAACTTGGGTCCTCTGGAAGAGTAGTCAGTGCTCTTAACCACTAAGCCATCTCTCCAGCCCCTCATTCATTTTTTTTTTTTTTAAATGTATGTATGTATGTGTTTACATGTGTATGTTCATGTGTATGCCATGGCTGGCCTGTGGAGGTCAGGGGACAACATTTTAGAGTCAGTTCTCTCTTCCCACTATATGGATCTAATGGGTTGAACACAGGTCTTCATGCTTAGTCGAAAGTGCAGAGAAGCCAACAGCAATGATGAACACTTGTTATCCCCGCACTCAAGACAAGATTGTGGGTTTATAGTCAACCTGGCTAACCTGGCTACATAGGTAGACTCTCTTTTTTATGTATGTATATGTACATACATACATATAAATATATTTGTGTATATAAATGTGTGTGTATGTATACACACACACACACATATATTAGTAATTCAAGCAGTTGGATATCCTTTTGCAAAAACATCTTACCTTACACGAAGAAATAGCTCAAAATGTGCTGAAGACCTAGATGCAATATCTGAAACTATAACTTGTAGCATGAATCTTAAAAGTTCTTTTTTTTCTTTTTTTAGGATTTATTTTTATTTTATGTATACTGGTATCTCACTTGTATGTGTTTCTGTATGAGGATGTTGGATCCCCTGGAACTTGAGTTATACAGAAAGTTGTAAGCTGTCATGTGGGTGCTGGGAATTGAACTCAGGACCTCTGGAAGAGCAGCCAGTGCTCTTAACCGTTGAGCCATCTCTCCAGCCCCTAAAAGTTCTTATTAATAGGGGTTGGGGATTTAGCTCAGTGGTAGAGTGCTTGCCTAGCAAGCACAAGGCCCTGGGTTCGATCCTCAGCTACACACACACACACACACACACACACACACACACACACACACAAAGTTCTTATTAACAACATCAAACCTGAGGCCAGGTATCAGGGTGATGCTGAAAGATCAGAGAAGCAGAACAAGCCACAGCAACCTCACCTCGCCAGTTACTCAGCTGTTCCTGTTTCCTCAGACTGGAAACCTCTGTGTCCTTATCCGGAATGAATCTCAGCTGAACTGCTGCTCCAAAGCCTAAAAGCTTAGCCAGCCAAATGCTTCTAGCTTCTAGCTTCTGGTCTTCACGCCTTATATATCTTTCTCTTTCTGCCATCACTCCCTGGGATTAAAGGCATGTGTCACCATGCTTGGCTGTATCCTTGAAAAGATGGATTTCTGCCTCTGGAATGCTAGGATTAAAGGCATGTGCTACCACTGCGTATCCTCTATGTTTAATATTGTGGCTCTTCTGTCTCTGACTCCAGATAAGTTTATTAGGGTGCACAATATTTTGGGGAACACAACACCACCAATAACTCTTAGGAAAAAAATAGAAGGGCTAATCAGCCCCCTCCTCCATATTGTTTTGTTTTTGAGAGAGGGTCTTGTGTAAGCCCTGGCTGACCTTCAATTTACTGTGCAGCCAAAGATGACTTTGAAGTTGGGATGCTTCTGCCCTACTTCCTGAGTGCTTCAATAACAGGTGTGAGCCACCACACCTGGTTTTCCACTTTTTTGTTAGTCTTGTGGGTTCTTTGGGGGCAGATGATTGAGGCTTCAGGTTTGTTGACTCCATGACCATTAATAACTATGTGATTTGTCTTCCTGTTTCCAGACCAAGTGTTCAGTGCTTAGTGTCACTGCTTACAAAACAGAAATACTTCCTGCTTGGCAGTATGCCGGGGTTCTTGTGTTTAGAGTGATTCTGAGTTTGCTTACCTTCACTGTTCACCAGATTTTAAAATTGGCTTGTAGGCTGGATGTGGTGATGCACACTTGTAATCACAGCCCTTGGGAGGCAGAAGCAAAGGGCTTCATAAATTTGAGGGCAGTCGGGTCTACATAGCAAGTTCTAGGGCAATCTGAGGCTGTATAATAAGACCCTGTCTCGAAAGAGAGAGAGAGGAGATGGAATTTAGTAAAATGAATGAACATTACTTGTCTTTTCTTTTAAAAAAAAAAGATTTATTTTTATTGTTTTAAGTATGTTCCTGTATGTATTTGTGTGTGATTATATGCATATGAATGCAGGTGCCCACGTAGGCCAGAGGCATTGGAATTCCCTGGAGCTGGAGTTGTAGTTGCTTGTTGAGTCCCTGATGTCGGTGGGTGCTAGGAACTGAACTCCTCCTACAAGAGCAGAGCGTGCTCTTAACTGCTGTGCATCTCTCCAGCTTGGTCTTGGCCATCTTTGTAAAGATCTGTCATGTTTTCCAGGCTGGCTGAAAGAAAGCTCCAGAGCTTCCTGCCTCAGTCTGCTTAGCTGAGCCTCCAACTTCCAGTTTTCTTAATGATTCTCATTCATTCTCTCTCTCTCTCTCTCTCTCTCTCTGCGCGTGTGTGTGTTGGGGGGGCGCGGGCGTGCGCGCGTGCATATAGAAGACAGAGATCAACCTCTTTTCTTAGGAGCTGTCTACTGTGGATTTTTTTTTTTTTTTTTTTTTGCCAGAGCTGAGGATCGAACCCAGGGCCTTGTGCTCTACCACTGAGCTAAATCCCCAAACCTGTTTTTTTTTTTTTTTAAACAATGTTTCTTACTAGCCTAGAGCTCAAATATATGGTAGTCTGTGAGGCCAGCAAGCTCCAGAGATCCGTCTGTCCCTGTCTTTTTTTTTTTTTTTTAAAGATTTATTATGTATACAGAAGAGGGTGCTAGATCTCATTACAGATGGTTGTGAGCCACCATGTGGGTGCTGGGAATTGAACTCAGGACCTCTGGAAGAGCAGTCGGTGCTCTTAACCTCTGAGACATCTCTCCAGCCCAGTGTCTCTGTCTTTTTAATGCTACAGCTACAAGTGCCTAACGCCAGGCCTGATTTTCCTACATAGGTTCTGGTGATTGACTGCAGGTCCTCATGCTACACAGCCACTACAGCGAGTGTTTATCTAAGGAGCTCGAGGACCTCATCTAGTCCTTAAACTTACTAGGTAGGTGAGGAGGACCTTGAACTCCTGATCTTCCTGTCTCTACTCCCAAAAGCCTGAAATATGGGTGTATGCTACTATTCCTGAGTTATACAGTGTTGGGCATCCAATACTAGGCTTCGTTCATGCTAGGCAAGCCCTCTACCCACTGAGCTACATTCTCAGCCCTTCTTAATGTTTTGCACTCTCTCTCTCATGAGGTATGTTCACAGACACACACTCTTATTTTTCTTTCAAAGAGGATTCTTGAGGCTTTTGAAATTCAAAATTTTTTTCATGGTTATACATGTGTTCAATGTTTTTGAGCCCTTGGATCCTGTCTGAGTTTATGTTATAAAGATTACTCAGATTAAGGGCTTGTCCCCAGAAACATCAGCTATGAGAGTTGATTTTTTTAAGACAGGCTTAACTTCCTACCACCATTACCACACTCCCTTCCTTCCTTCCTTCCTTCCTTCCTTCCTTCCTTCCTTTTCTTTTTCTTTCTTTCTTTCTTTCTTTCTTTCTTTCTTTCTTTCTTTCTTTCTTTCTTTCTTTCTTTCTTTCTTTCTTCTCTCTCTCTCTCTCTCTCTCTCTCTCTCTCTCTCTCTCTCTCTCTCTCTCATCATCTTATCTTTATATAGTTCAGGCTGCCCTGGAATGAGCTCAGTATGTAACTCAGGCTGGCCTCCATCTCATAGCCTTCCTGCTTCAGCCTGCATGCTGGAATAACAAGTGTGTGCTACCAAGCCTAGGTTAGGTAGTCTAATTCTGGGTAGAACAAAGGAGTTGAAGTCAGTAATGAGTCAGTTTTTCTTTTTTCTTTTTTCTTTTTCTTCTTTTTGTTTTTGGTGTTTCGAGACAGGATTTCTCTGTAGGTTTGGAGCCTGTCCTGGACTAGCTCTGTAGCCCAGGTTGGCCTCGAACTCACAGAGATCCGCCTGGCTCTGCCTCCCGAGTGCTGGGATTACAGGCGTGCGCCACCACTGTCCGGCGAGTCAATTATTGACAACTCAATAAAAACTCTAAGCATAAATTCTCTGGTTCTTCCTTGGTGATGAACACGTTGTTGTGCGAGGGGATTGTAGATGTATGTAACCAGCTTGTTAAATAAGAAACACAGAACCGATTGCAGAGTTAAAAACCACGAGGTCAGAGCAAAAGCGGAAAACCTTACCCTTCACTGCTTCTGCGGTTCCTCCTCTCCGCAAGAGACCTACTTCTGTGCATCCTGTCTATTTAAAGACTTTCTGTTCTGTTTTCTCATTGGTTGTAAACCCAGCCACGTGACCTCCTTGTCACTGCCTGTTTGTACAGACCTCCAGGTCTTCTATGGTTGGTATTGAGATTAAAGGCGTGTGTCTGCCATGCTGGCTGTGTCCTTGAACACACAGAGATCCGCCTAGCTCTGCCTCCCAAGTGCTGGGATTAAAGGCGTGCCCCACTACTGCTCGGCTTCTGCTCTGGCTTGCTCTGACCTCAAGGCAACTTTATTTGACATACAAATAAAATCACATTTCAATACAAATAAAATATCCCTATAGTGATGTGCCTCAATTCTGTGCAGAAAGGGTAGAGAAGCTCTGTTTGAGACCTCCCCGTTCTAGTGTGTGTCTCTGTTTGGCTAGTCTTGACTCGAATTCTTTACTAAAAGAAAGCGAAACATCCTAATTATAAAGTTAGCACTATTTTTAGTTCTTTGTGACTACCAGTCCTTGAGGGATCCAGGAAACCCCTGAGTTTACATCTAGCTGAAACAAATTTTCAGTGGCCTGGTGACCATCCTGGTACAAAGCTACTTAAGGGAGGAGAGGTCTGTTAGCTCACAGTCTGAGGGTCCAGCCCACTGTCACAGTGAAGGCAGGGTTACACTGTCCGCAGTCAGCAGGAATAGAAGAGTGCTGGTGCCCATTTGGGTTCCCCCTTTTTGTCTCTTCAGTCACTTTGGAGTCCTGGTCTGTTTACTCCTCCACCTCTGCTTAGAGTAAGTCTCTTCTCTTTAGTTAACCATCTGGAGTCGCCTTCTAGGTCATCCCAGTCAGGTTGACAGTGAAGTTCACCATCATGATACCTTTGAGTCTGATGTAACACAGGCTAGGTAGCCTTGGGTTGTATTGAGGTATACTGGGGTTTTCAGTACTGGGTATTGAACTCAGGGCCTCAAGCATACCAGCCAATGCCATACCATCAAATTATATTCCCAGCCCTCAGGTTGTGTGTGTGTTCTATAATGGTTTATGTATATGAGTGTTTAACCTGCTTACATGTCTTTGTACAACATTCATGCAGTGCCCAAGGAGGCCAAAAGGGCATCAGAACTCCTGGAACTGAAGTTATAGAAGGTTGTGAGCTGCCATGTGGGTGTTGGGAATCAAATCTGTGTCCTCTGCAAGAGCAACAAGTGCTCTTAATTGCTCAGCCATCTCTCCAATCCCTATGATAATTAGGGATTATTAAATTGGAGTCCAGATGTGAGTAAGGATAGATACCAGAGAATAGTATTCATAACCTTTGGTCTATTCTAGTCAGAGTAACATGAATTCATTCATTTCTTCAGGGGGGGAGGGGTTGTTGGTTTTGTTTTGTTCTGAAACCTGAGTCTCAAGTATCCTATGCTAGCACTGAATTTTTGATCTTCCTGTTTCTGCCTCCCAAACACTGGGATTATATATAGGCACGTGCTAATACACACACAGCTGTTTAGTTAGTGTTTAGTTTGTTTGGGGGGTGTGTGTGTACATTTTTTTTTTTTTTTTGGTTTTCTGAGACAGGGTTTCTCTGTGTAGCTTTGCGCCTTTCCTGGAACTCACTTGGTAGCCCAGGCTGGCCTCGAACTCACAGAGATCCGCCTGGCTCTGCCTCCCGAGTGCTGGGATTAAAGGCATGCACCACCACCGCCCAGCCGTATTTTCTTTTTTTGAGACAAGGACTCACTAATAATTTAGCAATTATTAGTTATTACCAATAGCTCTGGCCATCCTGGAACTTCCTATGTAGCTAGCTTCTAACTCACAGAGATTCATCTGCTTCTGCCTCCTGAGAACTGGGATTAAAAGTACATGCTACCATGTATCTGTTCAGGGTTTTAATTTTTTTCAATACCTGCTGAACCATCTTACTGGCTCTCCACTTTTTTTCTTTTTAAAAATTACATGGGCAATGTTATGTCTGGTTGACATCAAATGGAGATGATATGGGGCAAAATACCAGTTCTCTGAAAATATCTCCCTCACCCATTAGTGGAGTGTTAAGTCAGTTCTTTTTATATTCCACTACGTTATTTTGTTCAACTAAAAAAAATCCTTTTTTTGGGGGGGGTGTGTTTCGAGACAGTGTTTCTCTATGTAGATTCCTCTCCTGGAACTTGCTGGGTAGACCAAGCCTGCCTCTGCTTCCGGAGTGCTGGGGTTAAAGGTGTGTGCCACCACCACTCGGCTAAAATATCTTTAAATACCATGGTCACTTGTCATTTATCATCATAAAAGGAAGAAAATTTCGTGCTTTCTTTCTTTTTTTTTTGGACATAGCTGTTACATGTAGGGCAATTTGTTCCTGAGTTGGGGTAAATTTCTCTGAAAATGAGCCCTAGTTTTCTCTTCCAGTCAAACCTCTTTACATAAACTTCTTGTTTAAAATTTTTTAAAAAGTAGTGTTTTGTTTTTTAACTTTAAGTTTTTTATTTAAGCTACTCCTCCCACAAGGAAAAGGATACAAAATAGTTATGACAGTCATCATTTGATACAAAACAAACAAAACTTCCTGTCCACATGCAGAGTAATGGTACAAACCAGTGCAGTGGCCCTGTTGCCTAGGTGATGGTCCAGGTTCCCTGGTTTGCCCTCATATCCGGTTAGAAACGGATTTACCTGAGGGTTATCGAAGAGGGAATGATTTTCAGTTCCCCAGAGAAAGGGCTTGGTCCTGATGTGGAGATGGGTGTTGGCGATGAACTCGGATCTTTCAAACCCTCCATGGTGGAACAACTTCAGGGAAACGTTGAGCACACTCACTCCCAACCCACTGGGCACCGTGATTTAGGTGAGGACATTGAACAGACACGCTGAGGTCCCCGGCTGTGGGCGCCATTCCACGTGGACCACTCTGGGCGGAACCAGCCTAACAGCCCAGAAACCTGGGACGCAAATACTGCCACCGCCATCTTGGACACAGGCCTTCGTTGTTGTTGTTTTGTTTTGAAACAGGGTCTCCTGTGGCCCATTTACAAACTTGAACAGTACAGTGTTTTTATAGACCAAGAGTTAGCTTGCCCACCTAAAACTATGGGTTCCATGCCCTGCATCTCGCCTCACCAAAAAAGTCTCCAAAAAGCCTCGACATCCCGAAGTGCTCATTTACTATTTTTTTAGCAGCCCAAAGCCCCATGATTCCCACCCTCATTTCTTCAAGGGTGCTTGAGTAGGAAAGAATCAGTAAAGACTTGATTAGGAGGGCAGTGGTGCGCATTTCTTTTCTTTTCTTTTTGAGCTGAGGATCGAACCCAGGGCCTTGCGCTTCTCAAAAGCTCTACCACTGAGCTAAGTCCCCAAACCCCGTGACGCGCATTTTTTTTGTTTTCGAGACAGAGTTTCTCTGTGTAGCTTTGTGCCTTTCCTGGATCTCACTTTGGAGACCAGGACGCGCATTTTTAAGTCGCATGTTAGCAGTTTCAGAGTCGTAATTTTAACAGTGGGTTTAAAAAACAGTTTAAACCTGTGGTGGTGGCACACTCCTTTAATCCCAGCACAAGGGAGGCAGAGGCAGGCAGATCTCTGTGAGTTCGAGGCCAGCCTGGTCTACAGAATGAGTTCCAGGATAGCAAAGGTTACACAGAGAAAATGTCTTGAAAAAACAAAAACAAAAAGACAAAAAACAGTCAATCAAAAACCCACAGGCCTGAGCGCAATACGTTACTGATTTCCCCAGGTCCACCATGTTTCCTGTTTTTTGGAGATAGAGTTTTAAAATTAAGTAGCCCTGGCTGGTCTGGAAGTGGCTATGTAGCCCAGTCTGACCTCAAGCTTCTCCTGCCCTACCAAGTGCTAGGATTATAGATACTCTATAATGAAAGGACAAGGATTATTTTTATATTTAATGTCAAAATTGTGTAAAATATTTAAATGATTCTGAAGTCAAATCTACAAAGCAAGATATATTCACAGAGGACTGGCTGCTTCTACCTTATAACTTTTATTTCTTACCTTTGTAATGGATAGCAGTGGTTTTCAGTTTTGGGACCTTTAAAAAAAAATGTCAGCTGGGTGATAGTGGCACACTCCTTTAATCCTAGCACTTGGGAGGCAGAAGCAGGCAGATCTGAGTGAGTTTGAGGCCAGCCTGTTCTACAGAGTGAGTTCCAGGACAGCCAGGGTTACACAGAGAAACCCTGTCTTAAAAACAAAACAAAACAACAACAACAAAAAACAGACATGATGGTACATGCCTAATCTCAGCAGGTGGATCTCTATGGGGTTGAAAGTCAGCCTGGTCTACATAGGGAGTTCCAGGACAGCCAGAACTACATAGAGAGATCCTGTTTGAAAAACCCACAACAACAACAAAGGAATTGATCTTCTTATCTTATCCAAGCATTGTGTAAAGGGGAAATTGGAAAAAGGATAAACTCAAGTATCATTGTATTTTACAGGTTCCTAGTTGATTGTGACTGTCATGGGCAGAGAAAGTTAAGAACTACTGACATGTAACTTGTTGTAGTTTTAACAGTATATTTTTCCCCTTAAAAAGCAAAAAAGATGATATATAATCTATTTGGTTTTTATAAATGCCAGGCGTATGTAGTTAGAGTTTTCCTGCCTGGCCCAGTCAGGACAAATCTCTCTTCCCCGCCAGTCCCACAGTCACTCAGACCCAACCAAGTAAACACACAGAAACTTATATTGCTTACAAAGTGTATGGCCGTGGCAGGCTTCTTGTTATCTACTTCTTCTATCTTAAATTAACCCATTTCTGTTAGTCTATACTTTGCCACATGGCTTGTGGCTTACCAGTGTCTTTACATGTTGCTTCTCATGGCGGTGGCTGGCAGTGTCTCCTCCGGCCTTCCTATTCCCAGCCTCCTCCTCTTCCTTGTCCCGCCTACCCTATCCTTCCTGCCTGGCTACTGGCCAATCAGCACTTTATTTATACAGAGTGATATCCACAGCAGGCATATGCTGCTAGGAACTCTTCTGAACAAGCTCTTGGGAAGAGCAGCTGCCACACAGTATGCATTTAACAAGCTCCCGAGTTCTCCATCCTCCCACTGGAGAATGGTAGTGTGTGATAGAAGTTCTCAGAGGTATTTAAGAAGGCGGTGATTGAGTTATTTAAATGAAGTCATTCTACATATTTGTACCATTCTAAAAGTTGCCTACTGAGGTATCGTGAATACACATGTGCCTAGGGACCTGCATGTAATTGAATGATTCAGATTTACGAATTAAATTAGCTTGATGTGTCATTTCCTTTGAATTACTAGTGTATATGATATGACTCATACCTTAGTTAAAAATTGTGAAATTTATTTTCTTTTATTTTAATTCTTGAGATGGGATCTCACTATGTAGCCTTGGCTGATCTAGAGCTCACTGTGTAGGCCAGGTTGGCCTCAAACTCACAGAGCTCCACCAGCTTCTTCACTCTAGAGTGCTAGGATTAAAGATATGTGCCACCACTTCTGTCATAAAATTCTGTTTTCTTAAGATATATTTTTATGCCTGGTGATGATGTGTACACCCTTAATCCTAGAGGTAGGAGGCAGAGGCAAGCAGATCTCTGAGTTCAAGGCCAGGCTGATGGTCATCAGAACATGTTCCAGGATAGCCAGGGCTACACAAAGAAATCTTGTCCTAAAAAACCAAAATAATAATAAAATAATAATAATGTAACAATAATACTAGATTTATTTTTATTTTATGTATATGATTGTTTTGCCTACATGCATGTATATGTACCACATGTGTTCATGCATGCAAGCCTATGGAGGCTAGAAGAGGGCATGAAATCCCCTGAAATTGAAGTTACAGGTGGCTGTGACCCTCCGTGGGGGTGCTGGGAATTGAACATGAGGCCTCAGTAAGAGCAACAAGTGCTTTTGACTGTTGAGCTATCTTTTCAGCTCTGTGAAAATTTATTTATTCATTTATTTTAGCTTTTTGAGACAGGGTTTCTCTTTGTAACCTTGACTGACCTGGAACTCACTTTGTAGACCAGGCTGGCCTTGAACTCACAGAGATCTGCCTGTCTCTGCCTCACGAGTGCAGTGGTGCCTCCTTTCCTGACTATAGTTGCCCCAGCAATGAAATTAGGTCTATCTTTGCTTGCCCATGTAGTCTCTCTTTTTTTTTTTTTTAATTTTTTAAAAGATTTATTTATTTACTATGTATACAGTATTCTGCCTGCATGTATCCCTGCCAACCAGAAGAGAGCACCAGATCTCATTTCAGGTGATTGTCAGCCACCATGTGGTTGCTGGGAATTGAACTCAGGACCTTTGGAAGAGCAGACAGTGCTTTTAACCACTGAGCCATCTCTCCAGCCCCCATGTGGTCTCAAAGTCTGATACACTATATAACTTTGTGTGTGTGTTTGTGTGTCTTCATGATTGCATATGAGGGGATGGAAAACAAAAAAATTCTACAGTGTGTGTATGAAGGTCAGAGGACAACTTTGTAGAACTGGTTCTCTGCTTTCATCTTTATCTAGGTTCTGAGGATCAAACTATCGTCACTAGGCTTAATAACTAGCACATTTACCCCTTGAGCCATTGTTACTACACAGCTTTTGTATAGCTGTGTTAAATACGTTCACAAACATTCATCTTTGGGGTAGGATATGACTTACTATTTTCAACCTAAAGTTAGCTAAATCCATGGATACAGAGGGCTAGCTTTAAAAAGAAGCTGATTTTACTGGGCGTGGTGACTCATGACTTTAATCTCAGGACTCTGGAGGTGATCTCTATGAGTTCAAGGCCAGCCTGGTCTACAAAGTGATTACAGGACAGTCAGGGTTACACAGAGAAATCCTGTCTGGAAAGCCAAAAACAAAACATCAACGACAAAAAAACCAAAAGCATAAAATGTTCAACTTGTGTGATAGTAACTACTGGTGTAAAAACCAAAACCAACCAACAGTATGGCTCACCAGTTAAAGTTGTGCCTCAGTGTAGAGTGCTTGCCTCGTACATATCAATCTCCAGAACTAAGAAACAACAACAGAAAAACTCCAAACAAAACCTCCCTATTGGCCTGGTTTAAAGCATTGTTTTCTCTAGTAACCCAATCTGCAGCTGCCGCTCTACTATCTGAGGATACTGTTTATAGCATTTCTGTTTGTAATGTGCTTTTAATACAGAAATCCTCTTTTCTATTCTTAAAAACCATTTTTTGGTTCTGAAATATACATGAATATTTTAAACTCAGAACATATAAACACAGCTGTCTTCTATATAAAGAGCAAAAACATGTCTAATCTTATGCTAGCCATACTGGTCGAACTGGCCAAAATACTCTCTGTACACTAAAACTCAAAACCAAAGAGATACAGACTAGAAAACTGGAGCTTGGTTGGGGTGTAAGACTACAGTCCCATGCACTCAAGATGCTGAGGCAAGAGGATTAGAAGTTCAAACCCTATTTGGGCTACCAACAGAATACAATGCCAGTCTGGGCAAATTAGTAAGACACTATCTCAATATAAAGCAGAATAGACTGGAACTCACCAGGCAGTGGTGGCACATGCCTTTAATCCCAGCACTCGGAAGGCAGAGGCAGGCAGATCTGAGTTTGAGGCCAGCCTGGTCTACAGAGCAAGTTCCAGGACAAGCACCAACACTACACAGAGAAACCCTGAAACCCTGTCTCAAAAAAAAAAAAAAAAAAGAGGGAGAGAGACTGGAACTCTATAACTACCCTTAACATCACTAGGCAGTAGTCAAGCCAGGATTTATCTGACAACTGAGGGAAAAGTAAGGATATGATTAAATTAAATGCTCATATACACATGCAAGTATGTGTTCTGAGTTTTTGTTTCTGAGACAGGGTTTTTCTATGTAGCCCTGGCTCTCTATGTACACAGGGCTGATCTCAAACTCCCAAAAATCCTCCTGCCTCTGCCTCTTGAGTGCTGAGATTAAAGGCAGGAGCCACCATGCCCAGATTCATTTTATATTCTTAAATAAAAATAAATTCTACCATTCTATTATTTTAATTATGGATCCAAAGCAAATTAAAGTGCCCCTAACATCTTCTGCTTGCTCTCACAGGATGAGAAGTTCTCACAGTCAGGAAGGCTCTTGCTCTCTCGTGTTCCAGCCCAGTAGAATAAGCATCTGCTCAACTAAAGCAGCTTGTCACAGCAACGTGTCTGCCCATCCTGTGGCACCACTCCTTTCTTCTCCTTCACACTAGACTGTGGTTGTGCTTAAGAAGGGACTGATCTCTTTCAGGCCCCAGGAGTAGTCACTCCCAATGGTGGCTGCCCACTTCTAACTTAAGAGACAGGACAGTGCACACAATCCATGCTGGGAAGACTACACACTGCCACAGGTAACACTGCAGAATGGGAACCTGACCCAAGCTAAGTCAGTCACAGGTTTGCCCCTGAAACATATTAAGTAGGGGACAGAAAAGCTTACCCTCCAGCTTGAACCAAAAACTACAAAAAGAGCCGGATCTATGTGAGTTCAAGGCAAGCCTAGTCTACATAGTGGGTTCCAGGACAACCAGGACTACACCGAGAAACCCTGTCTCAAAAACCAAAAGGAAACAAACAAACAAACAAAACCGAAAAGCACTCAGGAGCAAGTAGAAATGTTCCACAAGGGAGTGAAAGTTCATAAATGTTTATCACAGAAAGAAAATGCAGTTATAGCATCACCAAGGGAGTACAATACCCAGAGGAAAGACCAGTAACATGCTAATGTAACAGCCCTAATAAGACATGAAGAAACAGTTCACAAGGCCAGAAAAAAGAAAACGTATTAGTAATCATTTGAAGTTCCACTTTTCAGACTGCCCTAAAAAGGAAAACCTTTGTCATCAAATCCCTTCTTTAAGAAATATAAAAATAAAAAAGTCCAAAGGAGTTTGTTTTAATGGTTTAGTACTTGCCTAAAATGCACAAGGCCCTGGGTTTAATCCCCAATGTTGAAAAATAAATTTTTAAAATAAAATCTCTTATGCAGAAATGACTACCGTGAACACTTTATTCAAATAAGTATCTGCCAACTACCTAGAAAGGAGTAAGACAAAAGTTGATTTGAGTGTGAAGTCTGAGCCATCAACTTGGGTTCAAATCCCAGAACCACCTCAATTACTTATAGACTGTGGAGAGTGGAGAGAGCCCTGAATGAATGTGTATTGTCAATGTGGGCAAGCTCATATCATGGACCAATACCTCAGACCCATGGGAAACTGGTAAAGCCTTCCCCATTCACGCCAGGCTCGGAACTGGCAAAGCCTTTCTCTGGTCCAAGTGTGAATGTTGACAGAGTACTGTGCAAATACAAGTGTTTAGGAACAATTGATCAGTGTGTGTAAAAACAAGTGCAGCTTCTTCCTCCTGGATGTCTGCAGCCTGAGACTGCGAGGCTGCGGAGAGCAGAGCACTAACCTTCCTCACTGTGCTGCACGTCAACCCCTAGGGATTACACACAGCACATCAGTGTGCACAGCACATCAGTGTGCACAGCACAGCCAGCACAGCTTTTCTGTCCCTGTGCCCGAATTTCTTCATTCCCTGGTCACCCTAGTCAGGTCAAGGTGCCAAGCTGTGTGAGTTGTAGAAGTAGACCTTGAACAAGTGATTTAACCTCTGAATCTCAATTTCCTCATCTATAAAAACAGGATAATAATAGCACTACTTTAGAGGGTTGTTGTTTGGCAGAAAAAGAACCTTTGAACTGGTTAATTTATTTAAAAAAAAAAAAAAAACAAAAAAAACCAGCAGTCCCCAGGCCAATAAGAGGGAGATAGGAGGAGAGGACAGCTTCCGGGCCTAAGGGATGGGCATATACAAAGGCAAAGAAACATGAAAAGATAAACTTTACTCGTGACTTTTGCCCTCTTCAGACTCACACCCCACTGTTGGCTGAATGTCAGCTGGAATTCTAGCCCTGAGAGATGGGCCTGCAATTCAACAAGTCCACTATAGAACTAATCAACTTTACAACTCCTGGTTCTTCTGGTTCCTTTCATCTGGGGCAGTGCTACCAAAGTCTCCTACCACCATTTTAATTACCCCTCCTAGCCTCTAAATGCATGGCCTGTATGTCACAAGGGGTCAGGATAGAGACAGAACACTTTTCTGGACCTAAGTACAGAACTTGACTCTGTCAGGGCAGAAGCAAGGTGTAGTTTGGGCTAGGAGTTAAGTCGGAAGTGAAAACTCTAAGAACAAAACTTAGCAGGCTCCAAAGAATCATTTTCTACTGCAGGGTGAAGACCAACTCTGCATCAGGCTTTCCCACTGCATGCAGAATCTAGGAGAATAACTCTTGTTATCTATTCCCACTCCCTTCTGGCTACAGGTATTTTGCTGACCCCCACTCTGTTTTGTTTGGTTTGATTTTTATTTATTTTATATGGATAGGTGTTTTGTCTGTATGTATGTCTATGTACCACATATGTGCCTGGAATTCCAGAACTTAGAAAGTAGAGGCAGGAGAATCAGTAAGTAGTTCAAGGCCAGCCTAGGCTACATGAGACATGTTGTAGGATATTTGATCATACTGTGTGGAAAAGCACCTTCTGATTGGTTTAATAAAGAGCTGAATAGGCAGGAAAGAATAGATGGGACTTCGGAGAGAGAGCGTTACTAGAGATGAATCTAAGCATTTGACAAAAGATGCCAGGCAGACTCAAGCAAGTCGGACATACAGATGGAAGAGAGGTAAAAAGCCACATGGCAGAACACAGATTAATATAAACAGGTTAACTTAAGTTATAAGAGCTAGTTGGGAACAAACTTAAACTAAAGGCCAAGTTTTCTTTTCTTTTTTTTCTTTTTTTTTGGTTTTTCAAGACAAGGTTTCTCTGTGTAGCTTTGCATCTTTCCTAGAACTCACTCTGGAGACCAGGCTAGCCTCACTCAAACTCACAGAGATCCGCCTGCCTCTGTCTCCCAAGTGCTGGGATTAAAGGTGTGCGCCACCACCGCCCAGCCAAGTTTTCATAATTAATAAGTCTTCATGTAATCTTCAGGCTGGCAGTCCAAAGAAAATCCAACAAGAAAGCTTACTACAGAGACATTATCTCAAAAAAAAAAAAAAAAGAAAGAAAGAAAAAGGAAGAAAGAAAGAAAGAAAGAAAGAAAAAGTAAAAATAGAGCTGGGGGCTGGAGAGATGGCTCAGTGGCTAAGAGCACTGCTTGTTCTTCCAAAAGTCCTGAGTTCAATTCCCAGCACCCACATGGTGGCTCACAACCATCTGTAGTGAAGTCTGGTGCCCTCTTCTGGCCTGCAGGGATATGTACAGGCAGGACACTGTATACATAATCAGTCAATCAATCAATCAATCTATAAAAAAAGAGCTGGGAATTGTAACACAGGCCTATAATCACAGCACTATGGAGGCAAGACAAGCAAATCACAAGTTCAAAGCCAGCCTGTCTCCATAACAAGTTCCAGGCCAGGTCTGCTAGGACCTGTCTCAAAAAACAAAACAAAATAAATAGCTGGGAGTGTAGTTCAGTGGTAAGGTATATGCTTAGTGTATGTCAGACGTGGGATTCAATTCCCAACATAAAAACAAAAGAAGAATAAAAAGACTGAAGTTTGGTGGCTGTGTTAGAGCTAGGATATAAAGCCAGAGATCTATGACTTTCTTTTATATAAGTCAATATTCAGTGATTTTAATTAGTTAGCAGGGAATACACATATGCGTACCTATTAAGTATTTACTTTCTGAGCCAGACTTGGTAGCTTATAATCCCAACCCTTAGGAGGGCTAAGGGTAGTCTAAGGGTAGTCTGAGTTGCGGAGTAAAACTATCATTAAAAGAAAATCTAGGGTTTGGGGATTTAGCTCAGTAGTAGAGCGCTTACCTAGCAAAAGGTGATGCACACCTTTAGTAACCA